>NW_027117379.1:2400000-3000000 GCF_038362585.1 Apiospora marii
TCAAGGCCATAATCATACTTCAAGCACCGGTCTACGTTACACCCTGCCAAACCGCCGACTGAATAAATCAAAACGACCATTCCAGTCCTGGACCAACTATCCACGACTCATAGTCACCGACTGTCTGGATCATCTGTTGGTTTTTACCTACATCTAAACCAAGAGTCACATCCACAAGCCCCATCCTGGTCGCCCAAGGAAACCGACAGTCACGATGTGTCTTTACTACACCCAAACGCAGCGCTGCCCAAGCTGCAAGAAGACCCTCCGGCAGAGCACCGCCCTGTACGACTCATGTGACAGGGAATCCTGCCCGTGCGTATTTTGCTCTTCGACTACTAAGAGCGTCAAGAGCAGTAGACACACATCAGAGGACGAAGCCGGCCCAAGCCCAACCGCCGAAGCCAACATCTGCACGATTGAGTGTCCAAAAGCGGAACTTGTGCACGGTTGGCCGCAGTTGGCCAGCCAGCCCTGCGGGTTCTGTCGGTGGCAGCGCTCGCTCGAGGTGCGGCGGCAGTGGCACGGGGTGCATTTCTGCATGAACCCGTCCAGCTCCAGGAACGAGACTACTGTCTCCAACTCCCCGACGATGTCATCAAAGGCAACAAAGCACGGCGAGAAGGATGCGAGCCCGAATGTATCTCCCGAGGCTGTCAGCGATATGAGTGAAGGAGGCTACAGCCAGCAAGGTGACAGTGTAAGCAGCAGCAGCCCGAAGGAAGGTGGTCAAAGGAAGAAAAGCGTCCGGTTCCAGGAACCACTCAAAGTGGAGAAGAAGAGGTCGTCGATACTGGCAAGGTTCAGAACGAAGTCTGCTTAAGTCGGTAGTTGTGGATAATCACCTCATCGCCCGTTTGGCACTCGAGAAGCTAGCACACTTGGAAACCATTAAGGTCAGGCTTGTTGGGGTATGTAGCGCACTTTGTCAAGCACAGTGGAAACGTCAAAATGAGCATATATGTCTTGGCTCATGGAGAGGTAGTAATAGAATAGGATCACAGCACCCCTTTCCTGCTAAGAACAAGGCATTGTTCGAGTGAGCTAACAATCAACTATCTAGCCCCTCTTGCTCCAACTATAATGCCCAGTGATTCCCACCCTCTTAAAGGGTGATCACCAGTCAGCCCCCTTTTAACAGTCTCCGTATCCCACGGAGACGTAGTAGTCGCCCTCGATGTCTCCGACCTGCCCCTGCGTAATATGCTGGCCCATGGCCGTCTCTTGGCAGTTGTCCAGGATGTACTGAGCGTGGTCGGCAACCGCGTCGCAGGAAGGCGAGACCGGGGCCTCGTTGTTCTCGTTGCAGACGTAGATGGCCGACTTGTACGAGCAGCTGACACGCTGGCAAAAGGTGTGTCCAGCCTGGAAGCCGGCCTGGCAGCTGCTCTTGACTCGCAGGTAGTCGATGCCGTCTCGGACGTACTGCGGTAGGGCAGGGGCGTCGTAGGTGTCGGGGCAGACGCCGTTCTGTGCCGTCCGTCAGCCAGGCGAATCGATGAGTAGTAATTATCAGGGAGAAAATGTTAGAGACATGATAACATTGCTTACTTACACTCTGGTCATGAATAGATGTGCCGTCGCTACTCAGAGAGCCATTGGAGGTGATGTTTTCGCCGTTGGTGGTAGGGACACCAGTAATCTCCGGTCGGAAAACCTACATGAAGAACATTGGTGAGCAGCTGTCCGTTGCACTAATGGTCTCCAGAAGGGGTATGCTTACTGTTGGTCGGGCCTTCGCAAGACTGGCCAAACCAATCATAGCGACATGGAGCAGCTGCATTGTCGACTGTATCCGAAGTTTCCAGATGATGGTATGTGAACTTAGTTTGCGAGTGTTCTGGATTCGGATATGAAGCTGAGGGCTGTGAAGAGTCTTTCCGACCAGTATCCATGCGACAGGATAATAATTAGGTAGGAAGGAAATGGAAGGAAGCTGAGGAAAGTTGGCACATTTATACCCCAAAGCATGTAGGTATTGAATGTAGTTATAACGACACATTCATACCAAACGCATGCCTCCTATTAAACGGATGGGCATCCTTACAAGTAGTAAACAGTTGAATGCATTTTAGTTGGTTGTCACCTCAATGAGCTGCTATTCCTCGTTGCGTTTGCTATCGACTAGACATAGGAATGACACTCTCTGCTTCTGATTACTCAATCCACAGAACCGGGACGTTTCCTGCTCTTTTCTTCACTTTTGTCCTTTCAAATTTCTTAGCAGGTAGCAATCTCTTTCCCGCCCTCTCTTAACAGTGGGCATGGCCCACGTAGACGTGCCAGTCATCATCGTCCCAGAGCTCGCCCTGGCACATCTTATCGCTGGTTAACAGGTCCGGGACGGACCAGTCGCACTTGTTCATGATTTGCTCGGCGTAGTCGGCGATGGTGGAGCAGGGGGGCATGGCCCACTTCCCGGCGCTGTCGTTGCAGAGGTAGATGCCCGAGGCCCACGAGCAGCTGACGCGCGTGCAGTCGACGGCGGTGGTCAAGGGGGCGGAAGCGCAGACGCCCTTGAAATTCCGGAGGAAGTTGACGCCGTCCTTGATATACTTTTTCCAGGCCCCATGGTCATTGGTCGTGGGGCATATAGCATCCTGTATTTCCCAAAGAGCCGCGTGTCAGAAACAGGGGGTTGCAGGTGTGAAACGATTCTCGCGGAACATGTACTTACGCCGTGGCCTTTGATCGGCAGATTGCTGGCATTGGCACTGTTGGCCGTGGGATTGGGGTCGTTGGCGGTAGCGGCACCAGTGCGCTCAGGGGAAAAGACCTTTGCGAAAGTTAGCATCAGGAATCTATACCACAGAGCATATTCAAAGGTAACTACCGTCGGTTTTGACATCGGCTTGGCCTCGACAAAGGCGACAGCGCCAAGCAAGATAGCTGTGGTGAACTTCATGATGGACTTCGTTGCTAATGGAAGCAGTTGCTGGTTTGCGTGTTTCGTAGGATATCTTTGTCTCGATGTATGGGATTCTTGTTGTGTGAAGGCTTTCTGAGAGTCCCTTGGAAGATAAAAGCACACAATTTATAGGGATTGCAGTACGGATTGGTCAACTGATCGGTATCACCATGTTGCTATATGCAATCACTACCAATGAACATACAGAATCACCTTGTATGAAGCCATTAGGTGCAAAGACATACTGCATCATTTTTGTGGCAGTAATGACTGCGCCTTGTGCTCATGTCATCACTACTTAGATATTTGTTATTATGCTGTGTCCAGTGGTGAGGTAGCTTGTTAACGGAAAGGGGAGAGCCACATAGGGCCAACACGAATGTATCTATCAGCTAAACGGGTGATGCAAACCACTGGTATCTAAGTGACGTCATTGGCAATAGCCTTAGATAGATCAATTCAGTCAACATTGTTTCCCAACCCGTCATCATTGTGAATGTTGCAAGTTCTGTCATTACATAGAAGGCATATAATTCAGGCATTGCCAAAATTGAATATGCCGAGGGATTTTACCAGAACTTCAAGCCCGTAGTATAAATACCAGACTTCTCAATGGTTATTTTTGTTAGTATTGTATTGTTCACGGCCAGGGGGTGGCCGCACAGTCGGTTCACCCCGAGCCTCCAGAAGGGCTACAAGAAACGCGCTAACTACTCAACTCATTGACTTACAGCTTTGAGTGTTGTTTTTGGTCCCTCGCAGCGTCTTGTACTTGCGATCAATTGATCCTCACGCGACATTCCTGACAAGCCGTAAAACTCCTGTCCACACAGCAACAATGAGCCAACAAGAGAGACGAAATCTACTGCAAAGGTCTCTTGGAGGATTCCGTCGGATCACAAGAGCTCTGTTCGGAAGGCGTACCGGAAGGCATACCAATGAACGCGACAGTTCGACCAGTAACGAGGACCAGCTAAACGTCGTTACAGCTGAAGGCGTAACCGGTGAAACTCCGATCGCGCAAGAGACAGAGACACCGGAAACCGGTGGAACCGCGATCACGCAAGAGACCCAGACACCGGAAGAAGAAGTGCACGGCGACGATATCTGCCCTATATGCCAACTACTTCTCCACGATCCGGTTACGACAATGTGCCATCATACACTATGCAAGTATTGCATGGCCACCTGGGCATCCGCCTCTCTACCACAAAACATGGTTCTTCTCGATGTCGACGTGGATCTTCCCGGGCACGACCCAGTACCTGATATACAAGCGCGCTGTCCGATGTGCCGGACATTCACAACGGCATTTCCCAACCGCAGGCGGCGGGACGAACTCCGAGCTAGATACCCACAAATATATACCGATCGAGAAGCTGAGGCCGCGGCCGCAGATGCGGATGAAGAAAATGTGGAAGAAATCATGCTCTATATCGGCAACCGGCACCAAGATGTCGCGCCCGCCTCGGATGAACCAGAAGGAAACAAGCACGACTGGACATTATTCGTACGGACAAACCGCCCCAGAATCATTGAGGAAGTACACTTCTTCCTGCCCCCAATGATCGAAGACAATCACATCGTCCGAACAAGAGCCCCTTACCAGATCTTGCGCCGCGGACAGAGCGCCTTCTGGATAGCGGTGGCAGTGGTGCTCAGACCCAACTACACCTGGGTATCGGAGGAGGCGCTGGATTCGCCGGATGGCGCAGCCAGGGGCACAATGGTATTGGAGTGGATGCTGGATTTCGAGGGGTTTGGCGGAAGGGGATCCATGGGACGGTATAAACTTAAGTTCAGAGATGATCGCAATGGTGACCCTCAACAGAGAGCCCAGCGGGAGTATAGACGTGTGATGTGGCAGTATAGACAAGAGGGACAACTTCCGACGTGGTAGTTAGGCTGGCTCTGGGATACCAAGATGCCTTCAAATGGAACAATTGGAATTTCTCGGTTGAACGGCTGTTCTTTTAACGAGACACTGGGACAACGAAGACTGAACGCTGGAATACAAAGTGATGAACACTGAAAGTCGCTCCAGATGCGACATGTCCCCCAAATCGCACACAGTAGCCATTCAGCCACGACCTTGTAGTGGATGCTGATGTTATTTTAGTGATCAACAACAGCTCTTGTGCCGCTTGAAATATGAGCCATGGCTCACATGCTTGAATATCTATTGTTGACTGAAATTGCTATCTTTGAACTGAGCGCAGCTCATTTTTCAAACTTTTGAATTCATGATGAAATCAATACTCACTGCCATGAGTTTCGCGGCGCTCAACCTGGCCGCCGCAGGGCTGGAAGAAGTTAATAATAACTCAACTGCCGCCGGAGCAGTAATAACGACCCCGCACCGGTAAAAGAACCAGCCTTGAAGCTGGCCAAGCTCGGCCAGTGCCCGAAACCAGCCCAAGGTGGCGTGTAGGTTGGAATATTGCCTGGGCTATGACCGTTTGATCCACGAATGCACGAATCCCAATCCAGTCCATTTAGCAGCCAGACCGACATTGAAACCAACGAACCGACCCCCCACAACCAAGAGGACGCTCCGGCGCGTCCCGCCTCCGTTATCCTAGCCGGCTTCCCATGCTGCAACGACGTCGACGAAACCTTGTGTCACAACCTCGGTTGTCAAGCCCTGTTGGAGATCCACGCCTTTCGCTTCGATTCCTAGCGGCCGGGCTGCCTCTGCATCACACAGGAGGAGATCGACGAGCGCGCTATAAGTACTGATAGTCCCCGGAGACCACGAGGTTTCATCGTCGTAGAAAGAAGGCCATCTGATATGCCATTTTGTGGGATTATTCGACCAGTACTGCTTTTCTTCACAAAGCCACTCCCTTGCATTGCGAGAGGGAACTTCACGGTGTCAGGGTCAGCGTCGGGAGGAGAAACTGACAGAGGCTAGGAGAGATGTTTACGGTTTTCTTTAGCATCAGTAAAGGATGCTTCAAGGTCCCTTCATTGTACTAGACACAGAGTAACATTTGCGATGAACTAACAAAATAATGGACTCAGATCTAAAGTGTGTATAATGAGCGACGGGCTGGTTGAAACCCGACGGCGAAGAAGCGAACCTCCCCCTTAATGCTAAGATGGTTCTCTCTACCAGGGACAGATCTCCCCATTCCAACCCACCATCTTTCCGCCATGCTTCTCCTTGCTCGTCTTGACCAAAACATCCATCATACCGTCGCAAGATTCCTTAACAGTGATGAAGGCCTTCTCCAAGCCCAACGACCGAGCGCCCCGGTCGCCCAGATCGGTCTGCACCCACCCGGGATCAAGGACAAAGGCGTTGAGCCAGTCGTCCTCGGTGTTGATGCGGATGGTGTACCAGTTGACCACGGCCTTGGTCGGCCCGTATGCGGCATTAGGGATAGGGGGTTGGCTTCTACAATGTTGTTTAGTATTCAAGAAGAAGAGAATATACATATGGATTTAAAATATACATGATAAGGGAGAAGATCGAGAAAGACGCCAAGAGGAAACAACTTACTCCAAACATCCAGCGGTAGATCCCATAGGAGCAAAAACCGGTTCCCTCAAAGACTTCTGCAGCAGAAGCCGCGTGGCCTGGTAAGTCGCCAGGAACCCATAGACGTTGGGCGCCATGTGGGTCCGGAGATCATCCAGCTTGAGGTCGGCGACAGTGGGGCAGAGCTCCGAGACGCCGGCGTTGGCGATGACGACATCCAAGTACTCGATCCCGTGCTTCTGCTGCAGTTCGGCAGCGGCATCAAAAGCGTCCTGGTCAATCGACGCATCCCACTTGACGACGAGCAGCCGGCTGCCTGGGCCCGTGGGCAGGCTCGCCAGTGCTTGCGAGGTCGGGTGGGACGGGTTCCGGTTCGCGGCGATGACGATGTGGTCGGGCTTGGCGAGGTAACGCTGGAGCAGACCCTCCCCGAGGCCTCGGTTGGCACCGGTAATGAGGACGATAGTTGGGGCCATCTTCTTGACGACTAAAGATACGTAAGTATGTGTAATGATGAAGATGGGTAAGAAGTAGATTATAATTACTGTTGTTCACTGATAGACATTCCTACTGAATAGCTTTATGGTGATTCTTCTTATACTACAATATGTTTTTCCTAGGATGAGGAGGCTGAACTGATTTCTAATCGACCTGATGCTTGGTCAGTGAAGTTTGTGGTGGAATATACGACACATGCGTAGACTCACGCTTCGTCCAATCATGGATGCGGAAACAGCCCCTGGCTGGGAACATGAGCAAATGGGAAGTGCGGCGGCTAAGCGGTTTTGGTTAGTAGGACATCTAAGTGCGGGCGCTAATCGTGATCGGCTTAGCGTTGTCACTGGGTGCCTCTAGGGACACCCCTGTTTCTCCGTGGGCCATCCCCGAAAACTACTTACCAGTCCTCGAACACAAAGTCAAAGTAGGGCCTCTGATCGGCCTATCTTCTCGAGCTCATTGGGACAGCTCCAAAAAGCAAGATAACCAATGCAGCTCCCTCGCTCTACCACGATGCCCGATTCAGCTGGACTCAGCTGGGACCTAAGAAATCTAGAATGTCATCAGCTCCCTCGGTGTGACTGTGTCTCCAGCCTAGTACTTGCACGATGTCGGAGCAACGTTCCGGCTCAGTAGATTCCATGTTATTTCTACGATCCAACCATCGATTTTGACGTTGAAATGTAACCGTCCTCGTGCACCAGTCTGCATCTTCACATGCCGAACATGGTGACTGTCGCGGACAGATGCTAGACCAAGCAAGCACAAACAAACAAGGACGTTACAGGTCTTACGGTTCACTGCAGGCAGGCAAACGGTGTGCGAAACTTGACAATGAAGTTCAGCACTTACAATGTGCACCAAACGGGAAGCAGCCAATTGGCCAAGATGATCAGCCTCCGCCTGTGACGGCTGAAAATTGGCAAGAGCTGAAACAGTTGATGCACTTCGAGCCAGCGAGAGAGACACAATAAAATCATGTATGTCTATGTAACAAGATGCGAGAGGCTTTCGGTAAGAATGCGCCGGTTCTGTGATGCCTATGGCCGTTTTGCTCGTGGAAGTAAGTGGAGAAAGGGGTTGATTTTAATTGATGCTGATTACCTCATCAGCTTATGGCTGCCCATTGCCAAGCGAACGCAATTGACCTTCACCTCTTCCTATCATATCGACCTGTCAACCGTCTCCAGGGGAAGACAAAGTGAGAAGTCCTGCGTAGGACTGTTGGTGTTGTTCATGCCAAGGCACGCAATGTCCTACAAACCCCGCAAAACGTCCGCATTGGGTCGCCGGCAATGGCCTAGACTCGGGATGCAGAAGATCGGCAAGGCGTAGCAAGGCAGCAGTACACATTCGCCGGGCGACTGCATTTTTGACGAATTACGGCACATTATGAAGGAATATTGCATCAGTCAATTCAGTCCTCTAGGACTTATGAGCGTCACAGGAAGACGGTTGCCTTGAAACTGAGCTGACCAACCGTCGATCTTCCAGTAGGCTGCAGGCAGCCAACAAGTCTGCCCCCGACTCATCATCAGCGATGAGAGCGACATCAAACATATAACCCGCCACGCAACAAACGCCTTTCAACTTCTGGAAGATACCACAACACCCAGCTTTTCTATTCGTCCCTCGCATTGACCAGAATCTCTTGTTTCAATCATCATGACGGCAAACACAGAAAACAACTCCCAGGCAGACTCTACTGCACCGGTAACAGACAATGCCCCTGGTAATCCTAATAATGACCAGGGCAACATCGGAAAGCCCAATTCACCAGCTGGCTCCATCAGCGATGTTATGAACATCTACAGGTCTCCTAAAGACAAGGATGGCGAGTGGACATGGGTCAACAAATACCCCGATGACGTCGCAGATGCCGCCGAGAACGCGGAAACGGCTCGCTATGCTGTCCTGGTCCGCAACATCAAGAGCACCGACAGCCGAAAGAAACTCGAGGCTCACTCCATCGTGATCCAGAGTCCGTGGCTGAAGACGGCCCTTGGGAACATCCTAGAAGACTACCCTGGCGTCGCCTGCGAGCTCGAGCGGCTCATTTTCGAGGCGCCGTTCAAGCCTTTCGTGCATCGATGGAAGGACTTGACCAAGTACCGAGAGCGAGACGACCTGGACAACACGACCAAGGAACACCTCACAGTACTCCACAACATTCTTCAGTACGAGATCGGCGACACTATCAAGGTCTTTGAGGACTATGTCGCGAAAGGTGTTGTCACCTACGAGCACCTATGGATGGTGTTCCAACCAGGATCTCCCGTCCTGGCGGCGTACAGGGGACCGCTCTCCGCCTTCGAAGTGGAGGAGACTAAGTACATGAAGACCCGAGACTGTGGGAACTTCTTGCGCGTAAGCAGTGACTGCATCGACTACGATGGCAAGGTCTTCCGACGATGCCGAGAGGACATCGATATTCCGGAGTTCATCGGAACCAAGAGGATCGTGGGGCTGCCTGTCTATCCCCTTACCTTCCATCCTCGGCCAGATGAGACCAAAGCCTCGTTGATCAAAAGGGGGCAGCTCTTCGAAGACCTTGCAGGCCATCATTACAAAGCGTAAGCAATCCCGACCCCCTCAATTTGATGAATGAACCAAACAGACAATTCATACTTGGCTAACACTACTTGATAGTTATTCGGGAACGGCCATCACCTGGGATAATAGAGGAAGCGAGATTAACATTGAGGTTTCCGGACGCATCATCGTCGACATCGGCTCATTCAACCGGTCCAGCCCCATCAACTTTTTCCGTCAACGACGGATGCTGGAGTGGAAACCCAGAGATCTGCAGCTTCTCCATGCAAGCACGGCCAGGAATGCTGAAGCCGACGTTGAAGACAGCGGCAGGTTTCGACTCAGCCCTTACCATAAGATGCTTGCCCGCTGCCGGATCGGGGGCTACTCGCTGAAGCTGAAGAAATGGCTTGACTTCTTCGTGGAGCAGGTCGAGGATATCCAGTTCCGTGACGATGCTTACGATAACTTGGTGTTGCCTGAAGACCAGAAGGAGCTCATCATGGCCTTTTCGGAATCCCAGCTCAAGGGCTCTGTCTTTGATGATGTTATCTCGGGCAAAGGCAAGGGGGTTATCTGCTTGCTGTCAGGTAAGTCTCTCTTGAGTCTATCCCTTCTATTCCACACATTATGTTAGTCATGAGAGCCGTACTGATATTCTGCCCTACACAGGCTCCCCCGGCGTGGGCAAAACCCTAACCGCCGAAGCCGTCGCCGAGAACCTGCTGGTCCCGCTGCACACCCTGTCCTCGGGCGACCTGGGCTCCGAGTCGTACGAGGTGGAGCGCAACCTGCAGCGCACCCTAGAGCTGGTGGCGCGCTGGAACGCGATCCTGCTGCTGGACGAGTGCGACGTCTTCCTCGAGACGCGCTCGAGCCACGACCTGGAGCGCAACAAGGTCGTCTCCATCTTCCTGCGCACGCTCGAGTACTACGAGGGCATCCTGTTCATGACCACCAACCGCGTCGACAACATCGACCCGGCCTTCCAGTCCCGCATCCACGTCTCGCTCGAGTACCCGGACCTGACCCCGGCCTCGCGCCGGCGGGTCTGGCAGAACTTCCTCGAGGCGGCGTCGGCGGCGGCAGTCAGTGGAGAGCGAGGGACGGCGGAGCTGACGGAGGCGGATCTCAAGGACCTTTCGGCGCTGGACCTCAATGGGCGGCAGATCAAGAATATCTTGAAGACGGCGCAGTTGTTGGCTTCGCGCAAGAAGTCTCCCCTGAAGCGCCCCTTCATCGATACCATTCTGGCTATCGAGAAGCGACGGCCCGAGGTGCACCATGAATAGGCACCTATTCTTGTTAGCGGACACCTGTCTGAGAGACGAAAGGTTCATGATCCCGTGCTTGATGATTCCCATTTATGTTTCTTGAGCAGAAATTATACAATAACCATCGCTATTTCGTAGTTATTGCAATAATCTTAGTGAGATACACTTTGGGCTGGCTAGCTGAATACTAGGCACTCTTGCCTTAGATTATGTGATATGTAAATGACCTTGAAGGAATAAGTACAACGCATGTAACATATTTGAAAGCAGCAGCGCATTCCATAGGCACCTTTTGGTTCATAAAGATCCCTCATCACCTAGCTACGGACAAAGGAGTTGAAAGGACCGGCTGAAAGGCACCCACAGGCGTTGGCATGGCAGCCTTGCATGCTAACCCACAGCACGTGGAATTGCCAGCTTAGGTACTTTTAGGGGCTACCGTTTCTGCCAGGGACAGTCGATAAGAGTTAGAAAAGAAAAGGAACATTGAATCGAAGCTTGAAAGCTCCACCGTTGTCAACATCCACTGTGTTTGCCAAAGTCAATTGCTCGCGGCATCCATACTACATTACCGCGTTCATTTCTTCACATCCGATCATCATTTCCCCATTCCAGTCTCTGCACTCTCTCTCCAGATCGGGTCGTTGAAGTACGCAAAAAAACAGCCACTACTACTTGATCATCAACAGAGAATGTTCACTTCCTCCCACCATAACTACTGAGATGGACAACCCAGCCAACAGTGGAGGGTCCAAATCTCCCTTGACCCAGCAACCCAAGCCAACACATTTTCCTTTCTTCAACCTGCCCGTGGAACTCCAGTTGGGCATCCTTCGATGCACTAATCTAGTCGCGCCAGATTCTACCGTGGCATGGCGCGTCAACCAAGGCTTTAGTCTTTGGGTCGTTCGGCAACGCGCTATAGGCATAGATTTTGCTCCCGAGCGCCCGCAGACCTGTGATCCTACCTGCGGCACCGCCAACGATCAATGCCATCCAGCAAAGCACTTTGACTGCACCGGCAAGTTCATGGGTCCGCGAAGCGATCGGGACTCACAATGCCTTTGTTCCCACGCATGCGACTCCCGAGATGGCTATTTGATCTACTCCGGCGAGAGCTGTAGATGCCAGCATTACATATGCGAGTTCAAGCCCCCGGATATGGCTGCCCATCTCGAGCTCGCGTATTCTCGCAACTGGCAGACGCCGGCATCGCTTTTCCTTGTCAGCCGTGGCTTCCGGGATATCTGCAACACCGTCTTCTACTCGGGAAACTCTTTCGACCTAGGTGCCTCCGGACCCTGGGGCAACGAGATGATGAGAGGGTCTCATACACTGGCCGGCCCCGCCTTTCTCTCGCAGGTGGTCCCGACCTCAGCCCTTTCGGCGCTGAAGACGATTCGAGTCGACTTTGGCCACTATAAGGCGCAGGAGAGATACAACGCCAAGTACCTTGATCCTAATACAGCCACGAAGAACAGGCCACAGAGAGAGAAGCTCGTGAAGACCGATCCGGTGTTCACAGAATGGGCCCAGACCCTAGAGAGAACCGTCGACCAGCTCCGGCTGGGCACTGTGACCTTGACCCACATTAACCTCAATCGTCATCCGGACCATCTTGGTTTCTCTCACCAAAAGCATCTGGATATGATGGGCGACAAGGACATGACAGCTCGGTTAGGGCAGGCAGTGGCATCTATTTACTGGCCTCCCCTCAAGAACCACCCACTATCGGTACTGGGCGAGACTGGAAGCAACCGAGATGGGAGCCAGCGGCTCTTGGCGTTTCTCAATCTTAACACATACCACTTTGTCGCGCCCATCTACTACATTCGGAGGCAACTTGGGGATGCGGTGCCGATGTCCATGCTAATGGACCACTTGGGGTCCAAGTACCGAATGTCCTCGCTGCGCGGGACCGGACCGCATCGAGTTTCCGACGGCGAACCTGCAGGGCCCGAAGAGAAGGACACCACCGTTGTCCATGAGGTCTACTTCTGGAAGCCGAGACTGCAAGACGACAAGCAGTTTTCAACGGAATTTCCGTTTTCTGATTTTTCTGATTGAGGGCAATACCGGGTACAGGGAATTAGTCAGCCTGTAACTTGAAACTGTTCGTGGCGTACAAAGGCTCGCGTGGAGTGCATTAGCATCATGCTATGCGGCAAGGGGTAATCGGTTTTAGTGCTTCTTGGCAGCATGAGAAGCAAATGCACATTTTCGGAGGCGAACCCCCGCATGGCAGGCGCCAAGGATACGGATACCACTCAAGTCTACTGCCAATGCGGAGATACTTTGGCCGTGGGTCCATCGCAACTGAATTTGCGCCAAACAGATGGCGGCCCAGGAGATTTTGTAAGGGTATAGATGTAGCTATAGATGCAGAGTAGCATTTCTTTTTGCGCCAGATTGATGCACGTTCTGCCCGGCAGTCTGGAAGTTTCTTATTATCAGGCTCTCCAACGCACGTGAATACATATTTTCCTCCAATGATTGGGCCTGCCCATATACTCCCATGTTGAGGGGCGAAGCCGCCCTAGTTACTTTGCAATTCAAGACATGCTATAAAGAGTTGATGCAATGGAATCGCCCTTAGAAACCTTGTGATCAACCACCTAGTCTTGTTACTAGTCTAACGTTGCAGAAAGCCCACGATGGTCAGACTTTCCGTATTCGGGGCGGTGCTCGCACTCGCCTCCGCCGTCCACGCCCAGTGCGGCTCGGGCACCCCTGACGCCAAAGTAACGGGCTCGGGCAACTCCTTCACCGCGACCCGCGGCTCCAACACGGTCTACTCGGGCAGCGACTACCGCGCCGCCATCCAAGCGGCCCTGGACGCCATCAGCAGCGGCCAGCGCGTCGCCGTCATGGCCTCGGGCTCCATCGGCGCCAGCACTTTAAGTATTTCCAGCGGCAAGACCTTCGAGGGCTGCGGCACCATCAACACGGGCTGGAACGCGGGAAAGGGCGCCATCGAGTCCCTCAACACCAACGGCGTCCGCATCCCCTACCTCACCATGACGGGCGGGCCTTATTTCGGTTTGCGCTTCCACGGCGTCCGCGACCTGGCGCTCGGGCAGATCGTCATGAACCTCGACACGGGGCTCGGGATTCGGTTTGATCGCGACGCCCCCTGGAACTACAACGTCAAGATGGATAGCGTGCGCGTCACGGGCGCGGGCAGCCACGCCGTCGAGACGTTCAATATCGATGGCCTGGAGATTGGGCAGGTCATTGCGCGCAACGTGGGCGAGTCCGGGCTGCTGATCCAGACGTCGCGTAACGTGCAGGTCGGGCTCGTCGACGGGGATAATGTGGCGGCGGGGACCGGGTACGCGACTCTTCGCTTTGCCAATAACAACGGCCAGAACGAGAACGGCAACTACAACACCAACGTCTACGTGGACAAGGTCGTGTCGCGCGGCGGTGGGCGGGGCGTGTTTTGCGTGTCGCAGTCGGGCGGGGCGGTCATTACCAGCGTCGATCTGGCTAATAACGGCAACAATGCTATTCTGATCGAGAACTGTTATAACTTGTCGATCCGCGGCGGGACTGTCAATGGGGGTGGCGAGGTCCGGCTCTCGGCTCGTAACGAGTTTCCTAACAACCGCGATATCTGGATCACTCTGACTGTCAACGGCGCGTCGGTTCGGGAGTCGCCTTGCGGGCAGAACGTCAACTGGAGCTTGTCGGGGAATGGGGCGAGGAACATTTGCTAGGCTCGGTAGGTATGTTGGTTAGGGTGGGATGTTTCTCGGGTTGTATGTATGGCTGGGGTGTCCTGTAACCAAGTATGCTGGTTTACCTGTGGTTGGACATGGTCAGAATATATGTTATTCTCTACAGTCTGTTCGGAGGAGTGAGCTCCTGACCTCGTCGTTTTGTCGCCCGTTCTGCACTTATACCCATTGTTTGATATCTGGATCCCTGTTGATGGCTTCCGTGGGGTCCCAAGACAGTGCTGTAATTTCATATAAGATCAAAATCACCCAGGCTGGCGTTAGCAGGTGATCGTGCCGCCTACCCTACTTCACCCTTTTGTTATTTTGTGTTACAATCTTTAATTTGATACCAGCCAAAGCCAGACGAAACAGGACTCCCAAAGAGAGCAAGTTACCGATCTCAATAGTACGACGGGCCTCTCCAAAGGATTGTCATGCAAGTATCTGCCTATATAAATTTACATCAATACTACTGGTATCAACCAAGAAAACATAAAGGAAACCTAGAAATAATGGGCTTCTTACGAGGATTGCTTGTCCACATTATTGTAGAAACAAGAGGTCGCGGGGCATGAAAGGTAACATGTCTGGCAGCTGGTCGGTCTACTGGCATGGTATGGTGTCACATTATTTCTCATCGTCTTCATTACCCTTTTTGGAGAAGACTTGGGTAAAACCAGTTTCAGGTGAACTACGGAGTGCAGCGGTTCTCAGACCACGTTCTGCAAGGGTTCAAGGCCCTCAACTATGTAATGACAAGAACAACAATAACTATGAATATGCCGGCTTCATTCAGAACGTACGCGAATACCATGCGAGAGCATCTCTTCAAGAGGATGAGCCGGCACGCGACTCACAGGCGGCTCGGGCACGGTTAGCCGTCGACTTCTTGTTGGTGACCGAAGAGATCTTCCAAGCCATTTCCACGGCTGCGAGGAGATCATCAGGCAAGGGGCCCTTCTCGATGGCTGCGACGTTGGCAGAGAGCTGCTGCGGCTTACTGACTCCCAAGATGACGCCGTCCTCAGGGGTAAGCATCGAGTGATAGCAAACCCATCGCAGCGCGAGCTCGACCTTGGTGACCTGAGGCTTCTTCAGCTCGTTGAGGTAACGCAGGGGGTTATCAAGCCACTCCTGCTTAGGCTTGTTAATGGGCACCAGTACCTCGTCCAGGAAACGCATAGCTTCATGCATCTCCGGCTTGTCGTACATCTGCTTGAGGGCAGCACACATGGAGCGCTCCATAAGAGTCTCGCCCTCCTTCCCGAAACGGGTTCCCTCAACGTTGCCGGTGGTCAGACTACCGGACAGAAAGCCATCAGCCAGGGTACTGTTGCGGTTCATATTGGTTAGTTTCTACACATCTTTCGCGAACATGTGGCGTTCGATGACTTACCTGTGGGCATCGAACCGGATGCCGTGCTTGCGCAGAGTAGGCATGAGAGTCTCGCGGCCGCGCTGGAGAACATTGTAGTGGCCTTGGTAGACAGACGGCTTGACATAGCCCTTGTTCTCGCAGATATCGATGAAGTTGATTAGAGTGCCCAGGGGCCAGCTGCAAACGCCCAGCTAGATTGGCAGGAAAACCGGAAGTCAGCAGCTGTACTACATATTATGGCCCTTTGCCGAACAGAGAGCGAGGAGTACCTACCTTGTCAAAGACTCCCTGCTGGTGGAGCTCATGCAGAGCCGATGCCTGTTCCTTGATCGGGGTGTTGTCATCGGGGGCGTGGCAAAGCAAGACGTTGATTCTCTGGCCGCCCTCCAGCTGTAGGTTCTCGCGGCTGCAGAGAAGCGAACCGCGGATGTTGTCCCCCTTAAGGGACGTGGTGTCGGCACTCATCCAAGAGACAATCTTGGTGTTCACGGCGACCCCCTTCGAGATGGCCTTGGTCTCTCCAAGAGTCATCTCAGAGAGCTGCATCTGGGTGGCGGGGAAACGGCCGGCAGCGTCTACCTCCCGGATTCCGAGCCAATGAGCTGTGCCCAGAATGACCTGAGCGCCTGCGCAGTCAACGGCAAGGCTGTCACTGCCGAGAATCAATCGAGGGTGTGTCTGAGGCATGGTGCTTGCGCGGAATTGGTTTTTGATGTAATGGGCGTTTGGTTACTGTTGGATGGCTTGGCGATGGTGCTTTACTGGAAAACAAACCGTATCAACTGATGTAAGAAATGTGGCACGTGAACAGAAATCAAAATGATGTATCTGAGAAGACCTGCCCGGGAAATAGTGGAACTAGTACTGAGCAGAGGGGAAGTCGGGGCGGGTAATAGTGGAGTTATGTATCGGGGACTAGTGGAGCTTCCGGTGGAAAAGAAGCGTTGGCAGGGGAAGAGTTTACCTGCAGGTCGTGTTGATCCATCAAGATTTATATAGTGAAATTTCCTTAGTAGGCTCTTGAATATAGAGTTCATTTTCTTTACATTGAATGAATTCGGATACGATGTGACGATATGAAGAAGATACAGTTGATTTATTCAATATATCAGCAAGATGTTGATAAAAGACCACCGCTATTGCAACCAAGACCACCAATGGCGTAACCCCTACAGGAAGCAATGCTAACGCCTACCAGGTCACGCTGTCCGGCGAAGTGCACAACTACATGCGACTCCAAAAAGAGGTAAATCATTCGGACACGCGACGCCACAGCCGGGGCGAAGCGTAGTCGAATGTGATGGTGGCGATTGGCAGTGGTTTGAAGTTGAAGGGATTGGTCGCCCGATGCATCTCGAGAGCCGGACGTTTGTCAATTATGGAATACTAGATGCAACTGAACCGCCTATGCTTCTTCTCAAGCTTCGAGCCTTTGGCCTCACACATGGTTGTATCTCATAAACGCGCCTGATCCATGTATATCACGATACCATTGCTACTTTGCCTTTCAAATGTTGAGAGATGAGTTTTAGGGGGGGGGACAAGTCTGTCTACTTAATGTACTAACGTGGCATTCGTGGGACAAACAGGGGGAATCGCGACTCAGTACGGTCTGACTCAGAAACAGTCATCAGCTGAAAGGGGTTGGACAACTAGCAAATAGTCAATAATACTGGCAAATTTCCCTGTACGGCCAACACTATTCCCTTACTCGTCCTAGGCTCAGAATCCCGAGCGGGGTATTGGGAATGTATGATTGTTATGCAGATAGAAAGCAATGTGAAAACTTCATTGCAAACTTCCTATTGAGGTTATATGACAAACGTAGGCCACACGAAGAGGTTTACGGCTAGCAAGGCTGGTATGGCAGCCATCTGGCCTTGTAAGTCTTTCCTTCTTGCCAGAGGGACTTGGGATGGATCGAAAAAGTATAGACAAATATGAATCACGACAAATATCTAGTTTGTCCAGAAGTTCATCAGTAGTTTAGATGACAAACACGACGTATACGCTCTGATATTTGCATTGGCACATGACGGAGCAACGGTTGGGACGCCTATGTTTATTGAGAAAAAAACACTCATGTGCTCAAAGCCCGGTTTTGCTGACACTCCATCAGACTGGTTTCATGCCTATTACAAACTAGTGTTACGGAATCGTCAACTTACTTATGTACGGCATCAAGCTCTGGCCGAGGGGGAAAAGCTTTGATGGCTCCAGCATTCTTAGGTCTGAGTCGAGCTGAAAAGGCCTGGGATTAAGCTACCTGACCAGCCCCGGGGGTAAAGGTGCAACTCAGTTGTAGCGCTATGGGTATCCAAGCTTGGTAAGATGAACCGAATCGGTGGCTGCTCTCGTTTGTAGCACTTAATCTTCGATGCCAACTGCTACATGATGATTTGAATTAGGTGCCACAACGATATCTCCAAGTGTGAGACACAAACGGTGAAAGCTTGACAAACCATGTATGATTCTCAATCAGTCCATATGGCAAAGTGCATGGTAAATTCGGCGAGAAAACAGCACAATGTCCTAAATCTCATGTTGGTCTTGAAATTTATTACCACTTAACCAGACTTCATGCATCAGACCATCATCACTGTGCTCTTCTACTGGTCTACGCCATGCTCTCATCAGGCATAGAGCTCCAAATCATCTGAGGGCCCGAATATGCAGTACGGACTTCTGACTAAGCTCTCCCAGGCATGCCTCAAAACATTTATTTTTCTGGGATGTGATAGCTCATGGAATAGCCTTGTAGAAGAATTGACCTATGGAACCTCCCATTGTTTTAAAAGCGCACCAGTCAGGAATGCTCAGCGTGACAGCCTTGGCCTCGTGCCTGGAGGCCAAAGGCGAGGTGGATGTGGCAAAACTGTACTTTACATCACGCATACTACGTCAGAAGTGCCAGTAAACGATGTGTTAGTTCAAGTAGGTCAAGCCAGCTGATCTAAAGGAATTTGGATAATATGTAGTGACTGCGTGATGTGAAATGTCGTCGGGAATAAATCAAAAAAGAAAATGGTAGAACGAGAAAAAAAGAAATAAAAAAGTATGCTCACACCAGGATTCGATCTGATGCACCCGCCGGGACTTGCACCCGGGTCCCTCCTTCTCTTGAATTGGAAGAGGAGTACGTTAACTACTACGCTACGGGTGCCGTCTTTCTTGCCCGGTGTGAGCTGTTTGTTATGGAAATCAGTGTGTGTTTTGGCTTATATGCTTCGGTTCATGCCCAAGCTCCAGCCGTACCAGGTACACAATCCTCAGGCGTCTCACGGCCATTCAGTACCCCCGGTCATATTCATCAAACATATGTCCGGATGTCTTTTCAGCACTGCATAGCGTACCCGTATCAACAACTGACATTAAGTGGAGGGTAGATTTCTATCTTGCTGCGAGCGGCCAACTGACGCAAGCATGCTGAGCTATACAGGATAATGCCTCTCGTTTCTGAACTGCCCGATTCGCGAATTGAAGCGTCTATTACCGAGTCTTGAAGACGAGACTCATGGAGAAAGGTTGATGACTGTTGAATATCCCCATCCCGGCCTGCTATGGTTGCTACCTCTAACGCCAGCATCTGATATCAGACTAAAGGCAAGGCACATGACTACTAGCTCTGTATAATGTCTTGTCGGATTTCACTTCGAGCCATGATGATGCATGTTTCAGTTTTTGGCTCGAGCCATGAAACATGCCCCTGCGAGCGACCGTGGTAATAACCGGTACTTTGCCTACTGACAGCATGTATGTTTCCTTGGTTATACGAGTTGTCCCCATCAACGCCAGGGAAGTAATGCGTGATTTTTGGATATCAATTTACTGTAGTATTATGTCAGACAGAATAGTGGCTTATCGAAATGGAAGTGACTTGATCGTTTTCTTCGAGCAGGGCCTCCCGTACTGCAACGTATCGAGCACGCCCTTCCAGGAACACTAGGTGTCTACTAGCCAGCGCCCCCGGGCTTTTCTGATACATGCACAATTTCTCAGATCATCGTGATCGTCTCTGATGCTCTCAGCATAAGCATCAGTCTTGCATTTTGGATACTTACGTGGTAGAGTAGTCACAACTACCTGACGACACTAAGACTGTACGTGATGAATGCTGATTCGTACTAATATGTTAAATGATTTGCAAGACAATTCGACCTAGGGATGGCTAAGTCGGCTGTAATTAAACAGTCAATTTGAAAACCACTTTCCTGACTTTCTCCATGATACGTCTGAAGCCCAATAACGCAGACGATCTTGAAGCTTTAGAGGCAAAATGGAATGAAGGACCTGTTGAATGGGCGAGGTTCCCTGCCAGCCAGCTACGTAGATAAGGCTTATGTCCAGACATTCTCCATTTCCCTCTGTTGGAAAGCTGAGAAATTGGAAATGCCTACTGCAAGTACGATTCCTCCACATCAATTGAACTAACATTACAGAAACGCTTGTCAAGATGATGTACTTGAGGGCCTTGCCTGATCCCCATGACCATATTCTGCTCCATCATTTGGAACTGACTGTAGCCTTACATGGGTTTCGTCTATAACCTTGGAGCAGGTGTCTGGTCTAGCTTACTTGCTGGTTCCATGGCCTGGGCCTTTGCTGACTTTTGAACACTTTGCACGTATGAACTTGCGGCGTCTGACGAAAGCACAGTGACACCGCTCAAGCCTGACATGTATAAGTAAAGTGCCTTCTCAATTACTACTGAAAACCAACATGGTTTCCAACCGGGATGGTTCAACTACCACAGCCGCAATTTGGCAGGAGAAGCAAGCAAAAGTGGCAAGAAGCTATATGCAAGTGAGATATGTAGGGCCATCTCGTACAGGCCCGAGTACCGCCACTGGGGTCTTGGCATGTATACACTATATAAGCACAACCACCATATATTATACCACCTATATACTATACCATCTAAAAAAAAATAAATAATATAATAAATAATATTTATTTAAAAAATTATAAAAAATTAATTAATTAACCGATTTATATTATTCTAGCTCCTAATCGACTATAATATAGCTCTCCGGCTCGCTCGTATCGTCGGAATTAATATATTTCGTTTTCTCCTCCTCCTCCAGCTTTGGAATTTACCGAACCGGCTTAGATGGCCCCTTTATCTACGCTTTAATCTTTTATACTTCCCTTATTATAATAAAGTCCCCGTTAAGGTTAAGGATGACCTTCCTCCTCTTTTTAAGCCTTAATTCTTTTAAATTCTCTTTTAACCAGAGATTCTCTTACTTTAATATAATTACCTTAACATTTAAAGTATTTATACCCTTTCGAACTTTCTAAAATAATTACCGAGCCGTTAGATTACTAAACTTAAAATCCCCCTCGGCTAATGTAACCTTTATTTCTCGTACCTAGCGGGAGTTTTTAGGCGTATTAAACCCTTCGGAGGGCTTATTAGCTGACTGTTAGCTGGTTAACCCCTGGGAGCTTACCAGGTCCGGTATCTCCGGCTCCGGTTCACCCTCCTTCCGGAGCCGGTGCTTGAGGGGTTTATTAATGTTTCGGGGGTGGATGCCGGTGGCTCTCTAGGCGCTTATAATGTTGTATTTCCGGAAGGTTTGTTAACGAGTTCGGTTCTAGGCTTAGATGAAGTTAGATTTAGTAACGTTTAGGTTTATTATTGTATAGTATTTAATAGTAATCTCGGTCCGAAACTTTTTTTTAAGTATTAAAAAGGGGCTTTAATTTAGGGGTTAAAGGAGGTATAAGGTATAAGCCGGTAAGTATAATACTTAAATTTTATTTTTTAAATATATTGTTATAAACTCTTCGATATTATAGCTTTTATAACTATTAAAAATAAAAAATTTCTATTAACCCTTATCGGCCGGTTTAATGTTTAATATAAAGATATATTCTAGTTATAATAATATAAACTAATTATTAGTTTATTTATTAAATAAAGCTGTAAAGAATTAATCGTGCCACTTTCTATTATTATTTAAGTCGATATCTTCCTCTTAAGGGGGAAACTATTATTATTAGATTAAAAAGCCTTTAAATATTACTAAGAGCCGTAGATATCGGCCTATCGCATTAATAGACTTTATAATTAATATTTAAATAAAGTTAGTAGAGTTTTAGATAAACATCCGGTTTATTGAAGCTAGCCCGATAATTATATAATTATTATTAATATTTATTTACGTATTAACCTCGTCGACGTTCTAACGATGTTTAAAGGGGATATTTATAATTTTTAGCTGGTTTAGTTAGTTAAAGAATTCGTAAATATTTTATTTAAAAATAGCGTTAAACCGTCAAAAGTTTATACTAGTAGTAGAAAGGGTTTTAAAGATAGGGTTACGGTTTAAGAATTTAAATATTTAATTCTTGCTTAGGACTTTATAGTTACTGTTAACTTATAGTATCTTTTAAGCGAATTACCGAAATATTAAATATTTAAGTCTATACTTTAAACGTACTTAATAAAGGGTTTAAGTAATTATTTATTTCTTTTCCTTTTCCGTTAAAGTTTAAAGGGCCTCCCTCGACTCTCGGCGCGTCGGTTTACCCTTTATCCGGCGTTGTAGAGTACGTCTGGAAACCCCGTAGTGTTTCGCGGCCTATCGTTATAATATATTAATTATAATAGTTAAGACGGCGTCGAAGAGTTTCTTTTTATAAATACGAGTTATTTAATCGGTTATAATAAAAAAAAAGGAAAAAATATATTAATTTTTAGCTTAATCGGATGAGAATTAACTGGTATATTTATATATTAATTAAAAAGGGGTAGTATATAGGTGTTATTTTAGGAGTGGTATAGTATGTGGGTGGTGTAGTATATAGTGGTTGTGCTTACTCGTATTCTATGGTTGATTTTCAAGGTAACAGGTCCTCTGAAGGGGACTGGACCAGAACTTGGCAGGTCCACCTTGGTACTCACTTCTTACCTTACCAACTTACTTACTTTGGAGATGTGCTCCTTCCGATGTTCACATTCTGCTCAACCTTACTCTCAACTCCATCACCAACTTCCAAGTCTCTTGGCAACCACCTTTCTCAGCCCTGAGACCTGGCTCATGTCTATGAGGCCTCTGTAGACGAGTCATCTGGTCAACGCTGAGAGTGTATCTACCAAGGCCATCGTGATCATTTGGAGTATCCAGCACATTTCAGGTGAGCAGTCTCTACCCACCCCTTCCATAAATACCCGAACCAACCCTGTTGTATAATGCCCTGGTGTTGGCGTACGCGGCATGTGAACGGTTCGTCACGAAACAGTTCTTGGATTACGCGTAGTATACCCACGCTAGTCCCTCTACAGCGAGGCAGCTGTGTGCCGATTATTCCGATTCACGCCTAGGTACCACCCATACCGATTGTGCCACTCTACAACGGCCGAGTCCTGTTCCCCACTGAACCACAGGGCCTTTGCACTGACTCTTAGCGTGTCAGTTACCTGTTGGTAGCGTGCAATGTAAGCTACACCCGCCTATAAGAGGTTCGGCGCCAACCCAAACCCTTCAGATAATCGACTCTACCTGCGCCACCTTTCAAAAACCGCATACTAAAGCACCTCTCCTTCCTTTTCTCAAACCTCCATCAACTTCACACTTTCACACTTCAACAATTTTCTTTCACCGACATATTTCCTTCCACAACATTTCTCACATGCCTTCTATCACCAACACAACCAACCTCATTGATATACTATCTGTCAACAAAGAGTTCACACAAGGTTATTCACCAATGTCACTGTCCCCGACAGTGACGTCAAGATCCTACTCCCAGGAACTAGAGGATCGATAGGCCACACTTTCAAGGTCTGTATGGTGACGATGCGAAAGCCCTCGACTTTGTTCACTGTGCTACGCCATGAGCACACATCCGAAGAATAATACCCACCACGTCACAATGGCATGGCGGCCCCCCAAGAACAGGAAGACGGCAGCGAAGGAGGAGGATGACTTTCCCATTAAGAGCAGGAGGTATGTGCCTCGACCGGAGTTGGACCAAGGCTTTGTTGTCGTCTCACCTTCATCACCACATGAGCCCGTCTCGGCGGCCTGAGCACTGGGGAAGTCATTGCATCTATCTTCAGTGATCCTCTTTCCGCTCCTCCTGCGGGCATATCAACACCAAATTCATGATCCAGATCCTCGGGGTCTTATCATCTCGAGTAAAGCTCAGCTCCAGGTAAGACTTTTTCCACTTAGGTAGTTTCACCTTTTCTATCTTATTCCTTCTTTCCACTAATGTGTACTTCTTTTCTCCTCTTCATCAGATGATGGGTGCCTTGAACAGTACGTCACTTGGCACTCACCTTTTTACACCTTCTACCTTCTAGCTTTACCTTCCATTTTTACCTTCCACCTTTACCTTCCATCCTTACCTTCCACCTTTACCTTCCACCTTTACCTTCCACCTTCTACCTTTCAACTTTCACCTTCAACCTTCCATCTTTCATCTTTCCACTTGCACTCACCCATACCATCATGAACAGAGGTAAGTTCCTTCCAACATATCTTCACATCAAACACAAACCTCTTCCTCATCTTATCACATAGTCCTTCTCTTTGTCATCCATCATATCCATTATATCTATCGGCTTCTAATCTTGACACCATCTGGAAGGGACTATCAAGTTTCTGCCGACTTGCCTGGTCGGCACATGGCGATCATGGATCAAAGGTAACATGGCATCCTATCCCACTTCACTGAACACCACTGCTGGGTTCATCACTTTCATCCCATGACGACGACCCCAGAGACTATACATGATATCAGACGACACAAGCACCTGAAAGGTAATCTTGTTCATGATATATGGCTTCAACATCGTGCCTGTGGATCTCCAAAGTTACAGGTGGTCTGGTGAAGCATCTGGGCTTGGTTACAAAATTCATTTCATTTCAGATGACATATCTGTTTTCCCAATGCTGACCATTTGCGACCACACTTCATGCAGGAAACATTCGACTCCTCCAGCTTGTGGCCCCAACCTGGGATCACTTCCTCCTTGGCACGAGGTTAAACTGCATCAATTTCTTCTCGTCTTTTCTATATATAATACACCCCAACAAACCACAATCTCTTCGAGAGAAGAAAGCCCAGTGGAACTGGCAGACTGAAAGTAAGTAGCCTCGGTATTGGCAGGTAGGTTCCTGTCTTCATCTTTGGCTTGGAAAGACCTCCTCCAGGCTGCTTCCAGTAGTCTATCACAGATCCACCTGTTGTACTTGAACTCACAAAGCAACAGGAGGTATCCCATGCCGTCGCTTACCATCTACCAGATGGTGGCTAGGATCCAAGTCTTGCAGGCGAAACGGGCGTCATGAGCAGCCTGGCGGCAATTCCCCCCAGGACTCATGGCGCCCACCACCAATTAACGGCCAGAATCCAAGTCTTGCAAGGCGAGACAGGGCAGCGAGGCAGAGAGCCACGCAGCAGACCAACTACGGGTATACCGACCTTGGCTTCGAGCCCCTCAGACCGGCCCCCCCCCCCCGCCGGCTATGCTAGCTATACCAGAGCCAACGATTCCTTAGACATGTCGAACTCGACCCTGCCGTGGGCCAACTATGGTAACACGACGCGTCACATGAACGATCGTCCCATGCAGAACGGTGTCCAGAACAACATGGGCGGCGTCAACAACCACCTGGCGGCAATTCCCCCCAGGGTATGGCGTCGCCCGCCACCAGATGACGGCTAGAATCCAGGCCTTGCAGGCGAGACAATGCGTCTGTCGCCGACTCACACGGCATCGACCAAGGTGTGCTGGTCGAGTTCAAGAACTTTGACCCGGATCGAGACATTCAAGCTGTAAGTGCCTTCACCTTCTGCGAGAAGGCCTACGTGGATTCAGCTAACTGTTATCCTCTACAGTCTTTCCGGCACCATGCCATCTATCGTGTTGTTAGCCACGATGTTCACCGATCTCGTCGCTCGCACCCCGAGGCTGAGCCCGACCACGAGTCTCACGAGAGACGTATCGAGGTGGATCGCCGTTCGGTTTTCATCGGAAACCTCCCCAGCGATGTCGAAGGGTTAGATCGTGAGGTCCGTTTGCTGGCTGGAGAGATCGGACATGTTGTCAACGTTCAGGTCATCCAGAAGGCGGGTCACACCGTGGTAAGTATTACCTCGCCCTGCCCTGCACTGTACTACAATCAACTTACTAATGATGAACTCGGACTAGGCCCGCCAAAGAGTCATCATGGCACCCGCTCAGAGCAAGATGTCAGGCGGCCTCATTGCCCGTGAGCTCGAGCTCGCCAGCCTGGTCTGGGGCTGCTTCGAAACGGAGCCCAAGGGAAGCGATCACCCTCAACCCTCTCACTAAGAGGCTCGGGTGCATCGACCGTCGTTCTATCTTAGTTGGTAAGTTTCCTCATAACTTGGACGGACTGGACTTGGTAAGGCTGACTGGTCCAACTTCGCAGAGCTTTTTGGAGTACACGCTGGATCTTGTCCTCCGGCTCCCCGAGCCGGAGTGGGGGCGGACGACCCCTTCACCACCCACAGACCTCCTGAGGATGACCATGCTAGGTCCTCCCGGGTGTTGGCCGAAGCCCCCAATGGCTCGCTCGAACCTCAAGCGCCCGCGAGACCGGTTCCCCTGGCATCATGTCGAGCGGATCCAGCTCAGATTGGGAGGAGGATGGAAACTTTGACATCGAGAAGTTCACCGATCTCCCATACAACAACTTTGGTGTCAACCAGCACATCGTGACCGAGAAGGAGTCCAAGGAGTGCTTACGCCAGGTCTTGTGACAGTAGTGACTCTGAATACCTAGCGGAGGCAGAGTCACTTATGTTCTTCATCGCCATGTAAGTACTGAAAGTGCCTCTTACTCCTGCCCTGCCTAACATGGTCAGTGCGCCGAGGAGTGCTTTATACGTCAGGGTCCGTGCGCTACTGTCTGGCGCCCATTGTCATGTTCACAACACAGCAACAAGAACGAGAAGAGCGAGAAAGAGCGGGTCAAGATATCTGCCGAAGAGCAACCTCCAAGCTCGATAACCCTCGAGCAACGTTAGGCAATGCAGAGGAGCATAACAGGATCGTGTGGTGAGATACTTATTTCTGGACTTGTAAGTTTCCCTTCATCTTCTTCATCCGGACACAATATCCAGTCACCACCCTTGACTCTGTTTGGTAGCTAACCAAAACTGAATGGGTCCGTGCAGTTCTCGATTCTTCGGCATCCTGACCAAAGAGCTGGCCATAGTCCAAGGTCCTCCAGGGACGGGGAAAACCTTTACATCGGTACAAGCATTGCGAATCATGATGCACGAGGACGCCGTCAAAACTTCCTCCCCCTTTGTGATTTTCACCTGCGTTCTATACAAGGCGTCTACATCGACGAGAAGGTCAAGGCGGAGCTCCTGAGCAAGATACGTCGCTACTTAAACCCACACCGATCCCCGATGTACTCGGCCTGTTTCCTTTCCCATGGCCCCCCTGGCAGTAAGTTGATAATTTCTTTTCTTCGAACTTCTTCTCCTTACAGATAGTAAACAAGAGTTCTATTCGGCAGATGGTAGTTGGTTCATTTACCACTCGCCAAAGAGTATTAAAAAGTTGGTATGCATTCTGTATATTTTTCTTTTTTACTTCGGCGAAATGTCACGAGCTGGGACCACTATAAGCATTTTAACACTGAAGACTCTGACTAATTTGGACTGAGTTAGGATTGCTAAAGCCCGGCAGGACGAGAACATCCGTCTACAGATACGATTAAGTTTTCAAGCTTCTGCTTATTGGTGACTCAGGGGGTTCGGAGACCTCCTCCATACCATGGAGGAGCTGGCCGCTCAGATGGCAATGCCGACGGCAGCGCCGAGGATGACAGCAGTGGCGAAGAAGTAGGTGGATGGATTAAGGCGGCCACACCGTGGCTGCCATACTCTAGACGGTGGAAGGTGCGATGAAACGTTTTCTACCCAATCTCATTTCATCGCACCTTCCACCGCCCAAAACGGGTCCGTCCAACGATGTCGACGCAGGAAGACGATGGCTAGGACCATGAATTCACCGAATACATGGCGTGTGGCGAAGAAGAAGTGCATGGAGGAGCAACAGAGTTGAGCCTACTTGAAACAACATTTGCAAGAAAAACAAAAAGTAAGTAATCATGAAACTTTAGAAATGAGGAAGACGAACCTAACTTGATAACACAACAGAAGAGGAATCAGGCAGGCCTGTTCCGAGAGTTCATCACCAACATCAGTAGAAGACTGATAGTCGCAGACGACTTCATGAGCAAGTCTGGTGGTGTTGCCTTCCACAGCAAACCGCTGGGCTGATGCCACTCTCGAGGAGTGAAGCACTCTCCAGGTACCACCTGGAGATAGTCGGCCGAGACACTTGGTGTCCCCAATGATGGCTTTTCGGCGCCACGGATC
This sequence comes from Apiospora marii, assembly GCF_038362585.1. NCBI lineage: Eukaryota > Fungi > Ascomycota > Sordariomycetes > Amphisphaeriales > Apiosporaceae > Apiospora > Apiospora marii. Next base: position 2,428,175 of record NW_027117379.1, read on the forward strand.
ATGGTATGTACAACACTTACGAGTCAGACCGCTCAGCGAACCACTTCACCGTTTTCATTCTTACAAGCCATAGAACGATCGTGATGCCAATAGTCGCTCCTCATGAAGATGCCCAACGAGATGCTGCTCCGGTGTGTGGAGCTGGTCTCAGAGGGGGAGGACGACGAGGAGGCAACGAACCGCAAAGCTCTGGTGGCTCTCTGTCTCACGAACAAGAGACTCAGTGTCATGGCCCAGAGCCAGAAAGGAAGGCGCTGGCATTACTTTCCAGGGCCGTCCTTGCCGAACAGAGGCCGTCCGCGCGAATCGTGAGTTTCCCTTCTGTCGCACGCAAAAGTGGAATTCCACTAGAGCATACGGCTATAGTGGTATATGTACCCAATGCAACACCTTCCTGCCACTTTCCGATGCTTATAGCTTTCAGTTAATAACATCCCTCCGTTTAGGCACATTCATCCTGCGCAACTATGTCGGCGGAACAGTTAGCGTAGATGAAGCTCGCGATGTTCTGGAGAAGCATGGCGCGATCATTCGCCTCGAGGAGATCAGCCGTGACGTTGCCTACTCGCACGGTATCGACCAAGGAATCCTTATCGAGTTCAAGAACTTCGACCCGGATCGCGACATCCAAGCGACAAGTACTTGTTCAGCTGGTTCTCAAGTTGGCATCATACCGGAGCATCCGGCCCTCGTTCCCAACGAGGGCCTGCTATCTTCGATCTTTTTAGATCATACAAGATACACCACCAATGAACCAGAGAAGAAGACGAGGACGACGACGAGGGGCTCTTTGCTCTCCCGCAACAGGATGTTATATTCCTCCCTTGAAACGATCTCGAGACAGAACTCCGCGATGCATTTTAAACAAGTGAACAGAAAGCCTGCCGCCGCCGTGATGGCATTAATTATAACGGCAAGCACAATTTCCGGGCCCGCCTGATTGACAACCGAGTCTACTGCCTGGACTGCCAACAAGCCGACGACAGCCACTAGTACCGTCAGTGGCTCTGCCTCTGGCTATGTCTTTGGTACTATTTCCATCTCTAGCTCCAGGGGAATAAACGTAAGCAGAGCGCTTTACGACTATACCTCGTTGCGTTCTGTTTTACCAAGAAGGCGACGATGACTTCGAATATTCTTGCAAAAGATTGCCAGGACCCAGAAGAACCGAGGACCCTTGGCCCTCCAGGCTTACTAGGATGTTCTTGGCTTCAAGAACGACAAGGCGGCGAAGGACGCCTTCGATTACACCTGCATGAAGCTCGCCAACATGCAGAACAGCATGGGCGCCGGCCCCAGCACCCCCGATGGCAAGGGTGGCGAGAATACTCCTGCCCCATCCGCTGCCAAGAAGGCCACCCCTGCCCGCGCCCAGCGTAAGCGAAAGCAGGCTGCCAAGGAGGAGGTGGGCGACGAGAGCCCTTCAAAGCGCGCCCGCATCGGCGGCGATGATGATGAGAACGAGGAGGTCTACGATGAGAGTTAGTCTCCAAGTCACTATAAACCCAAATCCTTGCTATGATGGGTGAGCATCACACGTGGCCAGTGTCTCCCAGGAGATAAGCATTTCTCTTTTCCGGGACGTCAGCCGCGAACCAGTGCAGTACTACTCAGGCCACAAGGTGGGAAGGGGGAGAGGGGGGCTGGTCGCAACTCGGCCACCGGTCGAGTTGCCAGCCCCAGAGAGTCGCCCTGCCAGACGCGCTGCCAACCCGTATACCCCTCGCCACGTTGAAAACGTCGCAACCGAGGCTGCTACTCCTATGCCTTCGTCGCAACTGCCTGCCAACCCATTGGTCTCCCCGTACCCTGCTTGGCCTTCGTACGGCAGCCCAGCTCACACCACGTCACTTCTTTCCCGAAAACACCTCAGCAATACAAGGACCGGGTTTGTTGCCTGCATGCCCCCGGCTGAAGCGCATCTCCAAGCATCCAGCCTTCGGAGGCCGGCAATTCAGACCAAGAAGAAGACGACGACAGCACATCTGAAAACGAGATGTCCGGCCAATACAACAACATCTCTTCCAACGGAGGCCGGGACGGAGGCCAGGACGGAGGTGGTCCGGGAAGTCGAGGCGGCCGAGGCAGACCTGGCGCCAGCAACCTAGCTGCTTGAACAAGATCCTTATGGTGTGTATTGGCAGCTTAGTTGACATAGTCTAGCTAGACAGTTATAAAATTTGAAGATGGTTCATCTCATACAATTTGACGCACCTCCTGGGTAAGAGGCTAAACTGCATCCACGGCGTGGTTTCGAGTGTTCATGGTGTGTACGGTCGTGCAGAGATGCTCTGTCATTGAAGGACAATCGTCAAAACGATATCTCGCTTCACGAGAGGTAAGTATCAGCACATGAGTTTCTGACAACAACAACAACAACGTCTGGCAATGCTAACGATACCTCTAAGGGCCCTTAACGTCCGCCGGTCTACGCCAGACTCGGAAGCTTTGGCAAGCTCAGACGACGAGGTCGATCCTCACCGTACAGATCTAAGCTGGGCGGGAGCATGGAAGCCACACCCTTCTCTTGCAGGAGGGAGGCTGGTTTCTTTCGGCAAGCTGCTCTACAACACGACGGCTACGTCGAGACTGCCCGTGCCTTTGCCGAAGAACATCACGGCGAGAAGCAAGCCCTGAAACTTGACCCGGCCGGGCTCGACGACCCAGCTTGCAATCTGTTGCCGGTTCGAGGTTGTTTCATTCAAGAGAAGCAAAAGAAAACAGAAACATTGCGGATACCACTTTGAGGTAAGTACATCCACCAACATTCTATGTCTCTTCCGTCAGATTCAACCGCTAACTCGATGAAACCAGCAGCAATTCGCTATATATGGCCCGGTTTTCAAACGATTTGCAACACGCTAAAAACCCCGAGCTTTTTCGTATAGCGCTGATTAGAAATTCACTTGGCGCACCGTTAAACGAGTCAAGAAGAGCCTCAAAACTGAGAAGCACCCACAACTCAGTTTCGATAAGATAATGGATGAGTCTTCCAACGAGGATCACGACTCGTTCAAGCGTCAACAAGGCGGAACCTTTGAGCAGATAATCGCCCTTGTAATTTTCGAGACGGTGGCGAAAATCACAAGTTCCCTACACTTATGACGTGGGCAAATCCTGTCTTACTTCATGACGACAAGACCAGCAAGGAGTTCCTAGCCTCCCCGAGGTTAGGGAGAGATTGCAGCCGCCTACGCAATGGGGCGGTCTTGGTGTCGAAGAGTATGGAGCTCACGTCCAAGGAGGTCCACACCGTGGACCATCCTGTCCAACAGGCAGTCGAAGAGCACCGCCTCCGGCCCATTACCTTCCTCTTTCAAGGCCTGGGCCATGGGCCGCACCGTACATGAGCGACCCTGAACTGGCTTAACATGCTTACTGGACAGCCTACTTCTTCTCCTCGTGCTGCCCAAACCCGGCAAGTGACGAGAGTCATGGTCAGGAGAGGAGCAGCGATGAAAGCACCCCTCGAGAAAGTGTTTGACCCGAAGACGATCCCCGACTACGTTGGGGATCCCCAGCTGCTATCGCATATCCCCGATATGCGACCAATGGAAGCTACATTGACCTAGAACTGGTCAACCGCTGGCATCTTGATGGCAAGCTTTTCGACTCTTGTGCTTTCGATAAGTCTGCTTGTTCTTGTTGAATACGCAGCATACCTGGAGGGGACACTGGCGACGTCCTGAGCCTGGAGCTCCTCAGCGAGAGGAGCGCGGACGTCAGACCCGTCGTCCTCGATACGAAGACAGCGGCGTTGATGCACAGGTGTTTTATCCTGCTTCGTCGTGTTCCTTTTACGCATAGTAAGTCTTTCTCTATTGCATACCAAGTAACCTTTGGCAACTCTTTGCTCACCATCTATTTTTAGTCGCCACCGGCGATATGCCAGATTGAGAGCGGCAGTACGAGCCATGGCTACGGAGTCAATGTATTTGCCTTTGCCGAGTACGCCCGCCCCGAGGTAGTGGCCGTGGTCGAGGACAAGGCGAACCATCTTGACGTTGCCTGCCTGAGTCCATGGAAAACGACGGCGAGTTGTAGAAAGAGATCGAACCCAACGCAAAACTACCTCCCAAGAAGAGCGTCAACCCTGAGATTGCCACTGTCCCTCTCAGTGACGTCAAGATCCTCTGCTATGCCATGAGCACTGTCTCAGGCTTCCACATCAACAGCCGACTTCTGGCCAACGCGAAGTGATGTCTGGGGCCTTTCGGCACTTGCTTCGTCAAGATCCGGCGCGACAAGAAGAACATGCCACTCTTTCTGTCAGAATACTGTAAGAAGTCGTCTCGCGTCACATCCATACTACCTTCTGCCGAAAAGATAGCCTTTCTTTGTGTACAGTACTGTTCTGATCGCTAACGACTTCCTCTCATCTAGTTCGATCCCGCCCGGGCCACGGGCCAGCAGCAGCACGAGAACGACGGCGAAGACAACGACGAGAAGGACGAGGACTACGGCGAGGAGGAAGATGTCGAGATGGATCCTGGTTCGCCCATGCAAGAACCACCCTGCTGACGAGGCTTTCTTGCGAAAGGTAGACAGGGGCATAAGGAGCCTTTGTTCAAATTCAAAACCAGGCCGGCCCCAGTGAGGTCGCCCGTGGAAAGCAGACAGCCCATTACGACAACAGCGACGACCGCGACGATGGCGACGATGAGAACGCCCTCGTGGCCAATGTGGTCAACAGCGTCGCCCGGCACACCCGCGGCTTGACCCCCGGCCAAGTCAGCTGCTATCTAAAGGCATAGCAAGCAAGCAAAGCCACTCAATCAATAGAGCCACCATGTCACACCTCAGCGTCAGCTTCGAGCCCACAGTCGCGCGGCAAAAGGCTACGGACGATGCTCGGGGCTGACGCTGAGGTGTGACATTTCCGGAGGTGTGGTGCACGAAGGAGGCCGAGAAGATGGCGATGGTCCAGGAGTGGCTGGGCAACATCCCTACCCCCGAGCGCTCAGGGTCCTTCGAATCTGGCCTCGACATCGATGGCGCCGGACGAAGTGGAACTTCAGCACCACGCTGGATGGCTTTCCGGTTCAGCTCGGCGAGGGGCGAGGCCTTCCACGAGCGCCGTGCTATGCGGCTCTGATGGGCCTTCTACTTGAACCCGGCCCTCGCCCGGCCCCTCAAGGAGCTCACCATCGACTTCGAACTTGACCCGAGCACTCAAGTAAGGGACATCACCGTCAAATATGACGAAGATGCCACTCGCAGAAAAGGTATGTTACGCTTATAAGAACAAGATGCGATTGAAACTGACTCGAATTAGGTATACGGAGGGCTATACTAGGTCTTGCGCCCTATGCCCGCAGGGGGTGTCATCCCTCAGAGTGGTATCTCTTCGCCCTAGCCGCCGAATAAGACAAGGCCGACGAGTTCGACTGAACATTCAAGGCGAAGGTGTAACGGAACCGCACGGTCCATCTCTGTTGGGACAACAGCAAGCTGAACTCCGATCTCTTCTTCTCCAGCGTACTGACAGCGAAGGACGCCGTCTACGACCTGCTCTTCGTCGAAAGATGTGAGAACGTCTGCCATCAGCCTCATTTCAGACTCAATTTGAAGAGGGGAGAAGAAAAAGCAAGTGGGAGAAAGAGGAACTTGGCTTTTTCTTCGGCGAACTTAGCTATACTACTACAACAGCGCCTTTCATGTCTGCAGCCTGCTGCTGAACATGGTATGGATGGAATGATGCGCCCCCCATCATTGCTGCCCGGGTATGTGCCCTGATGTTGAGCTGCATGAATTGGGGTTTGGATGTTCGACGGATTACAATTACACTTTCCAGTTAAGATGCTGCAAATTCATCGAACTGGTGCGAAATTCAGCCAAGTTCAACAACAACAACCATAGTGCGACCAACGGAAGCAACAATGTTCTTGAGAGGAGCAATGGTCCGCCGCGAATGGACGACTTGGTTTTGTGGAAGCTAGGCTTTAGTCAACCAACCGGTATGCTCTGATTACTTATAGTGACGGAGCCGCACGGTCCAACTCTAAGACCCTGGCTACCTCGCCCACCACTGCTTTTCACTCCTACGGCAGTACCGACAGGTACTTACACCATGGCGTCTTTCATGCCTGCTGGAATGAACGGTGCTTTCCCGCTTCACCCCGCAATACCTGCCACCTTCCAGTGGCTGGGCAGCACCTTACATGAGCGACCCAGCTCTGGCTCACCGAGTCAGATGCCATGCTCTTGCGGAAGACCGGCCTCGGCCCTTTGTTCTTCCAGCAGGTACTGTTCTGCACAACCAACGGCTTCAACGCCCTTGAAGTAAGTAAGCCTTGGCATTTTGGCAAATGTGTCGAGGGCTCGGACGTCACCGAGACGAAGAAGTTGGCCAAGAAGTACGGCTACAAGCAGTGTCCCGATTGTGCAAGACCTTGATCGAACTCAACGAAGGATGTCACCATATGCTTCCGATTCAGATATATCAGCCCCAGTCCTACTACTCTCGCCGTCTTCGCCTTCTATCATCGACTCTTGCCCCGAGCCCCGTGTCATCCGCTGCCGACACTGCAACGAGGAGGGCCACTACATCTCACATTCAATCCGAGCCTGAGCGCCTCCTACTTGGACCGTGCGTGGCTCTCAGGCTTACTGGGCAGCACTGAACCATGCCTATGGCATTCCTGTCGCTGACTGGGTCCGTGCTCAGGCGCCCAGCTCGGAGAACAACTGATCTTCTCGTCATGCAGTGCCCGCCCAACTTCAGCCCGCAGACGCCTCCCCAGCAGAAGGCGGACTATCATTCAACTCCCTCCCTTGGCACCGCCATCGGGTCTCTGGGCTTCTCTTTAGGCTTGCTGAAGACAGATTTTTCCACATGGCCTGACCTGGCTTTTGCTCCGACACATACGACGGCAGGTAGTAAACACGCAGAGGAATATACGGTTCTCGATATTCCAGGGAGAACCTCGTGGCTCTTCCGTTGCCAACTGGCTCGACAAATCCCCCATCGAGAGCGGTATTGTCAGAGGAGACACGACACAAGTGACACTTCCCGGAGATACAACAATACTGCCAGACAACCGCCTCTACCAGGAGTCACCACCGTACAAAGAGACAACGACCATGACAGACAATGTTCTGCCTGTTGACCCAGTCCTGGCCTTGAAGCTTGATGGGGGGGCATCGACTTCAATAGGGGTCCACACCGGCCCCCTTTCACCAACGCTGTATCTCTGGTCAAGGGGGGGATCTCGGCCCAGATGGTCAACCTGCCCCCAAACCGGACGAGGGATATGCCGCTACTAGCATACCTCTGCGCGCTGACACCGCCATGGGCGATGAAATTGCCACCTATGGCAAGGCCCGTCTCGGTGTTGGTTGGAGGGACGATGCCTGAGCCCAAGCGAGGAGGACATCATTTCCCGAGCCCGCCAAGCTCGCTGATACCTCCAGCGAGTTTCTGAAGGAGGTTAATGCGTTGCAAGTTCTGAGAACTCCCCGGACGCTTGCAAGAAAGCTCTATGCGACATGCTCTTTTCTCCGTTGCTTTGTCGATTTATCTCTGAAAGCAGGGTTGCTCTTGACTAAACCAGGCTGGCGCCTCTAAGAACATGATTGCGTCGTCGCCACTCGTCGAAGAAAACGCCGCTGTGCAAACAGAACAGAGAATGAACGAAGGCACGATCTGTTAGCACTCTTCAACATGTGCATCAAGAACTACGTCGGATACTCCTGCGGACACCGCGATCCCATCTTTGGGCAGGAGGCCGAAATTGACGCCGGCTGTCATACGTTTCCGAAGAGGCACAGTTGTTGCAAAAGATCAAGGGTTCTGCCGCGAAAGAACAGGAGAGATTCACAGGCAGGATGCCAAATCTCGCCGCTGCAGAATACTGTCGATGGGGAAATCGGAGAAGCCAGGCATATTGTACGAGTACAATGTACTACCCATACACCAATTTACCTTGCACAGGAAGAGCAAGATCGGCGACTTGATCTACTAAACAGTCAGTCAGTCAGCCCATTGGGGGCGCTTATCGGCATGACACTGGCGGTCTAGAGGGAACAAACCTCTTCTCACGCTCGTTGACTTCCCCTCGGCCGGTTGCTTTTTGGAACACTCTGGAGCACAAGTAGAGCAAGCACGACAGCGAACAGCTCCTCGCACTATGGTGTGAGCTTCTACTCTCTGAGAGACAAGGCTATACCAGCTGGCCGGTACAGACACTCCTGCTGCAATACGTGCACGGCACGCCGGAGGTCCTCGACTCTTCTGGAAGACAATGAAGAAGGAAGCAGAAGCACACTCTCTGATCCACATCCCACGATATTTCCCTTCCTTTCTTTTCCAAACCAACGTCACACACCCCACCATACAGCTTAGCACCCGAGACATCACATACATTCCCACCATACCACCTCACCACCTCACCACCCCACCACTATACACCATGGCCCCGGCCAACATCTAGGCCCTGATGAAGGCCTTGGTCGGTCGAATGAGAGGGGAGGTGGCATGTGCGTTAGATGGAGCCGAGAGGCTTGCCACCGGCAAGTCTCGTAAAGATCGTCCGACCGGCCAAGAAGAAGCACATCATGTGAGTTATTCCTAACCATCCTTTCCTATATGAAAGGACTTTTCGACAGCGGGCTGACTAGGCTTCTAGGGCCAAGATGCGACAGCGCATCCACAAGGCAGCCGATATGAAGGATGGCGGCGAGGAAGGCACCGCCCAGGAGTATCTCTATAAGCACATGACGGTCAACGTCCTCGATGAGATACCCACAAGCCGGACCATGCCCCGCCGTTCCTACAGCAGAAGAACCGTTGTCGCGAAGAAGGCAAAGACGAAGGCCAAGGGGGATAATTTGCCCTCAAGCGCAATCGTTATGTCCCTTGGGACCCTGATATGCAGGAGGATGACCTTTGTGGCATGCTGGCCTACTTCGGTCCGACTATGGCCCAGTACAGGGAGATCACCAAGATCATGCATGACGGAGATGAGGAAAGACGTTGAACATGCCTAGCCCGCCGAGACTGCCACCAAGAAGGCCAAGAGGACCGTGGTACCAAGGAGGTGAAAAGCTGGCTGGAGAGAGTCGAAGAAGGGAGTCGGTAAGTAAGAGATTTCTCTTTTCTTGCAAAATTTGATTGAAGATGATCTGACAGTATCCTAGCTTACTATAACGGCGGCATACCCGTCTGGTCCGTCTGAGAGTGCGGTATCGGATTGATAACTACATCCTTTTCTCCTCTGGCACGTATACCGAGTACGGCGAGCTCTGGCAGATACCATAACGGCCACCACCATCTCTCTCTCTCTCTCTCCATTCCAAGCGCCACCACCGCCATGGCCCCCAAGAAGAACAACACCAAGAAGAAGAAAGCTCCCAAGTCCAAGACTCAGCCTCGCGCCAACCTGACTTGGATACGAGCTCTTCCCGTTTCGGCCCCAGAACCCGCACCGCGCGTTCTACCTCGCCATCCAGCTTACCTTCGCTCCCCCAACCTGGACAACGTCGAATGTCGCAAATGTGGCGAGAGTAAGCTCATCATGTACCCATTGTTGAATCCAGCTAACATTTGCTACTTCAGACGGCCACTTCTCACGCTACCGCCCCCCGGGTGGTAGTATGACCACATAGGCATGCCGCTTTCTGCCAGTGCAAGCCTTTCGAAGCGAACTGGAAGATTTTTACGTATGGAAAATGCGTATCAACCGATACTATCGTTGGTTCGAGGACCGTGGGCATTACAACCTCGTTCTCACCGCAGCAAGCGTTTCCTCCCGCAGCCATCCCGAGGAAGAAGGAGGAGAAGAGCAGGGAGTTGAAGAAGGACAGCGCGAGAAGCCCGGCTGCACCGCAGTCGGCATCTGGAGCTCATGCTTCCGGCGGCCAGGCCCAGGCCAGGCCCAACTATTCCAGGGCGGTGCCATCAACAGGGCATCATCCACCGCGACATCAAATGTGCTAACGTGCTGGTGATGGAGGACGGCGGGGTCCAGCTTTGAACCTCGCCTTCCTCCTCTCCCCCCTACCTCGTTTGGCTGGGCAGTAAGTCCCAACGGGGAGACTTGAGGCCGGCCTTTGAGCCCCATTGCCGAGGGCCTCATCAGCCATTATGAGTCCAGATCCGGCAGCTCTGTGCAGGATGAGGACGCCGAGATGCCGGAAGTTGCGGAGGAGGAAGGCCAGTGTGTTGAGAATACTGCCGCATCTCCTCCGGAGTAATCCATGAACGGACTGCCATAACTCCTGAGGAATATGCCAGATGAAAAGCAGAGGCTCCTCTGCCTGCTGATAACACCGCAGCAGTGGCGTCAGGTCTTCACCTCTCTGGGGACCGAGGCGCACGGGCCTACCACAAGGACATCTCCTCACACCTGGCCACGATGGCGTTCGTCAGATTCACCAAGCTTTCCCCCGAGGTCCGGGAAATGGTTTGGATTGAGGCTGTACAAAATGAGTCTGATGGACGCATCTTCTTCATCCATATGGAGAGTTTATGCGTCATGCCGACCAGAAACAACATCTCGTCCTTCCTCGGCGTTAACCCGGAATCCCAAGGGTCGCCCTGCAGCATTACCCCGTGAAGATTTCCATCTACAAGCTACCTCAGCAAATGAACAATTCCTGCCTGTGCTTAGAAGCACGGTGACGGCGCCTACAAGCGGGACCAGAACCGTCTCGGCGGCGAGCAGTGGGAGACTCAACGTGGCAACTACAATGGTCCGAATCAGAAGCCCGGTCCTATCCCGTGGACCAACCCCAACGGAGTGCCGCTGCGGCCACAAGAGCCCTGCCTGGAACCCCGTTCTTGGCTCACATGCGCAACGCCCACGACTTCAAGGGCGTGTCGACCGACGTCCATGCCAGCCACTATGAAAGGCATCAGCTCTCCCCGTTCCCGTCTGATTTGAGAATTCCTCGCAAGACCTAGACGGCCAGTAAGGCAGCCTGACCGAGTCCATGGACAACACCCCATTGCAGAAGGAGATCGATGGGCAATTCGGCACTTTGGAACATGCTTCGTCAAGATTCAGGCTGCCCCGGAGTTCAGGTCCAGCTAATAGGCTAGGTTCGGCGCCGTGGAGATTGACAGACAGTCGGGGAACAGTGACACTACTATGTGCCACGAGACACATGCTGCCCGGGCCCGAAGTTCTTTGATGGTGGCTTTGGTATTCCAAGCCTATGGTAAGTACTTTGATCCCTCCACCACTCATGATCGACGAAATTGCTAACGGTCGTTTTAGGTTGGAGTCACAGACACTGGTGACTATGGTCTTAGTTGGTACTGGAGAATGATAGATGATCAACAGTAAAGACAACTCAGACCATCAGGCGTCTTTTGTCACTGAAACCCGACAGAAGCATCTTGGATGCCTCTGTTCAACCTAAAAGAGCGAGTTGCATATGCGACGACTTCGAAGAAAACCAAAAAACCAAGAACAAACATTCGAGGAGGCATGATGAGTTTGACAACATCACGAGCGCAACTAGACACAAACAGGCTAAAAAGGTCGATGACATTGTTGCTAATGGTGGCTAATGAAGAGCCTTGATACAGGTAAGAATGATACCATACTGACTTTCCTGTAGACAGAATCACTAACATGTGCCCTATAGCTTCAGAATATGCACTTTGTTCCACTCAGGCAGCATGAAGGGTGATGGTTGCTTCATGCAGGTACTGCTAGAGGAGAGCCGACCGTACCTGAAGGGATGCAAGCCGCTATGACAGAAGCATACGTCTGGCAACTTCAGTGAGGTTTGGGTCAAGAGAACCGACTGCGTATCTGTCAGCTAGGCATCTGCGTCCCTTCCCAGCTGTGCCTCCAGCCCCAAACGTCCCCTTCCTACCTGCCCATCCCACAGGAGGGCGGGTGGGTGCTGGAGGCATGACTGGGGGACGTCTTTGGGAGGCTTTGACGTAAAGAGACCGGCAACTCGCTTGGTCAGGTCCCAGCTTTCCTGCCCAAGAGCGACCTCAAACGGGTCCAGAATTGCCCCAACCTTTTCACGGAGAAGTACAAAGACGCCGTGTACCAAGAATCTGTCAAGATGGATGGTTCGGCCGAAACCATCTACTTTGTCTGTCGTGACACACCCTGGTACAAGTCGCTTGCCGACATGCCTCAAGGCCGTCTCGGTGTCTGCACCCGCAAAACCGATCTCGAAGTTCACAGCCATCTTCGTCTGCCAGACGGGCGTTCAGGGGGCGATCGCGTCAACGCTTTCTACAAGGGAAAAGACAAGGGCAAGTAAGGGAAAGCAAGGTCTTTGACAGATATAAGATTCTAGCTAGATAAGACTAGGAAAATTCATCATTATTCATTTCACACAGTTCATTGCACCTCCTGGGTAAGAGGTTAAACTGCATCCACAGCGTGGTCACGGGCATATGGTCATTGAGCTCGAGTCACGCTCCCCTACTAACTGTTGAGGAAACTTTCCACCGGAAAGATTTCAAGGTGATCGGTCACGGCTTTGTCTGTGAGCTATCGGTCAACAGTATCGCTCGTCACTTTCGTCTAGTACGCTCGTCCCGGGTTTACAACAATCGCAGCAGAAGACTTGGTGAGTCTCATCCCTGATCAAACAAGCGCCGAGTTTTAACTAACATGTCTCTAGTCTGGCCGCCGTATCTTTGCGGAATCCGTGTGGAGCTGAAAGAAAGTCGCCAGCCGGTCATTAACGACCGTTACACCCGAGCCACCATTCGTCACGCTTCACAGGAGGGTCTTTCCGGGAGGCCGGCAGCCAACCATGACACTCCTCACCTTGGCCGTCAGCTCTATGGCTGCCAAATCCGCGGCATCAAGGAGCTCCTCCACCACCGAGGCATGCGGGAGGAAGCGCAAGGCTGATACCAAGCCTAGCCCCTCCGCTCCTGCCAAGCGCGCCCACGTCCGAACCGGCAACCCACTCTCCGAACAGGGGGGAGGACGTCGAGGATAATGGTGACATTGTTGCCTCCTCGCCCTGGGTTCACCCACGACCCGGACCCTGTCGATCATGTCTCTTCCACCAAGGCGACATTCAAGTCTTGGCCCGAGCGCCCTCTGAACGCCAATCGACTATACACTATCAAAGGGCCATACCATCAAGGCCTTCAACATGCTCGCACCGCGAGTGTGGCTTTGCCCGTTTGGGTCGGAGATGCCAAGAACCGACTGGGCGAGAAGCCTGTCTTCCGCACCAAGGACCAGAAGCATGATGCTGACCTACGTCGTGCTGTTGGCAGTTACAAACTCGCCTTCAAATGTGGGTTTGGGTCGGGGTTGGTTTGAGGAAATTCGCCGAAGAAAACACATAAACAAAGTGATCTACGAAGGAAATCGCCGAAGAAAAAAGAAAAACAAAGTATTTTACGACGGAAATCGCCGAAGAAAAGACAAAAACAAAGCCACCTAGGAGCCTATACGACGCAGAAAACGGCAACCGCTCTCACCAGCACAAGACACAACGAGATGCGAGCTTGACAGCAGGCATACAAGCCCCCAGCATGCTGCACGGAGATAAAAGCGATTCCCGAGATGCTGGAACTAGTGACCCCCGAGGTGGCCAGCCGATATCTGCAGGCTCGCATGGAGCACGAGGCCAACATCAACACGACTTCGTATTGCCACCAATGCTCCGAGTTCATTCCGGAGCCCTTTGCATCTGAGAGAGCCTTTGCAGAGAGACTGTACAATACAGCACCCAACAACACAAGGCACTCAACAATACAAGGGAAGGAGAAAAGAAGAGAAAGACTCTGATTCTCAATGGAGGGCGAGAACGACCGGAGAGAGACAGAACTCGAAGACATGTCTCGCCACCGGCGTTGACGATGACAAAGGGAGACATACCACCAGAACACCGATTTGGTGAAGAATACCAGAGTTAGTGCGAGAAGCAAACAGCAAGGCGGGCCTCACATTGAGTAGTAGATGGATCTCACCGAGATCCTGGCGGCTACAGTCGAGTACCCACGATGGCGATGAATACACACCATGCGTGGGGATGGAGAGTACTCGTCTTCGAGCGAGGGACTTGCGAAGTCGAACGGGCACCTCGCTTTTTCAGCCACCTGCCTCCGGAGCGTCTGAAGCTTCCGACCTATTTCAGAACTTCGGCCGCATTGGTGACATTGCCCCTCAGCTCCCGCAGCCTCCCCTCGAGATGATGAGCAACCCTGCGCGACCTTAGCACGGTCACGTTAACGCTCCGACTCCGTATCAGGCCCGGAGCTTGCCTTACCCTACCGACTACAATGCTCCCCCGGCTCACCACCACCGCCGCCGCCCGCAGCGTGGCAATTACAATGGTTTCCATCCTTTGCCGTGTCCCCTGAACGTGGTCCGTGCAGTGCAAGCGCCGCCGATGTGCTCCCAAGACATCCTAGAGACCAGCCATAATGGATCCCAGCACCGTTCTCAAGAAATGGGACCTCTCACTCGCCATCTCGTCCACGAAGGCTCGCCGCCGCCGCGAGGAGATGCTACGATACTGCGGCCAGGTCCCCGGATGGGAGGGCAAAATCAAGAGGCTCGTCCGGGCCGAGCATCATGTCTGCCGCTTCCTGTTGAAACTCCACCACCGAGGCAGGTTCCTTGAAGCACATAGGCAGTGTGCACAAGTTCATGGCGGTCGGCCCCTTGATGAAAGCACTTTCTTCACAAAAGCAGCTAGCACCGCTTGTTGCAGACCAGCACCAGCAGCAGGGCTTCTCTTCGAGTCTCGCATGAAGAGCCGAGGCAGAGCGCGCCGAGGCCGAGGCACAGGCCGAGCAGGAACGTGTTGCCGCCGAGCGACGAGCCGAGTGGGAGCGAAGCGAAGAGGAGCGCCGCGAGGCCGCAGCAAGCCAGGCCACAGCCGCCAAGGAGAAGGCCGAGGCCGAAGAACGCCGCCGCGCTGAACGACGCGAGGCCGCCGACGAGGCCATGGCCTGGGAGGAAGGGGCTCGGCTTGAGCGCGCGGAGCAGGAGGCCCGCTGGACCGTTTTCAAGGCTGTCACGGATGTCGACAAGCGTAGCGCCTGCCTCCATTCCCAGTACGACGGTTGCCCCCTCTCACACATCAACCACCACCGGCATCCCCCCTTTCGCAGACGGCGACAAGAGCCAACGGCCAGAATAGAGAGAGTTTTGGTTTGGATGCGAATGATAAAGATACGACGGGGCATGTGCCGGGCCAGCAACCTGCTGCCCATCAACCAAGATGAGCACCGTATCTATTGATTGAGTGGCTATGCTTGCTTGCTTTGTCTTCGGGCATGGCACCGCGCAGCATGAGCGAGATCGAGGGGAGAGACGACACGGTGCAACGCCTCCAAGGCACAGTTGATGATTCGGGCGAAGGCGGCGCGCAGAACAACAACTGTGCCTTGGAGGCGTTGCACCGTGGGGCATTGGGTGTGGGAGGGCTGCGGGCCTTGGTCAGCGAGGTCGAGCATGCGCGCCAAGTTTACTCCCGACTCGAGACGAATGAGAAACCGGGGGCGGGGAGGAAGCCCTGGGTCAATTTCCTCGCTCACCTGCGTAAGCATCACGGCTTTCGCGGCAAGTCAGATTTCATCAAGAAGGCGGGCGGTGTAAGTTTACCTAATCTATCCCCATTCCTTTCTTCCCTACCAGATATAAGCGTCGTTTCATATTATCCTGGCTTTACTTACTAACCTGTTCTCTTCCCTATCTTCTAGGTCCAACTCGATGAGAACAACCGGGTCATCACACCCAACAACGCAGACGACCAACCCGAGGAGTTCTTCGGGGGCATCGAGGCTCCCGATCCCAGCCCCAAAGGCCCCGAGAACAAGAAGGACGACGAGGACGATGGCCCGTCGGGTGCTGCCGATGGTTTGATTGAGGCGTCTGCTTGAGCGTTATGGGAGAGAAAACGTGTGCCCTGAACAGGCAGAGTTGAAAGAGCAAATGTGTGCCCTGCTCCGAGGCCGGTGGGCCGCTCGACTGGCGACGACCAGCCAGAAACGCGAAAGGGACCTGGAAGAAGCACTGGGACGTTCGCCAAAGGACGTGGCGGGCCCGGGGCGCAGGTCGAGTTTCCTCCCGACTCGAGACGAATGAGAAACGCAAAAGGGTGCCTGGAGGAAGTACGGGGGCGTTCGCCAAAGGTGGTGGCCCTCCCTACCAGGGAGGGCCGAGTGTCGAGCATGCACGCCAAGTTTCCTCCCGACTTGAGACGGGGAAGGAGGGTGGAAAGAGCCTGGAGGAAGCACTAGGGCGGTTCACCAAAGGTGGTGGCCGCTCGACCGGCGGCGACCAACCAGTCTCGCCAAGGGTGGTGGCCCGCTCCACTGGCGACGACCAACGACCAACCAGTCTCGCCCAGAGTGGTGGCCTGGTCTATCGGCGACGACCAACCAGTCAGGGGAAGGCGTCGCAGGCCACGCTGAACATACTCGAGATCAGCCACAAGGGGCTTTTGAGCTCACCCGACCAGTTGCATGGAGTGCCAACATACTCCTTGAGAGACAGGCGCAACTACTGGACCAGCTGAAGGTGGAAGGGGGAGGGCCTACAACGTGTGGCAGGTATCACCGCGTTCTGGCACGAAATTCGACTTGCAGGCGATGCGAGGGGTGGCAAGACGACCCTCCCCGACAACTCCGACGGCCTCACGGACTTTGAGGCGGTGAGGGACGTGTACGGCTCACAGATCGACTTCCCTCCGCCTGAGCCGGCCGAGTCCGTCAGCTACCATGGATGGTACACCGGGCCCAGACAAGCCGCTGTCGGCCCTGGAGATCCGGCCTGACGAGGGCATGGGCCAAGGCAAGCCCGAGGGTGGCCGCCAAGGACACGCCCCTGGGACCGGTCGGCCAAATTTCGAGGTGTACGGGGGCATACTTCACCCGAAGGAATACGCCTTCGTCATAATGCACGGCACCTCCCTGGGCCATGCTTAGGCTCGATCGTTTTTGATATGCGGGACCGGCCGGCTAGGCATCTCACCGGTGAGATTGCGCCGCGATCTGCAATACGCCATTGGTAGGACAAGCGCCATCACGACCTCTGGAAAAGACTTCGCTCGAGCAATCAAACCAATAATGCGGGCGAAGAAGAGACGAAAAGAAAGAAAGAGGCCTCTGTCCGAAGCACAACTATGCACATAGCTTTGGCACGGCCTTGGGATCAAGTGGTCGAATTGGAGCCACACGGGGATGACGGTCTCCTGGTCATAGGTTGGACCCAAGACACAGCTACTTACGACTGAATCCTTAAGAAATACAGCTAGTACCAGTCGGAGACTTCAGCACCACTCGCTTTGCGGCGTTTTCGATTGGGATCGTCGCGAGGATGGTACGTGAACACCGCAGATACTGCCGCGCCGTCTTCGCCCCAAGAAAGCCTCGCCGACGGAGCTTGAACCCGGTACGACAGCCAGCTCCAGTGGGACTAGGACCACCACATGCTGCGTGAGGCAGTATAGCTTCGACCGTCGTTCTATCTTAGATCTTCGCGGGTTACCCGCAAGGGTTAGTCCCTGGGGCTTATGTCTCTCGGAGTCGGTATACGACGCCAAATGGGTCGATGCCAGCGTCCTAGTAAGTATCGCCCATTATCCCACTCAAGTCACATTGCTAATCCATCCCCCTTTGGCAGTCCGGCTCGTGAAGATGAGTTCGTTGTGAGTGCTGAAGCTTGGGTGGTGCAGCCGACACCTTCTCGCATGTCGCGTCGCTCAGCTCAACACCCCCTACCACAGTCGCCGACAGCATGAGCAGTCGTCCGCGGAGCAGCCATCCAATGAGCAGCCATCCGCCCATGATCCCGAGGTCAACCGAGCAGATGCCATGAGCATCAGCGGCGTCAGTTCAACCGCCGGGAGGGGCGTCAGCAGCACGAGATCCGGGAGCACGACGTCAACGTCTCCAACTTCATCTGCTACCAGCGGCGCTGCATGTGCTTTGGCTATGGTGCCAATGCCTTTGCATTAGCCGAGTATGCCTGCTTTCTGGTACACCTACCGAGTATGACGACGAGCCTAGGCTCAACAGGTTATGCCCAATAACGAATCCGGGATTGAGCTCAACGCTCGGAATCGGCTGCATAAGGACGCAAACGCAATTCACCGCCAAGATGCTGCTTCCGTCGAGACGTTGTGATCGACGACAAGATGGTCACATTACGGGCCCCGGTGTTTCTGCCTCTTTGAAGGTTGCTCAGCAGATCCAAAAGATGATTTCGAAAGAGTTGTTACAACATTATGATATGTACAGCCTCGGCAACGCAACGGAGGCTTTGATGAGTCTCACGGCCAGTCCGTCAAGCTCTTTGGGGATCCCACACCGTGGGATCCTGAGCGGAACCGGCATCTGGACAACATGATCATCGCCGAGAAGAAGTAAGCAAAAATTGTATGTTTTAGGTATACTCATCTGACATTCTTTTCAGTGCGCCAGGCCGTAGCCGCCAAGGAGAAGGCCCAGGCCGAAGATCGCCGCCGCGAGGCTACCGCTCGTGAGGTCGCCGGCGAGGCCCTGGCCCGAGATGAAGGGACTCGGCTTGAGCCGGAGCAGCAGGAGGTCCGTTGGGCTATTCTTTACCTTGGTTTCACAGCCACTTGCGGAGATTGCGCCTTCTTCAAACTCGGAGCCCGAAACGAGACACTCGAGAGCAGCAGTACGTACCCAACCTCTTTGGCAATCATCCTTTGCTCACCGCTGTGCAGCCATGCCTCGCTACTTCTATGGACGAGGTGTATATGCTGGTTTTCCTGGTACCTGGCTCACTGCCGAGTTCCGTATGGTGGGCTGCCTCACGCCGAGTGGCCTGCCGTACATCTCCAGCTGGCCCTAGCTGCCAGAAATTTCAGGATGAGCTGAACCGCATCAACCATCCCCAGGCCTGTAACAGCGCCGACGATTCCACCTAAGCTCGCTTCGTTCCCTTCAAGGGCCTCGTCGTCTCTACCGCCTCTGACGCCGAGGGAGAACTCGAGGAGGATGACCCTAGCTTGACCCGCGCTCTGACCACCGACCAGAGGCAGAGGAAGAGATAATAATGTAAGCAGTAACGATCAGCCAATGCCCCAACCAGCCCAACAGCAAGATCTGCAGTGCCGTCGTCCAGAACGAGAAGCGGCACATCCAATCCCACTTGGGCAGGCACGTGGAAGGCTCGGTAAGCAAGCAAAGCAGTCGTCGGCGTTATACTTATATCACCACCACCACACATATCTGCTACCATGTCCTTGGAGTTAGCAATGCAACTGCCGTGATAGTTACGCCTTGTTATAACTTCCTTCGGCGAGTAAGTTCACAATACTAAAGACACTTTGGCGAAACACAATTGAACTAACAAAGAAGCAGCAACAAACCGAATTTGATCTTCGCCGGACGATTAGAAAACTCCTTCCTTCTCCACCAATTCCCATCAGTTCTTTTCTCCATCGCCGACTTCTTCCAAGGCATGAAGGCGTTTGAACCCCTTTGTCATTAAACCCTCGCGTTACCTCGCCGACTTATACAGTCGCGATATGTGGCCCGCCTTTAAAGTCAACTGTGACGGCGACATTGAGCGCTTCCAGTGTTTTATGCTGGCCGTCCGGGGAGGAAGCGAAGGTTGACGAGGAGAAATTCAAGAACGAAGGGGTTGGTAAGTCTCCAATCCAGGTACCTTGCGTTGCCGTTGTCTAACGTTGTCTCAAAAAGCCTCAGTAGGGTTGCAAATTGCTTATTGAGGTAGCATCCGCGAATGAATCAGAGAAAACGAAGATGAAGTGGCAGAATGGGCCGCATTTGATCAGCTGCGGCGGCTTGGATCCGTATGGAAAGATCGACTAAGTTCGCCTTTCCCGCCCGAATGATCCGCTTCTACCGCGACTCGCAGAGGAGAAAGCACATATTCATTGAAGCTCTGGAAGCGCCAGACATAGCACGAGCCATCTTCTTGGAACCGGGCTCACTACCAATTCAGCCCCCGGGGACAATTCATCCACCATATTCCATTACGTATGTCTCTTGTACAGGCACTATGCACATTGATGCCAGGAGACTCTTCATCAGCATCAAGCAAGCCATAGTCGAGATGGGCCATCCCAAGAACAGCTGCACGGGCCCAGTAGGGAGGGTTAACTCAATACACTTTCCACCGTAATTAACGGTATCTACCCCTTTCGTCGACACAAACATGTCCAGCACCCGGTACATGTCTTGCAGCCGGTCCAAGTCGGACCGCAGCCGCAAAGTCCCCTGGGACGCGGACATGCATGAACAAATCCTCGTTGGCGTGATCAAATACTTCAATCCGAGTATCGATCAGTACAGGGGCATAACGGAGATTATGGAAAGAAGGGGCCATGATCACCCAGCGGATTGTCTGAGATTATGGAAAGAAGGGGCCATGATTACACAGCGGATTATCTGAGGCCCCTAAGGAACACTGTGCGAAAGAAGGGAAGCCAGCCCCAGCCTACGACCTATGGGAGGCTTTGGCGTCTCTCTTCTTCCGAGGCTGAAGGTTGAGCACCGTGGTCTGATGTTGAACTGAATCCGCGATTACCAGCATGAGATGAGAAAGCGTGACTACGAGTTCGAGCTACGTCTCATTGACTGGAACTATACAAAGTGCGCTCTCGAGAGGATCACCAAGGACCTCTCTGACTGCCTGGACGCTCGTGCCCAGCGAGCCGAGATCATCCCTGCCGACAACTTGTGGAACACTTTGGAGCACAAGTATAGCAAGAATGATAGTGATTGGCAGCGAACAGCAGGGCCATACAGATTCTGTTCGGGCTATTGGAGTACTGGGACCCCATCCTGTTCTTTGACGGTGTGTTGCTTAGAGCTGGAAGTGTATATAATGAATGAATGAATCGTTGAAACAACAATCGGCTTCTATGTGCCTGTTACGCTAATTGTGACTTTTGGTCCTGGGATGACCTTAAACTCAGCCACGGATCAGTCACTTCCTCTTCTTTTTTCTCCATTCATACCAAAGCTACCCCGCAGAAACGAAAGACTCACAAAAAACACTTTACCTCAAAAACAAATCAACTCAAAAACAGGGTATCATGCTCGATACCTTCGAAACTCCCAAAAACATATCCTAACAACCAAACATCACTCCCATGGATCGACAAAGTCTGGATCGGTAACCAGCCTGCCTTTCTACATGCCAACTTTAACTATGGTAAGTCACAGAAGGACAATCCTCAAAACAAATCCTCCTATGAGGTAAGTATCCTCATACCAAACAACGACGTCGATCAATGCTAATGGTATATGTAGGAGGCCAAAGTCACGATTGCCAACAGATTGACTTAGTGACTCAGCACCACAGTGCTGCAAGCTTGCAAGCGCATGCACCATTCGGTGCGTGGACTGCCCCCAGAAGGTTCCCAACTCCCATGCTTTGATCCAGCATTACCGTGCCCATCCCGTCACTCACCACGGCCTGCGTACCGAGGCTGAGATCTTCGCCCGTTATCCTCGCAGCCTTCAGCTTGGTAAGTTCTATCATGGGATTTGATTATGAGCTACGGATGATGTGAGCTGATCAATGGCTATAAAGCTTCAGTCCGACAAGGTCAAGCGCGCCCAGGAAGACATTCCGCTATGTCGCAGAGAAGGTTGGCAAATACCGCCAAAGCTCGCAGGCGAAGAGAACATAGGAGTTCCTTCGCGAGGGGGCGTATCGGCTGGGCGGCAACAACTGGCCCAAGGAAACCGTGGGCAAGTATCTCGGTTCAGAGCAGACCGGACCGGGCACGCAAGAGGCTTGGCGCATGGAGCCGCCTGCACCGCAGGTGGCTCAACCGTCTATGCAGATGCAGGAGTCTTCGCCTGGTGGGCCCCGCTCACCAGTGCATATGGCATACTGGTCGATAGCGCTTTGCGTGCTGCTCGAAACTCGGCAAGTGACGAGAGTCAGGAGATTTTGGCGGTAACCTCCACAGTCGCGCGCCAAAGGGCGACTGACGATGCGCGCAAAATGCAAGAACTGGTGGAAGAGGACTGTGCGAAGGAAGGAAAGCCAGTCAGCTCGTCGAAGAACGCCGAAGAACGCCGAAGAAAATGAAAGAAACAGAGCGAATTAGGAAGCGACAAGAGCTCAATGGTAAGAACTCCGATCTTGAACGTCCTTTTCATGCTATTAACGCATCTTATAGTCAGAGGAAGGCGGCACTTCGCCGTGCGGTCCGAGGTTACTTAAGTCAGGGCACTGACGCCTAGGTGGCGGCAGATCACGCCTTTGTTGGAGCATAGGGGGACTTGGGGATGGAGAAGTCGTACTCTTTCCTTCGTCCCGCACCGCCCCGACGTTGAGGAGAAAGGAGAAGATACCAGCAAGGAGGAGAAAAGGGAAGAAAAGAAGGAAGAGCCCACGAAGGACGGGCACGGCGGGGGATCTTGATCTCTCGGCGTCGGCCGCGTACGCCGAGCTTCCCCGTGAGGCCCCCTCCGGCAGCCAACGGGGCCCAGAGTCGTGTGCCTTCTGACAGAATCGACTTGTTTCAGAGCTTTGGCCGCATTGGTGATGTCGCCCCCCAGCTCCCGCCCCCCAGCTCCCACAGCCTCCTCTCGAGATGATGAGCAACCCCGCGCAACCATGAGACCTGCCAGGAGGCGTGATCAACACCTCGGAGGATCGATACGACCGCCGATCCATTGCCGGGTCGGCTATGGGCGGCCTGGCCAACCCTTTTGAGCTGGAACGACACACTTCGGTCTATGCGCCCATGTCGATGAACACCAGGGAGCCATCTATTTACGTATCGGATGACTCGTAGTACGCCGCAGTAGCATCCAAGATAGCAATAGACGTTCCAGACCTGGCTTCGATAAACAATGGCGACCAGACCGTTCGCTTACAGCACAACGGGCACATGCCCTCCGATGGCAGCCAGACCTACGGCAACGACAGCGAGTCCGAGTCCATGATGCAGGACATGACGAGAAGAGCCGACATCGAAGGATAAAAAAGCGACGTCGCTATGAAAGCTTGGCCGCGGCTTCAAGAGCCGTGAAAACATGGGCATTCGCTCAGACAAAGGCGGGGTCCCCCGGCATTGATGGACCTGCAGATGCCCTCGTACGCGGGGTGGCGCCTACAAGCGCGACCAGAACCGGCTGGCCGGCGGCGAATGGGCGGCACTGGTATTTGGAATACCGATCGCAGCAAGGAGCCGCCTTCACGGCTAGGCGAGGTCCTCCCATCGCCCACGTCAGCTCTGCCACCCGGCATGGGCAGCGGAGGCTTGTTTGGAGGTAATGACAGCTTTCTTGGACAGACTTCGCCAGGTCCAAGGGATGCTGTTGCACGCACAAGAGCCCGTCCTGGAACCCGTTCAGGGGGCGCGTTGCCGACTCCGGCGTCTTTAAGGGCGCGCCGTCTGTTAATGGTTGGGTAAGTCACAAGTACAATGGCAGACAAGCGTGTTCCCATCAGGGCTTTTCTTTACTGCGGAAAGGCTCGACTGTCTCTAGTATTGTTCCGGTTACTGATGCCTTCTTCTTTCTTTCCAGTACGGTCGTCCTCCTCGAAGCTGTCATTCGGCCCATCTTCCGCGGCGTCGTAGTAGCGACCACCGGCAACGTCGATCGGGACCGAAAGGACTGGTCCGACGCCGGTATCCAACGCTACATGCGCCGCCGAGCCTTCATGAGAGCTCAAAATGAGCAATTCGAGTCTCGGATGAGAGCAGAGGCGCGCGCCGAGGCCGAGGCGCAGGCCGAGCAGGAACGTATTGCCGCCCAGCGCCGAGCCGAGCGGGAACGAAGCGAAGAGGAGCGCCGCGAGGCCGCGAGGCCGCAGCACGCCAGGCCGCAGCCGCCAAAGAGAAGGCCAAGGCCGTAGAAAGGAAACGCTCCAGGTAAGTTATAGCAAGAACGTTTTAACTTCCTTCTCAAAGAATAAGGCAGAACTAACTTGGGTCGTACGTACTTAGTCTTCAAGAGTAAAAACATTCTTACTACGACCTATCGCAAACCATACCATCCATCACCAGGTATTTACAAAAACAGAAAGCTGCATTCGTTTTTCCCGACGTCTTTGGCCCTCTGGCACCGGCAGAGGGTCAGCAGAAGAAAGAGGAAGGGGAGGATAACGGCGACGATGAGGAGGGTGTTGTCTATTTCAATACCCACGTAGCTGTGGACGGACTCCTGATCAAGTACGGCGGTGGTTTCCATCGTCGCCATCTGCAGCCAACGGCGACATTGCGCCCTGGGCCAGCGTCATGGAGGCCCGCGCGATGGCAGGCGATGTAACGGACGAGATGAGGCGATTGATTGGTAGCCTAAGTGAACACCTGACCCTGGTTGGAAACCGGGTGGGGGCAATGGGGCCGAGACGTGCTGGTCAGCGACTCTCTGGCGGAAACGGCATCTTGGAGCAGGAGAGCAACTCCCTGGATTAAGGACGAGGAAACTTTGCATCGAGCTGCAATGTTCGAGGAAGATATATGGCCGCCTCTTCTTGGTTGCGGCCGGATCCAGCCATGCTTGCGGCACCCGCAACAACGTTTCGTACAAGGTCGACGCAGAGGAGGCCGGAGAGAGTGCTTGGTCTAACGTCGGTGGGGGCGTGTGGTTGGACATGTTGGCAGCCGGGGAGGCCCAGGCCGAAGAACGCCGCCGCGCTGAACGACGCGAGGCTGCCGCCCGCGAGGCCGCCGACGAGGCGATGGCCAGTGAGGAGGGGGCTCGGCTTGAGCGAGCGCAGCAGGAGATGGGCCTTGTTCAAGGCCGTCACGGATGTGGGGTGGGTTGGACGTTCCAACCCCTTTCGGCGACCTACACCGACCACAACCATGTCCAACTATAAGCCCAAGGTTGAGCGCAGCCGTAAAGTCCCTTGGGATGCTGACATGCACTCGTCCCCTGGGACGCCGAGATGCACTTTGGTCGCGCATACAAGGCCGCCAGCAAGAACGACGGCAAGCTGGTGGCTGTCAAGATTGGCCTTTCCGAGCATATCCGATCATGGAAGAGGCACTCAAGATCAGTCACATGGGTATGGCAGCCTGGGAGAGGAGCTTCAGGGATCTTTGAGCTTCGATGATGGTGGGGAAGATGGAATCTCCATGCGCAACAAACCAACTTTCACGTCAACTTTCCCTCCCGAGACATACCTCGGAGGAGACGAGGAAGAGAGAGCTCTATTTGAAGAGTGAATTGAGCCTATCATTCACAAGAGCAACAGCAGCAGAGCCTGCCCCCTCCCAGATATCACCCACTCCCGGCACCCCCCTTTGCCAACGACCAGGGGTTTGATGATGACGGTGATGATGACCACGCCATGTATATCGGGGGAGACGAAGAGGAAAGAGCACTCTTCGAAGAAAAAAGACCACTCTTCGAAGAAAAAAGACCACTCTTCGAAGAAAAAAGACCACTCTTCGACGAGGAAGCATTCTTCGAGGGATTCATTGAACCTATTATCCACAAGAGCAGCAACAGCAGAGCGTGTCCCCTCTCAGCTCCCAACCACTGCCGACATCCTCCCTGGCCACCGGCCAGGGCTCATGGTGGTGAAGATGAACTCTCCATGTACCTCGGCGGAAACGAGGAAGAGAAAGCACTCTTCGGAGAGTGTATTGAGCCCACCGCCAATGTATCCATCCCCAAAGCCACCAGTCACGTGGCTCTGCCCCCCATACGACCGACTCAACGGAGGTGGTGGCAGAGAAGGATCCAACTTTGCACCACCTGTACCAGCAACAGGAGCAGCAAGCCAAGTATGGCAGCTATGGCTGGCTGGACCACAGTGCGGATGCAAGCATGAATCGCTGTTCCGAATTAAGACGCTAAGGCAGCGTCAAAAGGGCGCTAGTGGCCAGCCTGTGAACATGGCCAACAACCCCGCGTTGGTGGATCAAGCTCAGAGAGCCATGGAGAAAGGCCGGTGAGCTTTGTCAAATGGTGTGCCAAGACGGCCAATGTCCAATGGGAAGTTGCAGGATCCGGCGAAAACGGGGTCGACACGGGAGATCCTAACCGAGGCGAACTTGAGCTATACTGGCACCACCATGCATTGCCCAACCTTGAGGCAGCAAACAACCAGCTCATCAGCGACTTCGGTGCTGCTGGTCAGCAGCCTGAACTCAGAGGCTGCATCTATCTCAAAGCGTCGAACGAGCAGTTCCTGATGAGCTACGAGATCTCCAACCTGGAAGAGGACTGTGCAAAGGAAGGGAAGCCAGTCCCAGCCTACAGTTTTGATGCTGAATAGCACGCAAGGTATGCACGACATGGTCATCTTTTTACATCCTCCACACACCTTCTCTTTCTTCTGTGCAGCACTGACAATGTTCCAGACCCCTGCAGGTGGATTTAAGCCGAGATACGCCATAATGGCCGCTATCACAATGCGCCTGCCCTCAAGGGACTGCTTCTTGCAAGCCTCATGGTCACACATGGTAGGGACCTGCGGGGTTGGCCATGGAAGAGTTTTGACAACATCGAGTTTTTCCTTTACCAGGAAGCTTGAGGCTCTTTCTTCTGGTCCAAAGCTCGGCAGTTTTCATTCCTCTGTCGCTTGCCGTTCTTCATCATGTCTGGCTCCCAAGACGTCATCCCGCCCAACCCAATGGCGACATGCTTGAACAAGGCATGGACAACCTGAAGCTTGAGGGGGTCTCGGCCCAGATGGTCGGCGCGAAGGCAAAGAGATCAAGCGTCCGAGGCAAGCACTACAGCTTCTTCTGCTCCGCTTGGCATGTCAGTTCCCTCTAACAACGATTCACACGATGTCTTTATGGGCAATGCGCCTGGTACTGGTTCTGGTAATGGAGGCAGGCGTTTTGAATCACAGGTCATGTTGAGAATGTAATAGTATCAAAACAAGCATGTTGGGAACGAGGACATGGCGGAAAGCGGAACACACTCCAGACTAACAAGTTTCAAGACCACGACGTCTTTATCTGATGATCACAAGATTAGCGATTGGACTTCCTAGGCCCAAGCCCAAGCCCAATGCCAAGGTCCATCCTGTCGCCATTGATATCTTCACTGGCAAGAAGCTCGAAGATCTCTGCCCCTCCACCCACAACATGGATATCCCCAAGAGATTTCTCTTTGGCATTGCCGATGACAGATGTATAGTCTGCCGACTCGATGGGGTACCAAAGCACATTGTCCAACAATGGGGAGATGAGGCCAAGAAGTTCCTGGGCTACCGCAACGGTCGCGAATTCGAGCTCTTTGGAGAATGGGGCGATCCCCAGAAGTTTATGCACATGGACATGGACACGATTAAGGCTGGCCCAGTACCGCGTGGCCTGACACTGAGAGTTATGGTAGGAATCGCCTAGATTCTACAGGCCGTTTACACTGTGGTGAAGCTGGCGAGAGTTTAGACTTTGTTGGCGTTGTGTGGCGTGCTGGCCTATTTCGACCCGACTATGGCCCAGTACGATGACCTTCGCAAAGTTTTGAAGGAGATGGAGCATGCCTACAAGCCCAGATTACGGAGATCCGTCGCATCATGCAGGATATGGGCCATGATTACACAGCGGATTGATGGGGTTGGTGGTAAGTTAGCCCCCGTTGTTTCCAAGGTGCACGGCGATTATGATACTGACATATCTCTTTTCTCCTAGTTCCGCATCCATACATCGCATTTCTTTAGGCAACTAGCCTAGCAGAATCATGTTTCGGTTGTTTCTTCGCATCATTAATGAAACACCCAGTTAGTGTAATAAAGAACATCTCACATTTTTGAAGTGCGATCCGAAGAATAAGATTCAGCCATCTGTGAAGTGTTATGAGAACCCTCCTGGGCATGAGGCTAAACTGCAGCTACTTGGACCTTCATACTAGCGGCGCTTGGTATGAAAGTTAGAGAAAAGATGTGCTTAGGGGGAAAGAGAGGTGAAACGATGCCAAAAAGGGCTTCTCAGAGCAAGCCAACCGCGATCTGCAATACCTTTGGGAAGATGGATTCCAGTTGGTTATCCAGTAAGTGTTCAACACTGCTCTTTTAAGGACTACCTACTAATCATGCACCCAGTCACACAGATCTCCAAGCGAAGTTCTTGGCGGACTATGCCGTACGTGTCTGTCTAATCAACCCGGCCCCAAAGCTTAAGAACGTGGCTATTGATTTAAGATGGGAGAAGAAGATAATCAAATTCAACCAAGTCTTCGCGTCGACCACTCTGATGGAAACTTCAGATGGTAGGCCTGTCACCTGCCATGGGCCGACCCATTTCGGTCTCAACTTTGGAAACCTCTTGGGATCTTCATCCGATTTGGGAGGACCGTTTCGGCGGGCATCACCCACTTTCATGTCCCGTCCTTCGGTCCAACGCTCCCATACCCAATCTCCAATCTGATAGAGCTTGGCAACAGACGACCTCACCCCTGGAATCCTCGATCGTCTCCAACACGCCACTGCTATCCGATAATGCCGAATCAGAGCCCTATGAGACTTTACCGCGCCAATGTCTCCCAACGAGCCCTTCGCCGTCAACGGCACCATCATCAACCCAGTCCATACCCCGAGCATCGAACAGTGCAAGGAAGTCATTGAGACGAAGAACACCATTGTCTCTCAGTCCGGAGATAAAGACCAAGAAAGTGATGAAGAGGTGGAGGAATAGGAGAAGGGTGGGGCTGCCTCATCCTCCTCCTCCCCTTTCTAGCTCGATAAGTAACGGGGCGCAGATGAAGAGGAGGAGGGCTTGACTCAGCCAACGGGACCGCCCCTTGCCCAAGAACGGCAGAACGTCACCCACCCCGACATCAAGTCGATGATATTGAAGGCGGCGATAACCGGTGTTCCCATTCATCAGCATGACCCAGCGCCTTTATAGCCTTTCCATAACTTCAACTGGCTTTCTCGACCCCGGCCCCGGCCCAAGGTGATGGTTGAACGCTTCTGCCCGGACCGTTTCGGTCGTATGCCGATAACACCGCAGCAGTGGATGCTTCTATTCAAGAGATGTCATCAGCCGTTGTTGAGGCCTTCTCAGGCAAGACATCGGAGCTATTGTTGGAGATCCAGGTGGAAAGATGGCCCGGATTACTCAGTCTGCCATATGGCTGTTGCCTAGAATATTGGTCAGGAACAAGCCTAGAAACCATTACATCAGTGCCTGAACAACATGGTTACAACTACAAACCCAGCTTTGCCGACCAGCGCGACAAGAAGTGGAATTCGGGTGCGGCGTAGGTTTGATCGTCTCCCTCCTCCCCACACTCCATCGTCCTCGCCGTCTCCTCCTTCTTCGCATCGATACAATCTGAGAGAGCTCACCAGGAGGATAGCCTAACCGTACTCCGCAAAGAAATCAGTAACAGAAAAAGCCAGCTTGTCGCTGCGACTTTCCCTTTTCCCTTTTCCTTGCTTCCACTAGACGCGGTAGCATCCTTGGCCTGCGAGTCGGAGTCGGCCTCTAGCAGGGTCCAACGGCAGGACTCAACACATTCTTGTCCTTGCCCTGGTCAACGGCCACCCAGCTGTCGCCAAGGGACTGCTCGCTGCTGGGGCCAATGTCAACGCACGGGGCGAGGAGGGCAAGGAGTTCCGCGTTCGGTATCAAAATAGACCGCGGCAGAAGAGCAAGAAGCGAGCTCTGGAAGAAGAGCAGATCCGGGAATCCTCCATGGGGAGCTTCATGGCTTCGTAGGAGGCCATGGCCGAGAGGCTTGCCGAGGCTCAACAGGAATCCATGGGGCTGTCGTATGACGAGGCAAAGGCACGCATCAGACAGGTCATAAAGCAGGGATGGACTTCGAGCAAGATGACCAGCAGCATGCGCCCCAAGTCAGGAAGTAACAAGAGTCGTGACCCCGAAAGCCAAGCTCGGAGAATAACTGATTTGGGTTTCTGGGTTTCTTCTTTTCAATTTCGCTGAAGAGAGAATATCACACAGCCTGACTCTGCATCGAACGCTGGGTACGAAGGTGTAATAACTCTGCGTGGGCCAGAGAACTTCCTTCACGCCGCTAACGGCTGGGTACTGTGCGGTCTTCTCCTCGCAGACTCTCTTTGACGAGGCCTCTGCCCACCCATGCAGGGTACACACCCTCAGAAGCTTACATGATGGACGACAACAACACACTGGAGAGGAGAAGTAAGTATCACCTGAATAATACCACCCGTTGAAGAGAATGGTCGTGCTAATATTAGAAATTCAAGGCTGGCCCTTGAGCCCGGTCGTGGAAGAGCTTCGTAGAGTTCATCGACAAACTCGTGTTTTTGACTCGCACTCCGACCGCCAGCAAGCGTGGCAGTTCGCAGCACCGGGAAGTATCGGGGAAGTGTTCGTCAAGGCCGCGTGCTCATAGGGTGACGAGTGGGAAGTAATAGACTATTCCTATTACTTCTTGCCGATTTTGCGAGAGGTTGCTGTTGCTATATTTTGGGTGCACCGACAGGGAATCATAGGTCGAACCTTTACTTATTCAGATTGCTGACCGGAAAGGGAGAAAACGCACACGAACGAACGTCAGCAGAGAAAGAGGGCCTGTGGTTCTTACGAGATCTCGCCAAGATACAGTACAACTCCGTCGTCGTATACGCCGCCAAGCCTTGACGGCAAGATCGCAACCTGCCCCAAGTGCATGAAGCCAAACCCATGCATCCTCAGCACAATGGAGATATCTCCAACCCCTAAAGTCTCGTCTTCATCACAATGCCTCCCAAGAAGAACGACAAGAAGGGCGGCAAGAAGGCCCCAGGCCTCAGCGTGGGCTCGTCCTTGGCAGCCGAAACGCTGCACAATATCCTCGCCAACCAAGCCGAAGTTCCCAAGAAGAAGGCCCCTGAGGTCAAGCCTCTCTACGTCCCTCTTCCTAAGCAGACAGAAGCCGAGATCGACGACCTCACCTTCACCTACGCGGACTTCAGGGATGCAGAAAGAATCTAGCAGAACTGGAGATACATCGCTGCACCGATACGCGAACCTTGGTCCCCGTCATGGTATTATGCAACAGGCTATAGACAACGAGCACCAGAGATTACGCCTGGTGACTGCTCTTTCCGCCCCCAGCCTATCGTAGCTCCCAATGGGCTGGGGGCGAAAGAGATGGGTTTCCGGCTGGAGTGCCGCAAGCATCGTTGGTACCACTGATGTGAAGGTGGCAAGAATTGGCCAGAGCGCCTTCGCCAGACTGTTGGGCCCTGTTGAGGGTATCATGAGAACGAAAGGCCGGGGAGGGAAGTCGAGCGTGGAAGACATGGAGCCTCTGCATGGGGCAATCCCTGTCGGTTTCTTGCAGCCTGTTGCGGGTGTTCTGTAGAGACCACAGTACCAAGGAGTGAAGTCAGGCGTGGAAGACGGTGGAAACCGAAAAGATGAGATTGCGGGCCATCGAACAGCGGAAGGCAAGAGACCTTGAGCTGAAGCAAGAGCACAAGCACGTGGACATCAATCATCTCATGGACCGCATCGCGAGCCGTTTGCCTTCAGATGAGTTCATGGCAGTTTCACCCAACATCTTCTGGAATGGCGGCGATGATATGACCGGGTTTCAAGAGGGAATCCCTGTTGGTTTCTTTTCCTCCGCTTATTGATATGCTTGGAGTCCCTGCCAAAGGTATGGCGCCCGAGAAGATGGAGCAACTCGAGGCCGTCAACTGGGACAAGGGCACGGCGGAGCAGATTGTCTTGCTCAAGAGCCCCGTGGCAAGTTTGTCCTCAGGCGACAAGAAGACGGGGAAGCAGGGTGGACCATACAATATCGACCCTATTCCTCAAATCGGTCAGGAGTCCACCGCCAAGGTGTCGACTGATTTTCCTCTGGAGACCCGGTATCGGCTCCGCAGTTTACGGGTCGTCTTGTAGATGGGCGCATGGGCTGCACATACGAGAATCGGGGCACTTCGGCGTTTCTTCCCGGCTCGCTTTTCGTATCTCGATATCGAGCCGTCAGCCACCTGCTAAGACCAGAATCAGCGTAAAAACGGCGTCTTTTGAAGATATACCGGACTTACGTCGTCTTCAGTCAGGTTGACAATTGGCCCATCTAGTCGATACGAGCATCCCTTCGACCTAATCAGTCACCAGTACTGCAACACTGGGTTGATATCCAACCAATACTGCCCGTCCACAGAGAGCAGCCAACCTCTATTTCTGTCGTTCGGTTGGAATGGACCATGTCCGGCGCAAGGCCATGCGATTCGAAAAGTTATTATGAATCACCAAAGAGCCCCGATTGTTATGTTGCTAGCGTCGAGCACAGCGGCGGCCCCGAGGCGGTCGAGGCGGCCGCCGTGGACCTGGCACCTTCAACCTCCGACAGAACGTCACCTCCAACGCCGCACACTCGCTCCCGGCGAGACCCCCTCTGGCAGCCAACGGGGCCCAGATTCGTGTGCCTTCTGACAATTCCGACTTGTTTCAGAACTTTGGCCGCATTGGTAACATCGCCCCTCAGCTCCCGCAGCCTCCTCTCGAGATGATGAGCAACCCCGCGCGACCTTAGCAGGGTAACGTCAGCGCTCCACCTCCGTATCAGGCCCGCAGTTTGCCTTACCCTAACAACTTCAATGCTCCTCCCCTGGCGCACCGCTGAGCTGTACCGAACATGGCCTTTATTCGGACCTGAGGCTACTCTGAACCAGGCGCACCGCGTCTGCGTTGCAATGAGTCTGCCGGTCCGCCCGCGTATGATTGGGAGGAGGACGGAAACTTCGACATTGAGAAGTTCTTAGACTTATGCACGCCAACTTCGGTGTCAACCAGCATATTGTGATTGAGAAGGAGTTCAAGGAAGCTGCTTGCGCAGGTCTTGTGGCGGTGAAGACTTCCATCGCTCACATATGATCACATTCCAAGTCCCCCAAGGTCCTGGACGCCTCTCTTGGAGGGGCCGACCTTTCTAGTTTCATGGACATGGACACCATGAGGGCTGGAACAGTACCACGGAACGGACCTCGGCAATCGATGGACATGTCATTGCTTGAGGAATGGAGGACCGCGGTGATCATCGTGAGAATTGGGTGGATTGATGGATGGGTTTCCCAAATTCTCAACGGCGTTTCTGATTTATTGTTTTCACGTGGATACCATTGCTGGTCATTTTCAGGAGCCAGTAATGCAAGCTCGCAGTACGATCGAGCTCCGTCCAGTGACCCAGAGCAGACAACACGGCAAGACATACGCAAGCCTGGCAGTGGCCCACGACTGTTCCCCAAAGAGGCACAAGATATGAGAAATCTAGGCGAAGAAGGGCTCACCAACGGGGCCAATGGCCATCGTGCCCGCCACGGGCATGGGCCCGCCGGGTCATGTCACCTCGGCGCAGGAGCCGTACCCGACCCCGGCGCAACCTGGAAGCCGCCACGAGCAGCCACACGCAGGGCAACTTCACCATCACGACCCGAAAGCTGCCCATCAACAAAATGGGGGAGGTCGGCGCTGGGTGGGCGCAATGTGCGTTCAAAGATTCGATGATTCACTGAACCCTGCGATTCGCTGCAGACTGGCAGTTTGCTGCCTGCCCTCCGCAGCCGGAAGCTGGCCGGCCAGGCCATCGGTGTCATGGTCGCCGCCAGCCATAACCCTGCCAATGACAACGGCGTCAAGATCGTCGGCCCCATGGGCGACATGCTCGAGCAGAAGTGGGAGGTGTACGCCACTCAGCTGGCCAACTGCAAGGCTCACGACACGCCCAGGTAATTCTCAAAAGAGACACAGCACAAGAGACACTCCCGGAGATACAACAATACTGTCAGACAACCCTCTCTACCAAGAGTCACTGTACAAAGAGACAGCGACCATGCCAGACAACATCCTGTCCAGAGAGACTTGTCCCATCTGCCACCAGGAGAGCCCCCTTCCCGCCCGTTTCGCCGCATTATTGCTTATACTTGGGCATGCATGGCTTAATCTTTGAGCCAAGCGCATGACGAGCTCGTTGCCCTCGGATGCTCACATATCTATCATCCCGAATGCATCACCAAATGGTGGGAGATGAGCCCGCCAAAAGCTTGCCCTTACTTCAAACAGGAGGCCCCTTCCTTTGGACACGCCTGCGGCCAACTTGGGATCAATTGGTCGAATTGGAGCCACATGGGGGATGGCAGTCTCCTGGACTTCTTCGGCGGTAACCAGCTACTAGCTCCCGCTCTGTTTTGGTGCCCTTTTCAGGCCCTTGGGTCGCCTGAGTCACAGGCAGGCAGGCCCCGAAAGGAGGCTGTCCGATTTCCTCTCGGCATGTCTGCCGCTGAGAACAATGAACAGGGCATAAAGGAGAAGGGGGACGACAAAGATGACCCATCCGAGGAGTCCACCCAGGCCATCGATGCTCCTGATCCCGGCCCCAAAGGCCCCGAGAAGAAGAAGGACGACGAAGACGACCAATCCGAGGAGTTCTTTGAGGTCATCGATGCTCCTGATCCCGTCTGGATCTCTGAACCCCTCCCCAAAAAATGGCAGGTACTACGCGATTAGGGGCAGGCTTCTCCACTTCACGACTATTCAGAATCTGACTCGTCCAGGCCGTACTCCAAGCGAGCAAGAGAGATCGCCGCTCAAGACCCAGGATGGTCCACCTACCAGCGAAAACTCGACTCGCTGTTTAAGCCTTGCGACCATGCTTCCCCCAGAACCCAAAGACTTTGATTTCTCGTAAGGTGCCGACCCAGGTCCCCTGGATCTCTGATTGCAACTTGTGGTTGCATTCTTGCGTCCTCCCATACTCGATGATCATGTATGCTGGACTTGAGGTCGAAGAAGGCGTCATGGGTCCCCGAGTCAGCCACAACTTACCCCTTTCGTACTCCAGTCGACAGAGCCATCCATCACTCAAGCACTTGAGGTTCGAAGGTATCGGGATCGGGTTTGACACCTTCTTCTTGAGTTTATGTACTTTTGGGGGAACCTGCTCTTTGTGAGTCTGTTGTTTCTGAGAGTTGGACCCTATGGCCACTCCCTTCAAGACTGTACGGGTCTCCATTCTAGCTAGAAGATCAATATAAAAAGCATAAACATAGATGAGTCTTTTGTTTCTACCTTGAAGCCTTGGTATTGTAGCGAGTATGTCGCAATGTAGTGTCCGATGTTCGGATTGGAACACTAGGATGTGGCAGCATCTATAGCCACACACGGTCGTACATGATACAGAAGGGTCGGCATATTATCGATAGTTATGGCGACATCCAGCCCATCGAGACAGGCCAGATCGTTCCGATCTCCATTCCGAAATTCGTATAGGTTGGGCGCGCCGGCCAAAAGTCGTATGTGGCAAAAGATGTGACAAATGCTAATGAGTCTTGCTACCTTCTGTCGCTCACCAACAGGACCTTTTCCATTCAATGCAGCACCATTGAACTGAGGACCTATCCCTTGACACTCGGAAGGGGGAGCATAACGCCATCAGCGAAATAGAACTGATATAATACGGATAGCAACGGCTCACCATTCGTATGAATCAGAACAAAATCCATCACTAAAGAAAGTCACGGCAACGCCAGCGCACTCACCGTGCAAGAATTCTCGATCTCCTACCACACTTAAACATGTGTACCAAGAGCTATGTCGGATACCGCTGCGGCCTCCGAGACCACTGGAGGTATCACATTATGTGTGTTGGCTTGAATCCGGATCTCGCATGCACGCTTATCGAGAAGGCCACCGAGGCGCGGGCAGGCGAGGTGGTGATCATACGGGAACATCAGAGAAGCTACGCTCGGCGTTCGATCCAATACTTGGATATGCTACGGCCGAACCTGTAAGACACATCAGGGGGTGGGTGAAGATCGCGAAAGATAGTCCACCGTGAATATGGTGGATAATATAAAGCTGTACGAGCTCAACAGACACTTCTCATGCACCTAATCTCAAAAGCAATTTGAAGTCGTCGTTGACTTCGTGAGCGATTTCAGTCAGGATTTGCCTTTGTTCAAATATGATGTATTAATGTACCTGTTTGCAAGTCGATACGTATTGAATATCAAACCGTGTCACCTAAAGTACTATCGCCACCTGCCATCGTCTTACCTACCTGATCCTCCGAATGTGCTTTTGTTACAATCGTAATGAGTCCGTTCATATCGAGTCAACTCAACTGAGCAAGTAATGCATAACCAAATCCCCGTTTCCGTAAATATACTTACCCACCTCCATCTCTCTTTCTCTCAATCATACTCTCTCGTATCTGCCTCACATAGGCACCCGAGGCACCCGAGGCAACTGCGGCGTCCGCGGCAACCGCACCGACTGCTCCGACACCGCCCGTCGACTCCCACTGCGGCTCAGCCCACCATTACCAGCAGAACCACCCAGCAAACTTCCCCTCCGGCCCAGAACAGGTGTAGCCGATGAAGCCCGCTCAAAGTCGTCGAACAAGTCATACATCACCGCCGCCCCCGTCGTGACCTCAAACGCCAACTTTCTAAGCGCCGCCGCGCTCGCAAACACAGCGCGCACCTGCGCGAACGACCGGGCCTCGTCCGCATGCTTCACCGCCGCCAGGATCATATCGTTGAGCCCCGCGATCAGCCGGTGCGTCGCCGGCTCGTTGGGCGTATCCACATCGTAGGCGCGCAGGGCGGCACGGGCCAGGGACCGTAAGGCCTCCTCTTCAGCGGCGCTGCCGTGTTTCTGGCGCAGGGTGTCGCACATGGCCTTGAGGTCGTCGTCGGCGTCGACGCAGAGGAAGGCGATGCGGGACCATTCTCCCAGTTTCACCATCCAGCCCTCTTTTTCCTCGTCTTTGGTCAGGGCGCGGCGGTGCGAGACGAGGCGGTCGAGGAGGTAGGAGAGCCAGGCGCTGCGCTCGGTGGTGCTGTTGATGTGGAGGGTGGCGACGAGGGGGGTGGTGGGGAGTTTAGGGGTACGGGGGGTTCGGGGGTGGTAGGGGTAGTTGCCGACGAAGCAGCGAGTTTGCTGGTTCTGATGATGTTACTGCTGCCGACGTTGTTGGCGGTGGTGTTGCTGCTGTTCAAGCGGGCGTCGTTGATCTTGTTGAGGATCTCGAAGATGGCTTCGGGCGTCTTGGTCCGGCAGTCGGCGCAGAGCTTCTTCTTGCTGGCGGGGAAGGGGAGCACTTCCAGCATGCGGGCGACGCGCGGCTGGTTGACGGTGTGGCCGCAGGGGAAGGGCGCCATGGCTGCTGCTGGAAGTTGGGTGTAGGGAGTTGGGAGTTGGTTTTGACGGGCTTGCTGCTTGCTGATAGTTTACTTGTTAAAGCTTTCTTTAGGTAGTGGTTTCGTTGATGGTGTTGGTCGTTGGAAGTTACTTACCGTGTTTCGTCTTGAGATGTTGTTGGAGGTCTACTAACCCCTGCTTCGGATCTGCCCGTCGAGGCACGGTTATATAAGTCTACTATTCTGGTTCTTTCTGCGGGTTGACAAAGGCATTTCTTCTCTAGTTGACAAGGTAGTATTGTATATCCATATCCTAGGCCATTGTGTACAGTAAATCCGCCTTGTGGACCTTGCGCTTCCTTTGTCTTGCTTCCAGCATGGACCGGCCACGCGTGGTGGCCAGTTCCATTGTGAGCCTCTTTCTTCCGCCGCCTACTACTCGGGCTTGCGACTGGCGGGAAGCTCCGAGTGGACTCCGAGGTCCTCGCCGAGCTCCTGCCCGCCCACGTAAAGGGGCGCGCACTCCTGCAGCACGAACAGCATGCGCGCCCACTCGGTCTGGCTCTTGTTGACCCACTGGTGCTGCGTGGCGCGCTGGATGGCGACGTCGCCGCGCTTGAGGTCGTGCGTCTCGCCGCTGTCGAGCACCATCTGGATGTCGCCCTCCATGACGATGCCATAATCCAAGCTCTGGGTGCGGTGCATGCCGCAGCGGTAGCCCGGCTCGAAGTCGACGTAGCGCAGCACGCTGCCGTGCGGGTTCACGAGCCCCAGCTTCCCCGACTCCATGACGCCCTGGTGGATCAGCACGTCCTTGTCGCCGTTCAGGTCCGGCGGCGACTCCGACGTCGTGTAGACGACGCTGAAGCCCAGCCGGTTCTCGTCGTACGCCTGCCACGAGATGTCCTCGTGGCTGTGCACGATCGCCTTGCCCTCCTCGTTGTGGCCCGTCACGAACTTGTGCTGCTGCGGCAGGTTGGAGAGCTTGCCATTGTCGCTGCCCGTGGAACCCATGGTGAACTGTCTGACTGATTTGGAGGAGGGGATTGTAGGGAGTGAGACCAACGGGGTTTCCAAATTAAGGGGCTGCCCAGATGTATGTATGACGATAAAAGTACGGAAAGCAAGATATCTCAATCAATGCCCGTATTACTGTATTTGGTCGCTGCGATAGAAGTGAGAATGCGAAAGAAACGATAAACCGGCTGCACCTGTCGAACTTAAGGCATCTCGCTGCTTCGTTGCTCGGGTTCCTTACCCCACCCTTGTCCGAGGTGCGGTCCCGAGGGATAAGACTGCGTGTGCTGCATGCAAGTGCTGATGGTAGGATCGACAAGCTTTTGTTCCGTTGGCTGGCGACTTGCCAACTCCTCCTCCCCATTGACCTTGCTCGGATTCGTTGCTTTTTGGCGCGGATTAGGGAGGGTCGCACAGAAGCTCCGAATCCGACTGGCCGGGCAGAAGCAACCGGCCACCGTCATCACCAGATCATTGACGAAGAAGAAGCACTTTCAAGCAAGATGGAAGGCAATCGGACGGAGGTATGCCCCGCAGGGCCGGTATATGGACGCGAAAGACCGATAGGCCTTTGGGAGGCATACGCATACGCATGCCGATCGCCAATCATACGGTACCGGCACAGGCACAGGCAAAGAAAAGGGTAGCCCATCACGGAACCCACGGAAAATGTACGACTCACCTGCCGTGATACGCCAGCATCTCTCCTGGGGCGTCGTGGCATCTGTAGATATCCTCGTTGCTAGATGCCTCCTGATCACATCGGCGTGCTCACCTCGAACTACGGTGCGAACATCCGCCAAGGACGGGTGTGCAGATCGTCTCCAACAAGCTGCGCAGACATGAAGTCTGGTAGGTTGGAATCAAATGCCGGGGATACGGGCGTTGCAGCGTTCCCCGCCTGCCGTCCAGCGTGGTGGTTGTGGTACTGCGTCGGCAAAACTGGGATTACTGAGTGCGTGCTGCGGCATGGCAGTCGTCAGCTTCCAACGCGTTTCCCCAGAATCCTCGGCCTGGGCGGGATGAACAACTGGCTCAGGCCCGACCGATACGTGTTTTGTTTTGCCCGTGGTGGACGAAACGCATATGTCCGATTCCAAGTGAGGCTTTCAATGTACAAGTGAACAGCAATCAATTGCTTCATCAGATCGTAATCGTAATCAGGCTGTTAGGTAGGTGTGAAACCTGTTGTTTTGGCTGGCGACGTCTGTTACGGGGGTACGTTTCTCGAGGAGAGGTAGGGAAGGTCCTTGGCGGCAGGTTCCTTCGTCGCCAGTCGCCGCCCTGAGTAGGAGGGAATCTACGTAAATTACGGCAACATCAAGCACATCACCACCGGATGCTCTGTGCACAAGATGCCTCGTTGGCGCCAAGTCTGATTGATGTCTAACAGCCTGTCAATGCAGATAGAGTGTGGGCAATGCGCGCCGTTGCTTGAGATCAAGATTGGAAACGATAGGAAAAGCAACTGTAATCAATGGGGTTTTGCCGTCGAGGGCTCCACCCAGACGGTTGAAAGACGTTGCTTTTTTGCTCGCCCGAGTCAAGACACTGGAACGCACTCGCAAACATGGGAAGTGTCATCATCCCGCGGCGGCGATGGTAATAGTCAGAGAATACCAGCAACCATTCGTGTTTGTCTGATGCCTGCGTATTCGCTTCTTTTGAAGGATGGAAGGGTTTGTAGGTATTGAACCATACTTACACTCCTTCTTCTTCCTCCTACTCCTAGACCAAGGCCAGACCACACACACCCCCACAACCAAGGCATCGGGACGCCCGTAAGTTAGTGTGTTTGTCTTATCGACCTTGGCGTGAGATAGTGCGCCCAGAAGTGCGCCATGCTTAGTTGCCAAATGCAAGCCATAAGCGCACTTCGTATTTAGGGGACTTTTTTGGTCTCGGTCAGTAAGCACTTGATGATGATGAATCGATATGACACTACATCGACAGAAAGAAGAACACAAGCGAGAGGCGGCGGCCAGTTCGCGTATTCCGCGGCCGGCGCAGCAATGTTGGCAATGGCAGCCCATGCCCTGGCAGCGCAAATGAGATGGCAACATCCAGCGTAATTCAAGATTGCTGGCGATGCCAACGTTGTATCTCATCAAATAAACCTCCGATTAGATTAATGCATGGACGGCTTGACGACAGAGGAGAACCGGGGGCCGCTAACGGTCGCAAAGGCTCCAAAAACAGAAAGACTTGGCACAATTAACATGCTTCAACCCGGCATGATGTAATCGCGGGGCAGCGCAGGCGCAGAGATGAAGGGCCGGTTCATTTGGCCTTGCCGGGGTTCCATCTTGATGATGGCCACAGTCTTCTAGCGTCCCCATATGCCACAGGAAAAGGTGCCGACACAGCCAGTCAATTCCTGTAGCTCAGCCCGTTGGAATGGGGAACAAGGTGAGAAAAAAGGGGTTCACACCAGTTCGTGGGCTGCATATTCGCTAACCCAGAGCACTGTAACCTTGAAAGCAAGATCAATTGGAAAATCAAATGGGAGTTTCCTAAATGCACTCAATGCAGCACCTATTTCCGGAGCGAAGGTTACCACACCATGCAACGCGAACTTACATAAGACAGCTGGACCTTGCGCGGATTGGACAGGCCCTGCAGGCTGCCAGGGGGGGCTGGCTGATCATCGATTTGAGCGAAATGACTGTGCTCGAGTTGGGGTAGTAGCGCTTCCAATTCTGCCAGGTCTGCCAGACTGCCCTGGTTTCTCAGCCAACGACCGAGCCAAGCGCTTGGGCAAGTAACTGTACACCAAGCGGTCAATGTTCTCCTGTGGATGTCGGCGTCCTTGCAACCCGTTCAGCGACGTCACTGCAATTAATTGTTCTCCGTCATGGAGTTGAAGCTGATATGGAGACGCAAGCCGTCATCGCAAGTCGTGGGCAACTGTTTCAATGATGAAGTGTGCAGTTTTGTGTTCATGGCACTGCATCCGTACGACAAGAGTTGAACGTAACATGGACTCAACCTGGCATGGAGACGGCCCGTGGCGGTACCTTAAAGAGCCCTGTGCCAAAAGAGGCAGCCAGCTAGGCTAAGGCTACAGGCCCTAGGTGCCAGCTACTGTACAGCGCAGATAGTCGCAAATCGCGTACATCTTCAGCCACTATTCTCCACAGCGATCAACCTTGGATCAGCTTGTCGAAAAGACAAGCTTTACGACCAAGAGAATCGCATCCTGAAGCTAATCATCATAATCGAAGTGTGTCAATTTTGACAATTTCAACAACTGTAAATAATAGAAATGGCGGGAGCCCGACCTTCTTGATGCACTCCACAAGCAGGGGGAAAAAAGTAGATGGCCTGACCTCATGACAAGACCGAATTTTGCGTCTCATGGGTGGTTGGATTTTGTTGATGATCGGCGGAAAAGCTTGGTTGCTGGAGTCGCAGCACCTGGTCCAGGAACCGGATTCGCTAATACCAAGGACACTAAACCTCGGTGGGAAAGTCACCCATGACCGACCACCTCCAAAGTAGCAAGTGTCAGTAGCCGAACCACAGTCGTCACGCAAGATGGGAAAGAAAAAAGATAACAAAACAATCCCACCGAAAGATACGAAGAAAGGCGTGCCCGCCCCCAGAATACGAAGGGCTGATGATTATCTTGTGTCCTCTTTTCTGACTGCCCCCGACGACCGCATCTGCAGCTATTGATCTTTTCTTAGAACAGGGACTGTGCCAGTACGAGCTGCAAAGTTGCCATGCGCTGAGAAAGGAAGCGGTGCCATTTTCCCATTCTTTGTCTGCGCGCGCCCGCACTGCATCCCCAATCCAAATCGAAACTGCCCACCCATCTCTCCACAAGGACCGTTTGGAGCCGTTTCATCACGAGCATACACGAGCACACACGAACATCGTCCCAAGTCTTGGATACAAATCATCTGAGAGACAAATTCTATTGACTCAGGTCGCTTGAATTGCTGCTGGGTAAAAAAAAAAAAATATCAGAATTTCCAAGGGGGAGTTCCGCCGCCCAATATATCCTCTTCATTGTTTCCAGTCGGACCGCATTCATTACTTTGCATTTACGCCCGGGGGCTTGGATTCTGGCTTGGGGGCTGGCACTAAGAATTGATTGATCCCGCCTTGTTTGTCTCACCAGCCAGGACTGGCCGACCCTAGTTGAATCTCTAACATCAACACCGCACGCCTGACGCCTCAAGTCAATTGTCACTCAATATTGCCCTCGCTCTAACCTACGCCTATTCCCTCGTTATTGCACGCGCTATTGTACTGCGAACGGCGAGTAAGCGAATTCGGGCCTGTCCACTCTTTTCCTGTCGCTATCCGTCGCAGGACCGTCTAAGCCGTGGTGGTCTCCAGCAAACCCACCTCCGATCCCACTCGAAACTCAATTCATCCCTACCGACAACTATTCGAGCCGTCTTGTCTTGCCCTGCTTGCTTTGCTGGTCGAGTAATTTACCCGAGGGTACCATTCCAATCCCTCCAAACCTGCACATTCCCGACCCACCAGAGGGGGCCCTGTCGCTGCTGGTATTTGATTTGGCACGGGTAGGACTGAGTACCGCGACGACTATGGATCGTCGATATTCGTTTGGGTCCGACGGAGGCGAGCACGCCCCCTTGGACAATCCCAACGACCCGTACAGCCATTCTTCCCAGGCCCAATACCCACCAGCAACTCAATCCTCTCCCCATAAACATACACGCCGGGAGCAGTCGCAGCCACGATATTACCAAGACGAGCCGCCTTCCACCTATCGAGACCAAACTCAAACTTCTCCGGCCCGTTCGACAGCAGCAGCCCGCGGCGCACATCGACCTGGTGGCCACCAAGACCCTTCCCATAGCCGCTCAAGAGAGGAACGAAGAAACAGTCGCGGCTACGAAAACAGTGCAATTGCTGGTGCAGGGACTGGAGCCGCTGCAGGAAGTGCTTACGTCGCCGCACAATCATCGAACGGACCGCCCAAACCGCCACCTCATAGAGAGAACAGCGCTCGGTCTGACTGGAGTCAGGGATCAAGTCTCTATTCCACCGTCCCACCAGCTGCAGACAGTCGACTCGCCGCCATGCGTGGTGGCCAGGGAAACTACGGCCATCAGGGCTATGGTCAACAGTATGGCCAGTCCCAATATTCCGGCCAATCCTACGGCAACTCCCAGTATGATCAGACGGGTTATGGCTATGACCAGGGATATGATCAGAACTACGCGCACGGCTACGACCCGTCAGCGGCTGCGCGCCCAGACCATTATGGTGGCGGTCGTGGTATGGACTACCAGAACGCCCCCGGTGGCCTATCTCCTGGAGGCCCCTCGGACTATCATTCGGGGCGCAGTACACCGAGCAGGAGCATGCAGAGCGACCCTTTCCGAGACCCTCAAGCCGCCTACGGCCAGCGGTTAGATCCTCGCCTCGGCGTCGTCAATCCTAACGAGATTATGGACGA
Organism: Apiospora marii; assembly: GCF_038362585.1. Lineage (NCBI taxonomy): Eukaryota > Fungi > Ascomycota > Sordariomycetes > Amphisphaeriales > Apiosporaceae > Apiospora > Apiospora marii. Next base: position 2,471,585 of record NW_027117379.1, read on the forward strand.
CGGAGACGACGGTCTTGACTACCGACGGCCTAGAAACAGTATGTTGAGTATGGGTAACTCGAGCGGAAACGGAAGCAATCGCAACTCTACGGTGGGAGCTGCGGCCGGAGGTGCTGCAGCAGCCGGCTTGATGGGCAAGAACAAGGCCAATTATAACCCGGTCAACACCAAGACTGGAGAGGCTGCGGGAGCATATGACCTGGGCTCTACAGGACGAGGAGCCAAAGAGCAGTCCGACTTCATGAAGGCCGAGGCCACCAGCAGGAAACGTCGGAGATGGTGCATCATCACAATCTTCGCCATCATTGTGCTTGGTGCCGTCGCTGGCGGCGTCATCGGGGGTATCCTTGCTAACAGGAAGGGCGACGGTCCTGGCGGCAGTGGAAAGAGTGCCACCGAAGATCAATCGGAAAACGGTGATCTGGACATCAACTCTGCCGAGATCAAGAAGTTGATGAACAACCCAGATCTTCACAAGGTCTTCCCCGGTGTCGACTACACCCCATTGAACACGCAATACCCCGACTGCATCCACGACCCCCCTTCGCAGAACAACATCACCCGCGATGTTGCTGTCCTGACCCAGCTCACCAACACGATCCGTCTTTACGGAACCGACTGCAACCAGACGCAAATGACGATCCACGCTCTGAGACAACTTAAGATGGATCAGGACGTCAAGATTTGGATGGGTGTTTGGCAGGACAACAACAAAACAACAAACGCGAGACAGCTGTCTCAGATGTGGGAGATCTTGGACGAGTACGGCGATAAGCCATTCAAGGGTCTGATTGTCGCCAACGAGATTCTCTTCCGTGAACAAATGACCACGAGCGAACTCGGAAAACTCTTGGACTCGGTCCGCACCAACCTCACCAGCCACGGCATGAGCCTCCCGGTCGCCACGAGCGACTTGGGCGACAAGTGGGATTCGGAGCTGGCCAAGGTCTCTGATTACGTCATGGCCAACATTCACCCGTTCTTTGGTGGCATCAACGCCAAGGATGCCGCTTCCTGGACCTACAGCTTCTGGAATAACAATAACGGTGCCTATTTCAAGAGCGACAAGTCCAAGAACATCATTTCCGAGACGGGCTGGCCTTCCCAAGGAGGTACGGACTGCGGCACGGACAAGAAGACGGATTGCCCGGACGCCTCGGTTGCGGGCATCAGTCAGATGAACCAATTCATGGAGGATTGGGTTTGCCAGGCCCTTGCCAACGGCACCAACTACTTCTGGTTCGAGATGTTCGACGAGCCGTGGAAGATCCTGTTCGACGAGCCCGGCAAGGAATGGGAGGACCATTGGGGTCTGATGACGGTCGACCGCAAGCTGAAGGACGGCGTCAAGATTCCCGACTGCGGCGGCAAGAAAGTTGGCTCCCCTTGAAGCAGTATTGAACAGAAGGGTGGACAGACGAGAGATTGGAGACGAAGATGGTTTTTTACAGCAACTCAGCATCTAGACGAGCGGCATCGAGATACGACGAAGGCGCGAGGTGATGTCTAATGGTTATATCTGGCGGCGCGCAAAAGCGCCCTGCATGGTCATATTGCACTGTTCTTTTTCGGAGTTCTTGGGAGGTCTTCATGGATCACACAGGTCGTCATTGTTGCTTGTTGTGTATTATACGCGTATTGTTTTTTCTTCTTGTTTTTGCACACATATGTCGATGCCAGCATAGATCGGCAAAACCCGGGGAGGTGCCTCGGTCGGCGTTTAGTGGCATTGTTGTTGGTGGTGATGTTGTTGCGGGGACTTCTCCGGTCACTTCGGGAGAAGGACTGCTAGCGGACGAGCTGCGTCGCGAAAGGCAGAGATACAGAGAGAGAGGAAGTGCCGGTCCCCCTTTTCTACTAGGAGTCAGGCGCGTGGGGGAGAGAACGAGGTTAGGTATGAGAGTACCCTCCCAGTACATATAAACGGTTTACGACGGATGGAATGGATGTTGAGAGTAGTTGTTGAGTAGATGGGGGAATTCATGATATATAGGTTCTTCGCATTTCTTCGCGTTCCGTTTTGATGACGTCCCCAGAGTGATTTGAAAGACGCGGTCAGTTTCTAGTCAAGTCAGCTATGCTGGCATTGATGGAAGGTGAAGGTCAATTACTACGGTAGGCAAAGCCAACCAGGTGTAAGGAGCGCAGGTTGGGGTGTTTTCTATGCAGCCGGGGCCAGAGCTGATCTCACTTAGCAACACCTCCCTTACCACCTGCTGTGCCTGTCCAGACAAACCCCACGCGCTGCTACAGGCGTTCGGGCATGGCACCTAAAGAGCTTTCTATGCATTCACTCACCTAGCTTTCTTCACTTTTTGGTATTCCTACCAGTTATCGCAAAAACATCAATTAAACATAACTCTACTACTCGATACCTGTATCTCCTTTCCTTTCTGCCATTTGGCCTTGCCGATTGAGGGGTTCGCTCTCCGCATTGCCGTGACATGAAGGAAAAGAAACGCCGCTGTCCTTATCTTGCTTGTTCCGATCATTCGGGTGTTTTCTTCACATTTTCTGGTGCTTCTCTCTCTCCTTTCTCGGACCACCATTCTTGGGATAGGAGCGCGCAACTGATATTGCTCTTCAGTCTTTGACCTAGGTTATTAGTCGCACCCTTTCTCTACAACAACCCCAAAAGGGACTGCTCTAGATGTCGCGGGTGGGGGGAGAACGCCAGCTCGCAGATACCCGGCGGGACTCGTTCGAAATAACCCCCCGCTCATTTCCGGTCCGCCACTACCGCCTGGCGCTTTCTCTCAATGACAGTGCGCATGCAGCGGAGCTCGTCCGCATCCTTGTCCTCGGGATACCTCTGCAGATGCTGGTCGAGCTCCTCGATCTCGCTCTCGAACAACTTGACGAGGTCCCTCTTTCCTGCCCGGGCGTTGGACTCGAACACCTTGAGCTCCCGCTCGAGCTCCATCTCGAGCTCCATCTCGAGCATCTCTCTCGCGATGCTGGCCTCCCAGCGGGCGACGGAGTCCGTCAGGTTGAGGGACTGTTGGTCCATCCGCTCCAGCAGCCCTTGCAGGGCGGTCGGGGCCGTCGGTTGCTGCTGCTGCTGCTGCTCCTTGACCCGCTGGTGGTGCTTGGACGTCGGCAGGAGCCCCGACGTCCGCACCGCGACCGGCCAGGCCGACGCGTCGTCGTCGTTGAAGTCGATGGCGGCGGGCGGCTGGATGCAGAGGTTGGCCCGGCCGCGGCGGGCGGCGATGGTGGCGTTGTCATTGCCCCTGGTCACCTCGTCGGCGGCGAACTCCTCGTCGTAGGGGCTCGTGGCGGCGAGATCCAGGTACTCGTCGGGCTTGCGGAGCTTCAGGGGCGCGGGCCAGCACGAGGCGGAGTCGTCGGCGTCGGCGTCGGTGTCGTAGTCGAAGTCGTAGAGGTACGTGGTGCTGTCCACGTCGTCGTAGTCGGAGGCCTCGTCCTTGAGGAAAACGTAGCCATCTAAATCCTCGTTCGAGTCGTCCTCGCCCTCGTCCTCGTCCTCGGCAGTCACAAGGTTGGCGTGGGAGTACTTGGCGATTTCTTTGTCCATGTCATCCAGCCCGGCGCCTCGGTGGAGAACGTCGAAGAGCTCGTCCAGGTGGGCTTCAAGCGTGGGGGAGTCCATGTTGATGCCGCTGGTGAAAGAGGTGGAGGAGGATGACGCCATGATTTCTTCTTAGGAGGCGGTAAGTGCTGTAAACTCAAACAGCGACGAACTTGAGATTTGATCCTTCTTTTAACTTTTGCTTGAAGATAGGCGAAAGCTTTCGAAGTTCTCGAGCTTGAGTTCGATCAACCACAAGTATATCGCTGTGGTGTACTTACCGTTGACTTACCTTTCCTATCGTTGTGACTGTGGCAGTGGAGGATGCTGGAGAGTACTTGTTTTCTAGTATGGTTACTTGGCTGAGCTATATAGGAGTGCTACTGTAACCAACCAGACGCACAATGTAAAGGTAGGTCTTTGTATGCGATAACTCGTGTAGAGTCCTTCTCAAAGAGCTGGTTGTCAAGGTGATTCATGCTGCTACAATGCTATTGTTGGCTCTTTACTCATTCACGTGGCCTTTGTCAACCAGAGGCTGAGAGACAAGGGACTATTTGTCACTCCTTTACCAGCAAGAAGCAATGTTCAAGGCGCCCTGCCGTAAGTTACCCAAGAAAGCTCCCTGTAGACGTTCTAAATCAAAGACGACCACTAGCAGGGTCAATTCGTCTTCATCCCTGTGCCCTTTCGGTCCCAGCCAAACTAAATCTTCTCCCACTCCATCAGCGCCAAGTCAGCCTCCGCCCTCTCCACGAGCCGCTTGAGTATGTCTACCGTGGACCTTTGCATGAACACGCGCTCGAGCGCGTTCTCGTCGAGCTCCTCGAGGCGGCTCGTAATGGCCTGCACCCTCTCCTCCATCGACTCGTGGCAGGCCTCCGCGACGTGCCGGTCCATCTCCTCGCGCGCGGTTTCATCCGCCACCTGCTTCAGCCCTGCGGTCGCCTCCCTTACCGCCTCTTCGACGAGGACGGGGATCACGGCGCGGATGTGCCGGTCCATGAGGTCGGCTACGGCGGACAGGACCTTGTCCTCGAACTCGCGCCCGAGGGTGGTGCAGGAGCAGCCGCAGTACTGAGCGCAGCCGGCAGAGCCCACGCTCTTTGGATGTGCTTGCCCGGGGTCGCTTTGCGGTCTTGTACCACCCCCCATGTTTGGCAACTTTGCTCCTTCTGTGCCCGTGTTCTCCGTAGCCTTACCTTCAAGATCGGACTCGCGACGGTCGTCCTTGTTCTGCCCAATAACTACTACTGACTCGTCACTGTGCCAGTAAAGTTCGGGCGTGGAACCGTATGAAAGGTTGAGGTCGACAGATGCGTCGTCGGTGACGAGGTAATCAAACAGAGATTCAAGAGAGTCTTTCTTTGGATTTTGCTTATTCATGTTCGTTGTTTTTTGCGTAGGAATAAGTTTGATGTCTTCTTTTGCGTTCAAAGGCCGGAAATTTGAAAGCAGTAGATTCTACCCGGCTTTTGTATTCAGCAAGAAGAGTACCTCGATTCAAAATGTGCCTGCTGCCTCTGCATGGTGATTGGTTTACTGTCAGGTCGGAGATGATGCTGTGCGTCATCTTTATTCAAGGAGTGTATAACCATATCTGGCTACGTCATTTTCGAAGTTTGTTCGGTGTCAGGACGCTACACACGAGACCTTGGGAAAAGATCATGTCTTTGGCTACGATTCTAAAGACGAAACACCGTGGCCTTTTCCACTCAGTACATTGTCAAGATAGTCTCCCTTGATCCTTTGCTATGAATGAATAAATCAGGGAAGATAAAATGCAGACCTATAATGCATGCTTGAAATCTAGCTAGATTTGAAGAGTGATACCAAGCACCATAACTAAACCGGCCTGCTTCACGCGCTGGGGCAACAAGGACGATACGGCGGCCTCGGCACTAATCATCCATCAGTAAAGATGCATCTAGGCTCGACTTACTCAAGTAGTCTTTGTCTTTCGACTGCACTAGCGCGAACTAACTGAAAGTAGATGCGGTTTTTTGGCGAAGTTGGATGTTACGCTGCACATTAGTCGCGCATAGTCCAACTCAGGGGAAGCTGAGTGCCGAAACTTTATTCCTAACGCCTGCCGGATTCGGCAAGCTATATACCTCATCTTAAGACCAGTACATATAGGACTACTTGAGCCCCGCTCCCATGACCACCAACAAACACTCTGCGACTCTCTCGCATACTTGCTCATTGGCATATATCTAGAATGCGGTTCATGTCAACACTGTTGGGCTTCGCTGCCCTATGCGCGGCAACCGCCACCAGCCATAGAACGCAAGCGGCGAAACGTGTGGCCATAGCCGGCCTAGTCCATGGCCATGTTGCCGGGCTCTTACCCGGCTTACTGAAGAGGACCGACGTCCAGCTGGTGGCCATCGCCGAGCCCGACAAGGCGCTATCGCAGCAGTATGCGTCCGCCTACAACCTTAGCTCAGACCTGTTCCATACAGACCTAGACCAGATGCTGCAAGACCAGCACCCCGACGCGGTGCTGGTGTACACCACCATCCTCGACCACCGCCGCGTCATTGAAGCCGCGGCCAAGTACGGCATCTCGTCCATGGTGGAGAAGCCGCTCTCGACCACCATGGAAAACGCCCTGGCCATCCGCGACACCGCGCGCAAGAGCAACGTGCACGTGCTGGTCAACTACGAGACGACCTGGTACGCCAGCAACGCCGCCGCCCTGTCCGCCGCCCGCAACGGCTCGCTGGGCCCGATCCGCAAAGTCGTCGTGCACGACGGCCACCAGGGCCCCGCCGAGATCGGCGTCGGCCCCGAGTGGCTGCCCTGGCTGACGGACCCCGTCCAGAACGGCGCGGGGGCCCTCTTCGACTTCGGCTGCTACGGCGCCGACCTGGCGACGGTGCTGCACGGCGGGCGCGCGCCCGAGAGCGTGACGGCGGTGGCCCAGACCAACAAGCCGGACGAGTACCCGCGCGTCGACGACGACGCGTCGGTGGTGCTGCGGTACGACGGGAGCCAGGCGGTGCTCATGCCGTCGTGGGACTGGGCGTACGCGCGGAAAGACATGGAGGTGTACGGGACCAATGCCAGCGTGACGACGGTGGGGGCGGACCGGGTGGTGCGAAGGACGGAGGCGGGGCTGGGGGAGGCGGAGGGGGTGCCGGGTTTGCCGGGGGAGAGGGGGGATCCTTTGACGTACTTGGTTGGGGTGCTGGACGGGACCGTGAAGGAGGAGGGGGATTTGACGTCGTTGGATACGAATATGGTGGCTATGCAGATCTTGGATGCGGCGAGGGAGTCGGCGAAGACGGGGAAGACTGTTCGGATACAGCCATTGCCTTAGCAGGGTTAGTCGCGGGCATGGTTGGGAATACCCATGCCATGCCAGTTGGGAAAGGGGCAAAGAGGCATTCAGCCTTAACAGAGATGAAGCAGTGCCAGTGACTCAAGGTCCCATGCTTTTTGTTAAGCATGGAATTGAATGCAGGCTTAGGGGATGTACATAGGCTTCGTCATCGCCCATAGTGAGTGGCTCGCCTAAGCCCTGTTTCCCTCTGATATGGATTCATGACTGATCTGATTTCTGGCGTCGTAATAAAAACCTGCCAACCGCATAATTTCGGGGCTTAGCTTTTGAGCAAACACTCGTATCCAATAACGGCCGGACCGTACTACCGACGCCATGAAGCTGCCCCGAACCTGCTTTACCTCGTGGGTGGCTGAGGCGAGTTTGCTACCGATCCCTGCTTGCCACGCTAGGAGCAGACCGGTGGTTCTCAATCCTTACTCCGAATCGCAATATAACTGGCGAGAAGTCAGTCGCACACGTGTCGTTCAATGAAATGGTCTGCAACCCAAGCAGGGGCCCCTGGCATGAAGACCTGGCTCAAGGTCATGCAGGCATTCCAAGACTCGGGCGAACCAACCTGCCAACCGGTCAGCCGCGAATAAGACGGGGAAAGAAGTTTGTTTGCTATTCATGCCGGCTAAGATTATGACTGCAGGACTGCAGGATAAGAATCATGCATCGCGCAGATCATCTCCGGCCACTACCGGCCACCACACCAAGAATTGTTTTCCACTTACGGCACTGGGCGTTTGTGTGGCACTGAAAATGCGTTGGTTGTCGCAGAGATCTCATCTTACCTACCCAGATCGAAGCCCGCTAGAACGCCCATACGCCCCTCAACCCATCCTCTTTCTATCTCCAGCGATGCCACGAGCCCCAGGATCTCTGCCGAATTGTGTCTTGTTCCGACATCCCACCCCTCTAAACATTTTCCAATAAAAGACGTGACGTCTTGAGGGCTTCCGTAAACTATCCTCCCCTATTTGCTGAGCCAACAGAAACGAGCATCCAAACAGTCAACTGTTCCGCTTCCTTCCCCCGCCCTCCATGTAGCCGTCTCCTTTCGTTTCCCACAAACACCCGACAGCGACATGCGAACATCGCTTTTCGCAGCCTTTCTCCTTGCCGTCACTCACGCGCGGCAAATAGCACAGGAGCAACTGCGCGGGCTCGCCACCCCAGATCAGAGAGCCCCACGAGCCAACACCGCCGGCGGAACGACGACGAACGAGCTGAGCCTACGCCTCGCCGGCCCGAACCTAACATATACGGCCGAGTTTGGCATCGGATCGCCGCCGCAGAGGTTCGAGCTGGGGATTGTCTCTACTACTCTAAGCGTGTTGCCGTTGCATGATGGCTCACAGCCGCCGTGCGACGACGACGGCTGTCCGCATGGTACATGTAAGCTACACCCGACCGCCCGCGCAGCCAAGAACGCTAGAAAGACTCGACGGATGGGCAGATGGTTGACATAGGGAATCTTTGCGCGCATGCTACCAGATGACCCCAACGTTTCGAGCAGTTCCCAAGGCAAGGAAAAGTACGCCATGCAAAACCGTCCGGGCGCTTACGGACAGTTCTTCACGGACGCCTGGCACGTAGGTAACGCCAAAGTAGACAACGTCTCCTTCGGGGCCACGGCCAACGACGCGGAACTTCTACCAGTCGTCGGCTTGGGTGGGATCTTGGACACGCAGAAAACCTCGCGCCCCTCCTTGACGGCGGCGTTTGCGGCAGCTGGCATGTCGACGACGAGTGCTTACAGCGTGTGGTTGGGCGACCTGGGTACGTATGTGAGAGATGCCATCAATCTGGTGGAGGACCAGACTTCGCTTCTTCTTCCTCCTTCAACCACCCTTCCTGGGGCTCATATCAAAGGCTAACCAAAGGACGGCGCCCAGCTGGAAAGGCCGGATCTTTGGTGTTTGGGGGCATAGACACGCAAAAGTTCAGAGGCACCTTGACGCGCCTCAAGACCTATCCCCTCCAGCTCGACAAATCGAAGGATGACCGCCTGGGGGTTCAACTGAGCGCCGTCCTGGCCGTGAGCGTCACGGGAACGGACGTCCTAGAATTCGGAACCCGCCCGCTGCTGGTGGAGATCTTCATGGGCTCGAGCGCGATCCTACTGCCCGGCGACCTGGTCGAGGCCATTTACAAGGAGGTCGGGGCTTCGACGGATCCATTGCGTGAGGGGCTGGCGATCATTCCCTGTCACATGGGAAACAGTCCCGCTTACTTCTCGTTTGTATTTTCTTCGGCAGAAGACGAGACGGGGGCGGCTTCGACAGGACCGATGGTCAACATCTCCATGTCTTCACTGGTGTTACCTAGCAATCTCGATACCAAGCGCGTCTCGAAAGATATGTTCACCAGTCCCCAAAACCCAACATGCCAGTTTGCCATTGTCAAAGGGACTGACACCTTTGGTCTCGGCGAGGCATTCATGCGATCGACTTGTAAGCTTCCAACGTTGCTTGTTCCTTGACGAGAAGACCTAGCTAATCGACAGTTGGTAGACGTAGTCTTTGACCAAGAAAACAGCGAGATCGGCATCGCGCAATCCAACCCGACCCCCTCCGGCTCCTACCTGATCCGCTTCCCGAGCAAGGGCGCCCTCATCCCTTTGGCGACCCCCGCCGCCTCGCCGACGGACACGTTTCCTGCTTCGGTTTTGACCTCCTCCGTTGCCCCGCTTCCGACCTACCCGGCGGCCGCGGGATTTCAGCACTGGGAGACCGCCCGACCGCCCCCCACGACAAACAGTACCGGCCCAGCGGACGATGGGCAGCCGACATCGTCCAACGGCCTGGCTATTGGGTTAGGAGCTGGACTCCCCTGCGGCGCCGTGGCCGTCTTCACGGGCTTCATGGCCTACTGGCGTATCAAGCTCAAGCGGCCACTCCCGATCCTCAAGCACTTCAGTGAACAGAGGTGGATCAATCCGTACGCCACCGAGCTCGAGGTCAAGCATCCGCAGCCCGACGCCGCCGAGGCCGTCGGGTTTCCCTGGGCCTTTGACAGACCTGTAGGCTGGACCGAGCTCGATGCCCCTGTCCGCCCCGTGGAGCTCGAGGGGGATTACTCTTACCACCAAAATCATGTCTCGGCTTTCATTCCCAACCGCCAGGACACGTTGAGCTCCTCCACCGTGGTAGACACGGAAGAAGCGCGGTCCGCCATGGCGCGGAGGGAGTCCATGATCATTCCTGGTAATTTGTCAGCTGCTACCAGTCCTATTGATGGAGGCGGCTCTACGGCGCGCGATAGTGGCAGCTACATAGCCAGCGCAATCACCTCGCCTCTGCGCATGTCTCTTATCCCGGGGCCAGACCGGATCGACATTGGGGTATTGGGAGACCATCCCGCCAATTTCAGGGATGCTACACTCAGTCTACCCGAAGAGCCCAAGGGCAGCAGCAGAGTAATTGGGGACCATCACCATGACTCCGGGTTCCAGGAATTGAGGTACCAGGAGGTAGGAGATTGTGAGGATACCGCCATAAGGACACGATCGTCTAGCAATCCACCACAACCAGCAGCGACACCCCATGTACCGGGCCCGAGTTGGTTATGAGCGAGGCGTCTTGTATCTATGTTGGATGCAGTGGTAACTCATTACCGACAGCATGTCACGTACAGAGACAGGCTTGATATTTACTTCCGTAGGAAAGCATGGCGCTGGGAAAGGCACTTTGAGATTTATTCCCCTTTGATAGATTGAGTTGTCACGGGAGGAAGAGGCAGGAACCTCTATTGCCGGAGAAATGTTAATAAAACCGGACTGTTCCCTCCGGGTATCCATGGTACCAGATATTGATTGTAATGAGTTCTACTCGTAATGTTTCCATTGCGGGTGGCCCTTTCTGGTGTTTTGTGTCGATGATCAAATTGGTTCGTCTTCGTATACACGCTCCAAACTATCTCCATCGTGCCTGCGACCCCCAAATACCCCGTTGTCACACACAGGTGGTAGAAATCCTTAATCCTTAATTACACCAAGTTCGTTTATGTTATGTTGTTCTCATCACCATTTAGGTCCATCGTATACATTTGCGTCCCCCATTAGCTTCGCTAGCGTCAACTCAAATGCAAACCAAATAGGTTATTCCAACTTCACTTCAGTGTCTCATTTGGTACCAGTATGCGTGGTCGCATCATTGGCTGATGAGCCCCATACTAATAGGCGACTATTTAGTGCGTAAGCAGCTTTTACAAGCGCAGGACTCATGCGAACGGTACATGTCGATTTCCACATAAGAAGGTGCTGGTTTTATTCGTGGCTCTCAGTGCCGACATATATCAGCACGCCATTGGAAGGGTCTCGGTATCGCCAGTAAGTTGAAGCTCATAGGACAGAGTCATGTTATCTCGCTTGGGTCCAGCCACGGACAAACCAGACCCCTTGAAGCTGCAACACCTCATATGGGCATTGGATTTAGAACCAAGAGACCCATCTAGATCTCAATGCAGGGCAGGTTCTTCTCCTTTCATTTGGATTCCAACTAGATTACAATCTAAGCCACATACTGCAAGCGCATCTGTTGTTAGGAAGACATGGCCAAACTACTAAGACAGCATTTCAACCTCAAAGGGACGGGACCTGGTACATACACAGTTTCCCGGCACAATGACTGGACAGTAGGTTCAAGCAAGTATTCTATTTATAAATAAGGAGTCATTTGCTAGACAAGGCCATATGTACGGATCTTGAATTATCAGCGTCTCCCGACCCAACCAGACGTCCTGAAGACGCACATCAAGTTCACGCGGGCCTGCAAGTGCACCGGCGGCGACGTCACTATAATGCAGATCAAGCTGGGCCACCTCACGAGCCATCTGCAAGTGCAGTACGAGCAAAAAGAGCAAGCTCCGGGTCTTGGCGCTGGTATTAGTGGCCAGCGACCTGACAAAGCCCGTTGGCCCATCGGCCCCCACCACGGAGGGCTGGTTCCTGAAGCCCCACCCATCGCGCCCGATACCCGACTTCGCCGCCGTCGAGGCCCACAAGCCGGACCCGAACAGGCTACCGGCCATCATGCACGGCGAGACGCTACCGCTGACGCGGCACCATACCCTGGCGGCGGTGCCCCGGGCCGAGGTGTTCAACATGACGGTGACGCTGAATGCAGAGTGCAAACGGCGGGTTGAGCCTGGCGAGGAGTTGCGGCGGGTGTTTACGCGGGTGCGCAAGGGGGACGCATGGATCTGAATGTTTTTCTATTTGCGACGAGAATATGGAGTTGTTAGTCACCGCACAGCAGCTGGTTTTGGTGGTCAAGGCGCAGAAGAAGTTTCGCGGCGGCGAGGTTAAGATGAAGCTTTAGTTGGGTGAGTGGCGGCGGCGGTGGTGGTGGTGGTGGGATGAGGAGGGAGGCGATGAGGGGAGGAAGGACAACTTCATGTTTTGCATGTCGTTGGCTGGCGATCACAATGCTGAAGCTACGCATAAATAGAAGTAGAAGAGAGATCGTGACGAGACTCAATGCATCAAATTGTATGACTTGACAGTTATCTGGTGTTGAAACTATGCGGCACTGCAATGAGGTCGGGGAGGTGGTGCAGTCATGTGACAGCTTACTAATTGCTGCAATTGGGAACGGTTGGGGGGTTATGTAACGCAATAATTGCAGCTTTCTTTCAGGGTGGTCCATTTGGCTTAATGGCTATGTGACCGGTTTGGATCAAATGATCTGTGTCGGATGATGTTGTCTTGGGTACGGGGGGCTGGCAACCTTTCGTATCTCTTAGTCCCCGCACGGAGGGAGCTTCACATACCGATACTTGGAGATGGTTCAAACCCTGCTATTCGTGGCTGAGATCCCCGTCGTCTGTTATTCTACCGGGCGAGGTTGGCTTCTAGAGAATTAGCCACTCTCTAGGATGCCTTCCTCCGGGCGTGGTTTCAGTTCTGGCACCTACCAACTTTTTTTTTAGTCTTTTCTTTATAACTGCCTCTTGCTTGACCACTCTCAACTTGCCATACATAGCCCATCCATCCAACATGTCCTGTCATTGATTGATGCTCATCGATTTCTTGGAAACATACTGGAAAAAGGTAGAATTTTCTTTGGCATGCGTCAGCAATGCACCGAAAGGACGCGAGTGCCAGACATATTCACTGCAGCTTACCGTTGCCAGCATACGTTGTAACTTTGTAGCAATTGGGGATCCCACTAAGTGTTTTCCGGCCCGGTATCATATTCCTCCTCTCTTGCTTACCTCTCGTAGTGGTGCAGGCGGCTGATCAGATTGGGTTAATTGTGTACTGCCCATAGCATGCCATGTTAAGTCAAAATGCTTGAACAAGGCTTCGTATTCATCCTTTTATGGGAGCTGACGTCGGTTTGTGTGGCATGCACCTGCTCGAGTATATGGTTGTCGTGGTAATTGCTTGAGGGTCAACGAAGAAAGAAAAGTAAAAAGTAATTTGATTTATTTGCACAACCCCGGATTCGAACTGTGGTCTTTGCGTTAGGTACCTACTATGGCTGTGCTAGCTACAGTTTGATTGTACCTCTCAATTGACTTAGGTGCTGTAGCTACCTAGGTGCAAACGATTGCCCGTACTTGCTTCCAGTTCCCTTGCTGTACGCAAGCCCCCCAGGAGCTCTTGAGTGCTTGTCACTTTGCGACCCTTCCAGGAGCTATGGCAGATTGGTATTTTGGCGTCCTGGCATTACTGCACTTATGACATAGTGGATGGAATATGGGAAATGCCTTACGATGTAGAGACTAATACCAGTATTTTTACTAGTAGCAAGATGAGGAAGCCTGTATTTTGGGGAGAGTGCGGGATTGAAAGGTCCAGCAGCATCTCGCGAACGAATATAGTATCAGAAAACAAAAGACCAAAAAAGAAAGTTGGCTACCCAGCCATTGCCACATCCTGGGGGTACAGATTCAAGAGGTGGCTAGTCTCTTGAATGCTGCCCACACCTCGAGGGATAGCTGGGATCGCAGAGGGCCTAGCCAAGTGGTGGAACAGAGGAACACCCTCACCTTCCAAGGAGGCGCGGGATCTCGAACCATCACCCGAACCACTCTACGAACATCCGGAGGTGCCACCCTCTATAACTTCGTAGCGTCAGGATCATCTGATTGAGACCGGCACACATAACCGCTAAGCCATTGTGCCACCCTGCTGGAAACTGCAACTTATTCGTTACATAACCCCACCTTCACTGCTCAACACAAAGAGCTTGGGCCAATTGCGCATACATGTAAATCACTACTAGCATGTCCACGTTGTAGGAGCAGCCACCAGTAGATACTAATCATCAAAACATTGGTCACACGTGCCACTATGCAATCGGGAAACCCGTCTAACGCGCAGGCAGAAACTGACGGACGTATCGTTTGCTCCTTTGCGAGTAAGCATGGGGGAAATGATCATGTTCATATGAAGCTTGAGATCTCTATCTTTAGATGGGCACACACGGCGGTTGATCTGGTTACGCGACCACCCTTGATGGAGACAGTAAAAACTTATAACAGCCAATGGTTCAACTGGGAGGCTTCAGCTCGATGGCTATGAAAATGAAGAATTTCCGAAAATGTAAATTCACAAGGGACACAAAGTGTGCCTATCCTATCACAAGTAGGGAAGAGCCACTCTAGGGCCAGCCTAGAGCACTTGTCATACCCAATGGTCGATCCTGCAAGACCAACACCTAGATGTGTCAAGCCTTTTGGTCTTCAAGGTCGGAGGGGCTTGGCATGCCGATTAACTTGGGTTCTGAATCATCACTATCATCTGTGCGAGTAAATGGAGGGAGAGCCAAAGTCCATCCAGATCTTATCAAGCTTCGGGTTTGGTGCTAGATCGGTACACATGACCGATAATTCAACCATGCGGCCATCATCAGAGAAGACTGGTCAGTAGGCAATAAGCTCCCCTCAGCTCCCCTTAGCTCCCCTAAGCTCCCCTTAGCTCCCCCAAGCCCCCCCAAGTTGCCCAGATTTGATTGGTTAGTGGCTGTATACAATGTCGCATACCCAGCTCCACAATAATCAACTTTTGTTCACTCCTATAGCACACCAGCCCGAATTGCTTCCACAACGGTTGAACACGAGGCCCTTCAACTGACTTGAGCTTGGGTTTCTGTTTTTCCCCCACACTACAAGTAAGTCAAGGAAAATTACTCGACTTGACAAGTTTATTCTGTTGTGTAATCTCCCACTTCCCGACACACCATCTCAAAGCACCACAGCACGTCAGGACCCAAGTTACTTAATTTGGAACTCTGGATTCCTTCCTAACTGTGATAACAGAAGGGGAAGAAACCGACCTTCGCTTATTCATTCATACTTCCCCCACCACAATTCATATGAGAACTTTCATCTCTTCCTCCCACAAAACCCAGCTTTTTCCATTCTTCTTGTTTCGTCTTGACTGAACGCATTCCAGCTTTCATCAATTCAGCAAAGATGGCGGGAGGTAAAAAGCCGAACAAGATGCCCTACGGCTTCATTGGTAACGCCCTCGAGTACACTGAGTTGGAGGAGCAGATCATGTACACCCCCCGAGACATCAAGCACTCGAAGTTTTCTTTGGTGCAAGCCAACCTCATCGTGATTTTCCAGGCCCTTCACAGAACGCAGCAGCACCGCCTTCTCACGTACCGTGCTGCTGACGATGTTGCTGAAGTTCTGGGCTACGACTCGCCCGCTGGAACCGAAGCGGTGGCTCGCATCATCGATCACCATTGTAGCGCCCGTCTCGCATTCAATCGCCAGAACCGCGAAAAGAACGAGTACTACAAGCGCGGTTTCATCCAAGTCCTCGTCGACGAGGAGATCCGCTGGCGCTACACAATCGGCACGAAGGATCCCCAGATCATCTACCCGAAGTTTTCGCAGGTGGAAGCAAAGAACCGCTATCACGCCGACACGAAGGAGCTCATCCGCAAGCACTTCCACAGCCTTTTGTTCCAACGCATCCCCCCTCTGGACGATCCCGCCCGAAGTGGTGCCAACCAGCAGTTTGGTGTTCTGAAGGATATCGGTTAGTCACGTCCCTCAATCCACCTCACAAGTACGAACGCTGACACTTCGCCTATAGATCTGAGCCAAGAGATGCTGCCCATGAGAGAAATGGAACCGCTTGTTCGGTACGAGGACCGCCCGAGAGTCAACTACGAAGCCTGCAGTTTCACGAACTTTATCAAGAAGATGGAAGCCAAGAAGAAGGCTGAGGCTGCTGCATCTTCTAGCAAGGCACAGGAGGATGCTACTTCGGGTCCCCTCCCGACATGGCCGACAACGGCAGCGACGACCAGGCCAGCAGTGGTGACCAGGTCGGCAGTGGTGACCGGGCCGGCATTGAAGACCAGGACGGCAGTGACGACCAAGCCGGCAGCGACAACCAAGATGGCAGCGATGACCACACCGGCAGCGATGGCCACGCTCCCATGGATATCTTCGATGACGACAGAGGTTTTCAGGTCCCTGGCGCTCCAGTCCTGGTCCCTGCGGCCGACGGGTACAACCAGCCGTACACCGAAGCCCAACTCCAGGCCGCGGAGAACGAGCGGGCTGCAGAGGAGGAGGCACTGGCAGACGAGCGCCGCAAGGCAAAGGAGACGATCAACGTGCTGACGGGCGCGATCTCGGGCTACAAGAAGGCCAATGCCCAGCTGACCAGCACTTATGACATGGTCAAGGCAGAGCGGAAGCATCTTGCAGAGGAGAACACGGCCCTTCGCCGTGAGGGATACGTGTCGCGCGACCGGGCCCGCGCCATCCAAGGGCTTTTGGACCAGCAGCAAGACGAGACCCGCGCTGCCCAGGCGCTGACTACCGACAAAGAGCAGCAACTTCTCCTCACCCAGACCTATGCCGATAGGCTCAACCGGGAGCTCCGAGCGTCCAGACAGCTCGTGGCCGAGCGCGACCAGGAAATCGAAGTCACGCGGCGCCAATGCGCCCGCTACGGGGAGATGAACCAGGAGCTACTGGACACGAACCAAAAGCTTCTGGACGAGAAGCAGCAGTGCCTGGCCCAGAGCGAAGAGTTTAAAGACGAAGTGGTCCTCCTCCGACGCTCAAACCGCACGCTGCGGAAGGCCGTCGACGACACGACGGTGGAGAACGGGCGCCTGGTCTATCGCAACCAAGAGCTCGACGAGGAGCGACTGGCCGTGGAGGGCGAGCTGACTCGGGCGCTGCGGAGAGTGGAGGACCTCGAGGAAGAGGATCAAAAGGAGTTCCGCGAGGACGCCTCCTCTAGTATGGTCGAGAACCACGCCGAGCGTGTGAAGCAGGAGACCGAGGCCAGCCCCCGTCGTCGGCACGAGGAAGCCGAGGACGAGGAGGATCGTCTTTTTGTGGAGCAGGAGGCGGCCGAGCGGCGTCAACGTCGTAAGCGGGATAGCCAGGAGAGGATGGTTGAGGCCGCCGAAGGTCTCATGGCCACGCACTACGGCACCAATGGCTAAATGGTTGGTTGGCTCACATCTCATCATCGCACCACACGTTGAAGAGGGGAAGGAAGATGAGGAGGAGGATGAAGTGTGTTCATCCCTGTACGAGTATTTTGTTCTCCCGTTGCGAGAGACTTGATTACATGTTCACGACGACACGAGAGAACGATCCTTGTTTGTTTGGAGTTTTAGGGTGGATTTCTTTTTGGCGTTGTTTCTTTCTTTCCTTGCTGTAAAACAGCTTACGCCCTGTTGGCGGCTGGTTTTGGAGCCGCTCTTTCGCTGTTTCTGGCGCAACTTGATGATAGATATACCCTGTACGAATACACTGTAGTTTTATGATATCTTCCTGGTCTTTCATCGTGATCTTGGTTAAAACCTGACAGCTGGATTGCTTCCCTACTTTCCACTAGAAGTCATACTGTCTTTGCGCTGTTGAATACCCTTTCATTGAAGGACACAGGCAACCTCTGGGAGAAAGATCCCTGTTTATGCCTCAATGAATGGCATCTATAGTGAATTTCACAAAAATGAAGAAGAGCACTCGCGTCAAGTTTGGCAAACTAAAATCAGCGCTGCATTGGTTTGCGGTCCCCAGAAAGCCACAGATGTGAGGAACAGCTTTATCTTTTTATCTTCGGCACTTAAGTTGTGGACAAACCTGCATAATCCCTTGTTTGGACAGTCACTACTTATGCATTCCTATAGATGGTCGCTCGTTGTTGTACTGCCACGGTTTATATGTTCCTTCTTTACCTTTGTTGGTCTACCAGGCTCTGGACGACCAGTTTGTATATGTTGCTCTGGACTGCGCCTTTTTTCGCGACAATGGCGCCCTGGCTGCAAAGACGATGATGCCCATTAAGCCTATGGTGGCTTCTTTCACAGTTATGCAGTCATTAGTTGCCTTTCCTGGACCTGATAGCTTGGATCGCCATGACCTTGATCTCACTCATGATGCTGTAGCAAGCAGCCGATCATGTCTCCCTTGTCCTAATCGATGGTGAGATACACGTCCAGTTTTGCTATCTTAAGAACTCACGTTGGTCTGTAGTGCAAGGGGACTTAGAGATTACATGTGATAATGGATAAACCCAGTAATCATGTGGTCTTTGAGGAAACCTAGGACATACTGGACGAGATAGCGGGCAAAATTTGCAATGGTGTGTAAAGTGATGCGTGGGTTTTGACATGCAACGAAGCTGATGGGATGGAAATGGATATTTGAAGCATCAAACAAGTATTACGAAATTAGGTAAGCTACATTTGCATCATTTCTCCTCCAAATAATCAAAAACATCCATAGATACACCATATTGGTTAATCGTTTTTACTCTTTGCGGTTCACTGGACCTGTTAGCGGGTTACATGATCTCACTCAAGTCATACTAAAGTTGCAACACTGATTACATGTATCAGGATCTTCGGCTAAGGTTCAATGATTCGTGACTTCATTATGTCCTGACCAGGATGAAACTCATCCCAGTGTCAAGTGCTAGTATGGTACAAGTAGGCGGTCTTCCGTTTCCCCCGCGCTCTGCGATCTCATAACCTCCTCCTCTATCAAATTATATCCACATTGTATCTTAACGTCTCTCCGAGCCGACGGTCTCGGCTGACTCGGGCACTCTCTCCTCAGCGCTGGGATAAGCATCGGTAGCCTTGCCGCGAGAGCCCTTGGTGACGCCCTCAGGCAAGTCAGCGCCCCGCTCGCGCACGACGTCGCGGCCCGCATTCGGAGCGCCGACGCCCGCCAGGCCGGAACCGACGTGCTTGCTGGTGTGGCCGCCGTCGTGGCGCAGCTCGACGTTCTCCTGGCCCTGCATGGGCTTGCCGTAGCCCTGGTAGACGTCTTGGGATGTGGCGCCCGTCAGCGTCGAGGCGGCGTCGACGTTGCCCGTGGCGGCGTTCTCGCCCTCGGCGGGGCGGGGTTGGTAGGTGGCTTCGCGGGGCGCGCTGCCGGCGGGCAGCTGCTCAGCGTGGAACTCGGGCTTGGCGTCGTTGCCGACGAGGACGCCGGGCTTGTGGCCTTTGGTGGTCAGAGGCTCGGAGGGGGGCACGCGGGAGCTGAACTCCTCGTGCTTGGCGGCCACGGACTCGGTGTTGCGGGTGGCAGACATTTTGATTGGTAATAGAGTTGTGGTGGTGTTTGTGGTTGTTTTGATGAGTTTGGTGGAGGTTGGCTTGAGTTGGTTGTTGCTTGTGCTTTGATGGATTGGACGATGACAGGTGGCTGTCAAGGGTGCTGAGGTGGTATTGGATGATGAAGAAGTGATCTGGAATGAATCCGAAAGACAAAGCAGCAAACACTGGTTGACTGGCGGTCCTTAAATGCCAGAGTTGCTTGCTGTTTCCTCCTTTAGGTCCTACTGAATGACATCAGATTGCTGTTGCAATAAGGCGGGGGAGCGACGGTTGGCACGGGTAATTACATCATAAGGCTGCAATAGCCGCAATAGCGAAGCCTTAATTCGAAGGGAGAGCTCCAGCATAACCAAACAAATCTACAGGTAACGGCGACCCGGGCGATTTACATTTACATGTCGATGTTGTTGACGTTGCCGACGATTGCTCACTCGATTTGGTGGGGCAATGATATCAATGATGCCCTGTCGCGGAGCTTTTGATCCCTCCGGCAGGTGCGCCAGCCAATCAGCAACCAATCCGCCGCAACACCACCGCGGTTGCCCAGCGTGCGGTTGATCAGCGTATGGGTTACAAAAAAATGGAAATGACTGGATTGAATAAAGTGTTCATATACCCCGTACAATTATGACTGTCTGCATTATTTTCCCTGTCGGCAGGTAATCGGCTATTTCTTATGCGTGAGTACTCTTTGTGCGTGTTGGTTTAAGCTTACTAGCGAGAACCGTCTGTGACATAGGAAAGCTCAGGAGAAGAGGGAGCATGCTAAATGCTGTGGGTGCAATTCCATCTTTTCATCAATCTGTATAAATTCCATTTGGGATGTATCTGAAACGGCCAATTATTTACATCCCCTGTCGTAACGACGCCGATGCCGTATTTTCTTCTTTGCAAGCACGTGGTACTGGGTCGGGCGCTACCAGTTCCATCATGGGGCAGAGAGAACCGACTCCTCAATATTGCGCCAACGTGAGGCTACAACGATTCCCTTCGAACTAGGTATGCTGATAGCTAAGGACGGTTTGATAAGAAGCATTTGTCGAATTGAGGTGGTCACTATTCTCTGGCACTTGGCAACACTTGGTAACGGAGCATACGGGTTTCAGCTAATTAGATGTTCTTCGATGTGTGGTTTCGCGGGCACTTGATTTCCAAGCGGGATTGGTCATCTAGGTAATCGGTGTCATGATATATGATATATCATGCGGAGCGCAGCTCAGCAACGGGCAACATCCAGCTTCCAATTGCGATGAGGGTAGACAGAAGCAAATGACTAATAAGCCCATTTAAAGATGGAGGTGATTGATCGACTGCGCCGCTAACTAGTTTGTGGGGAGTCTGGACCGGTCCGCTGCCCACGATAAGTACTCTGGCAAGGGATAAATAAACCACCCGCGATACGAAAAGGTCCCGGAAGTGACCACGTTTATCTGCGGTGCTGTCAATTGAAGGGCGCGCGACCGTTCAAGGGTATTCCCCCGGTCCAAGATGCGGAGGAACATCTGTTCGGGTATAAGAGCCATTGAAGCATCGTGAGTTCTGCTGGCGATGTTCATCGTCACCCTCCGACGTATCTCTCCTACGAATCACGAAACATTGAAACACTGCTCATTCAAATCTCCGGTCATATAGATCTCGCTACACTTATCAGGAACTACATACCCAATAACTCCGTCAAGATGCGCACGCTCGGGCTGCTGGGTGGGATGACCTACCACGCGACCGCGACGTACTACCTGACGATCAACGAGCACGTGCAGAAGCAGCTGGGCGGCAAGAACTCGGCCAAAATCCTGCTGCACTCGTTCAACTACGCGGACATCATCACGCCCTGGCACGCGGGCGACAAGGACGCCGTGCGGCGGCAGCTCTGCGACGCGGCGGCGGGGCTCAGGACGGCCGGCGCCGACGCCGTCGTGCTCTGCGTCAACACGAACCACATGTGGGCCGAGGAAATCGAGCGGGCCGCGGGCCTGCCGCTGCTGCACATCATCGACTTCTCGGCGGAGGCGATCCGGGCCGCGGGGCTCGGCAGGATTGCGCTGCTTGGCACGCGGGTCACGATGGAGGGCGACTTCATCCGCGGGCGGCTCGAGGAGAAGTTCGGGCTCGAGGTCCTGCTGCCGGCCGAGGAGGTCCGCGGCCGGATGGACGAGTTCATCTTCCAGGAGCTGCCGTTGAACATCGTCTCGGGAGCGTGCAAGAAGCTGTATCTCGAGACGGTCAAAGACCTCGTGAGCCGCGGCGCGCAGGGCATCATCTTGGGCTGCACGGAGCTGCAGTTCGTTCTCAAGCCTGAGGATGTCGAGGTTCCCTTGTTCGATACGGTGGCGTTACATGCTCGCGGGGCGGCGCAGTGGGCGATTGATAACTAGCAGGATGGTGAAACCGGGGAGAGAAGTGATTTAGTAAATGGCGAGAGCAATGGTGAATCATGAGTGTTGTTTGTACGCCGCCAAATCGCTCCAAGTCTTGTACGCGCTCAATTTGGATCCAACCACGGAGTCGCATTCTTTGGCTCTCTCGAGGTTTCAATTGAGAGACATGATCGCAGCTTGACCTCAGCGGCATAGGCGACAGACCATCAACGAAGTGGTGGCTGAGACTTGGGGTCAATTGGGTGTCACAGTTGTTACTTTAGCGTGCGATTCAGGGACAGCGGGTGGTGACGTGAGACACAGACACAGAGTTGACTTTTGGGTTGAGCTGCGGCACATTGCAAGGCGCTGAGCTGCCACATTGTCATACATAGATCTTGCGATGTTGCGACATACGGATATCTTTTGTTACATGAAATCTCGACCTGTCCACTCACTGCCAAATCTCAGAACCCCGCGTCGCAAAGGAGCTGACCGATTGTCGAGGCACCACTTATTAGTTGCACAAATTCGACTTATGCAGGTACACCAGAACTGTCTTCAGTCCGTCCGGTGTAGCGGCTGTTTTTACTGTAAACCAGAATGAACAAAGTTTGGGTTCGACACAGGACGGGAGACGGCAACAGTTGCCTATGTTTGACAGTCGAGACCTTCTGCCTTCCAGTGAATGGGAAAGATAAGATAGCGCCTCCCTAATTGGCGTTGATGGTCTTTTCATCGGCCGGCAATCGTCCCGAGTGGAGCTGACAGTGGTCCATCTTGTGCAAGTCCACACAAGTAGGGGCTTTGCATTAGTTTGATCTCCATCCCATCTCCTCCTGAAGATAATCCGATGCGAGTCCCTTAATTCGTCCCTCAGCGGGTTTCAATTCCCAAAGATCATCATCTCGGTTATCCAGCTACTGTATGTATGTCAGCCAACGTAGAGGAGAGCAGAGAAGAACAGTCAGGTCAGTGCCAGTGAGTTTGAATCTGTTTAATGAGACCTCGGGGGCCAAGAACATGCAGCGCGGAATCCCGGCACGCTGGGAGGCCCGTCATTGGCAGCGCAGGCTCTTAGGGCCCCTCCTTTCAGCTTCTAGGCATTGCTGTCGGTGGGGCGCTGGTTCTGGCCGGGAAATCTCTCTAAAGAAGAGGATTCTGCTTCCCCTTGTTCTGGCGCTTGGCATTGCCCTTGGCAGGCCACAGGAGCGGGCACGCGGGCTGAGAGTGAGTCCATAACGGCCCATGGCATTTCTTGTAGTATCCGCTTGGCGATGGGCCTTCATCGGATTTACCTACCTTAATCACACCTCGCGATTCGATAGTTTGCCTTCTTAGACCATCGCCTGGTACGGCTGGGAATTCTCGCTTTCTCTTTTCCTGGACATGCTTTACCATTCGACAGAAAGTTACGAGAGGAGCTTCCGATCCTAATACCAAGATACAGCTATTTGTATTTTTCCAGCACCTAATACCCGACCGACCCCACCGAACCGACGAAAGAGACACGACACGACCCAACTTTTTCCTTCCAGGGATCCTCGCTGCTGTAAGAAGGGATCGGCTCGTTTGGCGGCGCTGCCACTTCCCGTTCGACTCGAATTTCGACTCAACTTGGGACGGGATAGCAAGCAGGCAAGCAAGCACAGCAGAGATGCTGCTTTCGCGGCTTCAATTGCTGTCCAAGAACCCCGTCCAGAACCGCGGCATCCTCTCGTTCTTCCTGGGCTTTCTGCTCATCTACGTCCTGCTGCTCGTCTACCTGCGCGAGCAGTGCTTTCGCGATCCCTCGTCCGCCTTCTTCCGGCCAGAGCGCGCCCGTGTGCTGTCGTACTCGGCCTTCCGACAGACCCAAGGCCGCAAGTTTGCTGAGCAGGCCGCCCTGCATGCGCCGCTGAAATGGGCGCCCGACACGAGCAACGACGACAAGAAGAACAACGACGATAACGATAAGCACGCCGGCGATGACGGAGGTATAGGGCAGCAGGAGCCGCTGCAGCCCGACGTCTGCATCGGCATCGGGTCCGTGGACCGCCACGGCTTCTCGTACCTGAAGGAGACGCTGGGCTCGGTGCTCGAGGGCCTGGACGCGGCGGAGCGGCGGCGCGTCTACGTCGTCGTCTTCCTGGCGCACAGCAACCAGTCGGTGCACGAGGACTACAACAAACCCTGGCTGCGCAACATGGCCGACGCGCTGCCGACGTACGCCCAGGACAACGAGACGCTCGCGCTCATCCGCCGGCTCGAGATCGCCAACGACTACCCCGCCCACGCCCGCAAGCAGAAGATCGACTTCTCCGTCCTCCTGAGCGAGTGCGCCAAGGTCAACCCGCGGTACACCATGACGCTGGAGGATGACGTGATTGCCGTCGACGGCTGGTACCACCGCACCTTGGCCGCCGTGAAGAACGCGGCGCAGAAGACGGAGGAGTTGGGGCGGGATGGCTGTGAGTTACCCACTTAACGCATTGGTAAGATGGCAAGAGTGGTTCGCTGACATTGACCCAACAGTTTTATATCTGCGCATCTTCTACGACGGCAGACTGCTAGGCTGGAACAGCGAAGAGTGGCTCTCCTACTTTGGGGGTAGCATACTATTCGTCGTGGCCGAGCTGGCCGTCCTGTCCTTCATCCGCTGGCGCTTCCAGGCCGTGCGCCGGGCGGTGCCGATCCTGTTCATCCTGCTCATCGCGGGCGTGTGCACGCCGATGCTGATCGGCCTCTTCTTCGCGTCGGGGCGGTCGTGCATGCTGCCGAAGCGCCCCGGCGTGAGCCTGATGCAGAAGTACGGCTGCTGCGGGCAGGGCCTCGTGTTTCCGCAGCAGCAGGTCGTCGACCACCTGCTGCCCATGTACGCCAACACGACCGACGACCACGCGGCCGTCGACACGTTCCTCGAGGACTGGGCCAACGCGCGCGACTCGCTCCGCTTCGCCGTCACGCCTGTCCTCATCCAGCACGTCGGCGGCAAGAGCTCGCACGGCGTCGGGGACCAGGTCGCCGGCAAGCTGACGGACGACATGCCGTTCGATTACATGTTTGAGACCAACGAGCCGGTCAAGCTGGCCATGGAGCACCAGGCTTTTGTGGACGGCTTGCGGACGGCGAGCTAAGCGCGCGCGCGTGTGTTACCGTGTCTGTTGTGAGTCTGGCTTGGTGCGACTTATTCTTGAGTGCCTATATATAAACCCTGGAAGTTGGAAATACAACTCATGACGATATATACGAGGGAAGACACTTGGTTTATGCTTACTCATAGACGTCGCAGATACGTTAGATGAGGCGACGGATCGTTGGCAGGCGGGGAGGCTGTCGTTTAATGTTTGCATGACAGAGCAGGACAAAGAGGGAACGTATACATAATGATACCCAATATACAACGAAATTAAATCAATTTGGCCATACACATTCTAGCTCAGGTGTTGCGTAGGGATGGAGAGTTATCAGTGGTGTGACCTGTTGACATTACCAGGCATCATTCGCGGACGGTCCGCCTGGTGAACTCGGCCTGGGTTGACAGTCACTAACGACACTTCAGTAGTTTGGTGTGTTTCCACATCTGCGCAAGTCAGCGTACCGGCCACGGCGAGATCGTCAAAGATAGAATTGGTTCCTATGTATGCGCTGCTCGAAGGAATGACCTTCTTGCGCTGTATCAGCAGTTGCTGCTTTGGGGGTGCTTTCCTGTAACACTTCGGTCGAGATCAGGGCAAGGTACTTCGATATATAAGTGAGCACAACATCCAGCTCTCTCTCTACCGTGATTTGGTTCAAACTCAAAGTATGGCGCGATCGTAGGTATAACCCAAGGCTTTCATTCGCCCCGCGGTTCGGTCATACCATCGACCTTCGTGTCGATGCGTCGGCACTGCCACCATCTTTGCGACACGGCCGACGAAGCCCATGTTTGAGTGCGAGTTGCCCTGCCTTGTCAACGAGAGACCGAGTTGGTGGGTAAGCACTGGATGCGAACTCGGTGGCATGAGCAGTTTTCCAATCTACTGAGCACGCGGCAGACTTGAGGCGCGTTTTTGTTTTGGCCACTTGGTCCTGGCAACGAGGTCCCGTCTAGTATCTGCGATTCTCTTCATAGCGAAGGATACTTACAATGGCCCCATGGAGGCCAGTACGTATGTGATGGTTTATTTAGCGATCTCGAGTGGTGTGATGATGGAGGAGAAGACCAGCGTAGAAGGAGCTGGAGCTGGAACATGAACAAGAGCGGACGTGTTGGTCAGCCACGCAATATATGCTTATATATAGGTATATATTATCGATTCAGAGAATTTTACTTGCGATCTTTGCGCTGTTACTCTGTTACTGTAGCTGGAAGGCATCCATTTGGGCGGTATCAAATCGGATACCTTTGGTACCAACTAGCTAATTTGGCGAAGATTAGAAACTAGGTAGAGACCTGTTCTGTGTGATGGTCGCCGACCCCTTTTCCGCTGCCTAGCCAAGTCTAATACTGCACTGAACTGAAAGGCGCGCAGTGAACGATAGATGCTAAGAACTTCCACTCTCGCACCGCCCACGGGGGCTCTACCTTCTGTCGCCCTAAACTGCCCCAATCTGAATAGACACAGGCACGTCGTCGACGGGTCTCGCATCCCACGTTGGAATTTTTGATCAGAAAGAGCGGGTCCCTCGAATGCCTCACTCGGATATCTAGGCCTACCTTCCTGTCGAGTCAACCTTTCACTTTTCTTTTCCTTCACTACACCTCCCCTCCACCTTTCCACCCACCCAGGTCATTGTCAACCCAACATCCACCAACACTCTCCCATTTACCAATACGACACCATTCTTTCCTTGAAATTTTTCATCTCATCTACCACCATCACCTGAACATCAACCACACACTTCACCCATTCACTTGTCATCATGGCACCCGCCCCGAGCAAGATGGTTGGCAATCTCTCTACCCGCGAGGTAGAGCTCGTCATCGTCGCCTGGTCTTTACTGGAGTCGGACAAGGTAAGTTGTTTATCCTCACTGCAGCATCTACATGCTGTATTATGACTACTCTTTTCTTCTTTTTTTCCTTTTTTTTCGATTCATACCAAGGGCGTATTATGACTACGCCCAGAAACACAAAGCATGTACTGAGCCTTTGCCTAACGTTACCCTTCAGATCGACATGGACAAGTTCGTCAAGGCGTCCGGCTTCGCCAACCTCCACTCTGCTCGCACCAACTGGAACCTGATCAAGAAGAAGGTCACGACTAACGCCAGCGCCCTCTACAAGGACAAGGACGGCGCCGAGGACGGCAAAACCGAGGACAACAACACCGTAGTCACTCCTAAGTCGAAGACTCCCGCCAAGAAGGCCGCTTCCGCCAACACCAGCACCAAGCGCAAGCGCGGCAAGACGATGTCGGCTGCCACCGTCGACAAAGATGACGACGAGGACGAGGCTGACCCCGTCGAGACGCCTTCTAAGAAGGCCAAGACTGTCAACGCGGAGGATCCTGGTCTTGGCGAGATTTGATTCTATGGGAAGACGGGCCAAGTTGCTTGGATGGAGTTGCATATGGAAGCTTCTTGCGGACTGCATAATACGGGCGTATTGGCAACCCCCCATTTCCCCTTGACACACATGGTACATTGAGATGAAGATTGGTTTGGCATTTGAGGATTTCATGCTTCATACTCTTGAGTTTGAGATTCACATAAAGGTCAGATAGCCTGAATCAACACATCAATTGAGAATCGTAACCCACGCATGAATTTCTTGACACTACCTAATAAAGTAAGCCATTGTGAACGCTATCTCTTTTGACACTTGACTGCAAAATAGGCAGCTCACGTTTCTCCAAAGGCAATGCATTTTCTGAAGGGTAAGTCCCGTACTAGATAACAAGCTCAACCCCATTGCTTCAGTCCATATCAAGACATCAGAAACACAATGCCATGTCGAGGTGATGTCTTTGTCATGGTCAAACAATGAACCAGGACATTCATTGTCCAGCTGATCTGCTAGCAGAACCAGAACCTCTAGCAATCTGCACTATGGATCAGAATTTCTGGATGACTTTGGTTTAATATTTGACAGCAGCATTGGCTGGAATAGCACTTCCAACACGGGGAAGCACATTTGCTCAAATTGGCACAAAGATCTAGGTTGAATCAGATATCCCCACTCAGGAAGGCAGGCAGCCACTGGCTGCTTCTAATCATGAACAATGGAGCTTCTATCGTCACACTTGCGTTGACCGTGGTGTGAAATTGCTTGGTTTGGTCACATCCACTACTATTCCGTTGCGGCAGGCCCATCAATGACTGACGCCCAGTCTCGGTTTTGGGCAATGTAGATGCAGGCCGCCGTGTAGGCTCATGGAGTCAATGAATGTGCCCACCAGAACCTCAATCCGTCATGGATCGTAGGCCCTTTCACTGATAACTGCTTTGTCGTAGCTCGACAAAGCCCTCCTCAATTTTCTTTGAGGTAGCTACTCTTGGATGCAGTCACCGCCAGGGATCCATGGCATTGTTACTATGCGAATTGTAACGGGCAACAGACACAGCTCTGCTAGCACTTTCGATCCTTTGTGGCTGCAACCACCACGGTCAGGCTTTTTGACAAGCCTGATATCGTTGGAGTTCTTGTCATCTAGAAGCTACAAGTACATCTGCAAGTCTACATCGTCTTCTACTGCGAATCTCATGACACACCTGACCTTTAGTCAACCATAGAGAGCGCCTTAATATCCATTCCTCCATGTTCCGGGAGCTAATGAGTTCAAGTAGCGTTGCTGTAACTTATCCACAAACCGATACCAGCAGACTCCTCATGCCACAGCCCCTATGAGCCACTCAGGTATGAGCAATAGGTCGAGCTCCCCGGACGACTCAAATGACTCCCAAGAAAAGACTTATTCAAATGACGAACATGCTTCAGACGAAAGGAACAACACCTCCAGGGGCGCGGCTACCGACGATAGTGAGTCCGACTACCCGTCAGCTTGGCTCTCTGTGTATGACTGGGATCCGTCACTCGACCTGGCTGAGCGACCAGAACCAGTCGACACCAGCCTCGAACACTTCAACATTCTGCGCCCCATTGAAACGCCCCAAAGAACATCCCATATCCTCCCGTGGCCAATTGCCGCCCCCGACGCCGCCCCCGAGCAGGCACCCTTTCCTGGCCCTTCAAAGCCTGTACTGAGTCTCGAATCACCTGTGCTTGGGAGTGTCCACATCAACAAGGATTGTTTTGCGCTCATCTTGCTGCATTGCGACAGGAACCAGCAGCTCGAACGCGAGCTAGCCGAGCTCCGCAGGGAACGCCGGGACCTGGACGCCGAGCTCCTGTGCCGCGGCGACGACATTGCATACTACAAGAAGGAGATCGAGTCTTTGAGGGAGGCTCGTCGTGATTGAGGGTTGCTATGCAACATGTGCTCACCACTGTCAACACTTCGTCTGGGGTTCCTGCATTCGCTGGCGAGATATTTACCTACGACCAAGCAGACTGCATGACTGGGTCTCTAGCTTTACTCTCCTGCAAGAGATATTATGGATCTGCTTTGATCCTTAAG
The DNA here is from genome assembly GCF_038362585.1 of Apiospora marii. Classification (NCBI taxonomy): domain Eukaryota; kingdom Fungi; phylum Ascomycota; class Sordariomycetes; order Amphisphaeriales; family Apiosporaceae; genus Apiospora; species Apiospora marii. Next base: position 2,500,918 of record NW_027117379.1, read on the forward strand.
CAGAAGTTTGATGGCAATGGAGATCTGTTCATACACGCCAAATGATGCCTGTACGCCCCCGATCACAAAAGGCCGCTGTCAAACCCAAGCTTCGCCTCGCCCGAGGCTCAACTTCGTCATGTACACCATTGTATCGCCAACGACCAGGTTCCAAAACCAAACATCGAAGCAATCATCGACAGGCGGGCCGACAAACTAGCCAACGCAGACAACGAGATGCGTCGTTGGATTCGTAATTCAGTTGAACGCTCCCCTTGCATCCTGCCATTTGGCGTTACCCCCTGTCCTCCCTGCAGGCCTGCAGGTCTGACGTCATTCCTTGATGTTTAGCTGGTGCCTATTTTATCACCCAATTATTTGCTTACACAATACCATATTTCTTCGGGTCTGATGCTCAATAATTTCCCTTTCTACCCACTTAGATGTTCTTGCTCTATTAGAAGCATCATGAGAAAAAACTCACTGTTAGGAATGGTACCCTCCACTGTCAAACCCCCGTTGTTCGAGTCACCATATAGCACCCCGGCACCGGTCAACGCGACATTATACCCCTTCTGCAAGCTCCCTATCGAGCTGCGGACGCTCGTCTGGTCACTCTCCCTCCAGCGACAACGGTTCATCTCTGTCAAACTCACCCGGAACTCAAGGCCCGACACTAACAAGTGCCAATACGAGATAAAAACGCAGCGCCAGTACCGCCACAGCAAGCTGTTAAGGGTAAATCAGGAGTCCCGGCGCATGGCGCTCGCGTTCTTCACTCTCCGCATCCCTCGCGGCATCCCTCGCGGTATCCCTACCGGGGTTCCTATCTATTTTTGCCCGGACTACGACGTCCTGCACATCGCACAAGTCAGCCAAACGTGGCATGATCTCGCCGACTTCTTGCCCAGGCTCGCGGACGACTGGGACTCCCGAAGCCGTGGGGTCCTCCAGCTCGCGGTTGGCAGAGGGCTGGTGACTCTCCATGGCATCTTTAATCCTGATATCGTGGCACGATACCGCGACATCAAGGACGACCACCTGGAAGAAGCCGCGCGCCGGGGTTTGGCCAGGGCTATCACCCGGCTACAGAGCGTGTGGATTGTCAACCTCGAGGCCGCCGATTTGCGCGTCATGTGTAGCTTGACGTGGCGCGCGGCCAAGTGCCACCACAACAGATCGGTGCCCATCTTTTCTGCCGTGCAGCCGTTTGAGCGAATCCCCGGGACAGACCCGCGGCCCATTGAGGTGGATCTGGGGCAAGCCGCGAGCTTCGAGGACCTGGGGCGCGAGGTGAGGCGATGGCGCGAGCTGGAAGCTGCGCTGCGCATTCGACGCCGCGAGAACGACCCACTAGATGTCCGAGTCCTGCTTGCGGATAGGGGCGGGACGATATTACCCTCCGGAGAAGAACGTTTCTTCATCGCAGATCGGGAAACGGCGCAGAGACACCTGGAGCGCGGAAAGGAGGAGGAGAGCTGGGAAAAGCTGCGCGAACTCTTTCGGTGGCAGTTCCCGCCCTGGGGCGAATACCTGAGTAGCCAGGAAGAATGGGAGGATCTGAGGGGTCGTCTTCAGGACGCCGTGGGCTTTTGGTTGTTCAGGCCCGAAGCCTTCGAGCGTCCGCCGCTCGGTGGTGTCGGCGGTCGCTTCAAGAGGGTCAGGGATCTGAGAGAACATCCGCCGGAGCTGTGCGTATTTGATCTAGGACCGCAGTAAGAAGAATGGTCAATGTTTGCTTTGTCTAAGTAGCTAATGATAAGGCTACTACTCCATGCTAAAACCCATTGATTACTTCGTACCCTCACACCCTCGCATCCGTAGGCACCCGCGTCCTCTCTGACCCCTCCGCCATATCCCCCGTATTGACCGTCCCGCTCTTCTCGACCATCATGATGTGTGCCTGCCTAGCCACGGGCCGGTGCCTCACCCCCCTGGGCACCACGAACATATCGCCCACCCGCATCACCACCTCTTCGACCTTCTTTTCCTTCTCTCCCCCCTCGTCCTGAGAGATAGTCTCGAGCTCGAGGGTGAGCTCGCCCGCGAGCAGGTAGAACAGCTCGTCCGAGTCCGGGTGCGCGTGCCAGATGAAGGGCCCGTCGATCTTGGCGATCTTGACGTGCTGGTCGTTGACGGCGGCGACGAGGCGCGGGGACCAGTGGTCCGTGAAGGAGGCGAAGGTGCCTGGGATAGAGATTGAGGTAGACATGGTATTGGTTATGGGTTCTTTTTTCCCAGACTGGTTCGATGACGTGTGTTGGGGTAAGCTCCTTAGCAGGACCAAACAGTCGTGTGATGAGGATTGGCGGAATGACACTTTTGACTACATGGACGTATTGGGGAGAGATGGTGATGGGCATATATATCGGTCCTTTGTGGTTGGCCTCTCTTATGATTGCGGGCATACGATGCCATAGCTAATTGACTAGAAGGGCGCGCCTTACAAGTACAGAAGCGGAGTTACGTTTCCGACCAATCAAAGATACCAAAACAAGTCTCCGTCAGACGAGCGAGCTAAGCTATTAGTGCTTTATAGAAACGTGTAGTCTTAAAGAATCTCAACCTACTTGCTTGAGTATTTCCAGTGAGTGATTGGTATCTAGTATTATACAGACCCCCAAGCTGTGCCAAACCGCCCGCTCGCTCATTCACAACCGCCCCCAAAGCAGAAACCCCGTGTACAGCCCCACCCCCGCCCCGGAAAAGATGGCCAGCCAAGCCAGCACGCACTTCGCAAACACCTCCTTGGCGACCTTCTCCAGCGCCTCCTTGTCGTTGGCGCGGGGGAAGGGCGCGTCCGGAACGGGCCGGCCCAGGAACTTGCTCAGCGGCGCCCACCCTTCCTTCAGGTCCATTTCGAGCAGCTGGCCCCGAGGCACATGGTCGCGGACGGACTGGTTGTGATTAAGAATCAAGTCTTGATTGCCGTAAAGTTAGCCGTCAGTCATGCATACCTTTCTCTCTTTGTCTCGCCGTTAGGAAAGCAGGAGTTCCCACTCACCTGGCCCTCTATCCCCGACATCGTCCTCTCCCGGCGGCAACCCCAGCAGCTCCCGCCCCGAGTCGGCGTATTGCCGAATCATTTCCGGGATCCAGCGCCAGCCGGGCACGGGCGCGGTCAGGTAGGACAGGTACCAGAGGTTGGCGTTCTTGTTGAGGACGCCGAGGCTGCGCCACCAGCGCGCCGGGTCGCGCGTGACGAGGACGACCTTGGCGTCCGGGTACAGCTCGCGCAGCTCCGCGAGGAAGCTGATGCCCGGCAGGTCCGTGATGCCGACGTAGCCCCTCGTCAGCTCACGCAGCAGCTTCAAGCAGAGGGCCTTATCGCCGCGGTGCCGGGCTTCGTAGGCGGCGACCCATTTGCGGTTGAAGTCTAGCACGAAGGTCAGATCGTTAAATATGCCTGAAACGTCATGTGCACCTCATTCCCCTTCACACACGCCCACGATCTCTTTCTTTGTGAAAATTTCATAGGTAGGTAGGCAAGAATACGCGAGGAAGGGTTAGAACAGTATAGGAAACCTAGGCGTCGAACCATCTTCCCTAGTAATCATATGCGTGCCGCCATGGAGAACAGGCCCATTGAGGATCTTCTCGAGCGCCAGCTGTGTCGAGACCGTGCCGGTCCGGGAATACCCCGCGCCGATGACCTCGAGCCCGCGGGAAGGGTCACCGGGTTTGGAAGGCGCTCCACCCATGTTCTGACGCTACTGAGCAAGACAAACAAGAATAGTGTTGGGTTTGGAAGGGAAATCCTTCTGGCGGCAAGTGAGAGTGTTTACGGACGGGACGGGGCGGGACGCGAGGGATCTTCTCTCTCAGTGCGCCAGCAAACATTGAAGATGGGTGGAAAGAAACTGCTACACAACAGCTTTCAAGGCACCTCAAAAAACAACTACAATTGGCTGCCCCCGGAACAAGAGGATCTGTCGCGTTACGCCCATCCCTTGCTTAACCCCTTGACTAGATCCAGAGGTGCTCCCCTAATCGCTTCTCAGCCTATCTTTCTGAGACTGTGCTTGGGAGGGATGGAACCAACAGATCCCACCCTCCCTGGGACGCCCCATTTCCCGTCGCAGTGGAAATCTGTGTTGTGGCTGCCAAGGCGGCGCCACTTCCCGCCACCAACTGCCAGCAAACAGTCGCCTTATTGGCGTTGCAAATGGGGCGGTGTGATGGGTTTAAGACTGCCGACACCCGGGCTGCCGGTTTCCGACTGGCGTCGAACAGTCCTAAAGGCCCGAGAGCCGGGGAGCCAAGCTAAGGCCTGGCGTTACATTCTTTATGTCACAGGTAGCGAATAGGGGTTGCCAATCTGGTTGGTTCCAGCTGGTCGGGTCTTCGCTTAGTGCTCGCACCTTTTGGAAATGAATGGGCATGAAGACATCTTTTCTGAGGCATAGATTCCATCGCTGGCAACTAAAAAGTATTACTTCAATGATAGCGAGTCCAAGCTGGCGAAGCCATGTTAGTGGTCGCATGCAATCATTGTCGCGTGGTAAGTTCTTAATATTGACCCGAAAGCATCACTTGGACAGAGTTGATACCCCAAAAACACCAGAGAAAACGAAAACTTTTATGCTTCTCATTAAACTGAATTGTGTCCATCCCACCGAAGAAGAGCCCCTTCACCACATCGCTCAATCCTCGGCATCCCGCGGATCATGCTGACTCCAGAACTTTTCGTACTCCTCCCACGTCTGCGAAGGGAAAGGCAGCGGGACCGTGATGGGCCCAAAGGGAACCCCCGCCCTCTCAAACTCCTCAAGGCGGGCCTTCGTTGCCGGCCGCGTCTTGTTGACGCTATACACCGAGACCCGGTGGCAGGAGCTGGTGACGTGCAAGCCCCAGTTCCACGCCGTGCGCACGTCGGGCGGCTGCGTGTTGAGCGCGTTATCCCAGCAGCGACACACAATCTCGATCCAGCCCTCGACGTCGCAGGGCAAGTCAAACTCCCACGTCCGCCACGTCCAACGGCGCTTCTGCGATAGGTTCTCGAGCGGTATGGTGTACCAGTTGAACCCCCCATCCGTCGATAGCTCGACCCGCTCCGGCCACCGGCCCCCACCGGAGTAGGCCCAGCCCTTGCAGCGGATCTTGCCGTTGTGGATGACGACCTGCTTGGTCCAGGGCGACATGATGGCCGAACTGACGGGCATCTCCTGTATCTGGATCCCGTCCGTCATCTTGAGGTTGTGCTTGCCGACCTGCTGCGGGAAGTAGAGGTACTCCTTGCTCTGCACCGGCGCGCGCGACGGCTCCCGAATGGCCTTGATGCGGTACAGCCACTTCACGCTGCGGGCGCCGATGTAGCCCAGCACCACGACGCGGAGAGGATACCCGTGAATCCGCGGCAGGGTCTCCCCGTTCATCTCCCACGCCAGCAGGACCTCGTTCGCCTTCACCTTGGACCAGGGCACGCTCACCAGGTAGTTCATGGCCTCGTCGTCCTTGAAGTAGGTATCGGCGCCGTAGAGCTCGAGGTGCTTGGCGCCGTCGGCCAGCCCGCCGCAGGCCTTGACCACCTTCTTCAGGCTGACGCCGACGTACCGCGCGGTCCCGATGGCGCCCTCGGCCCAGGGCGCCTGGGGCACCTCGTCGCCCTGGCCGGCGTACTTGGTGATCTGCTCGATACGGCGGGTGCCGGAGCACTGCATCGTCACCGTCTTCTCGATGCGCGGGAACTGGGACTCGTCCATCAGGTCGTCCAGCGTAAAGGAGCGCGGGTTCTGGACCAGGCCGTCCAGCGCGAAGCTGTAGTTCTCCTTGTCGATGATGGGGATGCCGCCGTGGTTCCGGACGAAGTGCAGCGAGTTGGGCGTGATCACCTTGTCCGTGACGAGGCGCTTGGGGGGTTCTCCGTTGTAAGGGAATTGCAGAAGGTGCAGCATGTCTGGGTGCTTCTCTCTCAACACGGTGTCCCAGGAATCCTCGGGGATTTGGGTGAGCTCGCCGCCGACGGCGTGATGCCATATCTTCCAGTGGGTACCGGGGAGAACCGGATTAGACGCTGGGATCGGGCCCAGCTGGAACTCAGGATTGGGTGGGAAGGTCTGGGAGGTCAAGATTTTATGTGCAGCGGCTTTCTTGTCCGGATAATTCTCCCACTCGACGTAGCTGGCAGTCGTCAACACAGCAACGGCAACGGAGATGCATGGATGTGGCATGGACGACTCACCCCTTCCACCCCTTCCGTTCCATTTTGAACAGAGCATCGCGATCACCAACAGAATTGATTGCTTTATCATCTTTCGTCAAAGGTCCGAAGGTTTGTGGGGCCAAGGCTTTGGTCTCGGGCCCGGTCATGTCCAGCACAGGCAGAGCCGCCCCGGACAGGCCCTGTTCGATCTTCCACTCATCCGGGCGGTTGACGGTGTGGACAGTGTTTATATCTGGCATAGCGAAATGACGAGGTTGCTTTCATTAGATGTGCACTGATTTAACGTGTGAGGGATGCGAATGCCGAAGAGGTTGATTTAAGAAGAGTTTCAATCCCCGAAGAAGCAAGAGCGAATGATGCTTATGTACATATTTGAACCAAAGCGGCAGATGCAAGGAGCCGCCGTTCCCCGCCTCATCTCACCCCATTTGCGCTTGCTTTGGTTTCTTATCTCAGTGTATACGTGGTAGAAGCGACGCTTTTGCTGCAACGGAATGCGAAACAATGGCAATTGCGACATCATCATGCAGTGTTACCCCTCATCTGTGCAACTGCCCATTCGATTTAAGCACGACGCTTAATAACGACGCCGAAGTCTACTTGCTCGTGGTCAAACTCAATTGGTTGCTCCGACCTGAACTCAGTGAGCAACAGCCAGCAGCTGCGATGTAAGCTAATCATTTCCTGCAAGCTGAGTGCGTCATCCCTGGAGGAACTGCAACAAGACATGCGCCAACAAAGTGTTTTCTGTGCCCCCTCAGTCCAAAGCAGCAAGAAATCAATCTGACGGTTTAGACCTGGGGGCTGCAGTAAATCGCTGGGAGCAACTAGATATGCGATTTTCGGGGAGTTTCCGAATGCCGTGCTTTCGCCGAAATGTAGTGTCACCTCGCTGATATATCGGCAAGACCGGCTGCAATGTTCTAGGGTCCGGACACGGCGAGCTCGGAATCCCATTCTCTGATAGCATAACAGCGAGGTAGCCTCTTGCAAATTCGCATGGTGATAGTCTGACCTGGGTCATGTTAGATGCGTACATCTTGACCTGAAGCGAATGGAAGTGGGTAGTCTCGTTGGCTTCACGATCTCTCAACTCACCGCCCCAACCTTATCGAATCTGCAACAGATATGCACCAAGAAGATACTTCTTTTATCTTAGCTAATCAGGAACCCCTTTGATATGGACCGACTAAGATACATACCGCATTTACTGCCCCAATCCCCTGTACGCTTAGGGCGCTTCACGTTCCGCAACACCACCCTTTGTACGATTTCCAAGCTTTCCTGCGACTGTTCTATATGACGGTCAGACTCTTAGAAGCTGGTCAAGCCTTTCGTCCTATTCGTGTGGCCATTACAAATACCGGTAGTTTGTTAAGTCTGGACCGTTTGGTTCTTATGAAAGCCGTTCGTGCCGCCTTCAGACAGCGTGCAGAGTAAACGGAAACTTCAGAGATCGGTGTCATAGTGTTTCAACCATGGGAGACCACGAGTGATTGCTCGCTCTCATGGTAGTGATGTGGTCAGGCTCTGTAGCCCATGTTGCGTGTGACTCCTGTGCTGCATGTTGCATGCTACTATCTTACTGGGGATTGGCGTGTTCCAATCCCTGCAAATATTCATTTCCTCTCTCTCTCTCTCTCTCTCTCTCTCTCTTTTTTTTTTTTTATCTCTGTCTCGTGTTAAAACTCTAGGCTCGATACCAGCTAGCAGGGACAAAAGAACCCACAGAGAGCAGGTTACCGTCAAATATATGAACTCTACCTAGATAAAGCCATTATCCTACAAGCATGAGACCCGTGCCAACTGATAAGATTACGGTAGATAGAAAAAGCTTGGTTGGCAGTCAACTTATCGGAGAAGGCGAAAAAAGCTCGGTGACTCACAGGCTCGCATATAAAAAGACCGCCCTCGATACCTCTCTCGGCTGCTCGGCTGCTGGAGCAACCTCTCGCCATCGCTACAGCAGCACACACCACCGCCGATATCCATCCACCAAAAGATTCCACACATTTCTCATTGCCCAAGCCCATTATGGCGGAACGCAAAGTGCCTTCGAAATACTACCCACCTGACTTCGATCCCCAGCAGATTTCCCGACGGCGCCAGCCGAAACGGGCAGGGCCGAAACTGCAACCGTCACGGTTTGGGGCGCCGTTCACCATCTGCTGCCTGTCGTGCTGTAAATATATAGGCCAGGGCAAGAGATTCAACGCGCGCAAGGAGACCCGGCAGGAGGATAAGTACCTAGGCGGCATCCAGATCTTCCGGTTCCACATCCGGTGCCCATGGTGCTTGGCCCCCATCACCTTCAAGACGGACCCCAAACGCGAACGCGAGGACTACATCTGCGAAAGCGGCGCGATGCAGATTAGAGGAGGGCCGCGGCGCACGGCTGAGGAGGAAACAGACGAGCAGAGACTGGTTAGGCTGGCGATGGAGGAGGGCGAGGGCGAGGAGGACCTGGAGCGCGATACCATCGCCGAGCTCGAGACCAAGGCGGCAGATACCAAGCGCGATATGGCCGTTGCCGATGCCCTCGAAGAGAGACGGATACGGAATGCGCGCATTGAACGCCTGTGTAGGAGCCGTAGTCCTCTCAGTACCGCCGCCACCCTCGAAGCCGACGAGAAGGCCAGAAACGACAGAGAAGATGCCGACGCGGCGAAACGCGCTTTCGCAGCTACAAGACTTCATCGTGCCATGGAAGAAGCCGATGGGATGGCTAGAAACCCTTCGTCGCCGCCCCCCATTTACTTGACGCCCAACAAGAGACCTACGAAGACGACGCCTTTTCTTAAGGGCATCAAGAAGGAAGGCATCTCGGCCTGCCAGGGGCAGGGAAGCTCTACTAAGTCATACATTCCCGTTACCGATGCCTTCAACGAAATCAGAATACGACGAAATGCGCGCGTCAAACGTATAAGTAATAGAGGTGTTCATCTCGGTACCGCCACCGCGCTCAAAGACGACGAGAAAGCCAGGATCAACGGAGAAGAAGCCGACACGGCGAGACACGCTTTCTCAGCTGAAAAACGCCGTCTTACTATGGAAAGAGTCGACGGGATGATCGTGAACCCTCCTCCGTCGCCCCTCCCTTCTTTCACGCCCAAGGGAGTTACGAAAACAAAGCCTGTGCTCAAGGGTATCAAGAAGAAAGATATATCGGTCGGCCAAGGGCAGGGAAGCTCGACTGCGCCCCAAGTAGCGCGGGACCAACCTAAGAAGTCATTGGTGGACTATGGCTCAGATGAGGATTGAACCCCATACGCGGGTCCGGATATCTCTTTTATGGACAAGGGTTGTCCAAGACGTCCTGGTATTATCGCGGCGGACGTTCACCCATATCTGACCCCGACCCTGGTATTACGGTAACTAACTGTCTGTGCCGTTAGCATGACCACCAAGTCGACCATTTGCCCGCTCGCGATTCTCCGGCAGAATGAAACGGCCAACTGTTGGCGTGCATCTGCATTCAGGTTTGCCCCTCAGTTTCCAGGAGCTGAGTGTAACATTTTTAGCCGGCTATAGTGTTATATTTAATTATTATATACGCTAATGAAGTTCTTTCCTATTATAACCCCCTACTTGAAACTAGCAAGTAACAGATTCGGCAGCCTGAGCCCGGACTTAGCAAGCGTCAGGACCACGCTCTCCCATGGCCAAATGGCGAAGTGGTGAGGCGGACAAGCCGTCCTATCTGGCCAATCTTAGATTCACGTGGTCATGGTCCAATCTGGGACAAGTTGCATGCGCACAGCCAGACCTAAGCCACATCTCGGCCAGGGGGGGTGCCTGCTTAGCGCGCTGACGGAAGATAACGGCGGCGACGCTTGCTGGCGAAGCCAAGGACGCGTTGCTTGCGTAAGATGGAAGCATCTATCTCTCTATATCGTCTTGAGTATACATAATTTGCATTACGAAGCGCCCTCAGTTACCCGAAAACGCATCGCATCTGGTTGAGGCTTCGAGCTTGAAATGCGCTGCTTCGCCATGGAAAGCCGGAGGCGCCTACTTCTGATGTGCCTCTCGGGCCTGGGCTTCTTACTGTTTTTAGTGGCCTTTCTCTCTCTTTCCGTGGATAGAGGGCGCGGAAGTCGGTTCGAATACTACAATCATGCTGGACCAACAGCAACACCAAAATGCGGCAGCTTCGTGGCGTCCAAGGCCAACGTCTGGGCGGACCTGGGATCGGACGAGGCCGACGAGGTGTACAGCTTCTTGGCCAAGGAATGGGCAGATCTGAACATCACCAGGACACCGAGGCACGCCACGGATAACTTCATCTACACCCTCGAGGCTCTGCAGCCGAACAAGTCGGATACCCTGCCGTATCTGTGGACGGACGAAGCCGCCGCGCCGCAGAGATGGGCAAAAGCGGTGCTATCCCAGAGACTCGACGGCCGATCCCACTACTCGTACCACGCCGTCGGACCGCTGCCCGTGTCGCCGGGTAAGACGCGAGTGGTGCCGCTGACCTACCCATTCAACTCGGGGCGCAACTACGTCACCAAAGATATGCCGGATCTGGTGAGCATCATGAACTTCACCCAGGCCCTGGCCGAAAGCGTGTTGGACATCACCGTCGAGCTCCTCGGCGCCAAGGTGGACCGGGAGGATCCAAACGGGCCCGACTCCCTCTTGGCGTTCCCGCGGCCCACGTGGGACGACGCCGGGCATTTGTTCTGCTGGGTACAGTTCTTCCGCCCCGGCTACAACAGCGGCGCCCTCTCGATCCTGCCGCAAGGCATCTACACTCGCATCGACGCCGTCGAAGATGCCGCTGGCGTAGACGAAGCTGGGAAGTGGAAGATGGGAGAGTGGTTCTACAACGGCATCCTGTACGAGAACCTCGACGAGTTCCGCGCCGCGATACGAGACCCTGGCTTCCTCAAGACCCCGCCCAACCTAGACGGACCCTGGACCGACACCGAAGACTTCGAGTCCCAATCGGCCGGCCGCGAACTGCCCCCACCCATCTCAATCCAGCCCCTGGGGCCGCGCTACAAGCTCGACCGGAAGGAACGGTACGTCTCCTGGTTCGGCTTCGAGTTCTACTTCACCTCAACGCAAGCCACCGGCGTCAGCATCTACGATGTGCGTTTCAGGGGCGAGCGCTCCTGTACGAGCTGAGCCTGCAGGAGGCCATGGCGCATTATGCTGGCGACGACCCGATGGCGAGCGGCCAGGAGTTTCTCGACTCCTTCTTCGGCATGGGCACCAACGCCTTCGAGCTCGTGCCCGGCTACGACTGCCCGGGCTACGCCGACTACTTCGACAGCAGATTGCATCGATTAGGCAAGACGGAGCGGCTGCCGAACAACATCTGCCTGTTCGAGTTCACGTCCGATCACTTACTATCACGACACACGACACAGACCTCGGTCACGGTATCGCGAAACACCTACCTTACGCTCCGCTCCGTGTCGACGGTGGGTAACTACGACTACACGATCGACTACAACTTCTACCTAGACGGAGCCATCGAGGTCAAGGTCCGGGCCTCGGGCTACATCTTCGGCGCCTTCTACGCCCGGCACGCGCACAAGAACGAGGACGAGTACGGCCACCGCATCCATGACGCCCTGTCGAGCTCCCTGCACGATCACGTCATCAGCTTCAAGGCCGACCTCGACGTCGCGGGGACGGCCAACGACATGGTGCGCCTGGCCGTCGAGCCCACGAGCAAGACCTATCCCTGGGACCCGCCCAGCGTTAAGCAGTCGCGGCGCAACACGATGCACCTGCGGGAGTACCCCGTCGAGCGGGAGACGGGGCTAGACTGGCCCCAGAACGCCGGGGAGTTCTACCTCGTCTACTCGCGCGATCAGAAGAACAAATGGGGCGAGCGGAAAGGGTATCGCATCGTCTCCGGGACGGGCATCGGCAACACGCCGCACCTGACCGTCCTCAATTCGACCCTCCTCGAGAACGCGGCGCGCTGGGCCGAGAGGGATCTCTGGGTGGTTCGGCGCAAGGACACGGAGCCGCGCGGAGCTGATCCGTTCAACTACATTAACCCGGTCGACCCGCTGATCGACTTCAGCCGAATCGCCGACGGGGAGGACTTGTTTTATCATCAAGAGAGAAAAGGAGGAGACGATGAAGAGGATGAGAGATCGACATTACCCGATCGAGGTGATGAAGAAGAAGACTACGATGGCGACCTGGTAGTCTACTTCAACGTCGGCAGCCACCACGTCCCGCACTCGGGCGACCTCCCCAACACGCTGATGCACACGAGCGCGTCGAGCGTCATGTTCATCCCGCACAACTTCGCGGACCGCGACCCGAGTCGGGAGAGCGTGCAGGGGGTGCGGCTGCAGCTGAAGCACAAACGGGACGGCGGCGGGTTTCCCGGGCAGCCGGGTGGCGGCGGTGGTGGATCGAGCGAAGAAGAAGAAGAACTTAGACTTCGGGGTAGAAGAGATGGAGATGAAAGTGGAGATGCGAAAGGAGGCCACTACAAGTTACGTACGGGGGCCAATTACTTCGGGACGCCGTACCGGGAGGGAGTCAACCTGCCGCTCGAGGCGCTGGAGCCGGACCTGGGGAAAGAGTACCGGAGCGGGAGCCATAGGGTCAGCGATCTGAGTATTAATGGCAGTGCGGCGGGGATGTGGTTCAAGGAGCCTTGACGGATTACTAGTTGGTGGTGTGTTTCACGGGCAAGTGTTAGCGGTGGATATGTACGTCAGGGTGAAGTTTAGCGCTGTCAATCCGGATTTTGACTTGACAGCTACCCAAGTATGTAATGCCACATCAACCTGCTCCGGATGGGAATAAGAGGAATGGAAAAGGACAGCCAAATCTGCTGGATGATTATTTCTTAGAATGCATTTACGAAGCAACCAAGTAGACTTGGCAATTGATAAGACTCCAGACAAGGAACAGTTAGCAAAATGAAGGTTGAAATACAGAGTCGATGACGTGCATGAATGCGGTTCAACCATTGCGCCGGCAGTATCCACTAACTTCCAGGCGGGCGTGCTAACGGCCATGCGCTATCTTAAGCGAGACTCAGCTGCTGTGCGGGCTTTAGCGAAACGGCCTTTTGCTGATTCCCCGGCGCCCAATTGCACCGTCGCACCCGGCCAAGCAGACGTAGCCAGTCTCTCGGCATCCACCTCATAATGAGCACGCATTTATGTATAAAACCGTCGCGCTTGTTTTCTATCTCATTTACTTGAAAAGTGTATCATATAATAAGAAAGACACATAGAACCTTGCGAAAGTTCGTCTCTCTTACAACACTCGAATCTCTTTCACTGTACTCTCATCTGATCTAGACAACCGACCTAACAGCTAAATCCGGAAAGTGCGCAGTCCTACTACAAAATGTCCGGACCGTCGTGGATGGACCAGCTATCTCAGCTGTTCCCGCCCAAACCTCAATTCACGGAGAAGAATCTACCCGACTTACATGGAAAGGCAAGTCCACGTGCCCCCTGCGACCTGAAAGGGACCGTACCGTCCCGGCAGCTCTAACATTCGACCCACAGGTCTATTTCATCACCGGCGCCAACACCGGCGTCGGCAAAGAGCTAGCCCGCATGCTCTACTCCAAAAACGCCACCGTCTACCTCGCCGCCCGGTCCGAGGAGAAGGCCCAACGCGCCATCGAGGAGATCAAACAGAACTCCCCGCTCAGCTCCAAAGGCAAATTGGTCTTCATCCAGCTCGACTTGGCGGACCTGAGCACCATCAAGGCCTCAGTCCAGCGGTTCCTGGACCGCGAGTCCCAGCTGCACGTCCTCTTCAACAACGCCGGCGTCATGAAGCCGGCGCCCGGCACCGTCACCGCCCAGGGCTACGAGCCCCAGCTCGGCGTCAACAACGTCGGCACCTTCCTGCTCACCCAGCTGCTGACGCCGACCCTCGCCGCGACGGCGCGGCGCGAGGAACCGGGCCGGGTCCGCGTCGTCTGGGTTAGCTCCTCGGCCGCCGAGGCGCCGCCCTGCCCGACGGGCGGCGTGCCGCTCGATAATTTGGATTACCACAAGCCCATGAGCTGGTTCCAGCAGTACTGCATCAGCAAGGCGGGCAACTACCTGCACGGCGCCGAGTACGCCTGGCGCCACGGCCCCGGATCAGGCGGCGACGGGATCCTGAGCGTGTCGCTGAACCCCGGCAACCTCGACTCGGAGCTCTGGCGCACCCAGACCTTCCTCGTGCGGAAGTTCCTGCAGTGGGTCCTGCTGCACCCGCCCGTCTTCGGGGCCTACACGGAGCTGTACGCGGGGCTGTCGCCCGAGCTGAGCCTCGAGGAGCACTCGGGCGGCTGGGTCGTGCCCTGGGGCCGGCCGATGCGGATCCGCAAGGACTTGCAGGCGGCGGCGAGGACGAAGGAGGAAGGGGGCAGCGGCGTGGGGAGGGGATTTTGGGAGTGGAGCGAGAGGCAGGTCGAGCGGTACCTTTGAGGGGGCTTTGCCTGGTCTGATTTGGTTTTGATATAACGTTTCTTGATCAGCGTCAGTTGTTAATGCATTTCATTCAAATTGCAAAGGGCAAAGACCGGAGAGGGGTCAGATAAGTGCTACTGCATCGCCCTTTGTTGCCGCCATAGGAAGAGACAAAACAGACGCTTCCCTCAGGATGTAAATACCTCTCAATTTGTACTATTCTTCATTTGAAGCTAATTTCTAAGAAATTACGATATCCTCCATCGTAAATCTCCTAACAAACTCCTCGTCCCCCGCCGTTTTGCATATACCGACTCGCTTGAAAGTTCCATCCGTATCACCCTTTTCCAAGACCAACAGATACTTATCCACATTGACATATTCACTGATACTGAAAACAGCAAAGCAAAGCAATCCCGGCCCACGTCTCTGTTTCTATCCATAACGCACCCAGACATCGTCGTCCTCGCATCATCCCCCTCTTCTCCCTCATCGGCAAAGGTCAAACACCCAACATCCGCCGCCTCTCCCTTCTCCTTCTCCTTCTCCTTCTCCTTCTCCATAGGCACGCGGGGATAATACACAACAGATGCCAGCGGTCCCCGCACCTTCAACACCCCGACCGGCTGCGCCTCCGTGAGCGCGTCCTCCCCCTTTTCCATCACCACCTCCAGCTCCTCGAGCATCAGGTCCCACAGCCTGACGGGAAATACCCGCAACGCCCAGAAGATAACAGCCCCATCCACCGAAGCCCAGCTCCAGCTCGGCGCCCGCGGCCGGCCGTTCTTCATCGCTGGTGCTGTCACAAGCGTGCTACATTTATCATCGTCGGCATACCCAGGCGACTTGCGCCCCTCAGCGTGATCGTACCAAGCCCCCCACATCAACCCCCGCGCGACGTCCTCGCGCCAAAGACCCGCGACATAAGTAGGCGAACCACTGCCGTCCCGTAAGCCGCGGGACCGGGTTAGAGAAGCCGCACCGGCCAGGGCGGGCAGTTTGTCGGACCCCACCGTCAGTGAGCGCGTCGTGTACTCCTCGAGCAGCTTGTACCAGTGATTCCACTCGCTCTCCCACGCGGGCGGGTCGTGGATGGTGCGGCGCAGCTTGACGAATGAGGCAGCCACGTGGCCCGTCCCGTCGGCCTTGTAGTTATCGCCCGCCTCGCTCACGAGGGCGGCGGCGCACTCCCAGTACAGCTGCTCGCGGCCAAAGTGCAGCACGCGGCGGGCCAGGAAGCGCTCCTGCATGCACCAGGCGCGGCGGTTCAGGGGGCAGGCCTGGAGATAGTCGTAGGGCCGTTTGAAGGCTTTTTGGACGGCGTAGGCTTCGTTGAGGATGGCGCGGGGGACGCGGTCGGTGTCCGGGTGGAGGAAGCCGGCGGTGCTGGAGGGGGCCTCGGGGGCGGAGACGACGACGGCGGCGCCGGCGTATACCATGGCCATCTTGCTGGCTTCGGCGAGCCAGTCGGCCGGGGAGTTCTGGATGATGCACAGGCTATCGATCCAGAGGTAGCGGATGCCCAGCGCTCTCGTCACGGTCAGGGCGTCTCGGAAGTTGCGGGGTAGTTCATCCACGGGCAGTACGTTCATTCGGGCCTCCAGATTCGCCAGCACGGTGCTCGAAGGGATGGCACCGCCCCAGCAGTGACTGAGGGCGACATACGGTGCCTTTTCGCCAGGGGCGGTAGTGTATAGACGTGGCGACTCTGTGGACTGCGGCGGCCCCAAGTCAACGACACGAGTAGGTAGCTCGCCTTGGTCCAGGGGCGTTTGATGAAGAGGATTGGGATTCTGTTGATTTCCATCGTTTCTGGAGCCTCCGCGGCAGCGTTCATGCTTTGGATGTTTCTGACAAGTCGCGACCCAATCCTCATACCGCCTCGCGATGTACTCCGGCGTCGGCCGCGGCGGCACCGCGACAACCTCCCTCTTAGCGTCCCCCCATGGCCCCTCCCCGTCGCTGGGACCACCCACCGCCTCATCCCGGAACCGATTGCCCGCAACCGGATCGTCGCGTAGCCGGCCGATGCGGTAGGTATGCTGCGGGTGGTCCTCGACCCTGGCACTGTCATTCCAATTCATACGGGCAAGGGAGTCGCTGAAGCCGGCGCGGAAATAGCCCTTGCGCCGGTTCTCGCCCGGGTAGGTCTCGTGGTGGAGCGGGTACAGCGCCAACCAGCCTCGGAGCAGATTTGGGTCTTCGCTGGCGAAGTCGTCGTGGAGCAGATGACACAGCTGGCAGGAGGGGGCACTGGAGGCGAGGGCCTCGAACGAGGGCTGGTGTTTAAAAGCCAAGCCCCGGTGGGAGTCGAATCTGGCGTTCTTCTCGTCTGCCTCCCAGCCCTGGTCGGGGTACCCCTCGTTGTGGTAGAAGTCGGACAAGGCCTGGATAAACTGGCGACAAGTCTGACACAGAACGGCGCTGCTGCCCACCCGAATGGGGTTCTTTAAAGAACAACTCATCTGGTTAGGGGTATACGATGCGAGGTGGACATGGCCGGGTGATTGTCATACGGTGGAAACACGAGAAATCTATATATTACGGCGGGGTTTCGGGTACCAATCAGAAGCATTTCTGGCCTTAGGCGAGCGTAGGTCGGATATAGTGCAGTGCTTAACTCCGAAGAGCTGAATGCAAGGGGCAATTGCATTGTATCTTCATCACTCCTCGTATGAAGGGCAAAGGATCGGAACCCACCACCAAAGGATCAATAGACGGTAAATAGATAAGGTATGCAAAAGCCACAAGGAACAAGGAGGTGTCAAAAGCACCAAGGAGGTAGGGACCAGTGGAGTGGCCAAGTGCACGTTCTGGGAGCCCTCTGGAGCGAGAGGCAGTTCGAATGCTACCTGTAGGTTTCCTGGCTCTCGCTATTCTCAGACCTGGCCAGTGTCAGTTAGTCCATGCACTTCACCGAAAAGAGCTGAGAAAGCCAAATATGTGGCGCCTCACCTGACCTTCCCTTGCAGTTGGACGCTTTTGAGTTCACCACCAACCTGGGCTCAAGGCAAAAGAAACAGAGCCACCTCCCCTGCTGCAAGGACCTGATAAATTGCTTTATCCTGTACCTCCCTTGACCGGGCCGGTGTAGCCTAGCGGTAGTATTCTTATTCATATACTTAAAGGCAAGAGGGTTCAACTCCCTCTGCGGTCACTTTTTTCTTGCATTTTTTGACCCGCTTTGATTTCGGGTCACTCTGCTTTTCTTCTGCGAATCTTTTTTTCCCAACTGCCTGAATTACCCGTCCGGCATAACGTCTGATATCGTAGTCTCCAGCGCATATATAAGCGAGAAGCATCCCCAACCTAGATGTATAATGACATATTCCATGTCCAAGTTCACACATGCAAAGTGTGCATCTTCTTGTACCAGACGATCAAACTAATTTGAATCACTGAGGACTACCTATGGAGTTAAGGATACAGAATATCCTGATGCAAATGTGTATCATGCTCTTTCATTCATTTGTTGCATGTTCCCGAATCGAATGGAGACTGTCATGAGAAGAACATGGGATTAATACATATACAAGAAGGTACGGATAAAAGATATTGATCCAACTCTCAAGCGCCCCTCGGACGACCATCACTGCCATCCCCTTGCACATCCCTTAAAAGCAAAGTTATTGGGTTAATCCAGCCCGAACCACCATATTGACCAAACACCTACGCAGTTCCGCCACTTCACCCTTCCCCTCTGCTGGTTGAAGGGAGCGCAGATGGAAACCATGCCAGCATCATCCATCCCGTTAGAGCAGTAGCAATCAGTTTCCATTCCAGACCTTGGGGCCCGGCATAACGTACGCCGCCGGGTTAGGCGTCCACTTGTTGTACGCAATACCGGGGTCGTTGGCCTTGTAGATACCCGGAATCTTAGCCAGAGGCCCCGGCGTGCCGCCGCCAGGCCCTTCGACCTTGAGCTGGGCGCACTCCATGTAGAACTGAGCCTTGCCGGCGTGCGCCTCGTGGAGCCCGATATGCTCGACGCGGACGAGGTACTCGCCCGGAGGCGTCTTGGCCGGGATGGTGAACTCGAGCCGGTCCTTCTGCCAAGAGCACCAGTTGCCGTCACTCGCCGCATTCCCCTTGCAGAGCCCCGTCTCG
The DNA here is from genome assembly GCF_038362585.1 of Apiospora marii. Classification (NCBI taxonomy): domain Eukaryota; kingdom Fungi; phylum Ascomycota; class Sordariomycetes; order Amphisphaeriales; family Apiosporaceae; genus Apiospora; species Apiospora marii. Next base: position 2,519,569 of record NW_027117379.1, read on the forward strand.
TAAGCCTTGAACCAGTCGCCGGACCCGTCGTAGCTGGCGACGGACCCGGGGGCCTTGGACATGTAGACGAAGCCGGGACCCGGGTGCTCGATGAACTCGTTGTTGAAGAGCTTGAAGCCGATCTTGTCGCCGGCCTTGACCGTGTACGTCTTGGTGCCGTCGCCGGCCCGGGCGCCCTTGTTGCAGCGCATGTCGGGCGAGTTGACGACCTCGGACGTGAACGAGGGCATGTACGTGTTGCTGTTCTTGCGGACGTAGGCGTACTCGCCGCCCTGGGCCACGCCGTTGGCGATGAGTATGTTGAAGATGTAGTGGGCTTCGGTGGCCGCCGCGGCCAGGCCAAGGGAAAGAAGGGCAGAGGGCCGCATCGTGGATGAGATGGGGGCCGAAGGGAAAAGGGAGGAAGTGTCAGTCTGGGGTGCAAAGTCGAGAAGAGGCGAATCCCGTGAAGAAGCGACAGTAAACAGAAAAGCAGATGCTGATCGAAGACAAGATGACTTTATATTTGGGCAAGGCCATCTTCACAGCGTTCCGTGCCAATTCGGGCATGCCTGCAGCGAGGACAATTAGCCGGTCAATTGTGTTGTGTAAATGATCCGCCTCTCGTTTTCCGAAGATCTGATTGGAGGAAGAGCTGCCTGTCGGCTAATACTTCATCTCACTCTAACACGACGAAGCCACACGTTTCTGACTGAGACACGACGGCAACAGGCAAGACGAATGTGTAGATTGTGCCAAGAGGTTGGATTAGCCGGTAATCGACAACTTAATCTGGGGTAATTGATGACAAGCTCAAGTAAGCGATGCCAAGAGACTTTAGCGAATGTTCCGTGGCGGCGGGTGTCTTCTCGAAACGACGCCAAGATGCGCCTTGCATCCTGTAGTGCTGTTTGACGGATACAGATAGGATACCAACTCAAAAAGAAACGGTTTGCCAGCGCAGGGCCAATGGGAAGCCAGCCACATATAATTTTGTACCACCTATTGCCCCCTTCATCTGCCGGCCTTTCTTGGTCCCCCGATTGGGATGGGATCTCGGTGGTGACACTTCTCGATTGTGTGGCCGGCTGGTCAGCGGGTGCTTGAGATCGGTGAGGGGTGTGGCTACTCACTTGATCGGTACCGTGTGCAGGTGCGGCCGCTGCCTTGCCTCGAGAACCGATGCCAATCATCGAAGTGAACTGCCACACACCACCTTGACGGTAGCCAAGGGCAAGCCCATCGTAGCAACGCAAAGCGCAGAGAACAGCAAATACCTCAAGTGCCAGGCAACAACCACGATGGCAAGGCAGTATGTCCGCCTGCCTGGCCCGGACACGAGGAGCTTGATCGCGACGGCATTCAGAGCGACTTGGAGGGTAAGTGCATATACCGGCACCGACGCAATGACGTGGTCATACCCATCGGGTAGAGTAGTCGAGTTTAGGATGCGTTCGGGCAAGAGGATGGCGCATCTCGTATCGTGGGCTGCGCTTCCCATCCAGATGTTCGGCGTTGCGATGGATCGTCCGGGAATCAGGAATTGGACAGCGAAGAAGAAGACCCACAGGAGGTGCAGGACAATCGCTGCCCCGGCGGCTTCTATTCTCCTGGACAGCATCATCTGGACGTGGCTACGGGCTGATGAAGTGAGAAATCTTCAGACGGACGGTGTTGTCAGAGGGTTCTGCCAAAGGGCGCCTCAAAATCTGATCATTTGGCTGGCTGCTGGGTTGCAACTGCCAAACCAGATAAATCCGTCTGGTAGCAAGTTCTCTGGGACGTGACTTCCTTTTCCCATTGGTACTCACCTTAGTCCACTAGGTAGAATGGCAGAACCCCCCGAAAGCAGAACGCAAAGTACGTCATGCAGCTTGACTGTCGATAAGCAGCGGTACTAGAATGAGTGGAATAAACACAGAACACACACGATTGTCATGAGTGTTATGGGATAAGCGTCGTGAATAGTGGTCATATCAATGGTTTATTATCATCAGAAAGATTGAGATCGCACCCAGTGTTTTGTGATGACAAAGCTATCAACGATGGACTGTAGCCTTTGTTTTCAACTCCCCCCTGGTGATGTGTACATAATTAGAACCTTGACGTTCCTGAACTTCCGTACCTGGCCACACACTCCCGCCTCGTCGGCTTCCATCATCAGTAGTAGCCGCCGACTGTGTCCCAATCCAAGACTCATTTAGGACCGGCCAGGGCAGAGGGCGTAAGCCTCGCCTTTTCCGAAGTTGTAGACGTCGCACTTCTTTCCGTCGCCGGCGCCAGCCTGCTTGGTCTAATTTCAAAGGAATCGTTAGTACGGTGTCCGAAACGGCGGGACACCTACCTCTTTACCAGCCGGCAGCCGAATGGGCTAGTATGTATTTCCTTCCCGGTACACTATGGAACGAGAGGGAAAGACCTACGCACTGAAAAGGTGTCACGCATGTTAGCGAGTCTGGTTACAGTGGTATAAATCATGACATAAGAGTAGTGTCGATTTATCTAGGCGAGCTACAAATGGGGATTTGTTTACTTACACTCGTTCCAAACTTGCATCGAAGGCTTTGAAACATGTAGTCGCAGCCGGTACCGTTGCATGTCTGTTCACGGAGTTGTCAGCAAAGGGATCATCATGTCTCCTGACCACACTGGCGTGGCGGCCCCGCCTGGCGGATATATGCGTACCCCCTTGCCGCTGGGGTTGGACCTCTTCATTGCAGCATTTGTGTCGGCGCCCGCGGCGGGCATAGCGTACACAGCGGAAGCGCTGGCGATGGCGGCCACGGCGAGCTGGAAGAATTGCATAGTGATGTGGTGCTGTGAAAGCAAAGATTGCGAGTATCCGATATTAAGCAGTTGGGTTATTCTGGGTGAAAAAATTGATGGGTATTGTGAGTAGTGCTTGCTGAGTGAAATCTGATTATAGAGAGGAGGTCCAACCCCTTTTATAAGCATTTCACTACAACTTTGTCTCAATCTATGCCATAGGTAGTCTACAAGACATCGTCATACCCAGCTCGCGTCGAAATGTTTCCTTTGCGGATACCTGAGGCCACCTGACTTCTGTGTTCCGGTCAATCGTGCCGAATTCGCCATCGCATCGTGATATCTTCGAAGAGCAGTCCACAGGGCTGAGCCCCATGCAAACTCGCAAATCCAAGGGGAGATGATACGTGCCGCAACCCAAGGCCTTGTGCCGCAACCCCAGACCTTGAAGACGGCACAGCGTCAGCCAAGAGACGTTATTGTGAGGCTCAGCATCGGGAGCGGTAAGGCTTATGCACGCATTCTTGCCGAGCCGGCGGAAGGCTCACTCTGGCTGAAGATAACTCGGTTACATGGCGAACAGAACGTACGAATCAGCATTCATGGCTATGTAGAGATATTGTGCAACTTCTGATGATGTGAGCTGATGGTTCCCACCTCTCGTGGGGCGGGATGAAAACTCCGAAAAAGAATGGACCCAGCACATTGTTGCCTACCTACATCTTATTCAGTCTTGTTCCAGTTATTGGCAATTGGTTGCCGGTCCCAGACGAGAATATGGTTGGCTCAAAAACACTAATGCATTTCCCGCTTACCCCTGCCAAATTTGGTTATGCATACATTAGGTAATAAGCCACATCGTTTTCTTCCTCCGCATCAACCTTGAGCTCAATGTTAGCCGCCCGTTCCATGCTGGCAATTGGCATTATGACTAATAGGGTCATTCAGTATCCGTTCTTGGCCTTTGAATTCTCGGTTCGATGCGAGCAAAAGCTTACAGAAACAGAAGACTCGCAGAGAGCAGGCTTTCATTCAGTGTGAACCCTTTCGGGGGGAAGGACATCCAATGAGGTTCCAGTTTTTTTATGGCAACATTTCCTCAAATAGCTGCTCCAGACAAATTCACTTAGGCGGTTACATGGGCCGATTGTTCGCATCTCGGCAAAATGCAAAGTACGTCACTCATGTTGGGCTCTCCATAGGCAGCATGCTACTACTACCTAAGATAACATGAAGGTAGAGTAGACACGGTACACGCGCGATTAGCCCCAGTGCTATGGGTAAAGCGTCCCGTCGTGAATAGTGGTCAAATCAACATTCTATTATCGCTAGGAGGAGTGGGATTGCACCCCGCCCTTCGCGGTGACAAAGCTATCGACGAGTATGACCTATATTCTCAACCCCGCCCTGATGTTGAATAGGGGTAGTTGGTCCGTCCTCCACACTTTCCCATTGCAGCGTAAAAGGTCCGCCACGGCCAACGTCCATGGCTCACCAATAGTGAGTGGCCGGAATCCGTGTCCCGGCCCAAGATCCCATCAGGACCTGCTCGATTAGGACCCCCTGCCCGGGCAGAGGGCGTAAGCCTTGCCGTTCCCGAAGTCGTAGACGTCGCACTCCTTGCCGTCGCCGCCCCCGCTCTGCGCGGTCTGGTTCCGGAAACACACATGGTCAGCAAGGCGTTCGAAATGGCGGGACACATACCCTTTAACCAACCCCCACGATGGTAGTACGAGCGAACTCTGACTGGCTATTGCTGAATGAAACTGAAGACCTACGCACTACACGTGTACAAGTTGTTAGCGAATCTGATTGCATCGGGTGGGTGTGGGTGAATTGGACCATTTCGCCCGCACTTACGCTAGTTCCCTGAGTACAAGCAATGTTTTGGAAGTAGATGTAGCAGCTGGTGCCATTGCAAACCTGTTGTTCAAAGCAGTGGTTAGCGTCAGAAGGAGAAAAAGGATCATTCAACCATGACGGGGCCGCCTCCTGGGCGGGTAGCTAGATAGCTAGGTACGTACGCCTTGGTCCGGGCTGTCCCTCTTCTCCGCGGCCGCGTTGGTGTCGGTGCCCGGTGCTGGCATGGCGTACACGGCGGAGGCGCTGGCGAGGGCGGCAACGGTGAGCTGCAAGAACTGCATGGTGGTGTTGGGTTTGTGGGTAGAGGGTTTTGAAGTACTGGATAGAGAGTGGGCTTTTTGAGTTGCTGTGGAATGTGTCTTGTTTGTATGTGTGTGTGGTTGGTGAGAGATAGAGAGAGATAGACGTGATTGTAGGCCGTGAATGTTGCCCCTTTTATACTTGTCCTGTTACTATTTTGCCATCTCTACAGCCCTCCTTCACTCTATGGTATTATGGTGTCATATTTGACCTCGTCGGCACACCACCTTTGCTGATGCCAGAAGTAATCTGACCTCTGTGTGTCCGTACACCATACTGGGTTCATCGCTACGTCCTCATGTTTGTTTCCGCAGAGTGGCCCACGTGAGGTCAGCCCATTCGACCCTCCAATTCCAATCGGGGATGCTGCATGCCACACTTCAAGGCATTGGGAATTGTGCATTGTCAGCCAAGAGACATCATACAATGGTGAAGCTAGGCTTCCGGAGCTTGAAGCATAAGATGTTGTCCAGTGAGACCAGCCGCGAGGTATAGCGTTACTCCCTGGCATTACAGGATGGTTGCTATCTTTGAATGCTGTTAGATGGATTTCGTTAACCTGCAACCGCCGAGTATGGAACCCATATCACGACAATAGTATACATTCACAACTACATCCTGATTAGGCCTTCAAAGGGGGGCGCATATGTTACCGCGGGCGTCTTCCAACGCTGAGTAGCTTAAGCAAGTGAACCAACTAGCACAGAAACCATGCCTTGGCAGTGGAATGCAACCTGCGACCGACGCCTGCCCACCCTTATGCGGTATTTCTTAGGTAGCAAGCCGATCGCACATCCCCATGGTTTGTTTTCGGCTTCTGGGCGTCTAGCATACATCTCAGCAAACGTGCGGGGAGCCGGAGCGGTGGTAGGGGTCATGCATGCATTCTTACTGACCCGGCGGAAGGCGCTCTCTGGTTGGGAACAGGATGGTGACATGCCGTGCGTGCACACATCATGGTTCCCGTGACGGTATATAGCACCAATCAGCACGTTGGCGAAAAGTATATGCAGTCTTGGATGAGGTAAGCTGATGGTTCTTTCCTCTTTTCGGACAGATTGGGAAATTCTTGGCAAAAGTTCTGGCATATCATTTCCTAATCCATCAGGTGCCAACTACTTGTAATTGGTCGGCCGGTCCCGAACTAGAAGACTATTGACACAGAATTCAGATGCATCTCTGCTTACCCCCGCCAGGTTCGTAGCTACATAAGCCGCGCCCTTTTCTTGCCCCGGTTCAGCATCGGTGTCAAGATCATCCGCTGGTTCCGAGCTAGCGGTACAGTACTTGACATTTCAGTAGAGCATTACCCAATTTATCCAACGATATTTCAATCTCGTCAAGACAACATTCGTGGGCTTGCCGCTATGGCTTTACCTAATGATATACTGGTTGTACAGAGCGGCTGTCAGAGTCTCAGCTAAGTAGCGGATCATATGAAGTCGATTAGCCTCTTTCAAGCTTCTACTATACGTCATACTCTGACATCTACGAGCACCTTAATGGTCGTATCCTTCTCTGTCATCAAAGCCTCGAAGCCCTTATGGACCACCTCGTCCATCTTGATCCTGTGCGTGATCATCCCCTCCGCCTGGAGCTGCCCACTCTCGAGGGCAGAGATGACTGCTTGAAAGTCGGATGCGGTAAGGCTTATGGCTATTATGACAGGTCAGTGACGTGTAAACTCGATGGTTCGGCATGATCCTTCTGCCTGGAAGAGAGTTGTGCTCACCTGTTGCAAGCCGCTTTTCCCCAAACAGCAGCGCCATCATGTCGATGGGCACTGGCTCCTCCCACAGGGCGACGTTGACGATCAATCCCTTGGTCCGGACCGCCCGACAGGCTGCGTTCATGCTAGCAGCGACGCCAGCGCACTCCAGGGCCACGGCGGGTCCCTGCCCACCACCGCAGAGGCTCCTGCATTTCGACACCACGTCCTCCCCCTGGGGATCGATGACCGTCGTCGCTCCGCACTGTCGCGCGAACTCCTTCCGTTTGCTCGAGAGCTCGACGACTATGATCTGGCCGTCGAATCGTTGGGCCTTGAGGCACTGTATCACAGCTAGACCAATGGGGCCCGCGCCCATAACTAGGACGTCGTCACCCGGTTTGACGGCGGCTATTTCCACGGCGTGCCAGGCCACCGAGAGCGGCTCGACCAAAGCTTGAAAGATTCGTCAGCGCTTGCTCAGCACATACAATGGGACAGCACTCGCTCCCCCTACTTCTCACGAGGAACCTGATTCCACTTACCTCCAATCTCGTAGGAGATCGAGTCCGGGAGCTTATGGGCAAACCTGGCATCGATGCAAATATAATCCGACAGCCCCCCGCCCCCACCCATGAGTCCCACGAACCCCAAGTCATCGCAGCAGTTGACCGCGCCCTCCTTGCACGAATGGCAATGGTTGCAACAGATGGTCGGCTGGCAGGCCACCCGGTCCCCGACCTTGGGCCCGTCGGGATCCTTGGCGACCTCCGCGCCCACGGCCACGACGTCGCCCGAGAACTCGTGGCCGAAGCCGATGGGCCAGGTCTCCCCCGTCAGCGGGTGCGGCACGTCGCGTAGCGGGATCACCTTGTCCGACAGGTAGGCGTGCAGGTCCGAGCCGCAGATGCCGCAGAAGGCTGGGCGCACTTTGACTTGGTGGGGGAGGCATTCTGGCTCCGGGACGTCGTGCTCGACGCGGAGGTCGCCTGGGCCGTGGTATCGTAACGCACGCATATTTCTTTCGCTCTTTCTTTGGTATAGAAATCGGTGTTGGAAGCTTCAAGAGGTTAACTTCCAGCAGGTGAGTGCCAGCTATGTATCGTATCCTCGGGTCCAAGGGGTTCAAGCCAGATTACATTATGGATTGCTTGCTGGTTCGTGGCTTCCCGGGCTGCTTTAAGGGGGACGACGTGCACCGCTTGTGTGCCCCCGACTCCACTGCACTTACCCTGGGCACAGCATGGATGCTTTTCTCCGCATTAATTACCCCGCGTTACTCCGCGTCGGGCGACTCCTTGGCCCCCTTTTCAAACGCGAAAGCATCATGAGAACTTCATAGTGGATCCTCCCAGGAGGTTTTGGTCCACTAGGTGCGCAGCTTCCCTCTCACAGCAGCATGTAAGTGGATCGGGTTGCCCCAAAGGGGGATCCCGGCAGTTGGGTATGGACAACATTGAACTCCATTCTCCGGCGTTTGAGGGGTCAAGGGTTCAAATGATGACGAAGGGTCAAGCAGAATGATCTCGCCTTCTCGCTATGTCTTAGATCACCATTACCAATAGCTTGGATTCGTGGGATCTTTGGTGGCCGAGTGATGTGGGTCTAGCCGATGAGTGTGTGCCAGCCAATGTAGAGCGATGATCGAATACTGTAAGGACCTCGATCAGATGTACCAGTAGACGACTAGCGATGAGCTTAATATCACTACCTCTCTAGCAAATTAGGAAAGTTGTGGTGTGATCCGGTGCCATGGAAGGTGACCGAATCGCCATACGTTGCCGCTTTCGGCTGCTGACGTGGTGATATGTGAGGCCGTACTCCAACCTTCACTTTCGAATGTAGACGTCCCAGATCCATGGGTCCTGATCAATCAAGGGGGCTTTAAAACATCTTAAGAAGTATGCTGAAATCATATTGGTGTTATTTATGTTACCTTTGGCCTTTACAACTCTGCCCATGTCGGCTTCATCGCCGACAGCTCGGTCATTTGTCCTCATCACTTAGGTGAGGTCGACATGCGTATGAATTCGCCAGCAAGATCCTACATCCACTGTACAGTGTAAGTAATAAGCAATCACTGAGAACAAAGATTACCACTATGTTTGCTGTATTCTTTCTTGCCTGTTGGCGAGATATGCCGGCCTCCCGCCCCCTGAACCACGGATTCATCAAAGCTTAAGCACGCACTCAACCAGCCAGCCACCCATGAAACCAAAGCATACTCTGACCAGCGAGGGTTTATAAACCGCATTGACAGAGATCTCTCTTGACCGGGCCGGTGTAGCCTAGCGGTAGTATTCTTATTCATTATACTTAAAGGCAACGGGGTTCAACTCCCCCTGCGGTCACTTTTCTTTTCCTTTTTCTTTTTTATTTCTGACCCCCCTTTCTCTTTCTCCCAATTTTGATCCCTTTTTTGAATGTTCACTCGCTTGAAGTTTCCAGCTATAGTGGGTGATGCCTTTATGTTCAACTACTAGAATACTGGTTTGACTAAATTTTGTTCAAACCTGCGCAGTGTCAGCAGTTGATCCAGACGATATCGCATCACTAGAAGTCACCAATGCTAAGTCTTGTATTGCTTGTTTACGTGCTTTGCTCGATTCTTACTCTGTCTCAGAAACCCATAATCAAGCCTCAACAGCCCGCATCTGCAACAAAGCCTTCCTAGCCGCCTCCCGCGCCCAAACCTCCACCCGGTCGTCCCCCTCATAGAACGCCAGCTGCACCTTCCAAACCTCCCAGTTCTCCTTGCTCCACGTATCCCGCGGGTTCGCCCGATCCGTCTTCTCCTTCTCGCGGCACCGCTCGTACACCCAGCGCGCCTCCTCGGGCTCCACGAGCCACTGCACCGCGGCCCGGATCCGCCCTCCGATATCCGCCGGCCGGGTCCCGCACACCACCTTCGGTGTCGGGCACGTCGCCTTCTTGCCGCCCTGGGGCAGGATATCGCGCAGCCCGCAAAGGAAGGAACAGTCGCTGAAGCCCGTCATGGTGATGCGCGCGAGGGCGGACTGGTAGTTGCGCCAGCGCGTCCCGGCTTCGCTGCCGGGGGTCTCGAGCTCTGCGCTGACACTCTCGCTCAGGAGTTCTGTCAGAGGGAAAGGGGGTTTTGTCAGTTACATCTCATACTTGCTACTTCATGGATGACGGCCACCACCAAAGCGCCGACATACCTGCGTCGTAGATACGGAATGTATCCGGATCCAAGACCCCGCGCGGCCAGAGCGCCACCGTCGTAACGTTGCCCAGGTCGTCCGCGTCGGGAAAGTGGTCCGGGGCGTCGTGCGCGGGCATCGCGAGCAAGGCCTCGAGGAACTCGATGACGCGCGTCTGGCCCGGGTGGTGCGATAGGAAGAGGGCGCAAATGCGCGGGAAGCCCTGGAAGAAGCGCTGGAGGAACCCGCTGGCATTTGGCGTGCTGGTTTGGTGCACCACCGTGCCGTCGCTCTGGACGAGCTCGGGCCGGGCGCGGAACTCTTCCAGACTGCGCATGGACTGGCGCGTCACCCAGGCGTCGAGCTCCCGCGCGGCGTCGGCGGGCTCTCGGGTGCCATCTGCGAGCGCTCGTAGGAGGTTTTTACAGAAGATGTCATCTTGGTCGGGGTCACTGTCGTACAGTGAAAGGTCTAGGGGCAAGGGGGCTTCGTCGTTGGCCATAGTCATTATTGCCTGGTCGGAGTCCAGTGGGTTGGGGCAGGAGGTTTTGGATGGAAAACCAGACAATGTGGAAAGATGAAATTCTCATGTTTGTGTTACCTCTGGGACCAGTTGCCTGCAAGTGCTGATTCGGTCAGCCCCTTGTAACCATTGGCTGCCGCAGGCTAGGCGCAAGTGACGTCATCGGCGCCTTTCGTGGACTACGCTGCAAGAGGACTGTACGACTGCAAGGCACATTCACTCTGAATGGGGCTTACTAAGAACAGGCAGGCTGAGTACTACCTGTCGGATGGTTCAGATTGATATTCATGTGGTGGCTCTGGCCCCTAAATATAGACACTGCATTCCGAGGCGCCGCACGCCCGGCCCCCAATGGGTTCGTCATGCGCATCCCTGCGGCGCCAGATCGGATCGATGGTTTGCCAGGCCTTCGTATCCGGGGCTGTTGCATTTGAAGGCGGCGGCGCTTCTTGACTTGTCGTTGGCTTCAGGGCTGGTTGTCTTACACCCATCCAGCCTTCCGTTCAACCTTTACAGGCGCAGCTGCAGCCCCTTACGCGATGATTTGCCTAACAACGCCACGAAATCCACCAGGCGGCAGTCGGCAACACCGCTCTCCTGTCATGGCAGGCCAAGGCTCCGAACAGGCGTGACTTATTAATCAACTCCAAGGATACAGCTATTCCTACGAGGCTTTCCAGTTTCAAGCCACATTGGAGTTACCCTTTCTATTATTGGTATCTATCTGCATGTAATTGCGTTCCTCCAATACAGTAGTTATATGATATAAGGGACCCATCCCCCTCGTCATATGTAGGCATTATCATTTGAACAGAAGAGCAGATACGAAGCACCACTCGACTTCTCACCCGACATCACCTCTTCATACTTTTTCTTGCCAACTTGAATTGTCTTACTCCAATATGCACTTCTCACAGACCTTGCTCACCCTAGCACTTGTGGCCTCCATCTCCGCCCATCCAGTTGACGGTAGCGGCAGCCACTTACTCGAGCGTGACGACAAATATAGCTGCAAGCCAAAGGAGAACGACTCCAGCATCAAAACCTTCACCGTCAGCGAAGACCGCGCCAAGAAACAAGCCGCCGCCGGCGCGTTCGAGGCCGGGAAGAGCGGTGACCCCCACAAGTACGGCAACGGCGATGGCATCAAGTGGGGCGTCAAGGGGTGCGACCGGACAGGCAAGGATAAGTACCAGTTGTGGGAGTGTAAGTCGGCCCTATATACTATCTATCTACATGGAAGAGGATCGAACTGGCTGACACAACTGCATCTACATAGACCCAATCTACTGGGACTCCAAGGGCAAGGAGTGGAATAAGGACAAGCTCTCCAAGGACCAGGATGGCAAGACCCCCCTGCGCGTGGTCTACTTCAAAGACCCCGGGAACAGCAACCGACCCAAGGTCTGCGGTGTCATGACCCATTCCGAGGTCGACAAGGACTTCCAGGGCAAGAAGTTCTTCCAGAAGTGTAGCAAGTAGACCAATGGGAGGCAGATTTCTTCAATATTTCTATCTATGTACTGATTATTCCATCACTGATCAACTACGCTGTCATGGTTTCTATACTGTTGTTTGGTTTTTCCGTTATTGGTTATCCCAATGGACCAACTGTCCCATCGCCAGTGATTCCACTATGTCTTCATGTTTTCTAATGTTGGAACGGAAGCATTTTCAAACAAAAAAGCAACACCATCAATCACTTCGATGAAGTTCGGCATCGGCATAGATGGCAAAGTGGCCATTCAATCTTACATAAGACCTACAGCTTCAGTTGGGCTCGCCTGGACGAATATGAACCCCTGAGAAAGGGGTGGAGGCAGACATTCAAAAACTAACGGGCGCCTCTGGTACCGCTATCAGGAGCATTCAGATTAACCTCGTCCGCTAGTTTGGTCAATGAGCCAAAGCAATGTCATTTGTGCTCAAGAATTAAGCCTATATGATGTGTGTAGTTTATCTGATGGTATGAGATCAATATAAGATTACCGAGAAGAGTGAATGTGTGCAGGACGGCTCCTCCATTCGTGCGCTGGTCCATAGGGTTGGGGATAAACGAAGAAACGGCGTGTATGGCCAGAAGCGCAATGAATGCGTTGCAGGCATCTCAAGCAATAGTTGCGAGTCTCTTGTCCCCTGGTAGGCCAGTGAACGATTCGCTTTACTGCTAGTCCCTTCAGCATAATGGCTGGAGCATGGCCAACCTCAGAGCTTGCGACAGCTTTTTGTAACACAAGCATCGTCGCCACGCATCCTCTTGCATCTAGAAACGGCCTTGCATAAATGGGCCTTGATGGAGTGCAGTAAGCTTCCTTGGTGGTGAGCACTATTTACCCCGACAGAGTCTTGGCGTCAGCAATTGACATTGATACAGCAAGCGCAATCGTGCTGACGTTGGGAAGTAATTCAACCGCCCCCAACCCCAATTCTGCGTGCAAATGCTGGCATGATGTGATCCGCCCACCAGCTTCAGGAAGTTTCAGGTATTTACTCTATTATCTAATAGTTGATGTTTTGCAGATATCTAAAGGCCATTTTTAAGGCCACTACAATCAATGATGATGTTGGTGGTCGGGCCAAAATAATGCAGCAATGCTTTATACTGAGGCTTGCCAGGGACACCCAGTTCTGAAGTTACCCCGCTGTGCTCCCCTGAGCTGCCAACAAGTGCACTAGCAATTGGCTCGATGTTACCTGAGATGCACCACGTTCCTTGCTGTAGATCATGTTGACAGGACGTAGCATGATCAATGTCTCAAAATAATAGATGAATCGAGCGTTAATATATAAGAGAGACCCAAGCTGAAATGCAACTCTGAATTCCAGAAGTTGCTTTTGCTTGGCATTGTCAGCACGCAACGGAGTTTTTTTGATGCGAATGCTATTGAATTGTCCGGCGCATCCGCTGCCACTGTGGAGGATCAGTTCTAGGGGCGGGCCAGGCCAGACAGGTGGGGTTCTGCTGCCGTGAAAATGGAAAATCACTCCGTCTTAAGCTCTGCTAAATGAAATGCACACATACATGTTTACGCTCTACCCATAGTGAATCTCACAGAGAGAAAGAATCTTGGGCTTTCTTCTTTCATGTTTTGAATCTCAGCTTTCTGCTGTTGCTCTTTTTGCGAACTTGGTATCAGTTTGAGAACAGCTTGCTCGAGATGGCTTCACGGTCGACGGGGTTTCTCGTGCTAGTGGTAGCAGCCCTCTCGGCTTTCATCTACCCGCGCATCTCGCTCCTCCAGAGCTTCTACTACAACCACCCCGACAGACTGGTGCCGCTCAACAACATTGGCCCCTATGAGGTCAAGTTCGGTGATAGGCTCCGCAGCTGCGAAGATGTCATCCTCATCGAGAGCAAGGGCGTGGCCATCGTCGCCTGCGATCCCGGCCGCGAACGATGGAACACCGTCATGGGCATCTTCTTGTCGGGACCGGTTCCCGGCGCCGAGTTCTATGTCTATGAGTATGAGAACCTAGATGATGACAAGTCCCTGACTCCGCTGGAGGTTGTCGGCTATGCTCCGGGCGAGGACTTGCATACGTTGGGGCTCGCATTCGACGAAGACACATCGTCGCTCTTTGTTGCCAATCACCGCCACGATGGGTCGAGAGTAGACGTCTTTCATCTCGACTTCGAATCTCACACTCTACGTCACGCCCATTCTATCCAGCATCCGCTGATCCACGGTCCCAACTCCATCCTGCTCGTCAACAGCCATGAGTTCTACGTCACCAATGACCACCACTTCCTCGCCAAGGACCACCCGATCATCAGCAAGCTGGAGACCTTCACGTCGTTCCCGACGGGCACGCTCGTCCACGTCGACATGACGCCGCTGCTCCAAGACCCGGCCAGCGCCGTCGTCAATGCGGGAAGTGGCCGCGCGCCTGCCCTTCGCCAATGGCATCGAGCTCGTCAACGACACGACGCTGGCCGTGGCCTCGACCAACAGCGCCTCCATTCGGCTGTACAGCATCTCGCCCCCTTCCAAAGTATCGAATGGACGACACCCTATGCTGCGCCCCAGCGCCAGCATCCCGCTGTCGTTCTTGCCGGACAACCTCTCCAAGTCCTCCAACGGAGCCATTGTCGTGGCCGGTCACCCCCACGCCATCAGCTTGGGCAAATTTGCAGCTACCCGGCACATCTGCAACTCGCCTGAGGATCTTGCCAAGGCCGAGCCGTCGGTCCGGGAGGTTTGTGAGAAGTCGAAGGCGGGTTCATGGGTCTCACAGTGGACGGAGGCCGAGGGGGTTCGGGATCTTTACGTCGGAACGGACTATCCGACGAGTTCTACTGCGGCCCGTGACTTGGGTAGGAAGACGGGCATCATTTCTGGATTGTATGCTAAGGGGTTGTTGGTCTGGCGTGACTAGGACTACCCCTATCAATGATAATTCTGGAGCTTTTCGCATCGTGTATTTTCTGCTACCTGTCGAATCTTCGTACTAAAGTGTTATAATCTACTGCTTCCAGTGTGTTAGATACTGTTCTCAAGATTGAAATTTATCAACTCGTGTGTGAGGGTCCTAGCACCTTTGTCCGTGAATCTCAGGTGAAGTCAACAGGTAAGCTTCCCATTCGAGTTGTTTGGTCGTCCACACACCACTGTTGATCGCCTACCTACATCTGTTTTTACTGGTCCTTAAATCACCTGTGCCATCTTTTGCATTCAATGCGTGTCTGGAAAAGTGCCTTCCCCATCAGCACTTTGGTCCAAAGCATCCTTCTGTCAAAGTGCCTGCTCACTTTCCCACCAACATCCGATTTATCCAAAGCGCCCTTCTGTCGGCTTGCCTTCTCGGTTTCCCATCAACATTGCCGCACCCAAAGCATCCTTTCATCAGCTTGCCTTCTCAGTTTCCCATCAACGTTTACCCAAAGCATCCATCCTTCTATCGGCTTGCCTGCTCAGTTTCCATCCTCACCACGACCACAACAAACTGACATTCCCACTCACTTGCCAATAACTCGTCACGAAAAGCAAACTTCGCCCGATTTTTTGGAACTCGCTTGGAGAAGGAATAACTGTAGGCTCTTTCCACCATGTCTTCCATCAACGACAAGATCGAGGCCAGCGCCCGCGCTGCGTTGGACCTTGAGCAGTGCAATGCCGAGGGCAACAACGACCGTAAGTGCGACCCTTGGCTGCGTTTATATAAATCTCTCAACCCGAATAATTGACCGAAAAATTAGTTTCCTTCATCTACTGGCTGCGATCGCGCCAGGACACCATTGACATCACATCCGGTGTCTTGCTTGAGAAGCCCACTCCCAACGCGCTCAAGGAGCAGCTTGACGCGCTGTTCGACCGCTACGTTGCCGACGGCACCGTTTTGAGCAACTACTGCAAGAGCAAGATTGACGAGTGCCGCGAGCACGTCAATCAGAAGGCCGCACTCCAGAGCCAGATCGAGAGCTTCAGGGATTACCGAGCCCAGCTCACCGACAGTATCAATTGGCACAGGGAGGAGTTGCGCTTGCACCGTCTCGATGCCGCCGACCAGCAGGCGGCCTTCCAGCAGGAGAAGAACCATTCCGCGGCCATGCAGCGCCAGTACCAACACCAGCAACGGTTCCGCGACCAAGCCCGTGATCAGGCTCTCGCCGAGTTGGAGGCCCGCCATGAGGCGCTCATGAACGACCACGCGGACCTCCAGGTCCAGCATCAGGCCACGCAGGCAGCCCTCCAGGCGTCAGAGCAGGCGCGCAGCCGGGAGGCCGTACACACGAATGGTCTCGAGGACGCGCTCGAGGCCGCTTACAACCTGAACAACCACCTGACCGACCTCGTCAATACGCTACACGAGTCTGGCGTCACCATCACGAGTGGTTTCCTGGCCGAGGGAGAGGATGATGTTGTCAAGGACGAGGATGCCGACATCAAGAGCGAGAACGATGCCCTTAAGGAAGAGGAGATCAAAGCCGAGGACGACGATACCGCTTCATCCATGGCTCCGACTTACCCTCTCTCGTCGCCCCCTCACGCGATGTATGGACTGGAGTGGCACTAGGCAGCGAATGCCACGTGCCAGTGGACTTTGGATGGTCGTTATTGGGGGCTTCAGCTCTTCGGGTTGATCCTTGGATGATGAGAGGCTTGTTTTGCCTATTTATAGAGCTCAAGGCGTATGGGAATTGGGCTTGCCATCTGCATGATACATGGCACGGCGTTGCCAAGAGCTGGGGCTATGTTCTTGATGTATGAGTAGGAGACTTGGCACGTTTGGGTCTGCGAACATTGAGCAATGAATTAGTCGCAGTGTAAAAATAAATACGTAAACACAGAAGATGAACGAGGAGGTCTTGCCGATTGAGTCTTTTCTTGTAGAAATAAATGGATGTATGCGCACGTCCGTTTCGTCTGTTCATTTCCTACCTACTACCCCCCAAGGGTAAGTTTAACTCTGTTACCTTCAGAAAGATACCTGGAAGGGGGAGTTAAACATTACCCTGTAAGGTCGTACTTATTCGTACCTTGAAACACGAGACGATGGTATCACGCGACGACACATGTTAAAAAGCGTCTGACGTCAAGCGGCCAAGCGATCCGAGCCTTGGCTGTAATCTGATCCTATTTTCGTCTTTTCTTTTAATTGGCTTCCAATCCCCTTCATTAGGAGCTTTCTCTCTCTTCTTCCATATACGTCCTCTTCATGCACGTCATCTGCAATTACAACCTCGACCACATATCAACGAGCTAGGCCATGATCAGCAACGCAATGGAGAACCGCCACATGTCAGCAAACCCTCGGCCCTTCGCGAACTCTAAGGCTCGCCGGGCCGAGAAGGACGTCCCGGAATGGAAAGCTGCGCCCAAGCGGAGCAATGGCAAGAAGGATGCATGCATCACCGTCCGAGCCCGTGACAGCCCTCCACGCCAGCAGCAACTACCAGAGCCCCATAAAGGCGCCAAAAGCAGTCCCACGACACCCAGTCGGCGCGGCAGCCGGCTTCGCTCGCCGTCTCTCCCCGCCATCTCCGAGGTCAATCACCACTGCCATTACAGCAACGATGACAGCCCGAAGACGGCCTGCCCATCAATTACCACAACGCCTCGTTCTAAGACTATCATGACCAGCAATGTCAGCGAGTTGGCCGCCGTACAGGCGCTGCGGGAGAGCAACGAGGCCCTGCTGGCCCTTGCCACGGAACTCATCCGGATGATTCCCGCTTCCTTCCCTGTGCACGAGATGATCCAGAGACGGGAGGAGGCGCGGGCTCTAGCGGACAAGTTTCTTTCATCTACCGCAGTTATCGAGATGGGGCATCGAGGTTACGACCTCGAGGCAACAGGAACTACTCTATCTTCGCTACCACTACTGAAAGGGGATGCCGGGAGGATAGCTGGCGAGCCCGAATGTGCGAAAGTGCATCACCCTCGAAGCAAGAGTTCCGTCTTCTGAAAGAGGCGACGGTGGATTTGGGGCGCCATTGCTGTGTAGATGGGGAGATGGGGTTCCAGCTCTACTGTTCTGATTTCCTTCTTCTGCCCCGGGGTATCATCGTTCATGGTCGTCATATACACAAGAACGTCGTGTGAGCGATCACTGCGCGATTATCTAGGCGGGCAGGTACTCGCCGAATTTACTTTTACCTTACGTGCCCAGGTCACGAGCATAGAGTACTGCTGTACAATAATTAGACGCTGTACTGCTCAGTTGCTTGCTCATTATAATAATAACCAATTCATAATGCTCCCAAAAGCTTTAAACTCTACCTAAGTCGCTTGTTCCTGTGCGTCGGGATGATGGATAATTTGTCAGCCCGACTTCCACTAGACCCGTGGTTTGCCTATCTTGTTAGTACTCGGTGAACATACTGACTGAAATCTCAAATGGACCCGAACTACGTGCCTGAGAAGAGAAGACCAAGTCACCCGCACCCGAAAACCATCGGGCCACTCCAAAGCGACCCAAAGCCATGCGAGAGTAAGCAGCCTAAGAAAAGATGCCCATGAGGGTCGAGAATATGTCCAAGGATGTTCTCAAGGGCACCAAAAGGATTCCCAGCATGGTACCTGTCGGGCAGTCAACTACGCGCGAAAGTTCATTGGCAAGTATCTTCTATACTGGGGTAATATAGAAGTGCAACCCTTGCTTTTCACTATAATCGTCGGGCCTTACAGTGATGGATATCAACCGATCCCGTGCAGTCTGACAGTCATTTTTCCTTGCAGTATCCCCTGCAGACCTCCTCGAGAAAACCCACTCATCTTGGAACTGCTGCCTCAACCTCCCCCCTTTACTTGCAAAGCTTATAGTCCTGTCCCGGTCAACAGGCAGGTGCCTAGAGAAAATTCTGTCATTCCAACCGATAGATTTTGGGACTGAGAAGAACAATCAAAAGCTTATTCCATTGAGATGACTCGAATTTTGATTCATCAACCAGAGAAACCGACAGATTAAGGCCAATTTGTTGGCAATCACTCTACCTATCTTGGGCCCTCGACAGTGGCCCGATGTCAACATAAACTGTATATGCCAAAGCTATAGCGTTTATCAGTATCTAGCTACCGGTTCCATGGTACGAGTAACTTTAATGGCCCGAAATGGTGAGTCAGCTATAAAATACGAGGTCGGGCCACCCATTCTAACCAATATACCCAGGAACCGAGAAACCTTCCATGATAAGGACTCTCAGCAGATTTCCCAGTCACTTTTTCCATGGCCCGAAGTCTAATTTCTCGAGGGTATAAATAGTTCCTCTCCCCCCGGCCAAAATTGCAATTCCTCTTTCCGATTTATCACTTTCCTGGACAAGCAAAGTGATATTCTGCTGATACTCCTTGACATCTGACTCCAATACCACCCTCACACATCCGTTGACACAGCCAAGCACACCAGCTCAACTTCATTTCAAGTCTACTACAGTACTCTGATCAAGTATCTGTCAGACTCTACTTCAAACAATCTTTCTCTCTGGTCTCTTCCTATTACCGTCTAGGTAGACCATCAATTGGCACGTTCCCTGCCCAGTCAACTTTGAGACATTCACATCTCATCTCAACCAAACACTACTCTACTCAACCCGAGTCAACTCCAGACCACTTTGTCAAGATGGGTATCACTTTCAACTCCCGCGGCCTCCAGCACATCAACCGTGCAGCCAAGAAGCAGGCAGACAACTTCGGAATGGGCTTCAACACCAAGTATGGCCACAGCGAGGCAAAGGGCATGCCTCTGGCTGCTCTTGTTGAACGTCCCATCGTCTCTGACTACTCTTCTCGCTACGAGTCTCGTCCTATGCCAGCACCTCAGAAGCAAGACAAGCCCCGCTCTTCTTCGGGTTCTCCTACCAAGAAGAACAACAATGCTCCCAGCAAAAAGGTCGCTACTGCTCGACCTTCCAGTGTTGATCGTGCTTTTACTACTTTCACTCCCAACTATCACGGGACAGTGACTACCACTACCAAGGCTCGCCCCTCTACTACCACTACCACTACCGAACCTCGCTGGTTTACTACTTCTATCAAGGGTCTTCCTTCCAAGAAGAACAACAATGCTCCCAGCCAAGAGGACGCTCAACTGGGCAAACGAGCCGAAGTCCAGAAGCTGAAGGAGCTTGAACTCGAGAAGAAAAAGAAGGAGCACCAACTCAAGCACAAGACTCTCAAGGCGATGATGACAGCAAAGTCATCTCCTACTCCTCCTTCTTCTACTACCACCACCGCTCGACCTGCTACTACTGCTCGTCCTGCCAATCTTGCTCAACCTACTACTACTGCTCGTCCTGCCACTACTGCTCGACCTAATACTGCTTCCACTGCTTCTTGCCACTCTACCACTACTACCACTACCACACCTCGTCGCTCTTCGCCTGTCACTACTCCTCCTCGTCCTTCAACTGCCCAAAAGGCTCCAAAGGCAAAATTCATCCATTATAGCCTCGACGACTTGGAGTGCGAGTCTGACAGGCTACCATCACTGTCACCTTCACGAAGTGAAGACACTGACATGGTCGACTACGACGACGACGAATGCATCGAAACTCGCCCAAGAGTCCGCATTGCCACCCCCCGAATTCGGGGCTGCGACTCCGACGAGTCTTCTTCGCCTGTCGAACACACTCGAAGCACCAGCATGACGCAGAAGCAGGCCAAGCTTCAAGCTGTGATTGAACGCAAGAGAGCCAAGCAGGCCAAGTCTCGCAGCCTTGGTTGGGCCTAAACTCACTGATCACTATCAACACAACAAACAACACTGGATGAGTAGAGGCAGATCAATTGCTCCTCATCCCAAACTATCGGGTCCGGCAGTCGTGGGGAGTTTGTCACCTTCGAGGTTTTTTCTCCCCAAAGTAACTGCGGCTGTCGGTACTCTTTGGTTGCTATCACAGACACACACACACACACACACACACACACATACATTTCGTCTGCTCATTGGAGCGACACACTCATGGCCAAATGGTCATTCTCAGAGTCATCACACACAAACACAAAAACACAAAACAACAACAACACACAAACAAACAAAAACACTAAAAAAAAAAACACACAACGCATTGCAGCGATATAGCCCTGGCCACATTTGGTCATCTTCTACTCAAACTCTCAGATCATCACTACCTGAGAACGGGCTTCAGACTGTTTGGTTATCCCAGGTACCTGTTGGAATTGGTTTTATTGGAGGGGTGAGAGCTACAAGCTCGTGGATTTCCTAATGTCTTGGTTTGGGGATTGAGCTACAGGCTCACGGGATCCTGGTCATCTGGTTTTGGAAGGGGTGTTTCTTTTCTGTTGGAGTTCATGATACCCTGGGGATTTGGTTGGAGTTGTTCGGTACTGGGATAACCATCAGTCATAAATACTGTCTTGAAATCAATAAAAAGACATACAAACACACTTATATGTGCATTTGACTTGACAATCGTGACAGTTTTTCGTGTTTCGTGTATGGTACTGTGGTGTTCCTGTAGCATGTCGTCGCCACCTAGGTATCACGATCGCCTCCAACGGATCCGTACTAGCCCGATCCAGTACCTGACCCGTGCAAGGATCACCAATACGGCTGACGTATATATCGTACGGTAATTGACCGCCTTCTAGAAGAAACCTGGAAGCGTCTTGGATCCAGGCCCGGTGAGAATGAGATTGGTGCAGCCCCCAAGTGGAGCCGCCAGTGCATCGACCAGCGCCAGTAAGATTGCCAAGCCGTGACAGCTTACGCCCGCCGCCAACGCCCAGCCGAACGCATTTCACCCACCAACCAGCGACTTACTTTTTCCAACCTAGTTGCCTGCAAGTTGCCTGCATTAACACGACCGTCTTACTAGCTTAGGCATCTATTTATATATTATTGTCAATATTCTTAATTGCCACGAGGCAACGAAGAAGCACGTACATACATAGCTGCTGTACTTTCTTACCAATCAACCCATCCAATCTGCTGCCCCCCGCATGGGAACTCTCCTCATCTGAACTTCTGAACAGCTCGGGCCATGCTCTCCTTTTGACAGCGACCGCCACCCAACATGGACGAGGTCACGTCCTTGCCAGCAGAGGACTTCGCCTTCATCACCTACTGCGACAGCGGGTATACGGAGGCGACAGATGGCGTAGGCGAAGAAGAAGGGGCAGATCTGCTCCGCGTGAGGCGCGATGCCTTCTGGAGCTACTGCGGGCCCTTACTGGACAATGGCACCGACGCCGCCTCGCAGCTGCCCCCGAGCCTGCACGAATGGGCCGCGGCGTCGCTGACCGCTGGCTCGGGCCTGGACCTCCTGAACCGCCGCCTCCTGCCCTTCCTGGACTTTGTCAACCGCTTCGTGGCCGAGAACGGGCTGGATAACTACTGGCTGACCATCCGGGCCACGACGCCCACCGCCGAGTACGACCAGCCGCGGTGGCACACTGACGATATGTTCTTCAATAGCAGTAAAATCAACAGCCGCAGCAGTAACGATAAGTCAGTGGCACCATCATCACCTTTATTACCATTGACGCCGCGAAGGTGGTCCTTCTGGCCCATCCCGTCGACGCCGAAGCCCAAGGAGGACGAAGAGGAGCTCTTCCCCGATCGGCGGCGGCAAGAGCAGCAGCAGCAGCTGGACCTGGAGACGGACTGGAAGATCTGCACCACCCTCCTGGGCCCCTCGACCATGTTCATCCCCGGCCCTCACCAGCACCGCGCCCGCAAGCGCCAGCGCTCGGCCAAGGAAACGTCCCGCCGGGCCAACGAGCACGCCTGCACCTCGATTCGTTGCGTCGGGTGCGCATCGGCGGCCGACGACGTGCGGCGCGACCTGGGCGGTTCTCTGAAGGATTTGGGCGTCGTGCAGGCGGGGCCGGGGCAGTGCGCGTTCTTTCGGATTGGGCCCGGACGGGGGGCAGTGCATTCAGAGCCGCGTATGAGCAGTAGTGGTAGGAGTGGTGGTAGCCAGGAACGGGGGCGCATCTTCGTCAACGTGGTCCCAGGGAAGCGCGAGGAGCTGGAACGGCTGATGGGGAAATGGGGGATGGAGTTCCCTAGGTCGTGGTGGATCGCGCCGAGCCGGGTGTCGACGAGACGATGAGCCGTGGGGTTTCGTGCTTACGGCGTGGTAATTGGTTACTAGAGCGGCTAGGGTGAGCCGTCAATGGGATGGCATGTCAGACGGGCGGCTACTGAGAAAGAGGACGGGACATGAGGTCCCAGCGAGGAGAAGGGAGGCTAGAGGTCGGTGGGAGAGAAGTGGTGCACACATCATTCGGTTCGTCGCGGAGGTCATCTGCATTCCATATACCCTGATTTAGGAACAAGCGAGTTATCACAAGGATAGAAGGGCGAAATGATTTCTTGCGGAATCTCGATAAGCAATATCAAGAGGTTGCTATGTACATATAACTAAATTCGAAGGCAATCGCGGTTCACTTTCATGCTCACGCTCTTTCTTTCCAATCGGAGACCAGCGAAAACCAACTTGATGCGACGGGTGGTCAGCCAAACAAGCGATCACGAACTGCCAGAATACATCTTGCCGTAAGGGGCTTGACGTTTCGTCTCCCATTGGCAAACAAACGAGAGACCAGAAATTCAATCGCTGCCCTTGAGCGAAGAAACAAACGGGGGACGACGCGCCGCGCTGGAGCCCTGGTCGGGCCAAAGCCGCCATTAAAAGGAACCATGTTGACGAAACTCCACTATGGGGAAACCCCAGCTACCGAGATTGGCCGTCAGCCGCGACGAAATTGCAAGAAGCACAGTTTGCGCCAGCGCTGTCTTGTTGTCAAAGTCACACTTCAGCAAGCGGCACAGCAACCACGACCGCCTGAATAGGCGGCACGGTTACGGCGCAGCGCAGTCGGGCAGGGATGATGGGGAAGAAGGAATTCAATGCTAGCTAGCGAATTTACAGCGCAGCGCCCAGCGGGCCCTCTCGTCAGCCCGAGACCCAGTCGTCGAACATCGGGAAAAGATTGCTTGTGTGATTGGGTAGTGGCCGGAAGGGGGCTCAACAGATTTCGGTCAGCATGGGTGGGGACACCACCGTGAAGTAGGTAGCCGAGATGGTACGATGGTGTCTCCCGTCGCATTGGCATCCCATGACTAGAAGAACCCGTCAAAGCATAGTGCGACTTGAAAACTACAGAAATAAGATCGCTCAGAGGACGGGCACGTATATAGAAGCTGGAAGGTCACGAGAAGAACAGACAATGTGTCAGTGGCTGTCCGACAGCGACACGAACAAAGCGATGTGTAAAACGATCTGAGACGAGGGTATATTAGAGTCGCAGTCTCGTTGGGACTAGATACTACATTTATGCGTATAGTACATCCATCCATTAATCATTATCCATTCCAATCCGCGTCTATCGTTCCCATGTAGCCAGCTTACAGCATGGCAACGGCGCCGATGAAACCAGCGGCGGCCACGGCACCAGCGACCATGGCGGTAGGCTTAGGGGCAGCAGCCTTGGCGGGCTCAGAGCTCTGGGCAGCGCCCTCGCCGGAGCCGGAGGCAGAGCCGGTGGGGGTGGGAGTGGGGAGAGCGATGCTGGCGTCGCCGAGGAGGGACTTGCAGGCGGGCTCCTTGGTGACCTGGGCGAGCAGGCTCTCGGCGCTGGAGAAGACGGGGTCGGCGGTGCAGGCCGACATGAGACCGGCGATGTCCTGGGTGTGGCTGCTGTACCAGCCGAGCAGGGTGGACTCGTAGCTCGACAGCGGCGCCGACAGCGACGAGGGCACCGACATTTGGGTCCCCAGGGCGGAGCAGGCCGAGGCCAGGTTGGTCGGGATAGCCGTCTCGGTGAACTGGGGCACGTCGCTGGCCGTCGCGTAGTAGCTCAGCAGCTCGCCCGTGGGGGTCGGCAGGCCGGCGATCAGCATCACGGCCGACGAGGTGCAGTCCGACGAGCCCGACTCGGAGGCCTGGCGGGCCACCACGTGGGCGGGCGCGGTCAGGTCGCGCAGCTGGTTGGCGGCGGCGTGGTTGTAGGTGGCGCCCACGGTGGAGGCGAGGCCGGCAAGGGCGGCGCTGAGGAGGACTTGGTTGTGCATCTTGATGGACGGTAGCTGATTCGTTTTACTGAGTAGTTGATGTTCAAGTGGCGAAGGGTAGTACTACGAAGTAACGCAGGACGAATGTTACGAGTTGGTAGATGGATGGGTGAAGGATCAAAACAAAACAAGTGCAACTTGCCAGACGGGGCTGTAGTACTTATATGAATCCTACTGTTACGGCGCAGTATCTCCTACCCCAGTTATCCATGATTGGCTTGGTTTGCTATTTCTGGCGGTTCACTTGCCTCCCGGAGCAACCTGCAGGCCGCCAGGCACACTCTCAAAGCTGCAGGGAGGTAATGACGACGAAGCGAGGATGGAAGCAATAAATGCAGGGGCAATTGTAAGTCTAGGGCCAGTCGAAGCAAACAACTCAGCCTTGAAGCGGGCAAGCGTCGGGCCTAACCAGGCACCCAGGCTTAGAGTAAGTCGGCGACCAGTAGCAACGTCCCCAACGAGCCAACCATCACGCCAGAACGACCCAGATATTGCTGACGGCCAACCGAATCGAGACCCAAGTACGGAGTAGCGGCTACGAAATCAATGCCACCTCGTCGCAAAAATGGATCTGCTACGGGGCACGCATGCAGTGTCTGATTAGCCGATCGAGCAGAATAGTAAGCAGACAAGAACTCCATTCCAAGCTAATATGGCCGTGAGACAATCGCGAAGTCAGTCCATCCGTCACCTGGCCGGACCGCAGCAAGCTTGGTGCTTGGCTAGCAAGCTAGGCAGAAGGAGTCGCCTTGCGTTGACGGGTTGACTGACGAAATGAGAAGGACCATGTGCTTGGCAACTTGGCAACAAACAATTAACTTGCTACACAGGTCAGTACGAGAGATGTTCTAGCTGTCTCCCTTTGTTGATATCGGTAGCGCCTTCCAATTGCAAGCATTTTGTATCATCAATTTGTTGATCTTGATAGGACTCACTCTCCCTAGGCCATAAAAGATTGATGGTCAGATAGATGTGGATGGTGGGAAGCTGCCACCTGCCAGCATGTCGGTTGAGTTCCGACAACGCATGCATGGCACAGCCACCAACCACCAACCACCAACGGCACCTGACAACTGACTCGCATTCGCTGTGTTCGCAAATCGACCTTGACATTTGTGGGATTGCTACTGTAGACCAACCCGCCGCCGTCAACCGGAACGCACTACTACCTATTCGTGACACTGGCTTAGCTCCATTTCCCGGCATCTTTTCCGCTCAAAGAGGCGTGCTTTTCCGAAGGGCCAAGAAGAGGCGCCCCAGAAGCTGAAAAAGCGATGAGCGCCCTACTGCTGTTAGTGTCGATTTCTTGTGGCCCAGATACAGTACGAGAAACAGCCTAGGACACTTGGGACCGGCAACTGTCTTGACACTGACTGATGCATCGATTCAAGTCAACGGGCTAAACTGCCTGGGCCTGGCTGCACGCTAGGACATCAATTGCATACACTCTTTGCAGCTGGAGATACCAATATCCAAGCGAACCTGCAAACGGTAACCTCGAAATTCCAAAGGTCGAAAAGGGTCTTCAGATAACCTACCTACGGAATGGATGGAAGCGATGGGACTGGTGAAACCCACCGGCCAGTCCTTTGTCCTGTCTCCCTGTCCACATGCGCAGCGGGCTGGCGGGCTTGCGGGAGGGGCTGAACGGGGCCTTGCACACTGCACAGCCGATCCACCACCATCGGTCGCCTTTCGCCACCATAGCTTTGGTCGCTTGAGAGCCCAGAGCCCAGAGCCCTAGTCTCCACGCGACATAGACTTGCGTAAGCCGCAAATTTCCATCAAGCAAGGATCTTCCTGATCCGGCGTCCGAGGCGCGATGGCAGAGTGGTCTAATGCGATAGACTAGAATTGAATCTTCGGTTCTAGGTATCTATTTCCTTCGGGAGCGCAGGTTCAAATCCTGCTCGCGTCGCGATGTTTCTTTTTTCATTTTGTGTGAAATGCTCTCAGTTTATGTCGAATCGATCATATCTGATCATTCGGGTATTTGATTTTGATCATGTTCGCTATCATTTCCCTTTTTAATGTTGTTGTTGTTGTTGCGTAATGCTCACCAATGTTACCAAAATGGGTGTTCTTCAGGAGCCCCAGAATAACGGTTCTAGTCCGTCAGCCGAGCTTGTGAACGACTCTGTAGTTGTCATACAATCTGCCCACCACTGGCCGCGCTTGACTCTATACAAGCGATATAGAATGAGCTCTTTCTTGCTGTGTCGCAAGTTGAGTAGCATATGTGCTATGAAATTCAGGAGTATACCATAGTTGTATGCAGAAGAGAAGATACCATCATTGCTGCAAATGGCCGGATGAGATTGGCTCACACGGCATCCATCCCGAAGTAGATCAAGATCGCGCGTTCAGTTCGGACGAGGCCCGGCGTTGACTGAAGTGCGTACCACCCAGCCAACCGAGTTGACCTCGGGGAGTGTCCAATCTGATGGAACAATCCAGACAACATGGGAAGCAAGGTGAAAACCAGGAGATGTCAATTGCGAGAAGACCCAGAATGCGCCACATTACCGTGCGCTGCATTGGTGCTGCCGGTGTTTGCCTTGCATATTCGCACGTAAGACGCCGAGTCGCCGGAATAAGCATATCTTGCCGTTGGGGCCGTTGTGACTGCAAGGTTTGCCCAGACTAACCCAAGCATGGTTTCTCGGTCAATCGCCAGAGGTGGGACACCGATGTGGTGAGACCCGAGATCTCCTGGAGTAGATACGATTCCTCCGGTATGAGTCTAGCCTTGCGTGCAAGACATAGTTCTGTCTATCTACGAGTCCAGCAACACAGAAAGCGCTTTACTATATCAAAGTGCAGTGACAAGGCGAGGGACACTGAGGATCCCTGCTCCACGTGTGCATCTTCTGTCTTGTCTTAGACATTCGGAAAAAGCTGAGATGCTGATGAAGAAAATATCCCGGGCGGTGAAGAAGACATTGGTCATCATCCGTAACTTCATCAAGAATGTATTCATTGACAACTGCTAGTGGTATGTTGTATGCCTTCAGTAAGACATGCAGAGGTGCTGCCAACCAGCAGTTTCTGCAGCCGCAAAGGCGAGGAAGGGCATGGTGATGTTGATGATATCGTGGCATTGCCAGATGACGGCGAACGATACCAAAAGCAATACGGGGATCACGATATGTGGCAAGAGTCAGCGGTGGCTGCTGCTGCTTCTGAAGATGGCAGCCTCTGAAAACAAGATTTCCTGAGTTTGTGATGTCAGACAAAAGGTGTCGAGCATGTAGGTTGACATAGGATGACCACCAGTTGTCGAATTGTAGAGATGCCCGCTCCTCCGCATCAAGTTACGCCGTGTTCGGCAAGTCCGCCCCGATTACTCTTTTTTCTTGTGAGAGCGCACCTGCGTGGGCTTGGTATTGGTCGCTGTTACTGATATTACCTACCTGCCGAGCATCGTGCTACACTGCATGTGGCATGAGTTGTCACCTCAGGGTGAGATACGGCCATGGTTCATCGATGCCAGTCAACCCTATGCGTCGGGTACAGTAGGTCGGCCATTGCCAATAGGGGTGGTTCTTTCGTTTTAGGGGGGGTTAGGAGGTAGCAGTAGGCCAAGCTTAAAGGAGGTTATTGCCTGTCTTTTCTAAGAATAAGGAGAGTAAGTTGCGAGACTAGTGCGGCAATACGGCCATTTTCCTTTCACCTAGGTGATAACGGGCGAGGAACGCGAGGGGGGGAAATGACGTGAACCTGCGTAAGTTGTCGAGAGGTTTGAGAAATTTGGTGCGAGTGGGGGCGGGTGGTGGTTTGTGGTGTTCTGTGGTGTGTTCTGGTGGTGCAGGGGGAGAGTGGCAGATCACTGATTGGTGGGCTACCAGAGAGATGAAATCTGGGGAACCTAGAGTCAGCTAACCGGCTAGACGCTGGACCAAGATGGCGCGCTGGGAGATCGACGCCGATAGCGCCAATGGGAAATCGGTTGCATCAGTGCGGAAAGCTCGTATCCAAGCCCAGCAGCAGCAACACAACAGCACAGCACCTGCAACATGCACCACTCTCACTCTCCCCCGATAAAAAGTACAGTCAGAGTATATCGCGCCAATCGAGGCAGATAACGGCCACGAGAAGCAGCCGAAAGAAGGATGACTGGAATGCCGATGGTGACCTCATTGCCAACTGCAGTCAGCTTTGTCAGCCATGGTGGTACTCTGCTGTCCGCCGTGCTGGACCCTGACGTCGTAATGAGCGGCTACTGAAGAAACAAAACGACCCCACGGCCACCAAACAGCCGACAGGCGAGCGACACGCGCAAGACTGGCTGCAACTTGCACCCGCAGCAGAGCAGCCAACAGCGCTCCTATTATTAGGGTATTTCCCGCACTTACGGATTTCCATGTCGGTTGCGAAAGCGTTTAGGTACTAGAATGGAATGGCAAATGGAAAATAGGCCTGCACATCCACTGTACCACACAGGATCGCTGGCCCCAAGAGAGACCCGAACGCGCAAGCTCGTTGGCTCCAGTGGGCGGGCTAACGTGGAAAAAAACACCGAGGGTCTGAAAACTGTCACCCGAACCTGAAATGCCCACACCCCGGATCCCTGACCAGTGACTGCAGTGCACATCATCTACGCATTCGGGAGGGCGACTCGACCACCTCCCACTTGTTGCCGCCTAACTTGGTAGCTCACCCCCTCGGTCGATGATCTCCTCGACCCATTACGACCGCAGATGGATTTCTCTCGTTGCTTACGGGCGCAGACCAACACCAGGCCGCTTTTCTCGTCCACTTTCTCGTCCAACGAGTCCGGTTTCCCCTATGGATCGCGTGCATTAGCCAAGGTAACTGCCGTGTCCGTCCTTTGCCAGCCTACATATATGAAGATGACCACCGCCGCACCTTCAAGATCGCTTGGCTCGACACCACCACCCGCCTTCTCAGTCCCATTCTTCCCACCACGATCTTACTCTTCCCCAGGGATTTTCTGCGAGACACATATCTCCAAGACATCATGCGCTTCTCCGTGATCGCCCTGTGTGGCGCTGCTTCCGTGTCCGCCCTGGCGGTACCTTCAGACTCCTCCGCTGCCAAGCGAGCCGCCCCGAAGCCCGTCGACCTAGCCCAGTTCGGAAAGTTTAAGACGACAACACTAGAAGAGGCCAAGGCCAAGCTCGACGCCGCACTCAAGAAGGCGGGTAGCGATCTGGCGGGCGGCCTGGGCAGCCTGTTGTCGACGGCGACCCACCAGATCGATTGGAACACCATCAAGGACCACGACAGCGCCAGTTATCTCGGCGGCGCCGCCCACCCCCACGCCCGCTCCGTCATCACTGCCCGGCAGTCCGGCAACTGCACCAACCCGTCCGTCCGCGTCGAGTGGCGCGACATGAGCGAGCAGGACCGCAAGGGCTGGGTCCAGGCCGTCAAGAAGCTGATGGACCTCCCGGCTTCGGGTGCGTTCTCGGCCTCGGGCGCCAAGAGCCGCTACGATGACCTGGTCTCGGTCCACTACCAGATGACCGAGACCATCCACGGCGTCGCCCAGTTCCTGCTCTGGCACCGGTACTACCTCCACCTCTTTGAGGACCTGCTCCGGTCCGAAGGCGGCCTCACCGGCCCCCTGCCCTGGTGGGACGAGACCCGCGACGCCGGTAACTTCTCCAAGGCCCCCATGTTCACCTCGGACTATATTGGCAGTGCCCCGTTGGCCAAAGACGGCCTGGGTTGGTGCATCACTGATGGTGTATGTCTCTTCTGTTCTCATATTACCACGCCTTCATTCAAACTTAAACTGACAATATGACTCGCAGGCTTTCGCCAACAAGCAGCTGACTGTCGGCGGTGACACATGCCTTTCCCGCGGCGTTGACGAGAGCTCCACGGCCAACTGCAACCAAATGTTCATCAACACCTGCAACTCTCATCCGAAGTTCTCTGACATGGCAGGTTGCGCAGAGCTAGGGTATGCACTCCCGTCCCCCTCTTCCTTCAGCATGTTGCCATACTAACATGTTCTCAACCCAGCCCTCATGCTTATGGCCACAACGGCGTGGGTGCCGTTATGGCCGGCGTCCCTACCTCGCCTAATGACCCGTCCTTCTTCCTGCACCACGCTTTTGTCGACCACGCATACCGTATCTGGCAGATCGCGGACCCCAACAACCGCCTGACCCAGATCAACGGCTGCTCCGATAAGGCCAACCCCTGCACGCCTGCCTCCGCCAGCGTCGGCCTCAGCTCCAAGGGCCTCCGCCCCGACGCCACCGTTGGGGACCTCTTCGACACCACGGGCGGGTACCTCTGCTACCGCTACAGCTACTAATGAGTGCGACGACTGCCTCATGTTTTGATATTCTTGTTTGGAGTTTGGGGATGCCTTTGTATCATGATTTTAATTGTACCCGCGCGATGACTCGCTGATACCCTTGTTTGACGACCTCTGCTGGAGCTCCAAAAAAATACTTTCAATGTCTAGTCATTAATGGATAATGGCCAATTAAGATCTATCAAACCATATATATACATGTTCGTTCTTGGGTATACTGCTTGTGGTCTCTTGAAGCATTGTCGAGCTCGCTGTCGTTTTGGCAATGGTTCGCACCACCTGCCCAGACCAACCAACCCCTGATCCTGATTACTAGCGATTAGGCGTCCTTTGCCCGTTCGCTTCAATTGGTGTATGGCAGCTTTGTCCCCAGACTATGTAGAGCATTCCCATTGAACGAAACATTGACACAATGACGGCCGGCAACAAAGCGGCTATCGCACAATGGTCCCTCCGTGGAGGGGTCTCGACATGACATTACATTACCGGTCTTCGTGTCCCTTCCACTCCCATCATCTCAAAAGAACGACCCCTGCTTGGCTCCTGTTTATGTATGTGACACATCCTACATTACGCCACATGAACCCAACTGACATAATCGAGTCTATCCACAACCGCTATTCAAAACCATTCCACACGAACCAAGCGATCCATTACTCGACCTCTCGCAATAAGGACACCACCTGAGACCAACAGTTCCGTCGTTACACCACCACCACCAACTCGAGCCTCGACCACCACACCCCCACCCAACGACCAAAACCCACCCAGCCAACCATGCCCACTCAACAATACCTTCCGTACGAGGATAACCCAAACGTGCCGCCCCCGAAGATGAAGTGGCCCGAGATCCTGCTCGTCACGGGCATCGCCATCGTCGCCGCCCTGTTCGTGGCGGCCTACTGCTCCGGCCACGTCCGGGAGTTCCGGGAGCGCCGCGCCCTGCGCCGGGGCCAGAAGAAGCAGCAGTGGCCCAAGCCGAGCCGGGCCGAGTTGATGAATCGGTCGCATAATAACCAGTCGGAGGAGGAGCTGGTGGGAGGGTATTATAAGTGATGAGTAGAGGAACGTATGAGGGGGGATGGGGGTACGTCGTCTCTTTCGCGCGGGACTGGCTGCTGAAGGGGAGTCTGTCCAGTCATCTACGCAAGGCTCATGATCACCGTTGGAGAATCGCCCTGGCGGATAACGATAACACATCCAGCAAGGGATATGTGTCATGGTTAGGTTAGACGTAAAAACACGACATTTTCAGTCCGTTAAGATTCATGTCATTGTGAAGACGCTGCCCACTTGCATCGTCGTCAAGTCCGTTTGGTAGAGGTAGACACAGAAGTACGGAGTGCAGTCTGTATCACAGTCATCATATTTGCCGATATAGCTCAGCTGGGATTCAAGATATGTACGGCATGGTCGACTGATCAAGTCCAGACCCGCCCCTATGTCGGAAAACTGGCACCACTCAAAACTGAACAGCAACGAACGTAAAGGAGTAAAACCGCCCGCTAGCAAACACCATGGTATCAAACGCTGACCCCCATCGTCTCCGTCTCCCTCCCCAAACGCCTCGCTAGCCCTTACATACACAAAGCGAATTCTCCCCAGCCCCCTATTCCACAACCGGACACAAGTCATAGTTCCCGTCCACATTGTTCCCCCACCACTTGGGGAACGGCTTCGCCGCCCCGCCGGCGCCGAAGACGGCAAACGACAGGATGAAGAGGGCCAGCAGGGCGGCGCCGTCGAAGGCCGCCGTCACCAGGTACGAGTAGTCCCGGAAGAGGCGCGGCTTGTGGTTGCGCAGGTAGAACTGGATGAAGAAGCCCGCCAGGAGCTGGCTGAAGATGACGCACGTCTGGCTCGCGTTGTAGGGGACGTAGCCGGCGAACTGGATGAACTGCGGCATGTTGATCTCGTAGAGGGAGAAGTTCCGGATCTTGGGGAGGAACTACAAGAGGAGGAGAGAAGTCGTGTCAGTCACAGAGGTTTCATTCGGGAGGGGAGGGGGTAGAAAGGAAAGGCTTGCTTACAATGACCAAGACGCGGTGTGCAATGACGACCGCTGCGCCGATCGCAATACCGGCCGTGACCATCACGTACGGCGCCCCTGCCGTGTAGAAGTACTTGGCCAAGGCCCAGGACGCCGCGTTCGTGTTGTACGCCTGCAAAGTAGCGCCGCTCCAAGAAGAGTCGCCGTTGCTGCTGGCAAGGAGCTCTTTATTGCCCGTCACGATGGCAATCATGACGGCATAGTTGAGGAAGCCGCCCAGGATGGTACCGTAGATCTGCGTGAGGAACATGGCGCGGGGCGGGATCTTGAGGTACTCGCCCATCTTCAAGTCGTTGGACAGGGTCACGGCATTACTAATGACGTTATGCGACCATACCGCAAAGTACATGTTGCCGATAGGTTTCCCCGGAAGACAGAGACCGGCAATCATCTTGGACAAGTTGTTGGTGGCGATACCGTTTCCATAGCGAGAGTAAAGCAACGTGCTCTGTTGGAACAAAGGTCAGGGTCGGGAACAGGATTCAGCACCAAGGAGGGGTTTTCAAAAAGAGGGAGGGCGACTTACGAACGGGGCGACGATGGATCCAACCAGCAGTGAGACGATAAAAGCCCAAACGGGCAAAGTGATGTTCTCCTTGATGACGACGACGAGGCCAAGAACAAAGCTAATCACAAGGACGGCCACGTACCACCACCATGGGGTTTCCTTATAGCGACTTGCCATGTGCGTATGATGAGGGTCGTTGTACTCTCCCTTTCGCGCACTCTTGTACGCCCGCACAATGTCCTTGCCCCAGAAGAGGATGCAGTGCATGATGAGTGCGCCGATCTGGAAATACAGTCAGTCGCTCGCTCTGTAAGTGATCATCAAAAAAGGGCATTCGGTCACTGACAGCCGCATTGGCAATGAACAGGCCGTACGCCATCGTTCCTGCCAGTCGGGGAACACCATACTTCTCCAGCATGGATTCGTCCAGCACACCGTTGACGAAAACTTTAGTGATGGGGTACTTTGACCCGTCGGCCGATCGAAGCAGAGTCGACATGAATGGGAGACTCCGAGAGCCCCAGGCATCACCCCAATAGATCGCGGCCATGATGATGAAGCAAGCAGCATAGCCAAGGGCCATGTGTAGTTGAAGCTTAAGAGGCAATGATGTGTTGAATGATGTGATCTGCAATTTAGGTAACTAGTCAGTGCCAATGGGAGTGTGGGTTGAGGATGATGGTGTGCTCCTTACGTATTGCCAATCCAGCGAGATGCTGAAGAGACCCAGTCCTTCGTTGTTGACCGAACCACCAAAGATGTTGGTCAGTGTAGCAGCGGTTGCACCGGTAGCCTTCATAGAGGCTAAGCACTGTAGTCTTTGTATCAGTCGGCGCGCTCACGCTAGGTCAGTCAGCAGGGGGCTTCGACGTACCGGAATGGAGATGGCGTTGAGCCAAGGCCACATATAGGCAGGGAACCATTCCCAGACAAACATGCCAGTGAAGGCATACCAGAAAACTCGAATAGGCTTCGAGTCCTTCACATGTTGCCAATGCAGCCCTTGAAGTGCCTTGACGGTCGGAAGTGTACTCCAGTAAACGGCCTCGACGTGCCATACAGCGACGGGTCGCATCAGCCCACACAGGCCATAACCAAACAAGCCAATGGAGATGAGCGACAGCACAATCGTAGTTGCGCTCAACGGTAGGTTGTAGAAGAGATCCTGAGCTGCGAAAACCTTGATCGTGTCAGCGGCGTTAGAAGCCGACGTGGCGGTGATGGCGCAGATGGCATGCTCCTTCAAGCCCCACGGGCCCGAATTCACGAAGCTGAGGACGGTGATCCACCAGGGGCGTTTTCCCGTACCGCCGCGCTCCCTCCAACGCGCCTCGTAATGGTCACCACGGGGAAGAAAGTTGGCCCAGGCGTTGCCGACGAAGTAGGCGATGAGCGTAATGAATGTGCCGGATATGGTGACATTGGTTGGTTTAAACTGCACATTTCTGTTGTTAGCCTCGAACACAGGTATGCCAGCCACACTTGTCGGTCGATGGGCCTACCTGGTAGATCTGGTACATAGTAGCTTGAAATCCCGAGAAGATGGTCGCTAGGACCATGCCACGGAAGGTAATGGCAGGGTCTCCGTCATCTCGCAACGACAGCAGATGGTGAGCAGCATCGTGGCCAGTGACGATGATGACGTCGTCGCTAGCCGTGTCCTTTTCATGCTCAACTGCTTCACCTTCGCTGGGACTGATGGCGGCAGTGATGGCGTCTCCGATGAACTCCCCTTTTTCGGTGGGAGCAGCGTGGACAGGATGGATCCTTGTCTCATTGACTTCTTGGTGGGTCGGAGCCTCGACAACCTTGCCCTCCACGGGGTTCAGGGCCCCGACCACAACGGCAATATCGTCAGAAGTGTTAGGCATGTTGAAGGTCGTGTCTTGGACGAAGACCAAGGAGCGACAAGCTTTCTAGCGCGGAAGTGACGAGTTCATTTCAGCTGGGCAGAGTCAGTGTGGTCGTTGACAGTTAAGTATGGAATGTCGGAAGAACTAAAGCATGCAAGCACCATCAGGTGTAACAGTAACAGATGTCCGAGTGCATTGAATGCATGCACCTTATCTTGGGAGACTCACAGAAAAGGTATTCTGGCCATGGCGCGATAGGGTCTAAAGATTTACCATGGCCTGGATTGATCGAGCCTAATCGACCACCGTATCCCTGACACCCAAGAAGAGGGCGTCGTCGGGAGCTGAACCTCGTCCAATTAAGGCGCCATTGCAATATTAAAGAGGCCGACGACCCATGCCGATATGCCCAGGTGTCTACCCGTAGAACTCGACATGCAGGCGACGGTCGAAACTTGGCCTTCCTTTTCCGGAGTAGCTGTCGAGTTGCGCCGTGAACCGCTGCAACGTGAGGTTGGGATGTGCAGAGACAGATGCAACCTTGGCAATGCTGGGTGTCCCCAAACACAAACACATGCACACCCTCTACTGCACCCTCCACGCCACCCACTTACTTGCTCCTCTCTTGATGATAGGATACCAAGACAAGGGATCTATGCACGGTGCAGTGCATACATATTGCCTGCCCCGTCTCTTATCGTGGACGGAGCAACTTGGACGGCCCGGAGGGGATGATTCTGATTCGAAGATATCCCATGTCTGTTATGCGCATCAGTCGAAATGGGGTCAAGTGATTGGTGGCAATGGTTGCTGAGCTGCAAGGCTTCAATTTATCGATGGAGGATCTTCGTCGTATAACGTTTCTGGAACAGCACGAGCAGTCTTATCGCGGCGGCGGCTACCCCGACGAATATGCTGTTGGTGTTTTCTGTTCTGCTTTTCGGGAGACATCGTCCGTCAACGTCGGGCGATTTGATATGCACGCCTGGTGCACCCCGAACGGCCCAAGAGAAACATTGATAGACACCGGGTAACAGCCAATGGGACATGTCTGTCAATCTCGGGTACAAGCTGCATCAACATCTGGTTCAACGCACCCACTCTTCCCCGGCCCTATCTTTGGATCCATGATCGCTGAAAGGCTGCACGACTCGAACGTTGGGGTCGGATCACAAGCGTTGCCTCAGCCGGGGTTGCACAAACAATAAACGCTGGAGCCGGTGGTACAGTAGGGGGCCGCCAATCAATTGTTTGATACTTGACTGGAGGTGATAAAGTCCAAGAACCAACCCCCTGGTCGATCCGTGCCACAGCCAGCAAAATACGCGGGTCCATGCAGCAATCGCCTGATGGTGCCCACCGATACAAGCAACCACTTGTTGTTGGCATCAAATGCGAATAGTAGGCGGGTAAGATCGCGTCCGATATGCCCTGAACAGGAAGGTGTGTGTTGTGCATCCTCAGCTCTCTCTATCTTTGCCAAGGTTGGCTCTTCCCCTCAGCGCCGAGGCTTCGGTGGTTCGAGCACTGCAAGCTGGGATATCTCGACAGGTAGGGCAGATAACCCAAACATGCGATCGACTGCAGCAGTACGATCATTTATGACCGGATCGGGTGCAGATGAGCAAAGGCAGGAGGCCCAATGAGGAATGATACAATTCCGTTCTTGCCGTCCAGGTCAGAGTGTATGGCTCTGCATGTGGTACGGCAACGTTGCTGTTGGCTGTCGCTCGGAAGGAAAGGAGAAGGAGAATGGATGCGCATCCATGGCAAGCAACATGGATAGAAGCAGCAAGGTTGGAGGGGTGCAGACAGTGGGGGTTTGCGAGTTATGGTGCGAGGACCGCTAAACGAACGGGCTGATCGAGACCCCTACGCCCCGCAAATTGAAGATCGCTTAGGTGCCAAGATTAAAGTGCTGACAGCACAGAGACACACACCCGATAACATCACTTCCAACGCTCAATACAGCTGCATGGAACTTTCTACTTTAGTAAGTAGCAACTTGAGCACCACCATAGGATTCTTCTATTTCCCCATCGAGCGTACATTTCTCGATACACGTGCCATCGTGGGATCAGTATCGAACCAGGAAACATGTCGCGATTGGGACACATGCGCCGTTCTCGATGCGGCGTGGTGCAGTCATCGGCTCGATGTCCCTATCGTCATATTGTCTCACTCACCCTAAAATCGCGACATGGCAACATATTGGGTCTCCCCTTGCATCCCTGAAATCTGCCGCAACTTGCTGTGGGAGTGTCACATGCCAACAACAGGTTTGCCTTCCATCCACCTCTTCTATCTCCTCGGTCTAACTTGTAACTGTCGTGCATCCAACTGTGCCTTCAATGTCATCAAGTAAGGGGGGTATCAATTGGGTATTGAGTAGGTAGGTAAGTAATGCTAGTTGGTATCATTCGAACGCCATATTCTCCTCTCTCTCTCAGCTCTTCTTCGTTCATTCGTATCATTGAGTACTTTTTCTTCCTCTCGCTCTTTTCCTTCCGTCTCCTCCTTCCGGGAGCCGATCCAGCCTAGATCCTCCAAGGCTCAGCCCTCGTCCCCTTCCCCGCCTCGTCCACAGAAAACCGGGACACCTTGTTCCCCCCGTCCCGTATCGTCGCCGGGCTCGGCAGGCCCGTCAGCTCGATCTCGTCCTCCTGCGGCTGCGGCTGCTTCTTGGCGGCGGCGCTGCTCCGGGTGCCCGTGGTGCCGGTACCGCCGCCGGCCTTGGAGGTGCCGTGCGAGGACGCGTACTTGGTGACCGAGTGCACGGTGCTGTGGACGAGGCGCTTGAGCCAGGCGGGCGCGTAGTAGTTGAGGAGCGGCTTCAGGCTAGCCAGGCAGTTGGTGATGATGTAGGTGCCCGTCTCGATGACGGACCAGCCGACCAGGGCCACGGAGGCGAACGTCCGGTCCGCGAAGGCGGCGGTGCTGAAGAAGGTGACGGCGCGGATGATGGACGAGACGATGCCGAAGCTGCCGATGGCGAAGATGAGGGCCAGCGCCACCCGCTTGGCCGTCGGCAGCTGCAGGCCCCAGATGGTCGACAGGGGCAGGCCCATGATGAAACAGTCCATGATGATGCCCGGGATGGCCTGGGCGTGGAAGAAGAGCTGGACGTCGATGCAGACGCCGCCGGGGATCTTGCGGTCCCACCAGTAGGCCAGCGGCCGGCACTGGAAGCAGGCGACGAGCACAAACGACAGGCTCGTCGCCGCCAGCAGGCCCTGGATGATCCAGGCCCACGCCCGCCTCGCGCCGCGCCAGTTGAACACGCGCAGGTACAGGAAAACAATGGCCATCTTGGGCAGCGCCATCGAGGTGAAGTAGACCATCTCGAAGGCCAGCAGGCACTTGGCCCAGCCCTCAAGCTGGATCGGGTCGTTTTCCTCGAGGTACTCGACGTGGCGTCCCACGCCGCCGACTTTAGTCATTACTAATTTTGGTTCTTGTCAGTATATATCGTGTCTGGTGGGGTGATGAAGGGGAGGCTTGCATATGGCTATGGCACACATGCCCAGGTTCACGACGTACGCGAGGAGCAGAAAGGTGTCGTCGAGGCCGAACTTTTGCGAGGTAAAGGCCTTGGCCCAGAATCGCAGGCCGAGGAAGACGGAGGTCAAGACGGCGAAGGCGATCGAGACATTGACCAGAATGTATCCCTCGTCGTCGTCGAGTTGCCCCTTGCCCGGGCCACCCCATATGGCTCCTCCCAGCATGGCGATTTGATGTTAATAGTGTTTCTCGACTCTTCGGTTCCCAGTTCCCTTCGCTGCTATTTCATCGGCGACCTAGAAGTCGCTGTCGAGGGGTCGGTGAGGTCGTCGATGTCGTGAGGCCACGGTTGGTAGATCCAGCTTCGCTTACATAGGTCCACACCAGAATAAGACTCGAGGGGTAGGTAGCGGAAATCTCAAAAGGAAACCCAGAAAAGGACCAGGGGACCAGAGTGACCAGGGGCTGTGGGATTGCTGATCACTTTTATATATCAGTCCACGTCTAAACGAAATAGATGGCGATGAAGATGGGGAGGGACGGTTTAAGCTCCCTTGGCCCTCTTGTCTCGGCACGCCAGATCGGTTCCCATCCGATGTTTCGTCCTCGGCGGTTTTATGCTCCTGGGCGCCCTGGACCTGCCCAAGAAAGCAGGGCTCGCCCATCCCAAGATTCATGGGCGCAGTCGCTGTCGCGCCAGGTTGCATTCGCCCGATCCTTCCATCATGCAGGCTTTTTCCTATGGTTGGGGGGATGGATGCACTTAGCAATGCGACCATCCCCGTCGTCCGTCCTGCCGACCGACCGCGGAAATCGTCCGGCCGGGAGCTCCCCATATCGAGGCAACGAATGACCACTGCCAAACAAGGATGAGCCGACCCCCCCAATCTGGCCTTCATCTATTGCATCTGTACTACTTGGGGCCGCGGTGAGCCTAGCATCCCGCCGTTCGTAAAGGGCTATAATTTGCATCGACGGCCAATAAACCTATCATCAGCACATGTTGGCAGGTAACGCAGTAGTGCCTCGAAATAGCGTGTTCCACATGGATACCCGTACCCACCACACTCAATGCAGGAGCGACCACCAGAACAAGAAACATTCCTCGTCCATCGCCAAGCTAATGTCACCATGAGCCAACCGGAGGCATAAGATGTCACCTTTGCTTGACTGGCTCGGCCAAGGCAGTCGTTCGACGACAGGGTTTCGCGACGGGGAACACTGGCCGGTTTGGCCAGGTTAGAACAAAAACCTTAGACGGCAAGCAGCAAGCCCATTGGGTTAAGATAGATGCTTTATTTCAGTAGTGTGGCCAATCACTTAAGCATGTAGAGAAGTCCTGAATCATACAGTACCCCAATCCATTGATGTGTCGATGGGAAGCCAATATGTAAATCACGTCAAACCCCGGAGGCTTCCCCGTCGGAAAATTGAGCGAAGATCTCGTGCGAAGATCTCTCGTCTGTCTTCCAATTATAGCTCTCGGGGAATAATGAATTTACCTCTGGCGCTAAGAAGACCTAGGCCTTTGCAGGGAGCCCACCACTTGAACAGGCAATCCGAGCGAGAGCCGCGACAGACAGGCCCGAGGCCCCTGGTTGCAACGACGGCTCGACGAGGGCGCATTGTGTGTCAATTGACAAAAAGTGGACGGGGGCGTTGCCGGTTGCACCTTGAAGTCGCAGTCAGCCGTTTTTGGACAAAAAGACAGTTTCTGTCATCAATACTACCTACATAGCAATCCCCTCAGAGAAAGGCTCTCGCTAACGCTGTGTGTGTGGTGTGAGTGGGCTGCGATGAAACGAACAGGAGCGCGGCCAATGCAACTGCGCATCCGCGGTCGGGATAAGCTTTCTAACATCCTAGTGTTTTAGTCGGGCCCCCGTGTGCCTAGAAATCAGGAAGCCTGAGAGCTTATTCCTATAGTCATGTCGACTTCTGATATAGCTACTATATAGTAGTTCGCTTGCAACCTCTTGTTCGGGGTGATGATCAACGGATGGGAAGGATAGGAAAACTTTTCATTATCCATCTTCGGATCTTCCATGGCACACACGTGACAAATGTGTACCATCTGATCTCCTTCCAGCAAATGCGCATGAAAAACAAGAAACCGGCGTGCCGAGCTGCGAGGCTGCACATAGCGTCATCCCATCTCTCAGACGGTCTCCGGGCAAGGGGGTTGACGTTATTTAGGTCTGCAACGTCGTGGATTCTGATGCGACATGGCAGCAATGCGTTGCCGACAGCGAGGCTTTCTCGCTGGACGGAAAGATTCCACGTTCTTCTCAGATGGAGTATATGCGATCTTCTATTGCTACCTCGGCAAAGAGCCGAGTACCGAAGTTATGTAAGACTTCAGACGACAAAGTGAACATCCGCGATCAGTGCGCTGAAAGGGGTGTGTTTCTCATCATCCTTTCCGGCCCATCAGGGGCTATGATGGACATGCCAATCACGTAAACATATAGGCCATCCGCTGCGATATACCATCATTTATCCTTCGCTAAGTAACTACAGCTTCGCCTTGGCACCGTCGTCGGGTAACGCCACCCTCTGCCCCCCAGGCGGCACCGGCGACGAACCCCCCGGCCACACCGCAAACTCGAACATGAACCGATGATCGACCCCGACCCCGTGGACGAACCGCGCGACCCAGGCCTGCAAAATGGGCTTCAGCCGCGGATCCCCCGTCTCGGCGCACTTCCTCTCCATGACGGCGAAGAACTCGGCCGGCCGCCCGTACAGCAGCGCGCTCGACGCCGACCCCTCGTAGCTGAACGGCTCCGTGCCCGCCAGCGCCGCGAACGGGTACCCCAGCATGTCGAAGGTGCGGTGTAGGTCTGCGTCGACGAGGAGAACGTAGTGCCGCACCCCCTGCAGGCAGGCCCAGACCTGCCCGGCGCGGAACAGCATGGCCGCCAGCAGATGCCCACCGGCCGCGCGGTGCGGCTTCGGCACGGCCAGGGTCCCCCAGTCGACGGTCCGGTCCGCCCAGTCGGCTTCAGCGTCGAGGCCGTGGTGATGCCGAAACTGCGCGAGCGTGACGCCCGCGTACTTCTCCGCCTCCCGCAGCGTGAGGAAGCCTAGGTCCGCGCGGGGGCGCATGGCCCGCAGCGCCCCGACGGGCCGTCGCGTGGTCTGGTCCATGGCGAGGAAGAAGGTGCTGACGTCCTCGTATAGGCCGTAGATCCGGTGCATTTGCCCGTCGTCGTTTCCGAAGCTCTCCTCGAAGACCTCGCGCTCGATGTGCCGGGCCAGATTGGACAGCTCGTCGGTGCCGTCAAGTCGATACACAATCAAGGGGTCACTGACTTTAGGCGGCTGCTTGGTCAACAGGCGGCGGGACAACCTGTCGAGATCGGCATCGCCCAGTGTGTATCGGGCGACACCCGTCGAGGCGCTCGCCGTCTTCTCGCCGGTGGCCAGTGCCACCGGAATAGACGAGGAGCTGAAGTCCTTGGCAGTGATGCTGCTGGCTTTGAAGAAGTTGCGCGTGAAGTCTACCACGAGCTCCGGGTCGAACCGCTTGCACGTGTAGATGTCGACGCTGAAGAACAGCAGGGGGTTCTCCCAGGCGTAGAAGTGGGCACCGCTGGTCTCCCAGTGTATCCATCCCGCCCACCCATAAAGATCGCTTCGGTGGGTGACTGGATCGATCAGGCGAGCCATCCGCGTGATCTCCGACAGCTGGGACAGGTAGTCCTTGATCTCGGCCTCTGCAATGGCCTTGGCGGGATAGCCCTCGACCACGAGCCGCTGGCGCAGGATCTGGGGCGCCAGGTCGGCGTACTCCGGAAGCATCGTTATAAGTGTATCGATGCCGTGTGCCAGAAGTTTTTGCGTTTGCTATACTGGCTTGCTGGATGGCCAGCGGCAAGGCAGGTTAAGTAGGGAGCGAGTCCTCCGCCACCACCAGCAGAGCGTCAAGAAACTCTCAGTCCGCTGAGAGGCCGATAGCCTGGATGCCAAGCTACCGCCATGCCGAAAAGATGGAGAATATTGATCATTCTCTGGTTTGGAGTGTTATAATTGAGAGCGGCGTGCTGGCTCAGCCGTCCCGAGGCTCTTTTATTGTTCAGCTGAAGGCAGGCAGTGTTGTCAATGAACCAACCATCGGCAGTAGGTTGACAGCACTGAAGACAGGGGTATGAGCTGGGAGCGGAACAGCGCCCTCGTGCTCTTTCTGATCGTGAACGGTCTTAATGAATCAGTGATCTTTTAGAAACTCTCGCATTCGAATCTTTTCTAAAAGGGGACTTGGGACTAGACTTTGTTCTACTTCTTTCTTGCTACATTGAAATGAATTATGTGGCCAGAGAGCCGTTACTGAATGGTCGTCATTTGTATAAGTTTGAGGCGTATGCGTTCCTGCCGAGGCGCGGAATAGCGCCGCCATAAGCACTTGGGAGTCTCGAGTGGGGTCCTCAGCTGGGGGCGACAGCTGCAGCATGACGAACACTATCAATTGAGAGTTGCCTGATGCTGGTATGGGTTGTTGCTTGCGTTGCAATACAATTGTGCTGCATGA
This sequence comes from Apiospora marii, assembly GCF_038362585.1. NCBI lineage: Eukaryota > Fungi > Ascomycota > Sordariomycetes > Amphisphaeriales > Apiosporaceae > Apiospora > Apiospora marii. The sequence continues at coordinate 2,563,088 of NW_027117379.1, forward strand.
TGATTGAAGACATCATCGTCGTGGCGAAGCTTCCTGGTCTCTCGCGGACTGGCTTCTGGCTTCAATCCCCCTTGGCCAATGCTCATACTTCTTTGGAACAACAAGCCTTGGAGTTGGTAGAGAAAGCGAATGAGTATGAAGGGGGGTAGCCGGCAAGGTTGATGAAAATGTACCGAATTGAATCAGTAAGAAATCCGAATTCGTAGAGACAATTCGAGCCAATCAAGAGATGTCACATGCGTACTGATAGTAAGGCTGACATTGAAGTTTGAATGCGACCCCGGGTAGTGAGCGAGCGAGTGGTCAAAATGCAACTCCAGGTTAACCTTAGTATTTGGAGATGAATGGTTGCTGCAGGCCTTTCCAGCATTGTCATTCAATGCCAAGCTGAAGCAGTTACCCCAACTCGGACAAAATGTACGAGCTACCCCTATCCGACTTGACGTTTCTGTGAATAGAGCAGGGGGCTCGTATGTGCTCAGGGGCAACTCCAAATTCTTTGTTCTAGGAACGTCGTTTGGATGTAACGGACCGATCAAGATGTTCTGTGACGTATTCAGATTGCCCGAATGGTTTCTGAGTTATGTATGCAGTAAACGTTCATGTCATGTCTTTCAGAAGCTCAAGTTAACAGTCAACATTGAGCCCCTACCGATCAATCTGCCACAGCCAGGTGTAGCTACCTAATGACGTTTGACGAAGCTCCCAGGCCGTCAACCCTGATGACACTCCTACGACGACGGCACACACGCCACGAGCAAGACACAAAAACCCAATCGACGACTAGATTGTACAGATCCTCTTCAATTCACACGCCTCTCTAGCCTAGCTTTACAAGTACAGAAACCGCCTCTTCTTGCTGTTCCCTCTCCTCTTGAGAATCACAGCCCGTGGCGTTGTAATTGTGACCTATCTTTGGGCCCCGTGGGAAAATCCATACTCCGCGTCTATGCCATGCCAATTGCGCATTACTATCAAGAGAACAAAAAACCATAGGCTGTAATATATGTGGGAGAGAGAATTGTTTACGTTTTTGGGTTGCGGCTAATGCAGCCTCGACCCGCCACGACCTCGCTTAGCCCTTCGTTGAAAGGGGGTTGGATTCCTTCGACGACGGCTTAGCAAGTGACCAACTTCCACCGCACTTGCTCCTTCCAAGCTCTCGTCTGTCTTCGCGACTCGACTTAGACCTTCATAAGGCGGGCGGCCTGGTTGGCGATGATGTCAATGGTAGGGAAGGCCATCTCCTCGAGCTTCTGAGCGTAGGGAGTGGGGACCTCGGCACCGGTGACTCGCTGGCCAGGGGCCTTGAGGTAGTCGAAGCCGTACTCCATGGCCAGGGCGAGGATCTCGGAACCGACACCGAAAGCGGGGAAGCCGGACTCGACGACCATCAGGTGGCCAGTCTTCTTGATGCTCTGGATGATGGTCTCGAGGTCGAGAGGCTTGACGGAGCGCAGGTTGATGACCTCGGCCTCGACGCCGTACTTGGACTTGAGCTGATCGGCAGCCTCGAGCGACTGGCCGACGCAGCGGGAGAGGGTGACAATGGTCATGTCCTTACCCTGGCGCTCGACCTTGGCCTTGCCAATGGGGAGGACGAAGTCGTCCTTCTGGGCGGCCTCGGACATGGGGAAGCTCTGGCCGTAGAGAAGCTCGTTCTCGAGGACACAGACGGGGTTGGGGTCACGGATGGCGGCCTTGAGAAGACCCTTGGCATCCTCGGCGGACCAAGGCGCGACAACCTTGAGACCGGGGATGGAGCCGTACCAGGCGCTGTAATCCTGCGAGTGCTGGGCGCCGACACCAGCGGCGAAACCGTTGGGGCCACGGAAGGTGATGTTGCAGGGCTGGATACCACCGGACATGTACAGGGTCTTGGCGGCAGAGTTGACAATCTGATCAATGGCCTGCATGGCGAAGTTGAAGGTCATGAACTCGCAGACGGGGTGGAGACCGCTGAGGGCAGCACCGACAGCGAGACCGCAGAAACCGGACTCGGTGATCGGGGTGTCGATGACACGGCGGTCGCCGAAGCGGTCGAGGAGACCCTTGGTCACCTTGTATGCACCGTTGTACTGGGCGACTTCCTCACCGAGGACGAAGACCTTGTCGTTGCCCTCGAGCTCCTCAGCCAGAGCCTCGTTCAGGGCATCACGGACCGTGTACTCCTTGACGCCCTTGTTGTCGGCGTACGTCCTTCTTTGGGCGAATATGGGGGTGGCCCGGGGAATGGCTCGGATGGTGGAGGAGGCGAAGGGAGAGAAGGCGGTGGCTCGCGAGACGGAGGCAGCAGCGCGGGCCGCCGGTCGAAGGTATCGCGACATTTTGTTGGAGGCTATCGGGAGACAGGCGACGGGAGAAGGGTCAATTGGCTAAGAGAGGGTAGAAGGAAAAAGAAAGACAGGATCAAGTCCAATCCGAGGTCCGCCGGAAAATGTGGCAGGCAGACAAGCAATTGACAGGAAGTGAGATTTCGGACTGGGGATCGGAAGTCGTGGAAGGGTGGAAAATCAAGTCAGCATGCAGACAGCAAAAAAGTGTTAGGTGGTTTACAGGGGGGGAAGCTGCTGGAGCTAAGCTGTCTTCAATGCTTGGGTCCTGTCTCTTTTCTCTCTCTCACTGACTCTATCTGGAGGGATCTGGGGGGGTTGCTGGGCTGGGCTGCTGGTCGCAATCAAGCAATGAGATTCGTTGGAGGGATTTTTTCCCTCTAGCTGGTACAGCCTTTCTGATTTTTGCTGGATACTTTTGCGCTGCTGAACCAATCCCAGGCGAGCAAAGCCAAGTCAGGTCCCGACTTTTGCGCTCAACTTTTTTTCTCGGGGAGAATAGGAAACCACTCTTGTTGGGCTTGCCCAGATATCCCAATTGCGCTAGTTCTGTTCCGGTTAAGCCTGCTACCGGATCTGGAACCAGCTCAAGGGTCGTCCCTCTTATCTGAACAGAAGTCTCCGACGTTATCAACGACACCAGGAATCTTCGTTGGGGATCCCCGATGTCTTGCTGTCAACTCGACCGTATTGGAAGCTATGTACATGTAGATAGACGCATCAAATATAAATCACCAGGCATGTCGCTCGCCTCTCGCTCTTCGAGAATTGGTTGACAGTTTACACATTGGCTGCAGCAGTATGCCAAGTCCAGATCTAATGCATACAAAGCTGTCAACAGGCTCAATTCATTTCACCAGGTGAGCTTCAGAGCTACAGGTCAGACCTAGAGAGCTTGCAAGCCCCGAAGCTCCAGCAGTCCCAGCGAGCAAACCTACACCCCAAAAAGTCAATTCGCGACGCCATTGGCGCTTCATGAATTTTTTATATACCTACCACAGCCGCCAGTAATCTTCACGTAGGTAGGTGGATCAAAAGGGGTTGTTCATAATTTGTATTAGTTCTAACATGCTCTTGTGTCGATGCTGACTTTTCATCTAAACCCCCATACTCCGCCAAATGCTAAGGTCGGGTTCGGAAAATAGATACATAGAATCAAGGAACCGAGCTCGATCCCACCGTCGTTCCGGTCTCTCCCACTGATGAGGTAAGACGGGGGGAGGCGGTGGTACTGTCAGCATTCGGCCCTCTATTACCACTAAGGGATATATGCAGCTTTGGTTGGCTGTCAGTCGCGGTCTCGTGACGTCTGCCCTCTTCTCTGGAGGGATGCTTGGTATTTGTGATGTTTGGTGTTGTCATCAATGTGCCCCTGCTTGCACCTCATTATGTTCTTCTTCTGTCACTCTTCCCCTCTATTGCCGTCGCCCTGTCTTTTATGACGAACCGTTGGTGTGGACGGGCTTCTTGCCGACCATCAGGTACATAGGGGTGAACAGGTGCTCCCGGCCACCAGCGACCAGGCAGTCAGCAGCAACCGCAAGACTGTCGGCCGTCTTCCTAGTACCGGCAGGCGCAACCCGCAGCATCTCCAGCATACCAGCGAAGCGATGGGCAAGACCACGTCCCCACCAGGTCATGCGCGCAATGGTAGGGATATCGTAGATGCTCTGCATGTACTTCCACTGACCGGCCAGGGGCCAGTACCAGGGCATGGGGTCGGGGCGGTCAGCCAGATCCTCGTGGTGCATCATGGTGAATCCAGCGATCTTCATGGCCTCGAGACCCTCCGAGACCTTGACCATGTTGGAGATACCGTCACCCTGCTCGATTCCCAGACGGATCTCGCGGTGGTGCAGGTTGTCGTTGTCATAGTCGTCGGTCATGAGCCACTCGTAGACGCCGAAGACGCCACCGGGCTTCAGGACACGGAAGATCTCGCTGTAGACGCCCGACAGCTCGGGGGCGTGCACGGTAGCCTCGATGGCGTAGACCGCGTCGAAGCTGTTGTCGGGGAAGTCCATCTGCATGAAGTCGCCCTTGACGTAGGCCAGCTGGTGCGACAGACCCTCCTTCTTCGCGTAGGCGGTGGCGCGCTGGATCTGGTAGTCGTTGTTGTTCAGGCCGGTAATGTGGGCACCGGTGAACTTGGCGATCTCGCGGGCGGGGCCACCCACACCGCAACCAACATCGAGCACCTTCATGCCCTCCTTGATGCCGATCTGGTGTGCGAGGTAGTGCTCGTGGCGCGCAATGGCCTGGTAGAAGGACTCGCCGATCGAGTAGCGGCAGAAGTGGAAGGACTGGCCCCAGCCATACTCGTACAAGTCGGTCGCGAGGTTGTAGTAGTGGCGGGTGAGCGTGGCGTACTCAGCGGTTCGTTTCTGCGGGCAGAAAACAGAAATCAGTTTCATGGGTTCCAAAAAGCAGTCGTTCTCACCAGGTGGATGGCTCGAAAGACATCATACGACCCCTTTCGAGCATCGTCAAGCGAGTTTCGGGTGCAGGATGCTACTTACCGCTCGAGTCTCCTCGGTCTCGTCCTTTGCGTCCTGGTTGTCCCAGTGCTTGAAGTACTCCTCGGTGGCAGCGCGCTGGGCAGCGGTACCGCCACCCTTACGCAGCATGGCGCGGAAACCACCATCGGCACCGGATGCCTCACCGTGCATGGCGGTGTTGAAGGCGGCATCGCGCTCGCGGTCCTGCTTCTCGAGGATCTTGCTCTTGGAGGCCATGTTGAATGATTTGGCGTAGAAGAAGAGTTGAAGCGGGTAGTTGATTAAAGTTTGGTAATTAGTCGAAGGGGAAGATGTGAAAGAGGGAGGGAAGCAGAAGAAGAAGCAGCAACGGTCTGGAAGTAGCAAATGGTTTGATCACAATAGCCTCCGCTTGCAAGTCTGCCAGCGAGTCAAGTCAACTTTAAGAAAAGGGAGCTGCTAGTATGCAGTAGTACTGGTAGCCAGCAACAGTCAATCTGGTCTATTATTTGATTAAACTGGATCCCCTTTTCCCCGTCGCGAAGGGACCCAAGATTCTGCCCAAGCGACAATCTGCCATTCAGGAGAAGAAGCACATGCTGGCCACCGCTTTTGCTTGTTTATTAGTCGAGTTAAGGTGCCTTTTCTGCTCTCCCTGCTGTCGATGCTCCTCTCCGTTGCGAAAACGACAAAGTCAATTGGACAGCGGCGCCCCCACCATTCCTATCGCGGTTAGCTGCCCGAGATTCGACAGCAAAAAGTTCGAATGGCAATTTCATTTGCCAATGGTTCTAGCCTCAACCGGTCCCGCAACGCTCGATTCCCCTGCCAAGTGGTAAATCGCGTTGTCACATTAGCCAATTTTGTTTTGCTACAAGTACAATCCATCGGACGGCACGATTGGTCGCCGCGACCCGAATACGGTATACGTGTACGAACCCGAATAAGCCACGGAGTGCGGCATGTTTTGTGGCTACAATAAATAGGGGCCGACACGCACGACTGCCGCTGCCACAAGAAAAAAGTAGGTGAACGTTGTTTGCTCTGTTCAAGTGCCGATGCCGTCGACCGAAGCGTACCTAGCTGCAGAGCAAAGTAAAAGCTACATGTCTCGTGAATCATGATGTGTCTGAACCCCATATAGCCTGAGTTTCTCGAGGCAAAATGCACCCTACCTTCAGCCATAGTACGCGAGCAGATCTATATCGCAAGTCTTCAAGATTATCAAAAGTTTCTTGGAACTGATATATATTCTGGGCCTATTTCTGCACAAGAAATCAGTTCTCGTGGCTTGAAAACGTCTTGTCCAGAAGAACGTACTTATCGACCAAACTCGCAGACGTCTTCCACAAAAGCCGCCACCTCAAGGCCGCAGGTGAAAGTACAGACATCTAGAGCTAGGATGTCTTGACGTTGCGCGCAGAGTCCCAAGCCGTCGGTGCATGTTGTCATCGCTATTCGTTTGGCATATATTCGCATATCCGAAAGACAGTCCATTCTGAAAGGTTGCTTGTCCTCAAACGTCCACCACTGCCGTCCCGTCAAACCCAGGCGACTGGCTAAAGGCGTACCCCCGCTGATTGCTGTATATGCGTTTCCCATGCTCGTCGGTGAAGTCGCAGTTGTAATGCGTATGCCCGAAAGCCCACAACCTGACCGCCTCGCTCGTCCAGCACGCCTCGCCGCTCAGGTCGGTCGCGAACCCGGACTGAAGGGGACTGTTCTTGTGCCGGGGGTCCTGCGCGCGCTCGTCGAACGTCGGGCAGTAATGCGTCAGGACGGCGATCCTCCGCCTTGCCGCGCCTGATCCGGATGCCGCCGCCGCCTCCTCGAGGGACCGGACCTCGGAGTTGAGCCAGGCGACGTCGCTCGCGTGCGCGCCGTTGTGCTCGTCGACGCCCCAGCTCTCGATGAAGTTGAAGTCGTTGAGCCCGAACCCGACGTCCTTGCGCGACTCCTGCGGCACGCTCGAGAAGAGTGTGCACCCCAGAATCGTGACGCCTGCCCCGTCGCCCTCGCCTTCCTCGTCGTCAATGTCGAACCTCGTCTGGTCGAGCAAGACGAACGTCCCGAGCTGCTCCCCCGCCTGTTTCCGGGCCGCCACGTCCTCCTGGAACTTGGCCATGTACCATTTCGCCTCCTCCCAGTCCGAGTAGTAGGGCTCGTGGTTGCCCAGGACGAGCAGCACGGCCTTGAAGCTCCGCAGCTGCACGAGAAGGAACTTGGCGTACTCGTCGTAGCCCTTGGAGAGGCATCCGATGTCGCCAAGGAGGGCCAGGTACGGCGCTTTGGGGACGATATCGTATAAGTCGTAGAACCTCGACACCTCCAGATGGAGGTCCGACTGGATCTGGATCTTGACCATGGTGGCCGGCACTGGTTCTGATATGGGAGATGTGCTTTTCCTATAAATGGTGATTTCTTTGAGGTGCAAAAGATGAGATCAATTAATTGCGATTTGGCTCTGTAAATATGTCACACTGCTGCCTGTCAAATATATGATACCAAAGTATTAGATGAGTCATGGGAAGAAGTGAGGAAGATGTAGGGTAGACTTATATCTCCGATAGGCAAGGTTTCCCGCGTGGCGCTTGCCGGCCTGTTGGTAAAGCTTCGTGCGGAGCCAACTGCCAATAACTCCACCAGCTGACCCTGATGGAAATGGAACCGCTGTTTGCTACAACTCCTCAATCGTCAAGGCAGCAGCCGTGCAGGCAGTGATTGGTCTGGATTAACCGCCCGTCTTCGGCAGCGGTAAGGGATATTACGATGCCTGCGATAGGCGGCCAGTTGCGCCGGAGGCAGATATACCACCCGACCGACCACTCCAGCTAGAATACCAATCCAGAAGACGCAGCACACACCCAAGCACTCCAGCGCTATTCAGCCTCAATAATTATTGTTGACATGAAGTTTTATTGACACAATCTGTAGTCCTATAAACGTTATATATACTGTAATTTTGGTATCCCGGGCGGTTTCCGCAGCCAGCTGGTGTTAGTACAAAACAAGATTCGTTAATGTCGTGACCCAGCCATTTTGACCCAAATATATGATGACGAGGTATTTTGAATGGAATAATGCAATCTATTCGCGCAAGCGTGATACGAATGGCGGCAGTACAATGCGTCTAGTTCAAGGCGAGGGGTTTCTGGGAAATGGAGAATGAGCTGACGTCCTGTCGACCGGCGGGCCTTTCTCGAGATCTCTTGGGTCCCTAGATTGCGTGAATGTGTAGTGGCCACCCAGCATTTCCATGCTGGAGCCGGCAGGGTTCACGATAGCATCTTCCTTGACACCTTCGCTGGTGCGTGTGTCGTTGGTCTTCTTGAACTTTCTCATGAACGCATGGTAAGCCGCGTGGTAGGTGTCCAGTTTCTTGAGCTCCCAGAGGTTCTTGTCATTCAGCCAGTCCCAGACGAAGAAGATAACAATGGTGGTTGGGACAGTAAAAGCCCAATAGACCCAGAAGTTGTCCTTGGTCAGGCCAGGTTCCTCCAACACGGGAATGGACCAGAGCGCAGCGAAGAAAGTCGCCGGCAGAAAGGCCATGGTCATCAAGGCGATCACCTTCATGGTGCTGCCGTCCCGTCTGGCTCGGTCGGCCAGTACATGACCGATGCGGGTGTCTTCGCGAGCAATCAGCCCAGAAACCTGATGGGGTTTGATTAGCCCGGTGTTAAAAGGTTTTCGTGTATGGATAAGCGGCAAGAACTCACGACGTTGGCTTGGGCCTTGGCTCGTTTCTGGGTAGAGAGTGCCGACTCGTTGACCGTATGAATCCTGGCGCGCAGCAGCTGCACTGCACCTCCTATGGAATCGGCCACCTGCTCGAACTGCTTGAAGGTCTGGTCCTCTCGATCATATCCAGCTTTCACCATCCAGAGGCTCCAGTGGTTGGTGTTCTCCAGTGTCTCAGTCATGGATTTGGCAACGCCGACGCTTTTGAACAGGGTCGAGAAGACGCCGATTACATTGGCAATCTTCTTCGAGGCCTCGGAAAACTGTTCCACCTTTTTCTTGGACTTTTCAGCTTCCTCCAGCTGCCCTGCCTTATGTCCTTGAATCTGCTGCTCCGAGATGTGACGATGACACTCTTGTTGCTGCTGGGCACCGTTTTCAGAACGGGAGACTTGCCCGTTTTCGGATCCCTTCTGCGCCTTCAGTTTTTCTTCCCGTTTCACCCAAGCCCCATGTTTCGTTATCTTCTCAATGTCACCAAGACTGTAGCCGTCTGTAACGATGACTCTATCCAGGTAGCATGTTGCATCAACCAAGCCAAAGAACGCAAGAGTGAGAGGATGATACAAATGTTGACGCTCGAGTCCTGGCAGATCGAAGTCCTGTCTTTTGGGCGTGACTTTTTGGTTCCCCTTCTCCTGGTTCCCCTCCTGCCGGTTTCCCGTGTCCTGGTTCCCCTCCCCTTGGGCTTCCTTCCTCAAGAAGGATTTATCCCTCCATTCGCTCCGTTCAGAAACCAATGCTTTGGTCTCCATCGTCTTCGCGTTAAAGGACCATGCCATCGAGTACAAGTAGTCCTTGTAGAGGAAGCTGTGGCAGCCTTCGCCGGAATCGATGTGGTACCATCCTGATCTAGACGAGACCAGGAAGCCTAGCAGAGTTCTATCTAGGTTGAGGCACTTGCACAGCTTTTCTAGACTGTCCTTGCTGAGGCAAAACCCACTCCCTTTCGCATCCACGGGCAAGAACACCAACTGAAGAGACGCATCGCGTGGACCTCTCGTGGTCCCATTCTCTGACAGTCGTTCAAATAAGCCAACCTCGTCTAAACGCGTATAAGTTTTCTTGAGAGTATCAGCCACATCGACAGCGCTGTACAAGTAGAGTTCCTGGCATGGTTGAGCGGCAAACCGGCTGTCTTTCTCTCGTTTGTATTCAATTTCAGCGTACTTTTGTAGAATTTCCATTCTGCCAGGAATTCGGGTTGACGAATCCCGGGTAAGGCTGGGGATTGAGCGGGCTGCACTCGTGTGGAGCAAAAGGTAGTCTTCAATGCAAGGAAAGGAATAATCTCTATATGCCTCCAAAGAAATAACGAATCAAGAGAACGCCCGGCTTACTCGACAAGAGTGAATCCGCCTTGAGGCTGGTGGGAATGCATCGAGTTTTAGGAAGCGACCGATCCCACATGTTGAGGCAGGCTGTCTGTCGATTATTTTTCGAAGAAAAGTGATAAGCGGTGGGAACACCAACCTGCCGCAGACCAGGGTACGCAGGGGGGCGGCAAAGCTGAGATTGGTGGTGCTTACATGGACAACGAACCAGTGCATGCAGCGCTTCTGTACCTCTCTTTTTCGGGCGGCAACTACGTCCTCCGCACAATTCTCCAAAATCGATAGGTTCAGCATCAATCCGATATGTTACAGCTTCAGCTTCAGCGACCAGCCGGGCCAGATGTGGTGATGCTGAGACACATAGGCGCAAAAGCAACATTAGACAAAGGCAGTCCCCCAACCGCCCGTACCACTGACCCTGGTGCCAGGACCCATCATTTCGCGCCAGCCCGATTCTGGGGTCCGGAATGCGACTAGGCCGGCGCTATGCCAGCCGCAATGGGAGGAGGCCATGCGTGTATGAGCCCAATTATATGTACTACGTACCTCCGAATTTGTGTGGAAAGTGAAGGCGGGAGGCGGGAGGCGGTTGTTAGATGTTGCTTGCCTGCCTGCCTGCCCGCCCGCCTGCCTCAAGGCCAATTGATGGATGACCCTCCCGGACTAATCTTGTGGCCATCTGATCTGACATCGGACTGGCTGCGCCCAGGGCTGAGTGGCTGGGGCTGTGCTTAGTTTGTGCAGTAAGTGCTTGCATTTGTGTGCATGGCACTCCAGCACTGGATAAGTCGGAACCCAAGTAGCTACCCCGCACCGACACGGCAACTGAGCGGAAGGCACCTGGGTGGAAGCCTTGAACAGCTTTTGGGGGGGATGCGAGGCTCACTTCGCCCGTCTCATCCACCTGATCGGAATTCCAGCCTCCAAGGGGGTGATGACTACTACCCAATCCGGTGACTCGTTCGCAGCAATTGCTCACCAAAGTTGGTTCCTCCTTTCTACAAGCCGCAGCGATCGATGTTGAACCTCCACGCGCGCATCAGATGTCGCTCTAGCTATCAGCAGCAGGCGACTACTCAGTTATTACACTTGCGACTTTGAGGCAGTGTATTTAGTGTCCAACCGCACTACGGTACGCCCTCCGTGGCACAATACTCAAGCAGCAATGTCCGTTAAAAGATTACGTAGCCTCATCAAACGCGTGGTCAAACATACCTTTCAGAGCCGTTCGAAATTAACAATCACCACAGCAACCGCAGATTGCGCGACGCCTTCCCTGGGAATGAGTCGCAAGTACAAGTTCACAACCGTTCAGGAGATATTTGTGGACTATACCCAAGATGGCCAGAACAACAGCTCCAGCTCGCCCACCACCATCGCCACCTACGACCAATTGGGCATCATCGAGGAGAAGGACTATGACCAGGATCGCAAACCATTTCCGCCCTCCTCACAGTGGAAGAGGTTAGAGAGCCATGTCGCAAAGCTGAATAGCGAAGGCGAGGGCGACGTATTGTATAAGGTGATATACGTCGTGCGCCATGGCAGAGGTGTTCACAACGTCGTCATGGATGCAGTGGGCTCTCAATGGAAGGTATGCGATATTTGGTCCCCCTTTTTCAGCAAAAAGTAGATCGCGCATTGACTAACACAAGTATATAGGAGAAATGGGCATTGGTGGATGAAGCCAGGCTGGATGAACTCCCTGAGATGCCTGAGTTGCCTGCCTCACATGGCGATAAGAACGGGTGCATAAACTGGGTTGATTCACCACTGGTGCAGAAGGGCAGAGAGCAAGCTAAAGAGCTAGCAAAAGACTGGGTGAAGTGGAATAGAGAAAACGGGATGCCGATTCCGGGGACCATATATACGAGCCCCATGGTCCGGTGCCTGGAGACTACGGAGCTTATATATGGCGACGTACTCCGGGAGAACGGGCGAAACATCCAGCCCGTTGTCAAGGAGAACCTTAGAGAGCGGCTAACGAATCATACGTGTGATAGAAGGAGGACCAGGTCGAGTATAGAGAAGAACTTTCCCAAGTTCTACTTTGAGCCCGGTTTTAAGGAGGAGGATACGCTTTGGAGGGCCAGGAGGGGAGATGGGATGACAACGGCAGAGACGGATGACGAGCATACGGCTCGCAAACAGCGCCTTCTCGAGGATATCTTCGACACGGACAACTCGCATTTCATATCCTTGACAACTCACTCATACGCCATCTCGGGCATTCTAGCCAGTGTCGGATCACCGCCATTACGCGTTAAGGAAGGGTCGATGCTTGCGATGCTAATTAAGGCAGAGAAGGAACCACCTCCTATGAATGGCAACAATCCAGGGGGTGGGGCGGTCAAACATCCTAATTAGCAAAAGCATCGATGCTAGCCCAATCCATTTTTGAGGGGAAGGAATCATGACCTTTCCTTTGCACATTACTAGGAGTCGGGTTTCTGGAGTTGCTTCCAGTGATATGATTTATGGCGTAACGATATACACGGGGTTTTCGGCCGGGGAATACCATGCGGCAGTGGCAAATACCAGACCCAAGGGGGTCACAGGGGATGTACAAGTACGACGAATCGGGATCGGCGTTCTTCTATCCGGTTGGATATAGGGTTATCTTCTATACGGCGCAAAGGACTTTACAATGATGGTTTATTCCAACATCTAACGAGCACCTTTCCTTCTACAAAAATAATGGCTACAATCCGTGGCCAAGGGGTGGTGACTCTTGTCTCATCACGTGCTAATCAGAAACCCAGTCGCGCCGCAAATTTCTTTGTCATGCGGCTTTGTTTCGCGAGCCGGTTGGCTTGGGTATCCAGGTTCAGCAAGGCCGGTTGCACCCATTCTGAACAAAGAGCTTTTCTCCCCGACTGCGATTGCTTCCCAATCAACATGCAACCAACGACGGAGCCACAAACAATTTGAACTACCCCCTTACCTATTTAGTCAGACGACCTCCGGAGGAATCATACGGAAAACTCAGCCTTGCTGGACGTGGAGTAAATACAGCTGCAGTCTAATTCTGACCTGTCAAGCGCCTACGCTGTCTTAGCTTGGATTTTCCGCTTTTTTCTTCGAGGATACGAAATCGATATACTCAAACTTCACATCATTATGAGTAATTACGAGTTCTCCCTGGTACCGGGAGTGTTTGAATACGACTATGACGACGTTACCAAACTGAACGAGGAAAGAGAAGAGGAGGGGAAAGATCCCATACCGCCTACGCTCAAACGACTGCCCAGATTGGGCCTCAGGACGGACTTCGATAAATCGACTAGATCTGTACATGAGAACGAATCATCGCCATGGGCCCGAATTCGTGACTACGTGGACATCTTGAACGAAGAGGCCGCAGATGGAGCGAATCACAAAGTCATCTTCGTGATACGGCACGGCTACAGCTTACACAACTACATCGAAAAGGGGGTAATCAAAAGACAAAAGGTGGATGGTGTGGAGAAGGAGATGGTTAATCACTGGAGGGTAGGTTGTACATCTTCGCAGAAGCTATGCAACACTTGAGAAAAGAACTACTGATTTTGACAACTCTATAGGATGGTGTCAAAATTGCCTTCAAGGAGCAAGTTAGTCTCGGCACCCTTAGGGATGCCTTCGAGGAAGCTGGCCACGAGCTCTCCACGGACTTGGCGGACCATTTTGGTATAAAGATGGACGCCAACGCGTGGACAGAAACGATACCCCTTCTTGACTCCAAGCTGCTCCCTAAAGAGGTTGCCAAGAGACTGCGTGGTTCGGGGGCCAAAAACAACGACGTCGGCGACTTGGGCAACCAGTTGCTCAAGTGGGCTGAAGAAGAAACCTTTCCTTTGCCGGATGTTGTCTACACCAGCCCCCTGAGCCGCTGTCTGGAAACTACGGAAAAGGTTTACCGAAGAGTCTTCGAATCCGAAGCCGCCAGAGGCCGCAAATTTGGGCCAGTGATCAAGGAGAACCTCAGAGAGAAGCTGAATGGTGACGCTTGCAACTATCGTGGCCACATTAAGGACAGAGTCTACAAATTTGCATTGGAGCCCAACTTCTCCCCAGAGGATCTCCACAAAGACGACATAGAGAAGGCAGAGACAGGGGCAACGATGGAATCAAATGGTGAACTTGAGTGGCGTATGAAGGGTGTCTTGACCGGCATCTTTGATGAAGATAAGGGGAGCGTTGTGTCCCTGACTACACACTCGTACAGCATCGGTGCCTTGACCGAGGCTATGAAATGCAACTACAAGCTGGATGAAGGGGATATAGCCGCGTTTCTTGTCAAGGCTGTTCCGGTCCAACATGGTACGGAGTCATGAGCCTGAGTATGCGGAGGAGTGGTCTACCCCTTTCACTTCGACTACTTGGACAGGATGTAGGGCCCAGACCCAAATAGACATATCAGAAAGCCAAGTCGCCAGCTTGTGTGGTTTCCGAAGTAGCAAAACTCGGAGTGTTTTGAGTTTGTTTCCTACAGTAATACTACGGAAGAGACACTTGTTTGAGCCTGAGGGTAAAGATGTATAAATATACAGATATGTACGATACATAGTTATGCCCATATGGTATAGTGAGGCGGAATCAAGGATACAGCAAAGCGAAGTGGGCCGAGTCTTCGGATGCGGCACAGTCAGGGGATCGACCACCCTTGCAATGAGGAATGTCAACAACAACCTCATCGCGCTCCACCTATTCCCGCTGTGTCGAGTGACCTACACCACTTAGACACAAACTGGAGGAACCACCCAAACGGAAATAGCCATGGCCGCCGACAACCCCGGGCGACCCCATCTCGAAAGAATTCCCCCCGAAGTCCTGCATCTCATCCTGGGACAATTCTGCCAGCACTGCCGCGGCGAGCGCACGGGCAGCGCGCCAGGAGTTTATTTCGACCGCGTCGCCGCCCTGGACTGCCCGGCGCGCACGCTCGAGACGCACTGGCGGGACAAAGCGGATCTGCGCTCGCTGTGCCTCGTGTCCCGGGCCCTACGTGCCGCCGCCCAGCCCGTGCTGTACCACCTGTACCGCCCCCACCCTCGGGGCCACGACGACGCCTACGCGCGACTCTTCCGGTTCGTCGGGTCCCTGACGGATCAGCCTCGTCACGACCTGGCCGCGTCGGTGCGGTCGCTCTGCGTGGGACACCCCGACCCCTACGAGCGCTGGCGCTTGTGGCACTACGCCCTTTCTTCGACGGCCGCGGCGCTGTGCCTGCGGGACTTGCTGGCCATGTTCCCGCCGGGGAGCCGGTACGAAGCGTCAGAACCGCCCGGGTTGTTCTCGAAGGCGGACCTCATCGGGGGACTGCTCCGGCTCCTCCCGTCCCTCACGGAGCTGAGCCTGGGCAACGAGGCCCTCGAACCGTTCGAGGACTACGTCCCCGCCTGCCTGGAGCAGGTGGACTACCTCCCCCTCCAGAAACTCGAGGTCTCGACGAATGCGGGCGGGCTCAGGACGTACATCTACCTGAAGAAGCTGTCCAAGCTCGAGGGCCGGATCATCGAGATGTCGCGCGACCTTCGGGTGCTCCAGCTTCATCTATGTGACTCCCTGGGCTTGGAAGCAGCAGCATCAGGAGGAAGGGAGGGACGCCAGCCGACATTCTCCCTACCGCACCTGCGATCCCTCCGCATCACCGAGAGCCGCCTCAACGCCGACGAACTGCGCCATCTCCTGAGCGCCTGCCCCTCCGACGGCGCCCTGCGCGAGTTCGTCTTCGACGCCGCCGAGGTCTACCTCCAAGTCCTCCACAACTGCACGGGCGAATCGTTTCGCACGCCGCCCGAGCAGTGGATGCGCACCCGCAAGCCCGACGTCGACCCGTCCGCCGTCATCGATGCCCTCAAACATCTCCGCGGGACCCTCGAGTCGCTGCACCTCAACGTGCACCAGTTCATGGACATCCCGGGAAAAGCGCCGTTTGCCCCCTTGCGCAGTCTCGCTGGGTTTGTCGCCCTGCGGAATTTGCTGCTGGACTGGCGTTCCATCTGCGGCGGCTACGCTAGGAAGACCACTGACAGCGACGACACGCAGCGGCTGGTCCGGCTCCTCCCCGAGGGTATAAGGTCGCTCTACATCGTCGGCTGCGCGCATGAGATCCACCCCCAGCGTCTGGGGCGAGCCCTCGAAGGCCTCGCCGCGGCGCGCGACCGCGGCCGGTTCCCCGACCTCAAACGCGTGGGCTGCGATATCCGCCGCGCCTGGAGTTTCTACGAGACGGTGGGCAGGACCGAAGAGGACTCGGACGGCGCCGGGCAGAACGCGGCCTGGAAAGACATGTTCGGCGCCGCCGGGGGCGGCGGCGCGCAGTTCGAGTACGATATGGACTGGGAGGGCGGCCCGTCACCCGGTGGGCGGTATTTCAATGACACGGGGTACCGCGAGGCTTCCTTTGGCGGCGAGGACTTCGGCCCCTTGATAATGCCCGAATGGGATACGGAGGACGAAGAACTGTTTGGGTGAAGCTTACCACTTCCCCTTGATCACATTACAGAGCGAGAGACGTTTATAGATAATAGTACATTCGTAATTCAAGCTTTAGTCTAAAGGGGTATTCTATCTCCGGCGCATATCCCTATCCATCCCGGCTAGGTGTGTTTTGTCGTAAGGCTGTCCTCATTCCATCGTTCCTGCGTATGAAAAAATACAATGAAAGTACATTGAAAATACAGAAAGAGAAAGTAAGAAATAAGGTACAAAAGAAGGAATAGTGGTACAGAATCGTACATGGTAGAAAATAGAATGTGAAGAAGAGAACGAAGAAGAATCACCATAGTACACGCATTTCCCTCTCTCTCCTCGCTGTCCGTGTCGCGCAATCGGCATCTGCCGCCGCAGATGTGCCCGACTTCCCCCAGTTCCCTTCTCAACTGGCAGGGACGATTTAGAACGCTCGAAAATGTTCAATCCCAACACTTTCGCGTGTAAGACTGAAGTCGTGATCTCCCTCTCTCCCTCTCTCTTAATGAGGCAGCCCCAAGTAGGGACGGGCCAACTCAATCACAGCTCTCGGGGAGCTTACAGAAAGGTAAAGACGGATAGAAGAGCAAGAGGCAGTCTGAAGATAACTCAATTCAGCGCCGCTTGCTGCTGCTGCCGCCGCCGGACTTGTGCTTCTTGTCGCCGTGGCGGCTCGACGACGAGTGCTTGCCGTCAGACCTCCTGTTCTCGGAGCTCCATGGAGCATCTCGGGAATCTTCTTGAAGCCAGTCGCCCACTCTCGACCCACGGTCCGAGTGCTTTGACGACGACTTCTTCTTATCTGACGTGGAAGACATCATGGTGGCGGAGGAGTGGCCCATCTTGGCGACTGGGAGAGCTTTTGCCGGTGGTGGTAGTGGTGGTGATAAGGGGGCAGATGGAATAGTGGACGCGTGGAGTCCGATTGAACGGACTGCCGGGGTCGTGTGAAGCGGTGGGCAAGTAATTGGGAAGTGTCTGGTGATGAGAGTGCGGTGGCTTGAGTGCCGAGATCTCTCCTGGGTGCTGAATGGTGTAGCAGGTTCTTGAAGGTAGGAAGTGCGTCACGAAGACGGGTTTCAGTAGGAATATGTAGTTGAGTGACTTGGTGTATATAAGATCTCTGGTTTATCAGTCCAAGAAATCGGGCAGGATCATCAGCCATGCCAACAGGATCCAGAGCCGTTATATACCCCATGTCCACACCCTGTACGCATGTCAGCAAGCACATGTCTCCCCATCCATCACCAACAACGGCATCTAGCAACGAAGCTGACAGCATCAACCCCAAACACATCTTCTTCAGAGGTGTGTACTGTACGTGTTGGACGCGACCTTCCTGACACCCATCCATCCTCCCGTCCGTCGTCCTCCCCCAAAAGCTTGTGGTAATCCAACACCACCACCGTCAACATCACCCTTGACGTCCTTTTCATTTCGTGTGTCCCCGTCGCTCTCCTTCCCTGTTTGGCCAACGGTCCGCGATCTTAATTACTAACTATAGACCCAAAACGGACCGAAGGTACAGGCAGGCGACAGGAACGATGCTCATTCGCCGGCTCGTTTCCAGCCCAGCACAGCAGTAGCAGCTAGTAACCTGCATGGTGCGCATGGGGGGAAGGTAGGCGATGTCGTACCGGTGTGAAGTAGCATTCTAGGAGCCTCATTAACGACGGCAGCAGCAAAGAACCACGTTTTGGGGGCCGACAGCTCGACCCGGGCAGAAGCACCCTGGCCCCAGCCTACAAGGCTGCCCACGCGTCACCCTTGCAAGGTGGTGGGCGGTGGCGATGGGGTGGTGATGGGGCGTGTGTGTGTGTGCCTGTGGGGGTGGGGGAGGAAGACCCGGGAATATGCAGCCGGAATGCCGCGTCGGCCACAGTAGTAGTAGAACGAAGAAGACACCAAGATCTGACGTGGTAAGACAGAGAGAAAAGCCGTTGAGAGGCTTGCTCGAATGGCTGATGGTGCCGCTGCAAGTCAGACTAAAGCACCACAGATCACTGGGCGGCTAAGCGCGCCTGCGGCCGCTTGCTGGCCACTCGTCTGGTTCTATAGCAGAGAGGAGATATAAGCAAGGAACGACCCGTCCTGTCATGTTCGCATTGCTGACTGTCCACTTGGTGGTAGTGGAGGGCGGGCATGGACGACGAGACGCGGAAGCAACCGCGCAAACTGTTGCTCGGTATGCAGAGTGCTTTAGACGACAAGGAGTGAGCGAGAGGCGACGAGGATGACGGCCTCACAGGCGAGAATCGGGCCAATGGCCAGGAATCTAAATCTGGAAGGATTCACGTTGCACACAGCCCTATGGGGAGGAGACGCATGGAGAGAGATGGACATTCTGACTGTACCCCTCTCTGTCTGTGTTCGTCCGCAGCCGCGTGGAGCGGGTGTGGGTGGCATGAACAGTCTGGAGGCAATTCTGCTGAGTAGAGGGGGGACAGCATCAAGAGGGGAGAAAACCTAATTTCAGAAGGATGCATTACGCATCACAGCCCGCGGGGGGGAAAGAGGGCGAAAAACTGGAAACGGATGACTGTGTGTGCTGCAACATCCGCAGATGTCGCTTGCAGGGGCACAGCATAGCCTGAGCCGAGCTGAAAGAAAGCGAGAGTAACGGGAGAAGTAGAGAGTTGCGGGAAAGTCCAGTACCGACCGACAGCCCCAGCCTGACCGGGCTACGCATACTCATCACACATCGCCATGAAATACCCGAGATTGTCCATGTTCACTTGGCAGGGCAACGTAGTAGTTGCTCTGCTGCGCGGCGGACCCCAAATTCCCATGGGTATGGGCGTGTCTTGCTTGCGCAGCGTTTTGTCTCTGATACGCATACGCACCCATGGCGTCCACGCGAGACAGGGCGGGCTTAAGGTTGGATAGTAGGTAGAGGTCTGGCTGCAATAGGTACTTTCCTGTCAGTGCTGCATGATGCATGTCTCTGCCTCTGCCGCGGCATCAACTTTCTACTCTTAGGGCAGGCGGGGAAAAAAAGATAAGAAAGGGGGGTGATATGACCGCGGCCCGAGGAACCATAGTAGATTGATGATATTGCTTGGGCAGAGTTTCAGGTGTGGCTGCAAGCTGCAGTGCAGTCAGTCGGTCGACAGATGGGGATCAGGCTCGCCGAGGAGAGCGAGAAATGAGCAAGTGTAAGAAAGTGTGTGAAAGAGGGAGAGGGAGCAGCCAAGAAGAGCTGAAAAAGATCTCTTCCCCACCAACACGAGGCAATTGTGTCAGCAAAATGTACCGCCCATATGCAGCCTTAACCGCCGGGGGACAGCAGACAGCAGCTCCTTAACCGCGCTGTTGCTGCCGGCAGATGCTCACCCTGGTTGGTGGCTGTATGTTGGGTGTGATGGGGTGGTGTGTGGTGGAGAGAGGGGTGAGAAGGTTGCAGAAGCCGATGGCGAAGCAGAATGGGGAGACAGAGAAAGGAAAAGGTTAGATAGCGTTAGGATGTAGGTAAGACATTGAATCACCGGTGGCGAGCTGGATCGAGACATGCAACAACGGGGGGCCGTCCATTGCCAGGCATTTGGGGGCGGGACACCGAGGGGCCGGCACCGATTATGTTACATATTGGACGTCGCATCCATCGTCTCTCTTTCATTATTCATTCCCTTGCAGAAACCGGGACTTGTCTCCCTTGGTCTGCTTACATACCTAACCTACCTCGGTCGGATATCTCCCCCACAGACACCGAGGAAAATGTCATCGTTTGCCTAGTCGGACATTACCCACACCCTCGAATCGACAGAGAGCGAGATTGCTCCCCTCGCCCGTCCTGGAAGCTCGGCGTCCTCCGTTTGAATGACGGGATGTTTCGACCAGACCCCACATGCCAATGAAGCAGATCGGCGAAACGTTGGTGGTCAACATCCAAAGAGGCAGGCAGACTTGGCAATCATTTCGTAGATGCGAGAGATCCCCGTCTGGCATCAACAAGCACCATATATCCCAGCAAACCCAATGATGGTTTACAACTTAGGCGTAAGAAACGGCAAAAAGGACTTTCTTCAGCTTCACATAATGCAGTCTGGCACAGCGGAGCGAGTTCAAGGAGGATAAGAAAGAAAATAAGGTCTTCTTCATTCAACATAGTCTACCTAGTCACCATCTCTCCGTCTCTCGCCAGCTGACATATTGCTTGATATTCGCTCGCTCGCTGCTTTGAGTAACCATAGCTATTATATATAGATTGTGTGCTTGGTATCAATCAAATCATCAATGGTATCATTACATTACATAGCTTTTCGCTCACAAAAAACGAAAGGGCGAAATATACCAAGTTACCAGTCCCAGTTTCCCAAGTTGCTGGCCCCCAAATCTTCCTTCCGTCCGTCACTCCATCCACCAGATCACCACCACCCACTCCCATATAAAAGTAATCAGACACTATATTTATACACGTGGGTGCCATTGCAACAGCAGCATACTCTGTGTTGCGGTTGCACCCCACTTCGAATGATCATCTCTCATCGATACAACCCCCCTGCTCTCTCGCTCTCTCGCTCTCTCTCGTGTTCTCTGGCTGTCGTCGCCGCAGCCCCCTTATCATCCGGTAAAAAGTAGAAGACGCGCGTTGTTCATGTTTTTTTCCATTCCTCAAACCCCCCTATTACTACTGCTGCTACCTGTGCTGCCCGAAATGGTTCAGGTCTTCCCAGTTCACCGGGAAGACGGGTTGGGCCTGACCTCCCATTCCCGGGTCTGTCATCGGTTGATCCTCAATGAGTGTACTCGACAAGCTCGACATGCTGTGCCAGTCTT
The DNA here is from genome assembly GCF_038362585.1 of Apiospora marii. Classification (NCBI taxonomy): domain Eukaryota; kingdom Fungi; phylum Ascomycota; class Sordariomycetes; order Amphisphaeriales; family Apiosporaceae; genus Apiospora; species Apiospora marii. Next base: position 2,584,205 of record NW_027117379.1, read on the forward strand.
CGGCCATGCCGTGCGGCTTCATCATCTGCGCGCTGCCGTCGGGGGAGAACATGTTCATGTTGAAATCCATATCCATAGGAGAGGGCACGAGTGGTGCTGGTGGGAGCTCCTTGTTCAGAGACAAGGGGCGTGATGTAACTATTTGCATCGGTTCCGGCTGCATGTGTTGGGAAGGAACCGGCGGTGGTGAAATAAACATATTAAATGAGTTGTTGGGGTCTTGCTCCATGGGCGGCGTGAGCGTCATCCTCGGGGTACGATCGTGGAACTCGGCCGTGGCTGCCGACGATGAAGAGATCCTCCGGCTGGGTCGCCTGCTGATGGGCTTCAGACATGTAGAGGCCACTCGTCTCAGACCTCGACTTTGGCTCGTGATCAGTACTTGGGTGTGGTTGTTGCCACCGTCCGTCGGCGACGGCGGGAACGATTCCTGCTGCGGCGGCGGCGGAGGAATCGACTGCATGACGCTCGGGGTCGATTGAGGCCGCGGCATCAAGACGATGTGGCAGTAGCCCCAGGCGCACCGCGCAATCTTCTCGGCTGTCTCCTTGGATCCGTCAAAGAACTCCAAAAAGTCCTGCAGGTGGCCGGGGTGTTCGTTCTCGACGTAGCCCTGTGCTCTGCCGGTGTTGTCGAGGTCCCAGCTGAAAGATGGCTGATGGCCGTTGAACTTGCCCTCCTTGCGGATGAGGAGCTCTCGCCATGCCTCCAGGACGAGGGGCTGGTGCAGCAGGCCGTAGATGACGTTGGAGTGCATCCAGTCGTTCTTGGTGTTTCCGGCCTCGAAATGCTGTGCGACGTGTTCGTAGTGCTTCTCGAGCTTACCGTGCATGGCGGCACAGAAGCCGCATCCCCAGGCCCTCCGCTTCATCATGTACTTGACGACAGCATCGGAGTGCGGGCAAGTCTTGCAGCCATGGGCGGACTTGTGGTGCTGGTTGAAAGTGTTAGGACCCCAGAAGCTCTGGTTGCAGTTGGGGCAGGGGTATTTCCGCCATCGCTCGTGGAACTCCTCTTCGTGCCGCTTCCAGTCAAACTTGCGCTTGAAGGTCTTGTCGCAGGAGGTGCACCAGTAGCGGGCTTCCGTGATGATGGAGGGCGTGGCGCCCCGTCCGAATGGTCCGCCGATGGAGGAAACGGAGCTTTTGCCGGTTGCATTAGACAATATGCTATCGTGGCCCGAGCTTGTCGAGGCCGTGGAGGAAATAGATGATCGTATTTGGTGCGAGGGAACGAAATTGTAGTTTGGAATAGCGAACGTGGGAGCTGCTTGAGCTACATACTTAGCAACATCTTCAGAACGACCCGCTGGGGTCTGGGGCTGTGGCCCCGTACCTTCGACAGCCGGGTGTGGTGGTTGGGATTGCTGTTGCTGCTGTTGTAGCTGCTGCTGTTGCGGCTGTGGCGTCGGTGGTTGTAAGAGCTGCTGCTGTTGAGGCGAGTGTTGTGACGGCGTAGGTGATAGCTGCGGGTGCTGCTGTTGTTGCTGTTGTACCTGCTGTATTTGTTGCACCTGTTGCACCTGTTGCACCTGCTGCACTTGCTGCTGCTGTTGCTGTTGCTGTAATTGTTGCTGCTGCTGCTGCTGCTGCTGATGTTGCTGCTGCTGCTGTAATTGCTGATGTTGCTGTTGTGGCGGGCAATCCTCCTCGAGCAGGGCAAGCAGAGCTTCACGCGACAGGCCGGCCTGCTTGAGCGCCTCGAGATGTTTCCTTGCCTGCTCCAATATCCTCGAGGGATCCGAGGTGTCCATTTGATCCATTTTGGCCCGACTCCGACCGGCGATTCTCGCTCTATTATTCAATGGTGCACTATTCAGGATCAGGCCTCTGGCTGGCTACTACCGGGCGGACGTAGCAGCGAGCTCGACAATACAAAGCGAAAAAACGAGTGTGTGGTGAAGGAGGGATACGATAGGCAGTGAAACGGTGAGCCGACCAAATCGAGGGCTAGTCGGGAAGAGGAATTATTGAGGACCAAAACCAAAGATGGAGATGGATTGACGGTGCGGTGCGGTGCAGTGGCAGGTTGGGTTTAGGGAGCAACCAAGACAACACCGGGCGGGAAGAGGAAAGTCAACACGAGGTCGTTGGACGGGTAGATTTTCCCAAGTCAGGTCAGTTTGTTAGTCAGGGGAAAGAAACACAATGAGCGAACGAATGGCTGGACGGGGACGCAACCCATTTCCAGGGATTTTTCTCTCGCGCGCGTAAAATGGTCCTCGGGCAGGTGATTATATTGTTTTCCCACCCCCGTCTACCCAGCACCCATGGCCGCCCAAAGAGCTGCCCTCGCGCATCGCACCATGACAGACGTGCGTGACCCGCCCGCTGTGACCTCAGTCTTGAATCGGCCGCGCCCCGAGCTACTTTGACTGGCTGCAGCAAATTTCCCCTGGAAGAAACGGCTGCGCCCATTTTGGTTTTTGGATCCTCCTCCCCATCTAAACATGGGAACAACAACTGGGGGGGCCGCCGCTAACCCCTGATGCACATCTCTTGTACATGCACTTGTGCCTTCCTTGCTGCTGCTTGAGCTGCTGCTGCTCGCTCTCGCGCTCGCTCACGCACTCTCACTCTCACGCTCTCGCTCACTCTCACTTCGCTCCGGTGCCTTCATTTGCTTTCTCACCTCTCCTTGCCTCATGTACCTACAAATATCATCCATCCTGCATCCCTCTCTGGTGGCGCCGTTTTATTTTTGAACCTCACGTCTTGTTCGGTTGCCTCGTCTGCTTGTTTCTCGACACCGAGCCCAACCGACTAAATTGGTTCTTTTTCTCTATCTGCCGACAGCAGCAGATAGACTTTTTCCGGTTGAAGAAACATCGCATGGCATCATTCATGGCTGGGGGGTGCTCGCTCGGGGGGCCACAGGTACCCGACATTGATTGGCATGGCTCTAGGTACGGGCCATCACAGACACTAACGTCCAGTCTATCTGATTGTAGTAGCGCATCCAAGTCCACTAAACCCAGTAAATACCAGCACATTTGTGCTCATCAATTTGCTACAGGGATCTGGGTTGACGGGCTGAATTACCAGGCCCACCTGAAACACTTGGACCCCCCACCCGGGCTTGCTTGCATCTTTCTGTCCTGGCCGTCTTCTCTTGCTGCGCGCTGGCCTGTAAACGACCATCACGAAATTCCGAAACGACAATCTGGGCAGCAGACAGAGCCGGCGTGATAAAACCTTGCTGGCAATCGGGGGAGGATAGGCCAATGATGGCACCAAGAAACACGTGTGGTGTGAGTGGGCTCAAGTGTGGGTGGTGGATGGTAATGTGGTAATGTACTTTGTTGGCGGCCCTTTTTTTCTTTCTTATTTCCCATCTTTTTCTCGCTCCTATAGGCAGGCATTCTACAGCTATGCCTATTCCAATTCCTGGGCACGCCCTTTCCCCCCTTACCCGGCACCACTCTCGCCCACGCACCCCCCTTGTCGACAATCTGTTTCCACCTCTGCGTTTTCTTGGTTCGTCGATAGATATGATCGGTCGGCTGTGGGGGAAACTTGTTTGCTCGAAAGTTGTCCGCCGCACCCCCTTGAAGGCGATCCGAGAGCATTGATCAGTCGATTAATCCAACAAGTGTTGTTGTTGTTGTTGTTTCCGCGAGCGGCTTTTCTTGCTCGCTCGACCAACGACCGACGACCGACGTGGTTCGCCCAAGGTTACTAACTACAAGTGGCAGGACCGCGATTACCTAGTTCTGTAATCTATCAAATCGATCAACCTCACTCGAGGCTGACACAAGTCGTGTCATGATACGATTGTGTACTGATGAAGCCATGCCTGCAAGGGCCATGTCGTCAATTTCTGACAGTTCCTTCTTTACCCCCTTTCCCGCCTCCGCCTCCATCTGACTGACAAGCACCTACATTTCTAATAATGTAGGTGACGTTGGATGACAACAAGAGGCTATCCAATCCTCCCTGTTTCAAGGGATATGCATGTTTGTTTGACGTTTTTCGCTCGAGCTCAACCCATCCCCGATCCATCAGGCCGGGAAGAATCAGAGTCAGAAAAATCAGGATCAGGATCCGTTCATCCCAGCATCAAGGTTCTGCTGATACAATAGACAAGATGTGTGGGATGGGATGCGGACGCTAGGCCTCGCTCGGGGGATGGAGAGAGACATCCAAGCAGAGTATATAGGACGGGACGACATCGGAATCAGTCATGGATGATCAATCCAAAAACAGGCTTACTGTACCTCCCAGAAGGCCTCCAGTAGGTTCATCTCTCGACGTGCATGTATGTAGGATCAATCGGCATCGTCACTAAGGCGAGGAGCAGGTGCGAGCACCCTGCTGGATGCTGCTTGCAGATGTAGTTGCTGCAGGTGTTGGCGCCGTCACCCAAAATGAAACTAGCCTAAGGTACGTGACCCGGGGAGCCAGCCTTTACCCGCCAATATCGGACACACGCTTGTGGCGTCACTATGGAGGCCGAAGAAGGTTCGAAATCACCGAGTAAGGAAGAAGGAGGTACTGCTGTACGGCTGACACGGCCGACTGGAGGATCCTGATACCAGACTAAAAAGTTAGGTATACTGCTGCCTCCAAAGGGCGGTTTGCTGTGCACAACAAAAAGGGGACTTCGAAGAAAAGCCGAGATTCCGGATCGACGCCTAAGCCTTGGTGGCTCCAAACGGCCCTTTAGCAATTGACTTCTATGATCGACGCCAGAAGAGAACGCTTGGAACGCTTATTGTGTAGTAGTCGAACGCTTGGGACAGCCGTCAACCGGCTGCAAGCAAAGACCATGGGCTTTTGTGTCTTGTACGTTTCCTTGGGGCGGGAAATCGTAGTGTGGCCGCCCGCCGTTGGGTTACTGTAGAGCTGGTCTTGCAGATCACACCACCTAAGAGCGAGACATGGCAACGGCACGGCATGGCCTGGCCTGGCCTGGGCGTGCATGAGTGAGTGAGTGACTGACTGAGTGAGCAATAAGCAGACTGGAAGACGCTTGGGCTCTCTCCATCGGGATGATACCGTGTATGGTGAAGTGGCAGGGAGGCATGGGAGATTTTTTTTTATGACCATGTTCATGACCTGGATAAGGACGGCGGATGGGATTTCATTAACAAGGCCGTTTCATAAGTGCTCGATCTTGATTGCCCTCCTTCCTCCGCCATCCGAGTCATCCATCATTTGATGATCTTCTAATCCCAATCCAACTCCATCATCCACTTTTGGAACGGTTGCGCCATTTTATCGACGGCAGCCTACTGGTCTTGTCTTTTCTTCTCGAAAATGCCTTTTGGTTAATTTAACCCGGTCGCTTATTGCGTTCGTTGGCTCGGCATGGGATGGGGACCGACCTTCTCGCAAATACATGTAAATATGCATGTAATTCCGACGAGCTGCCAGCATCTATCAAATCTGCTGGCCCCCCGCTCCACTTCTTCCCCCCATCCAAAACCAGCCGGCACCAATTCATGTTTCCCTAACCTGCTAACTGTACCTCTCGAGGCTGTGCAGTTTGACTAGTTGGCCCGTTCCTTGCTTTAGTGCTGAAGCTTCGTCCCAGCGGGCGGGATCTAGTCATCTAACCTCTTGTTCATTTTAGCTTTCTCCCTCGTGACGGCCGACTTGGGCAAGTGCCTGACTCGCGCGGAATGGCATCGCAGCGCAACATCAAGGGTCGGGTTCGGGTGGTCCCTGGGAAAGGGTTCATGTCGTCTCGTAATCGATGATTGACTGATTGCTTGCTTCAGGGTCCTTGTTGTCTATCAATGTACCTAACCTACCTACCCTATCCACCTACCTCCAGTACATGACATCAATTGGTAAGTAAGTACATACATAACACGATGTCGGCTTCCGTTTTCGCCGCCCCTCCCGGTCGGAAATTTCTAGATATACATTACAGGAAGGGCACGAGTCAGTCCGTGTGTGCTGTGCTACAGCACTAGGTATACTTGTGGCAGTGAACCTAACCTAATAAAACCTCCGTGGAGTCGTCGAAGGCATCATCAATCACATCAATCATGTTGGATCCTTCTTTTCTCACCAGCCCCCAGCGAGCCAAGCCAGCCCGCCCCCCCTCATGTACATACATGTATGTATGTATGTACACACGTTCTGGCTGAGGCAGGCGTATGCACCATTAATTAATTAGCAAGTGAGGGCGAACGCGGTGTAAAGGGGGTTATACTCGTACTTGGCTGAAAAACGTGCAGTTCAGTCAAGGAATTATCGGCTGTTCCTGCATCCCCATCCCTGTCAGCTCCGTTGCTTTATGTCACACTCCGAGCGACGTGCAGCAGGCATGCTGTTGGATGGGAGGAATTCGGAGTAGGTATGTAGAGAGAGATAGAGAACGTGTCCACGCGGGCCAACCGAGATTCTGAATCCCGAGGTTTCCCAAGACCGACGACCCAAGCAAGACAAGCATTGTCCGCGCTTTCCCTCCATCCTCCAGATTCCTCTCCCACGATTACCCCCCAAGCAAGTCACAAGAGACAGAATCGCAGTCACATGGGTCGAGTAAATATCAAAGCGCGCCGTCCAGGCACACCTTTTGCCATACACAGGGTCCCGTCTGAGCACCCTCCCGAGTCCCTACTCTCCCCGAGGTTCTGCCTGCCCTACCTGTCAGCAACGCATCACCATGACATGACAGCGATCACAGGTTTGTCATGACGGTTTACTTTTGTCATCTAATTTCCGAACGCTTCCTGTCCGCGAAAACCTTGGCGACGACCCGTTGCCGCGCAGGGACGTTTTCGAGGTCGTGTCGTCGGTCGGTCGGGGGAGGGAGGACCCAGGGCGGCGGTTGACTTCCTTTTGACTTTACAAGTATCTGATCTACTTAACTTAACGAGTTGTTGGGTACTTGTAGGTATGTAAAGAAAAACCCACACAAACGCACCATCTGTGCGTCCACCATCCATCCGGGCGCCCACCTTGGCATCTGGAAAGTCTGGTAAAGTAAATACATTTGATTGATTGCTGTCGGCTCAAGGTAGCACGAGGGATGGGGCGTCTGCCCATATTGGCCGCATGCAGCGTCTGATTTTCGTTGTCGGTTCTTAAGGTTTGCCAGGCCCTGGGCAGGGGAGTGGGCCCTGGCTGGCAACAGGAAACAGATTGGTTTCTCGTCTTTTGAGAATGATAAGCAAAGCGTTTGCGTGGGGCCGGCATTAACAAAAAGCAACGCCGGCCACATATAGTTTGTCACAGTCTTAAGCAGGAATGTGACTTATCGTCATTCTGATATGATATAACCCAGGCCATGTCGCATAAGGGGGAAACAGGCCAGGAAACTATGGAGTCCCCATCCCTCCATGTTTGTTTCCCGTCCACGTCCACCAGACAGGCCACTTTCTGCATTCTCCCCTTCCGTCCAAAGTGGAGAGGCCTGCGCGGAACCGCCCCCGGGGGCTTCTTTCACATGGGACCTCGAAGCATGCCCTGGGGCCGATCTTGGACTACCACAGATCGTTGTGTTATAGCTGTCGGACACCGCGTTACGAGGTGGGCTTTCTGTAATAGTATGCACACAATTCACGACGTGCTAACTACATAAATCAATCCTCTTGTATACCATGCCCGGTCTTTTTTTTTTCCTTTTGCCGTGCCCGGTCGGTTTAGTGCAGGCTTTCCACCAAACACGTCCAACCAGATTGCGTTATTTTAGGACTTAAAAGCAACCATGTCTATTAATCGTATGTTAACGGCGTAGAGCCAAGTCTTGTGAGAACGGGAAGGATGAAGCTATAAAGGGGAGGGAGTAGGTAGGAGCCAGTCAATATCGAATAAAAATGGGTTGATGCCGTCATGTTTCTGTTATTGCGTTCCTGTAGATCGATAAGTTCCCCCGCTGGCCCATAGTTTCGTACGAATTGATATGGTTCCGTCCACCATCATGGCTCTCCGCAACGCCCTCCTTCTAGCAGCTGCTGCACTGTGCCAGCGACACCTGCTGGTGCACGCGGCCCCCAGCGAGTCCACCGTGCAGGCCTGCCACGCGATCGCGGACCAGCTCCCCGAGGGCCGCGTCGCCTACCCGCTGCAGCTGCCGTACATTGCCGAGACGCAGCGGTACTGGTCGCTGGCGTTACGGGAGTTGCGCCCGGCGTGCATCGTGTCGCCGCAAGACACCGAGCAGGTCGCGGCGGCCGTCCGGGTCCTCGCGAACCGTGCGGATGTGCCCTTCACCGTCAAGAGCGGCGGCCACGACCCCAACCCGGGCCACAGCAGCATTGATGATGGCGTGCTCATCGCCATGCACGAGATGGTCGGCGCCACGTATGACGCCGAGACGGGCCATGCGTACGTCAAGCCCGCGGGGGAGTGGAATGATGTCTTGGGGGATCTAGAGCCGTCGGGCGTCACGGTCGTTGGCGGCCGGCTCGGGGTCGTCGGCGTGGGCGGGCTTTTGTTGCAGGGTGGCTTGTCCTTCTTGAGCGCGCAGTATGGCCTGGCTGCCGATGTAAGCTGGCGTTTATTGATAGCTTTCGAATCCATAAGACTGACGTTCGCCCAAGAGCATTGTAGGTTGGGAAACCGTCATGGCCAATGGCTCCATCGTCAACATTGATGCCAAAGCCCAGCCTGAGCTGGCGGTGGCCATGAAAGGCAGCGGAAGCCAGTTCGGTAAGACTCACGCTCTACCGCATCGTTATTAGATTGCCTCCCTACTGACACCATACCAAGGCATCGTAACGCAGTTCACCATCGAAGCCCACCCCATCGGCCAGGTCTGGGGCGGCGCCCGGCTGTACGACCCCTCGAAAAAGGGAGCCCTCTTCGCCGCGTTGCACAACTTCGTCCCCGCCAACGCCGATGACCCCAAGTCGGCCGTCATCTTCACGGACCTGGCCATCACGCTCAACGGCACGGGCAATATTATGTTCTACTTCTCCGAGGGGCCGGACAAGCCGACGAGCGGACCCCTGAAGGAGTTCCTCGACATCCCGCCTCTGCTCGACCTGACCAAGACGCAGAGCTACGCCCAGCTGCTCAAAGCCAACGGGGATCTCAGCTCACTCTCCGTTGCGCGGACCTCTTTTAGGGTAAGTTTGACATCTTCAATTACACTCCTCTCTTGTCTCCCACAATGTGAACTGGATATGCTTTCCGAAGTTGACTCCCTACTTACAGACCTTCACCATCCCCTACATTCCCACCAACCCAGGCCTCTACGCCGAAATCTCCGCCAAGTGGCGCGACATCTCTTCGGCGTACCTGACAATCATCCACCCGACGGCGCAATGCTCGACCGACTTCCAGCCGCTCCCCTCCCTGGCAGGCCAACAGAGCGAGGCGCGCGGCGGCAACGCCATGGGCCTGCGGGCGAGCGACCCGGACCGGCTCGTGCTGGAGCTGCAGTGTGGCTGGCTCAACGGGCGCGACGACGCGACCCTCTACGCCCTGTCGCGCGACATGACCGACTGGCTGCAGAGCCGCATGCCGGCGTGGCTCGCGCAGGCGGGGCTGCCGGGGGACGCGTACATGCCGCTGTTCATGAACGACGCCGCAGGCGACCAGAACGTCACGGGATCGTACCGCGGCTATGCGCGGTTCAAGGAGCTGCAGGAGGGCATGGATCCCCTGGGACTGTTTGCGACCAGGGCCGGGGGCTACAAGTACTAGATGGATGATGCCTCGGCCCGGGGTTTCCTGGTACGGGTGCCGCCGGTGTCATATGGAACGCAACAAGATCTGATCAAGCTACCGTAGCATCGCAACTGACCACGTAATCAAGCTAACTAAATATACTCGTTACATACTGAGATACCTGGGATCACCATGCTGGTATCATCATAGAAGTTGAAAATAAGAAGCAGTTTCGTAATACCTATTTGTTGCCATGACACGATCAACAGATAATGCATACATCAGTAGCTACGTTAGCAGTAATGAAAGTTACATCCTGATCCATCAGGCAAGCAATCCTCTCGTTGACGAGTTTTGGTCATCCCTTGGAATCGAATGACCAGCGCGCCGATCACCGTCGGGGCTTACATCATTTCCGTCATGTGCCGCTTGCTGCTCTTCAACATCCACCCCTTTAATATTCTCCATGGCATGTTTTTACTCGGTGACTTTCATAGGGATACACGGTAAGGAAAGACAAATGTTGCCCAGCAGGGTCGGTTGTAGGTTGCTTGCGCCTTGTTCGTTCTGGTTTAGACGCTGCGGAGAGTCACCATCGAGAATGAATATGTCCCACGCGTGATCCAACGGGCCAAGGGCTCAACTTGAGCACAGCTGAAAATGGCCTTCAGCCTTCACGGAAGAGGGAAAAAATTACACGGGAAAAGAAGAACACCGTCTATCAAGTCAATACCAGGAGATATGGCCAGTTTTCTCATCGAAAAGGCGTCGAATGGCGCAAAAAAACAGTCTCTCTGGCGGGGAATTGAACCCCGGTCTCGAGCGATTCATTGTTCAATGACAAGCTCGCATACTGACCACTATACTACCAAAGATTGGTGGTTGTTGTTGAAATATATGTGCACTAAAAACACTTATGCCGATGCAACAATATTTTCACATACTAGTGAGCGCTAACGCTCACTAGCATAGTTAGAATTAGCGGGCCGCTAAGGGATCTTATCTTATCTCGCCTTAGTCAAGGCAAACAGTGGGCCTACTCAATTGATTGCATTGGTATTCCCGGAGCATCACTTCCAGCAACCCCATCCGCAGCAAATGCAGTTGACCTCTGCTTCCGGGGACGGATAAGGGCACACGGCCGTTGGAAGGAAAGCGTGGAAACCACCGGCGCCGTACTGACCAAACGGAACCACCATGAACCGTCGTAAAGATATAGACGGGCTGGCTGCCGTACGTTTGTTAGTTGTCCTTGCTCGGTTCAGCCGTTCAACATGTTGGCCTTGGAGATAGTTGGAAAAAGGGTATGCTCCTACTTTCTGTATCCACGCTTGCTGGCCTTTGGCGGATTGAACCATGTCTACCTAACAAGACCATATCTCGTGAGCAATACGCAATCGGGAGCCTATTACCGGAACATGGGATGCAGTGCCAAGCGGTTGCTGCAATCATGAGTAACTCTAAATGGGATATGGATGCCTGAGTTGGCAGCTGCAGGGTGTAGTAACTCATGATAGTTGCCATGGCTCCTTCATCTAGGCCTAGAAGTGCCTGGTTTCCTCGAAGCAGTATCGTTACTTAGGAGACAAGGACTTTACTTGCCATAAATTATATCAACGCAGCCAAAGGATGGTCTTCAATCATATTGCATTCAGCGTGATCATTCGCACAGCATCAACCAGCCCTTGCTCAACCCTGTAAGCAAACATGTCTCAGCTCACACAGTTCCACCTCTTCACCAAGCTTCCCCCGGAGCTGCAGAACATGATCTGGGCCAAGTACGACGACGAGGTCGACCCGGTCATCTGGCATGAGTTCTCCTACGCCCGCTGTAGCCTTCGCCGCAGTCGCCGTCATACCATCGGCAACACCACTCCCGACAGCCTCGAGGATGTCCAGAGCTATCGCGTGCGCCGCCCCGACGACGACAGCCGCCCCGACGATGAGCACAAGAAGAAGAGTATATCAAGGACGCTCGCTCCCCTGACCGGGGTAGACTTGCCGCTGCACCCGCGCGTACGTATCGACGCCCGCGGAGAGCCCCAGTGTGGCGACGGCCGACGACCGGGACCCGCGCGCTTCCGCGCCCGGCTGGACCGCGACGTCTTCTACTTCACCCATTCCGGCCCAGCTCCCAAGAACTTCCTGGGCTTCCTGTCGCCCTGCGCCGCGGGCCAGGATCCCCCGCCTCTGGCCGACGACCATTGGTTCTTCCAGACCCGGAAGCTCGCGATCGGCCCGTCTATCCTGAAACTGGGACCATTCGACCAAGATACGCTCCGGCGACACCAGGGACTCACGGACATTTGGGTCGTCGCGAGTGCTGATCTTTATAAAGTGAAAGACCGCCACTGGTTCTGGACACACGACGGTTTCGCCAACGCGGGCCATACTCCTAACCAGGCCGAGAAGGACTTCGATGAGTCCCTTTGGGAGATCTTCGGAGACCGTGACGTAAGGCCTACGATATACTTTGATCGTGAAGCATTAAGGGTTCCGAACTAGGGGGCCGGCTGTCGCAGATGACACCATCTAGCTGCCTCTAGTATCGGAAGTATGATCTGTTCCTGGAATCAGGGCAAAACCATGAAATGAATCCTGCCATCAGACAAGGGCGGCAATGCGTACATTTTGCACATGCAAAGTCGGCCCATTGTATGGCTCAAATGAACACAAGTGTGCATCGGTAATCGAGCAGCTTTCCGAGATATGGATCTAGTAGCAAGCCATTGTCGGCCACATGGTCGATGACTTGCTTGAAGAGGATGGATGATCAGCAGTTGGATGCAACCTTCACCGTGGTTAGGATATCGACAATACACTCCTATAATGCACCATCGGGCTAGTTGCTAGTTTGACATCATGACATTATTGATAATACATGTTGTTCAGCCACAGCGTTATGTCGGCGATACCTAGCACCAACCTCGGATGTTACACGGTGCGAAAGTCACAAGAACAGTAAAGTATGTTGGATATGTAAGTTCGTTATTGAAGACATCTATACAAGAAGAAATGCGCCAAACCGGCTGCAGTATCGTAGAGCAACCCATTGAGAGCAAAAAAGGGGGTATCAGGCCCAAACCAGTTTCCCAGCCATCCATCCCACACTCTCGGTCTACTACAAATCTAAGAAAGTAGATAACATTCTCTTAACCAGAAACCCACGGGGCCCCACGGGAAAGAAGATATTGGAATATGTGCTTTTTAGACCACCGACTGGACCTTGACGGGCAGGGCGGCGCGGGCCATGCGGTTGCTGTTGAACCGGCGGGTGAAGGGGGCGCGCGAGGTATCGTTGCCGCCATCGGCGCCGTTGTTGGCAAGCAGGTTGACGGTGCTCCGGGGGACCTGGGAGATGACGCCGGACAGGGCGGTCTTGCCCATGTAGGAGCACAGCTCGACAGGGTCGGTGGGGGCGGTGCCGAGGCCGAGGAGGTAGGCGGCGAGGCCGGCGATGTGGGGAGAGGCCATGGAGGTGCCCGAGATGGTGTTGGTCTTGCCGTCCTTCCAGGTGCTCTTGATGTCGGTACCCGGGGCCAGGATGTCGACCAGCTTGCCAAAGTTGGAGTACTCGGCGAGCTCGTCGTCCTTGGTGGTGGCGCCGACGGTGCAGGCGGATTCCTCGGAGGCAGGGGACGAAGTGGAGGCGTCGGCGGCCTCGTTTCCGGCGGCGACGGCCAGGAAGATACCGGCGTCGACGATGTCGGCGGCGGCGGCGTTCACAGACTTGGACTCGGTACCGCCCAGAGACATGTTGACGACAACACCCTTGGGGCACTGCTGGCCCTTGGCGTCGCTAACGACAAAGTCCATACCGGCAATAACCTGGGAGTTGGTGCCGGAGCCGTCCGAGTCGAGAACCTTGACGGCGAATAGCTTCGTCTTCTTGGCCACACCGTACGTCTTGGAGCCGATGGTACCGGCGACGTGGGTGCCGTGGCCCTGCCCGTCCTCGTCCTTCTTGTCGGCGTAGTTGGCCAGCCATTCAGCCCGGCCCTCGAACTCGGGGTGCTTGATGTCGATGCCGGTGTCGACGATGTACGCGCAGGTTCCCTCGCCGGCACTGTCGTCGTAGGTATAGGTGGAGCTGCCAGCCTTCTTGCTCGAGAGTCGGGCAAGACCCCAGTCGGCGTTCCTCTGGGTGGCCTTGATGGTCATGATGGCGTCTTGTTCGATGTAGTCAACCTAATGATCGGGTTAACATGATCCACGAAGTCATGTGTGGGAGGAAGGCAGGCACTCACGCTCTCGTCGTTTCGAAGAGTATCCAACTCCTCGGCGGTCAGAGTCGAAGCGAAGCCGTTGAACCTGCCGGTGTTGTAGACATGCTCGGCGTTGGCCGAAAAGGTGCTCATGGTCGACGACATGGCCTCTGACTTGACGCCGCTCTTCATCTTGACAATGTACTTGTTCTCGACCAGAGTGGCTCCTCTCGGCTTGATGACCGGGGCGGGCGAGGCTCTCTTCGTAGAAGGGGCAGCCATAGCCAGGGGCAACAGGGCGAGCAAAGTAGTGGTACGCATGATGAATGGGTTTGTTGAAGTGAATGAAGGTCTCCTGGACGTAACGAATGCAGATGATAGAAGAGAGAATGGACTGGAATGGGCGAAGAAGCTGTGTGAATGTCAACGAGTGATGCCGGTTGTGGTATTCAAAAAGGCCAACACGGGGGAACCAACAAGACTACATATACTCATCGAAGCTCACGGCTAGCTAGCTTCCCCTCCCAGCTCCAGCTCCGGCTCCAACTCCATTCCAGGAAGCATGCGATGCTGGCGAGACATGGCTCCGCAATCCCGGGCCAGCAGACCTGGCACCTGGTCATGATAGTAAGTCAAGCATATGCGCGCCGCGTCATTGGGCCTCACGATTGGTGCTATGCCGACAAACTGGCAATATCGCCGTGCAGATGTAATATGTCCCCAAACTTGGTGATTTTAAGGGAGTGCCTTAGCAGTGTGACACTGGCCAATCATGCACAGCAAACGGCCAAGCATTAACGATGACCGAGTTTCTGATCCACGGTTTCAACTGTAGCCTGAATGGGTGGCGAGCCTCTGATTCGTTGGCACCCGGAGATGTTGGCTCCTCTCGGGAGTGATTGCTCTGGCTCGGCACTGGAGGCCGCAGCCGCTGGTTGGCCCGTTTCGAGAGGCAATCGACGGCAGTGCTGACCAGGGCCGAGAGACGCTGTCGATCATCTGTGGAGAGTCGGTTCCCTTCTGGATCTTCTGGCTTGCCAGTCGGAGTCGGATCTTATCAGCCCACGGGAAATTAATTAGGGGCTCCAGGCAATGTTCATGCCGCCAATCGTGACCCCGTTGCGGCTCAAAGCCAAGCCCCGCCAAGCTCCAGGAGCTAGGGCGCCGACGATGTGCCGAGTGACGATCGCCTCTGGAGAGATAGATGCTCGAAGCTCATTGAAGCATGGCCGTTGATTGCATCTGGTTTAGGAAGGTCTTCAATCACGGTTCTGGTTTCTTCTGCCGTCTCGCCATCCTGATGGGGTTCGACCTGTTTGCCTCCCTCCCCGCCAAGGCGCGTACCTGTCAGGGATCTTCTAGGTTGGACGAAAGGGACGTTGGGATGAAGCTGCGGGGCCGCCTGCACTAATTGCCTTGCCTGTTAAAACGAAACATGGAAGACCATTGTCGAGCTTATATTCGCTTGTCATTGGTCTTAGTAGCCGTCTTATGCTTAAGACGTCGGGTATCAGCTACCAACGTGCAACTGCCATTGGTGGAACATGAGATCTCGTACGATGATCCCAACGGCTGCATATTGGCAGAGACGAGACGGGAGAAGAAGAAAGCTCACGGTCGGAGATAATTGGTATTGGAGAAGCCTGATAAGGAACCGCCTTCCGGCTTGGAAACCTGTCTGTCTTGCATCGCCCGCCGTCTTGCGTCGCATTTGCGTCGCATTCGCCGTTGTCAAAAAAGCACCGAAGTCCAATTTGATGGAACTTGCAGTGATCCTACATTTAGCCAGGAAGATCGCTTACTGTGACCGCGCATACCGCGCATACAAGACAGTAACGTTGGGGTCACGTCTGCATGGCAATTGAAACATTCACACTCGAACCAGAACCGGTTGGCTGGAGGAATCGCCCTGCAGGACTTGAAACTGACCAGGCGTGACCTAGGCATGATCTGGTCATCAGAAGGATTTTGCTAAAGCATGATTGCTTGCTCATGCTACCTTGTTGCATGATTGGGAATGATTACGATTATGTCAGAGGCAAGAGTGAGATATGACTTGGACTCCCGAGTAAATACGGCGGCGACCTTGATATCCAAAGTGGCACATTGTGGTGGTGAGGCGGAAGGCAAAAAAACAGTGCCCCGACCGGAGAGGGCCCTCCTAAAATGGCTGCACAAGCCACAGCACTAGGTGGCTGCCTCTACCCTCAACGTCAGATTGACGAATCCGGTAATCGTCGCTAAGACAGGTGGGCTGAATGACGACATGACGACATGTGAATCAACACGAACAAAATCAACCTCCCATGAAAGAAACCATTCATGCCCAAACCTCCGGGATCTTGTGTTTCGTTTAAACATCTTAAGAACAACACCTGATATTATAGCCTATTATTACTGCCACCACTACTGCATCGTCTGCCCTGGTGTTATTGCTTCTCGAATACTGCCGAATCCGAATCCCCACCCAGAAACCGGGTCTCACGAGTCGAGGCGATTGAATCACCATGGCGAGTGGAATCGTTGGAAACGTCCAGCACAAGGCCCAAGAGGTCGCGTAAGGCTTCCATGAAACACCAAGTCTCGTTATAGCTGCTCACTATTTTGTAGGAAGGAAGATTACGATAAGGCGAGAGCTCTCATGGCAGATGCCGCAAAGAGCCAGGCCTACCTGTATCCCTTCAAGTGAGTCAACAGTGACGCATGAGTAGCTGGCACGATGGCGCATGGAAGAATGCTAATGAGTGGCAAAGGGGCATCTACTACTTCCTGACTCATCGCGATCTATGGAGGCCGTTCTACTCCAGAATCGTGCCCACGCTGTCACTCTCGGCTGTGGTTATCTCTGGCATGTTCTTCTTCACCTACCTGCCTCAGCTCGCCGTCCTTGTTTTTGTCAACGGCCCGCTGGCCGCCTTGACGACTGCTGTCTTGATACTCAACGAGAGTTCCGTCATTGTCAACCTCGTATCGCGGAACTTCCTCCTGCAGGATGCTCTGCTGGACACGTTTGACGGTACGATGGTCTCCCGCAACGAGGCGGGTGTGGTGAGTGAGGGTCGGCAGCTCAAGTCGGGACGCAGTCCTATGGACAGACTTGGCAAGATCTTGAAGAGCCCGTTCGAGAAATATAGCCCCAAGGCCCTCATTCGCTACATCATGTACTTGCCGCTCAACTTCATCCCTAGTAAGCATGGGCGCACCTTCTAACCGTTGGATGATTCATCCTGACCTGACTTTCCCTTGTACAGTTGCCGGTACAGCCATCTTCATCGTTTTACAAGGTACGAAGATCTACCCATGAGCCGTAAACGTGCAATGCTAATGCCAGATCCAGGTCGCAGCCGAGGACAGTCGGTCCATGGTCGAGTGAGTACAGCCACGCACCTGTGTCAACGCATAATCTAACTCTGTGTGTCAAGTACTTTCAACTCAAGAAGTGGTCATCTTCCCGGCAAAGGGAATGGCTCGAGGCCCATACTGGGGCATATTCAGCGTAAGCAACTTTCCACGGTCCCAGCCCATCTAGGTGGATGATCTTGAGCATTCGATCTCTTGTCGATTCGATGGGGTTGGAGGAGACTGGAACTAATGCGATGTCTGGTAGATTCGGCACGATTGCTACGCTTCTGGAGATGATTCCGTTCGCGTCCATGTTCTTTGCTTTCACCAACACAGGTAAGTTGTGCATTAACCTAACCACTCAATGACAGCAAACTAACTGGCCATTCAAGTCGGTGCGGCACTCTGGGCTGCTGATATCGAAGCTCGAGAGAGCCAGATGGACAACACCACAGCACCCAGTCTTAGGGAGGCGGCAAAGAAGGCGGAATAAAGTCACTGATATGCATGGGTTCGACTTCTCCGAAATTGTTTGTTCCTCGAGATTCGAGATTTTGCATCAAAGGAGATACAATGAAATAGTGAGATTACGAGACTGGATCGGGATGCAGATACAGCGCCCTTGGTTACCTATGGTAGGTAGTTTGGTAAACGATACCCTATCCATCAATCAGATTGAGACGTCATTTGCATGATCAAGCTCTTGCACGAATATGGAATCATGTGAAGCGCAATGATCATTTTCGTCCACAGCAACATTTGGCGTGTCGCTCAGATCTTAGCTGTGCCCCGCATGGCACCGCGGGTCAAATGGGCGTCACCCTTCATGGGGGGTTTGAAGGCCTCACAAACTCTCCTTCACGTTGCATGTCTTCCCCTGAAGCAATTGAAATAGGCGGCATTTGGAGAGACGACAGCATCGATTCGCCAGTGCTCAAGAGACATTGGCTGTAAGTCCACCATAGCTTTATCTGAAGCCATGTTCTAGACGTTGGTCGTCCAAGTAGGGGCTAACAGAAGACATAATTTCCCGGTGCAGGGATCGCACCGGCATTCCAAGCTCATTGGAGCTGACAGCGGATTCAACCGTGCTGTCAAGGCAAGTATGACGCCTGCGTTAGCCTTGGACGGCATCCGAGGGGCTAATTGAATGGGCACACGTAGCGCCACGCTGCCACGCTTCCCAGCACCATCAAATCTTTGGCTATCTCTTGGCCAAACTCGTCGACTGCGGGGTGACATACGCCGTTGTTGGAAGCGCAAGTGTTTATCACGGTTCGCGACGCGAACGTCAATTGGATCGCACCCAGATCCAATACCTAGTCCTTGTACTCGGTGTACAAGTCGCGCAGGTGCTCGAGTCGCCAAGAGAGCCTGTACCGGCTGAGCGAGACAGCGCATATGGCATCTGTCACTCGGATAGGCAACCTGCATGCCGAGATACACGCTCAATACTTCTGCCCCTGAGTTTGTAACACCGCTCGAGAATCAATCCTACTCGCTCTACAGTCCGGCCTGTCCTCTCTCCTGCAACGTTAGTTTGATCTATTGGCAAGAACTACAACTGTGTTGGAGAAATGGACCTCGCACCAGTCCGTCCCCAAAATTGACAATTATGGGGCCCGCAATCGTGCTGTCCTGTCAGCAGAAGACCGAGAGCTATTGGAAAGGAGTAAGACTCCGATACGGATTCGATTGGTTGCCCCTCGTATAGGTGGCCTATGATTCATATGGCCACCTCAGGCGAGAGCAGCAAGGAAACGCTGCTGATGCTGAAACCCTTTGGCAAGCGCCTGTCACCATATGCATTGATTTTCGACAGATGCAAACAGCCTCAACACGATATAGCAGCATCTTGGAGTAGTCAATATATGTTGCATCATGGCGTTCCATTTGATGGTGATATACGAGGCTACGTGAGGCCGGTATTCGGATGCTCCTATTACAGAAACGCA
Source organism: Apiospora marii (assembly GCF_038362585.1). NCBI lineage: Eukaryota > Fungi > Ascomycota > Sordariomycetes > Amphisphaeriales > Apiosporaceae > Apiospora > Apiospora marii. Next base: position 2,603,276 of record NW_027117379.1, read on the forward strand.
AGGCGGACCAGGTCAGCGGATGACAAACATGTTGCATGTGGAACAGACATGCCTGGAATCAGCTTTGGGCCTATGGAGCTACAGCAGGTGGATTCGAGACTGAAATATCATTGAAGGGACATGTATTGATATGTCAATGGGAGAGAGCTGACCGATGCCCACCAGGACGTGCATGAAGCCGTACTTGGTGCAGGTATATCCACCATCCAACTCCGATGTGAGAGATCTTGCATGCATCACCTGCCGACTGCCGTATATCAGCAATGTATGTATCGCGACGGCATGATGGAAGAGTCCTCCACATGCATCATAATGGACTGCCAACATCAATACCTGGCTCAGACGGGGACGTCTGGATGCAGTGATCTTCTACCGAGAGAAGGGAACGGCAGCTGAGCAACGTCAAGACGCGAAAAAGTGGATCGCTGTCACTTCCCCTTTCGGTCATTTGGCGAAGCTGTCTGGCTGTAATTTGCCTCGAGGAGGTGACATCTAGGTGATTAAACGTGTAACTCTCTGTCATAACTGACCTATCTTGGTTGCAGGATGGCGATATAGCAGATCAGACAACCCATATATGGGAAACCGACGTTTTCCAGCCTTGTACTGCTCAAACTACTTGCGAATGCAACATCTCACCCTCATGTATGTAGATATTCCAATTGGGAAGTCGCTGGCGGCCGCCTGCCATTTTGGACCAACTCGCGCCTTCCTTCCCTGTTACATCGTTCCTTCCTTTCCCTTCCACTTGTCCACATCTATGGCCAAGATGAAATCACTCTTTCCTTGCAAGGCCTGAGACCAAGGTAGCGGCCACGTGAAATTCAGTTCTTCGGGAGTTGCAGGTGATCACCCATTCGCCTTGTCGACCACATCTCCACACTCATCCTCACTCCCTCACCCTCTCACACATTCGTTAGAGATTCTGGATCAAATATACTTTCTCTTCCTCAGTCGTCTTAAGTCATTCATTATTCCATTCATTCATTCCCTCTCTGGTCAAACCAGGTCTCAATCCATTATTATCGGTCATCTTGGACCTACGCCACACTCTCGCGGCTTGCCTGACTTGCCTGAGCCAACGTTGGTCCTGCCAATCTGATCAGCATGAGAGTGTATACTCTCGCTGCCGACATGATGTCGGCAGTGCTGTTCTTTAGTTGGCTCACCATCATTCTGGCCTCGCCTGATTTGGGACATGCCGTCCTGGCCGGTCATGAACTGCACGCACATGATGCTGCTGAGAGCCCCAACTATGATGCCTATGGTGGACCACCCCCTGAACATGCTGGTTACAGTTATCCTTATGGCCCGTATGGCCCTTATGGACCACCTTACGGACCACCTCCTCCACCTACCTCTACGGAAACCCGGCAGCCAAACTCATCGTCAACGGCCATTGCTTCACTGTCCAGTACAGCTCTGCCTACTACAGTCAGCGGTGCATTGTCTCCCACAGGTATGCGTGTGCTCGAGAATAGGACTGGGATATATGACTAACCGGGGTTTAGGCGTATCTGTAACGGGCTCTGCTGGTGGAAGCGCAACTGCCAGCACCGCGACTTCGTACCTGAACAGCACATCGGGTCTGATAACATCAGTCTCCGGCTCTGTAGCTGTGACTATCCCAACTGGGACATCAGGTATTTCAACGTCTCCAATAACAGAGACGAGTGGCTATGGATCTTCTGTTGTCACGGGGGGCTCCAACACTAGCAATTCTCAATCGACATCCCAGGGTGGTTCAGCAATCAGCCAATCTGGGCCATCCCAACTAAGTACTGTAAGTTATCAGGGATCTATGCACCCAACTAGGACATGGACAGTGTGTGTGATTCGCAGTAACAGTGGCTAACTCTTATAGGCTTCTGGTATACCCGCCACGTTGAGTACTACAGAGTCTATCACGGCCAGTGTAACAACTAGTCCATCAGCTGGTGGTGGGCCCTTTGGACAGACCATCCCACCTCCAGTGCAACCAACATCAGGAGCAACGGTCTCACTGATCCCGTCAAGCTCCGCGTCCGGAAACGCTACTGCTATCATCACCAACCCGTCGCAGACTCTGACTTTTACAATCCCAGCAAATGGTACTTCACCTACCACTCCAAGTTCTGGACCAACGGGAAGCCAATCAAATCTGTCCTCTGCATCCTCTGTTTTATCATCAAGCTTATCAATATCGGGCACCGAGACTGTACTGCCGGCCCCAGGTAGCAATTCTACAGGAATCTACATGTCAAGCTCACCTACATCACAATCCAGTGGGACAAACTTGGCGACGAGCCCAGCAGCCCCTTCATCACCTTCATCTGAAATAAGCATAACTTATAGACAGACTGCACCGAGCAATTCTCTCAGCACTCCTTACAGCGGGGGTTCAGCTTCAAACTCTGTTGGAATAACATATTCTACGACTGGCAGTGCACCTTATCCAGCTGGCAATACGACGTCGTCCATCTCTGTTGGGACGGGCTCATCCGGACAAGGCTATACGTCCACAGCACCGAACTCCAGTATACCAGAGATCACTACACTCTCAAATGGACTGCCAACACCGCAGACCTCTAATCCTTCGGTATCATTGACCACCCAGACTTCCCTGACCATGAGTTCCCCTGGGACGGCTGGAGCAACTGGTTCATCATCCGGGGGATATGAGAGCGGCACCACTGCTAGCCCTTCCTCGAATTACTCTTCATCTTCGTCAATTGTTCCACCAAGCTCACCAACGTCTAATGTCAACGAAACGAGCATTCCTGCTACAGGAAGTCTCACGATGACTAGCAGTATTCAGTCAACCCCGTCGTTCCCAAATGGTACGTCTTACTATATAACTAGTGCCACTTCCCCTTTTTAGTCTTAGACTGACACAAATGTTTTCATTACTACCACTGCAGGTACCTTCACAGGCTCAGAATCACCTATGCCAGTCACCAATTCAGGGTCTGCGTCAGGGATATCACCACCGTTTCCGTTTACAAGTCCCAACAATGCGTCGCTAACCGGGCCTTCTGCTGGCTCCGGGTCTATTTCACCCTCTCCACAGTCCACTGTCGGGTCAAGTACCGCTTCCTCAGTCAGTTCAATTGAGTCTACTTTAACGCCCGCTCCATTTCCAACCTTCAATACGACTGTGATTGTGGGCGGCCCAACTGGTTCTGTGTCGTTTTCCTCATCGACAAATGGTGTGGTTGGCACCACAACCAATCCCGGTTCCGAGACGCCACCGCCTGGTCCCTCAGGGCAAGGTAACCCGACTGCACCTGGCGCAAGTTCACAACTCGGATCATATTCTAGCTCTATCGGCCTGAACACTACGGGGTTGTCCTCGACTTCTACGCCATACCCCTTAGGCAATATCACAACAAGCAGCACAGTCGAAACAGCCTCAGCGTCAAATACCATTACTGGATCACAGACTACTGCCACCTCCGGATTACCCAGCGTGAGCACCAATGGAAGCGAGATTGCTACTTCTACATTCGCACCTCCACTCCCACTACCTAATATTACGGCTTCAACGGCGCTCACGGGAACAGCACCGCTGGTTCCGCCTTCCAGTGAAACGACTACGGTAGTTTCTGGGTCTTCTTCAGTATCCTCAATTGGGATAGAGACGTCGGGCTTCTTCAACTCGTCCACTTCAATAAGCCTTATCATCTCCAGCATCGGCGTTGGCAACCCTCCTCCCGGGACAGGGGCGCCATCTACCACTGCACCTTACCCAACCGGAAACCTGACCACAGCACTCAGCGGTTCCATAGGAACTGTCAGCAGTTCCCCCAGCGGACAGGCGACAAGCTACAATGGCACTTCCACAATGTCAATCACAGGTATTCCAGGTGGACCACCAGTCACAAGTGCGCCTATAAGTTCTGGCACTCTTAGTCCCAGCATGTCTGGATCTTTGGCGCCATTCCCCATAACAAACGGAACTAGCCTATCAACTGTGCTTCCAACTGGGACCTTGGGGTCGCACACTGGGACTGGACCGGCATCCATCACGGCCTCGCCGATCGGCCAAACACTTACTAATACATCAGAGGCGCATACCTTTTCCACGGGACCGTTCCCTCTGACCAATGCCACTGGTGGTCCAGGCGGCCAAACAGTCGCTCCAACGGGCAGCATCACTGGCACTGCACCATTGAGCACTGGGGTCTCTGTACCGCCTACATCTGAGAATACGTCCTCGGAATCGATGCCACCTTTCCCTTTGTCAAACATCACTGCCCCTAATACAGGCCCTACCGGTAGTTCTGGACTCACTACTGCACCGTCATCGCCAAGTCTGATCACAACTCTTGGATCCGGAAGCAGTGTACCTGGAGGTAATCCAGCGGGACAGACTGTACCCGCCCCAGCCAGTACCCTGCCTACACCACCATTCCCAGTTTCTAACTCCAGTGTAATGCCTTTGGGTTCAAGTGGAGTGCAGAACACCGCACCAGGTACAATTAACCCAACGGTTGTACCGCCTTTCACCATGTCGAATTCTACAGGACCAAGTCCCAGACCTAGTGCTGGCCCTACAGCTGTCACACCGACAGGATCAGGGATGACACACAGTTCCTCCTCACCATCGCTAGAACAAAGCACTGCACCATTTCCATATCCGAACTCGACGGTGTTTCCCGGCGGATCTTCTGGAGCTTCTGGGAGCGTCATCACACAGCCTGGTACGATATCAGCCACTGGTGTACCCGGTTCTCAGCCAAATTCTATATCTCCTATAGGGAGTGGTCCGTCAGGACAAACTGCCAGCAGCAGTGTTTTCAGTGCAAACCTCACGTCATTTCTGCCTACCACTGGGACACCTTTCGGTACGGTCTCTACACAGGCTGCATCGGTCACAGGGCCAAGTGCGCCTTACCCATTGTCAAACTCTACGGGCCTATTTGGAACCACCGTATATTCAAGTGGTGGCGCGAGCCCAACTATGCCCCTTTCTGGAACTTGGTCTTCAAGCACCATTTCTGGGAGCGAATCTGTTCCTTCATCTAGCGGGAGTTTGTCGGTGACCCCGCCTTATCCGGTGTCCAATGGAAGTTCAACAACTGGAGCACCTGGAACTGCCTTCACCTCGAGCCCTTATTCTTCTCTTCTACCGAGTGGCTGGACCGTGACTGGACCAACCCCTTTCACCGGATTGAATACAACTACAGGACCTAATCCTACTCAGCCATTTCAAAGCAGCTCTCCACTCGCACCATTCCCACTTTCAAACTCCACAGGTAGTTCGAACCCAACTAGCCCAGCTGGTACTGGTTCTGCCGCGACTGCAACAATACCAACTATGGCCTCAACTGGTATCAATGGTGGAACGGGTGGCCCTACAAGTACGTATCCTAGTTCAGCTCCGTTCCCGATTTCGAATTCGACGGGAAGCACAGGCCCAACCGCCTCAACTGGAGGCCCGGCTGGACAAGGTATTCCACCTGGAAGCAGTGTCAGTCTCGGCACAGGATCGCAGTCAACTACAACCCCTAGCAATAGCTCAGGCCAAGCGCCATTCCCAACGGCCAACACCACTGTCAAGCCTTCGGAAACAGGTCCTGTCCTTTCCACTGGGGTATCAGGGATTACTGGTAGCGCCGTCTTCACTTCTGCTCCTTTCCCCCTGTCAAATGGCACATATATCTCAGCTTCCACAGGGACTGTACCGAACCCAGCGTCCAGTCCGGGTCCGGAAACTTCACTCGCCACCACTACAGAAAGCAGCGGCTCATATCAAGGAAGTACTGCAAGTTCTACACCGTATCCGCCGAATAATGTTACGGTCACGACTACTGGTATACCTGGCGGAGCCGGTACCGTCACAGGAGCTACAGGGTTGTCGGCCTCGTCAGTTGCGCTAAGCGACACTGGGCTTCCTTCATTGGGGTCGTCTGCATCAGCACCTTACCCGCTATCGAACTCTACAGCGACCCCAGGTCCAAGTGGTACTTCAAATCCCACACCTACGACCAATACTCAACCTGCTGCGCCAACAGGCCCAGGAGGTCAGACAATTGGTCCTCAACCCGGACAAACATCTACAGTGATCGTTACCTCGTCAACGACGGCTACATATGTGGATACGACTTGCTCCGAGGAACCACCGCCTACTACAGCTCAGGAGAGTTCAACGACATGCTCTGAAAGCGAGACTGCACCTGTAACAAGCATAACCTCCACCCCATATCCTCTTTCCAACTCCTCTTTGCCCTGGGCTGGGGAGACATCTTGCACAGAGTCATGGAGTTATCCTTCAATCACAACCCCATCCGCTTTAACCACGTCTAGCACACTGCGGAACGCAACGAGTCAATGCAATGAGACAACTGTATCACCGACAAGTTTTTCATCATGTACCGAGTCTATATGGAGTATGTCTCTTATATCCTAGCGTTGATGACAGTTGACTGACCTGATTCATAGGCAATTGGACCACCTTTCAAACATCAGTCACGACGTCCGATATCCCCTCGTCGGGCGAGCAGTCAAGCTCTGGCTATGGAAGCCCCTCTGTCTTCATTCCTGCTAGTTTGAGTGTCATTCCTCGACTTCCTGGCGCCCATCCACACAATGCGAACCCCACAGGTCCTGCTAAACCCAAACGACGGGATCGGCCATCTTACAAAGGCGACGAGGATGACCCAAACCGTGAAGGAGTAATATTCGATTGGTTGAAACGCCTGAAGCGATTTGTAAACGTTGGGGTATGATTGAAATGAGCCGGGAACCGGGGGACTCGATGCTGGCTCTTGGAACTTTCCTACTTGCGGAGTAAGGGATATGGACACATTGTACGGCGTTTTAATCTGGCGGGATCTTACGGTACATGACGGCAACTCACTGCATTGCTTTATCTCTTGACTACTTCGCACATGCAAGCTCAGGCAGATAGATACAAAGACCTCGATTCAGGTATCACATAATACAATTGTCAGCAATTCTCTTGACAACAGCGATGTTATCGATAAAACGCTCGATTTGACCCTTTGTCGGTAGCCATATTTCCACAAGTGCAATTCAGAATGCTGTAGGTATGGCGCCCTGGCTGGGTGCCAACTCCTGGGTGGAGGCGGCGGGCGACGTCATCCGTGTCGTCAGCATCATCATCACTTTGAAGGAAAACAGGTACCAGTGAGGTGCTGTCAGCAAGCCTTTTTCACTTGTGAGGAGGCCTGTTCGGTGACGGGAGCATCCGAGGATGGTTCGGTGTGCCGGTGGCAAGCTCGAGAGGGAAAATGTTTCGACATGTCTTCTAATTAGTGAGGGGGGCCGCCGGGGCGTTTCTGATATCGGTTTACACGGATGTAGGGAGAGAGGGGCCTGTCAATCGGTTCGGTCGGGGCTCAAGGTTGATATTGGAAGCATGTAGGAAGAAACGGTCCGACAGATGCGATGCGGACCATACGACATGATGTAGTGTTGGAAGGTTTAGAGTTATTGCGGTGTAGTAGTGTAGGTTAGCGACTTGGACAGTGAGGAGGGCCCGGGATTCAAGTTACAGACAGATCGCTACCTACCTAACCTATGCAGATTCATATTTTACCTATGGACCTTTTTAATGGCTTATTCTCGTTGGTGTTCTTCTTAGTTTCTCACAAAGCTGAGAATGGCTTTTCCAGCTTAGAGACGGTGATATACGTACATTGTCGAAGTATAGTGTGCGCATTACATCGATCCCGAGGAGTGCGAGGCAGATGGGAATTGCGATAACGATCGATTGATAGCGCAATGCAGATGCATGCAGGTCTGTCAGTGGTGTCAGTGATAGGCTGCAGGGTTCCCCATTGGGTTCACCAATCACCTCTTTGAGAAACGAAGTCACCATCTGTGCTCACCCGCTTCCCGTGTCCAACTTCTCTGCTCCAGTCGTTTCCCCCAATGCAACCTTCTGGCATTGGTCCGACGACGATTCGCGATTCGATGTTGTGTCTCACGCCCAATACCCACACTGCTGTTTGTCCATGTCCCCCTCTGCTGGGCACCTACAACACCTGGAGACTATCCCAACATGGCCCTCCAGACTTCTCTCTGTCGCTCCTCCAACGTGCATGCCGCAAGCTTATACCGTCGACCACGATCCTCTGCTAATACGTGAATCTAACCCTCTTTTCGCTTCAGCAGGCCGTCGTCGTCTATCGTGGTTGTATCGCCCGCTGCCGCCCCGTTTTAGCCCCCGGGGATCCCACCAAGGCTGCTCCTCCTCCAATCGCATTCGCCCGTGCATTTGCAGTCTTTTGCCGTGCCCTCCAACGCCGGTAAAAGCGTGTGGTGCCTGCGTTTTTCCCCTTATCCATGAGGCATCTCGCCTTTCTCGCGCGGCTGCTCTTGCCTCCACGATATATCCCTTCCTTTCTCTCTAGCGCCCGTTACTAGAGCTGGCTAGACCTACCAATTACACGATCCCTTGACCGGCCCGCCCGCGACGGGACTACCCAGAAGCCAAGCCCAGCTTGGATCAGCCGCTAAGCCCTACCACGGTGGAGCAGCGATCTGATCTACGCCCTCATCCCAGCCGATATATCCAACTATTTCGGGAACATCCGAAACAATAGACATCGGGCGTGGTAGGCGGTAACACAAGGCGCATTGCGGTGCAGGAGCCTATGCAAGAGGTTGGAATTGCCATAGTTGGTAACGATGGTGGCTCTGGGCCGAATAAGGGCATGGCTGCCCGCTCTCGGAAGCGCCGTCCTCCTCTCGACATCATGGGCCAAGGAAACCGCCTATATCAACGGCGTCAGTCTCGACGGGGTTCGGAGCGAATTGGCCGTGGATCGGACGCCCGCATTGTACTCGGGCGATTTTGGCGACTGCTTGGGCGGACAAAGTCTACTCAACGTCACCAAAATGGATGCCGCGTTCTACTTCGACAACTCGACCATCTCGTGGCACCTCGACGGAAACACCAACCTGCGGAGCGAGAAGCTAATGAGTAAGTGAGAAAACAGCGATTATTGGCGGTGGTTTGGAACGAACTTTAGAGCTGACCTTTGAAATGCAGTGTACATAACGGTGGACGCTTACGGCGAAAACAGATTTAGCATGACAATTGATCCCTGCAAGATGAACATATACAGGTACGTCCAATAAGAAAAAGCAAACATATCGTTTCCGGTAAGCAGGACAGCTAATGGTACGGCTAGCATGTGCCCCATGAACGCCACGGTGCCCATCAGCGCCTGGGCTGTGTTCCCGGTCGGAAAGCAACAAGTCTCGGGCATTCCCCAGATCGCGTACGAGATCCCGGACTTCGAAGGCTCCGTTCGGATTCAGCTCTTCGCCAACTCCAGTCAGTCCGAGATTGCCTGCTTCCAGGCGGTCATGCGAAATGGCGCCTCCTTTTCCCAGCCCGCCGCCGTGAGTTCCATTCTGGGCATCTTCACAGTGGTCGCCGTCATAGCTTCGTTCGCGGCCGCGGCATACGGCGTCAGCATCCCGCACATGCGAACGCATTATGCGCACTCATTCTCGGTCCTCGTCATCTTCGAGACTTTTCAGTCCGTCTTCTTCTCCGGCGCACTGTCGCTGCAATGGCCTAGCGTGCTGCCCGCCTGGTGGAGCAACTTTGCTTGGTCTGCTGGCCTGATCCCGGTCTCCAACATGGTCGGTTCTGTCAACAAGTTTGCTGGGATCAGTGGCAACGGTAGCCAAGTTGGCGGTGCGGGCTCAACCATTATCAACAATAACGGTGGACTGATACAGCAGATCTATGGTCGTTCCCTCGACAAGGCCGCCGACTTGGCCACTGAGCTCGCACCTCTGGTGAAGCGTCAGCCGTATAACCCTGATGACCCATACGACTACAACTGGGGCGGGAGTCCTGTCACCCCGGGCATGCCAACGCCTGGAGACTGGTCTGGCTTCGGTGGCACCCTGTCGGAGCTCAATATACCTGCGCCCGATGCATTCATGTTGGCTTTTCTCTGGCTGATCATTGCCTTCTGCATCGTTACCGGTCTCGTTGCCCTTTTCAAATTCGCTCTCGAGAGGCTCGCCAAGCTTCAATGGATTCAGCAAGATCGACTCGAGTTCTTCCGGAACCACTGGACAAGATATCTCCGGGCTACTCTTTTGCGGACTCTCTTCATCGCCTTCTTTTCCATGATGGTTCTTTCGCTCTATCAGTTCAATCTGCAAGATCGAGCCGGCCCGGTTGCGATAGCGGCTATTGTGTTTCTCTTATTCCTCATAGGGGTGGGCGGCATCGCTGTATACGCTCTTCGGTGCCGGCTTCGTTCGGCGACATTTGCCTCGGAGCCTGACCACATCCTCTTCTTTTCAACAACGATCCTGCGGTATATCCCATGGTTCTCCCTCGTCCGGCTCAGCCAGTTGCGGAAAAGGGAGTTTGACCTGAAGCCCGCCGGGTCTTTGCCCTTCGTGCATTGGCACTTTGTCTACCATGGCGACAGTGATAAGTCCACAGCTCGGACGAAGGTGCACGAAGATGAAACCTACATCAAGAGGTTCGGGTGGCTTTCAGCCCGTTATCGATCGTCGCGATGGTGGTACTTTGTCTTTTGGCTAGCGTACCAGTTCGTGCGCGCCCTCTTCATCGGGGCGGCCGCTCGGAGCCCTGTGGCCCAGGTGTTCGGGCTCTTCATTGTGGACATAGTGGCCATGGTCGCGATTGCGGCCGTCAACCCCTACGAGGGCCAGAGGAACACGGCCGTGGCCGTGTGGATCCTCGGCCTCGTCAAGATCGCCACGACCGGCCTTTCGATCGCGTTCCTGCCCGAGCTCGCCCTCAACCGCATGGTGGCCACCGCCGTCGGCGTCATCATCATCGTGATCCAGGCGCTCCTGGTCATCGCCGTCTTGGTCCTGGTTATCCTCGGCGGCATCTCCTCCTGGATGTCGCTCTACCGGAACCGCGAGTACTTCTCATCGGAGCGGCTCGAGGGCACCCGGATCAGGTACTACGAACACATCGCGAGGAGTGCCCTGGACAAGACCGCGCTTCCCGTTGAGAGAAAAAAGCAAAAGAGCAAGAATAATAACACATCAAAGCCAGAACGAGGAGTGGATGACGACGCGGAGAAAAGAATCCCCCAAACTCCGTCCGAGCCCTACTTCTCCGTCCGATCGGTGCGGCGCATGGCCAAGATCGAAGACGAGGACGAGGACAACCTCTCCGAGGTGGAATCTACAACACACAACAACAATAATACCACTACTACTCTTAATGTCTATAATACTAATGACGATCCGATCAATGCGGTGCCGCGCCCACCGCCGCTCCTCCCACGCCGCGCGAGCCGCGCCGGCAGCCTCAGCTCGCGCAACTCGGTCAGCAGCCTCCCGCGCGCGGCGCGCGTCCACCGCGCCTCTTGGAGCTCGCGCGACTTCCTGGCGACGCAGAGCGCCGCCGACCTGGAGCGGCCCGACACGGCGCGGGCCAACCGCCACAGCCGGTCCTTCTCGGCCAGCACCGTCCCCAACAGATTCAACCCGAACGCGACCATGGGCGGAGAAGGTGGGGAAGCAGCGGCCATCCTGAGGGACCGGGGCTCTTTGGCCAGTCTCCGAGTTGGTGTCGGCGGCAACAGCAGCGGCTTCAGTCAGCCCGTGATGCCCGTCCAGGAGGATACGGCCGAGGACCCGGAGCTGCATATTGGCGGCCACCTGGATGAGAGCATGTTCCGGAAGAATCTGGATCATTGGATCGCGGGCGAGGAGGACCGCGCGTCGCAGAGGAGCGAGGAACAGGCCTTGAATGAAATGTTGGAGAAAGACGCGTCTGGCTAGAACGGGATGGGGTGTCAGCTTTGGTACTGGCTATGAACTTATGAAGCGACGACATAACCGACATCAATTATCACCATAATTCATGAATATGTACATATATCTTACCCCCGTATTTGTCAGATTGTATTGCATAGATTAGGAGCATGGGGAATATGAGTGACATATTGTATTCGGTTGGGATCGTCACCATAATCGTTGCTACAAGCTGTGCAGATGTACATAATCACCATGGCATGGTTGCTGGCAAGAGTGAAATATGCATGTACTGCTTCGTGGAGGACGGCCGCCACCATCTCCTCGGAACATCGGTGCCGGCTGGGGGTATCTGATTTATAGATGGCGATCCCTTTATCCGGCAGACTGCAGAAATCTGGCCGGGCATGTAGTTTTTGGTCCACCAGTCGGGAATGCGGGTACGAGGTTGCCGAAGAAGTACTCGTCGACAAGCCGGAAGGACTCGCTTACAAGATTGTCCCGAGGTCACATGCTCCCGGGACTGCTACAGCGTCATGAAATCGTGTTTGGCCATTTGTCGGGCATTGAAATAGGTATGGGATATGGGCAGGACCTTAGCAGCCTCGTGTCCCAGGCCCGTAGGCCAGGTCCAAGTTGTTCACATTGTTTTGTTACAAAAGTGGTGATTTAGTGGGGGTGGATGTGATACATGGTCAAGGGGAAGGGTTGCTGCATCACATTGTCCTTTCATATCGATGAGTCCAAGGTATATGGGCTTCAGGGGAAGATTCTCCAACTATGGATTTCCTTATGTTTCATTTATGCCTTGTGTCTTGGTATGTATTGTCAGAAAACCTTGCCTATTGTCGGGCGCCAAGAAGCACTGTTTGGATATGATGCAAATATGGTCCGCTCCGATGGACATGAGTGATTCTTTTCACACGAGGACACCACGGGCTTGGTGGTATCAGCTTCCAAGGCTTCGATACGTTCCTTGGATTGATACATAATGCCTTGCCGCTGGCCCATGCCCATCAGTTCATGTATGCCCCGGGCAGCGGACAGCAAGGTTGAAGCCCCTATTCCCCCTATATCCTAGTCAAGCAGACGATGTAGAAGATACAATTGAGCAGAGAGCCCCAATAGATAGCCCAGGTGCCAATAACGGGCTCACAAACCCGTCGGACATGTAGAAATGCCCCCCTCTCCCTACCGTTCCCCAGCACCTGTCCAGCACCAGCTTGTCGACGATCCCCCCACCTAGCCGGCGCTTCGCGCCCCAAGCTCCCTTCAAATATCCAAACGAACGATACCTACCCCAACGACAACAAGCAACGCAATTCCGGCGTGAGCGGCGCAGTGGCAACGTGGCGAGACTGTGCCCGAGCCAGAAACACACGAACGAATAGATCGGTCACCGACAAGCAGGCAAGTAAGTACTCCCCCCTTCTCTTCCCTGTCCCCGTTGCCCAAGCACATAAAGTTCCTGTGATTACAGCAAAATAAAGTCCATGATTCTGACCGGAGCCGGGCGGCCCGGAACCGCCCGGCTGCCATCACCAGCAGCCAGTAGGTGATGTGCAATATGTTGACCAAGCAAACATGTTATGATAGAATTCTCAGGGAAACTCGAGTGCTGAACGATAGCTAACATCCCATGCCTAGTAATATTCTTTTTTTCTTTTTTTTTCCTCCGTCTCCTTTCTGTAATATTCTTACTTTTTCTTAGTCGTTCTTTTCTTTTTTTGCATCATCCGTATATATCTTTTCAACATTCTTGTGCACTTACTCATAGAGTGAACCGCATTTCACATTTCACATTTCACACATGACACACGACACACTTTGGGGGGGGGGGGGGCATATTCTCCCTTACGTACCAGCCAGGAAGACCTGTAATCATAATACCAATGCCGTGAATAACGTATCTCACGTGCTAATATTTGGACCTTGTCAAGCTACAAGTCTCCCAAAAGTGAAGCCTCAAGATTGATGTGTCTTAATGAGACCAACAGTGATCCAAATTCCCAAATTCCTCGTGCTCGAGTCGGCTTGTGTCGGTGGAGGCCCAGGCGCTATCAACGCGGTCATGAGTGAGCCAGGGGGAAGCGGTAACCTAGATCAGCTTGTTTCTGCCATTCGGGATGGGCAACTGGCTGGCTGGATAATGAACAAACGCATTGAATGGCTTGCCATTGATCCTTTGGATGGAATACGTTCAAAATAACAGAACAGAGGCAATTAAATACTGGATTGTGATATGACACATTTATGATGTGCATCGAGAGTTGCAATACCAAACTTGCCTGGCCCTCTACAAGTAAACCATTGCATCCATCACCCAAAACAAGTTGCCCCAAGCTCCGAAAGGCACTGTACCCAGTAACAAACATCACATCAGAAGAGAAGACGGATTGAATTGCATCCCAAATGGGCTGGTTGGTAGTGGTGGGTATCTGCTCCTTTGCATTTTGAAGTCATTCATTCATCATACCATCATAGCCCTACCGTCAGCTACCTACCTACCTACCTGCCCTATCCAAGAAAACACCAACCACCAGCCACCAAAAACAAACACGAAAGCTCGCCTGCTCTTCTTCTTCTTCTTGGACTCATTCATCAATCATCTCATCAGCAAGCTGCCTACAGCAAGCAACGCATGAAAAAGCACAACAAAGGATGGACAAACAGCAACAACAAAAACACCAAAAACGCAGCAGCAGCAGCAGTAATCAAAATGTGGAACGAGAAAAACTCCATGACTATGCAAATGCATCTGCATCAAAGACGGGACCAGACTGAGGGGTATTAGCCAACCAAACCAGTTCTCGCTCAATGCCATCCATCATGATTCCTGCCCCCATCCTCTTCAGAGGACCTGAGGCACCCCTTCCCTTTGCTTCTCTGACCCAGTGCCCACTACTTCATCTCTCATATAGGCCCCGTATCTTCCTTCCGTCGGTATAAGCAAACTGTCCGCTGTTTCGGGGTTTCTGTGCCCATCCCCTTATACCCTTATACCCTCGACCCAAAGTTCGAGAAGAATAACCAAATGCTCCTCTTCTCACCAACAATATAGACTATTTCTCAACCTCATTCCTCATCCTCCTCGTCGATAGCTGCCGGCGTCCGGCGCTCCGTCCGGCGCTTGGGCCTGCGGTGTCTCGAACTGCTTATGTTGGAGGCGCTGTCGTCGGGCGCCAAGCTTTCCGAATCGTGGTCCCAGTCGCTCTCCGAGTCCTCATCGCCATTCGCCCAGCCAGGTCGCGCATAGCCGTCCCGCGTGCTGTCGCCGCTCGACTGGGGCAGGACGTCGATGCCGTTCGCGCCCTTCCTGTTCTGTATGCTCATCATGAGCCCGGCATTGCGCTGCCGGAGGGCGTTGCGTACCATCTCGGCGCGGTGGTGCAGCTTCTCAAAGGCGTCCTCTAACTGCTCCATGCCCTGGTATATCTCCCGCTCCACCTCGGCCAAAACGGCGATCTCGACTTCTTCGTCGTGGGATACGGCTTGTCGGCTGTACCCAGGGGTAGTGGACGAAGAAAGCGAGATGAAGGAGGCAGGGGTTGCACCGCGACTGTACACGCCCGAGAAGGGGGTAGTGTTGCGGGAGCCCATGCCGGAGGGTGGTCTGTAACCCATGCCGGATCTCAAGTTCTCCCGCGACGGCGGAGGCGAGAACATACCACTGGCAGGGGTTGCGCCCCGGGAACCTGGGTTAGCTTCTGTGGGGGTAATACCATCATCGTCCGCGCCAGACCAGAGGAATCCATCGAAGCGTCCGGATGTAAGGATCTCCCATTCTTGAGGGTTGATGTCGACGATGGTGACGAGAAGATCGTGATGGAAGGGGTTCTTGACAAGGTACATGGCAGTCTCGGCATCGCGAGGGACTTGCGGTAGGCGATACAAGCGCTGCAGGGACAGACCACATTTCACAATGAAGTCAACGCGCGGTTTGCGCACATTGGGGGTGGGTGCCCGGACCGTCGGCGCCAGTTCTTGCGCGCCTAGCAGCAAAGCATTAAAATACGGTCGCTCTCCGTCCTCGAGGCTTGTCAGTATCGCAAACTCGAGCGTCTCATCGTCCATCTCTTGTGGCGGCGGTGCGGGCTCTTCGGCGTTTGAGTCCATCCACTTGTCCACTGCTGATCGGACCTTCTTCGACTGGCGCAAATAGTGTTCTCGGAACTCCTCGGCGATATCGGGATCAAGCTGCACAGGTGACGATGATCGAGGGGGCATGTGGCCCAGTTGCTCGATTGCGTTCGCACCCAAGCTGGCAAAGTCAAAAGGTGGCCACTGGGGCAACTCGACTCTCCCTCCGACGCGCTCCAACACCTCACCCCAGCCCAGACCACGATGTTCCCCGGCCCTCCTTTCGCACATGACGCAGCTGCAGCCCTCTTCCGGCAGATCCCGCGAGAAGACATCCTCCAGGCGATCGAGAAGGCGCCTCGCCACGGACTTGTGGCCCGTGGCCACTGCCACTGAGCCCTGCTTGTGGATAATGTTTTGGTATTGGTCAAGGAGATTGAAGAAAGGGGTGAATAGTACATCCGGCCCGACCAGAGGAGGGTTCGATGGCCGCATGCCGTAATGCCGGGGCAGAACTGAGAGGAAGTGCTTCGAAATAGGCTGCTGGAGGCCGCCGTTCTGAAGGAGGTAGTCTATTCTGGGTACCTCCTGGATGTCCAGGGGCGGTGGTGGGGGAGGAGGTGGTGGCGGCGGCCCCATGTCTGTCATTGGCGTAGCTGCTGGCGTCGGGCGGCCCTCATCGGGATATCTTGGGGTATAAGAGCGCTTCTCGCCCTGTAGGTAATTGGCGGGCGGGAATTGTGGAGTGGTCGTTGGTGTTCTTGGTGAGGAGTCTTGCACGGATGCGGGCGAGTCTTCTGGATCAAGGGACTCTATTTTCCTATCACGTTTCGAGGCGGCCCGCTTCGGAGGAACAGAGGTGGCGGCAGACCTGGCGCCCGCCGTCCTGTCATCGCTTAATACGGAATACTCGTCGTCGGCTTCGAAACCCGGGGGTAATCTGGAGGTTGGCGATTTCTTGTAAGTGGCCTGGCTGGACGTCCTGGACAGCTTCGACTTGTCATCTCTTCTGGAGTTTGACCGGGAGGGCCCGCCAGAGGTTCTTGATTTCGGCCTGTCTGGCACGTCGCTGGATCGAGGCGTGGAGGTGTGGCTTCTTCTTTTCTCCTCCGACATGTCGGTCTCGGGCGGGCTAGGCGGCCTGCCATCTTTCCTTGAACTCGAACTTCGGTGCAGGTTTTCTACCGACTTGGATCTCAGTTTCTCACCAGATCCCAGATCTGTCGGCTCGGGTGTATAGGGGTCGGCCCTCTTGGCCGAGGTGGACAGGTCTTCACGGCTGTTGACGCACTCCCTGCTGTGCACTTTGCTGAAACTTGGGTAGGCGGAGACTCTGCTTCCAGTCCTGTTCATCTCCGGGACGAGATCGCTCATGGACGCATTCTTCTTATGTCGTTCCGCCCGTTCTCGTTCTCGCTCCTGGTCTCGATCTCTGTCTCGGACTTTGACGCGGTCACCACGATCCTTGTCGTCCCGGTCCCGACCCTCCTTCTCTCGCGAGCTGCGGTGGCGGCGGTGGGATGTGGAGGTGAGCGACGACTCGCCGTCCATAAGCCTGGAACTCCGCGAGGACTTGGACTTGTGAAGCGACGAGCGATGGCCATCCTTGTCTCTCTCGCTCTTGGACCGGTCCATCTTGCTGCGCGAGCGGCGGTGTTCGGATCGG
Source organism: Apiospora marii (assembly GCF_038362585.1). Classification (NCBI taxonomy): domain Eukaryota; kingdom Fungi; phylum Ascomycota; class Sordariomycetes; order Amphisphaeriales; family Apiosporaceae; genus Apiospora; species Apiospora marii. The sequence continues at coordinate 2,620,743 of NW_027117379.1, forward strand.
GACTTGTCGTCGCTGGCCGTCAGTGCGCTGGCGGTGATGGAGCTGCCCGAGGGGTCATCTCCGGAAGTTGCGCCCATGATGGGTGTTTAAAATCGGACGGATTGTCTATTTCGCGAGCTGAACAGGCGAGCAGGTTGTGGCAGCGAAACCATGAGAGCCCCAGCTGGGCCCGATGGGACAGGAGGTTGCTGGTATGTGGAAAGTTTCTTGCTGCGGTAAAACAAAGTTGGGGTTGGTTGGTAGGTAGGTAGGTAGGTTGTGTGCGATTCGGTGCCCGCCCGTTGAGAAGAATGTGGATAAATTACGTCGATTGTGCCGCTTGTGTGAGGGTGACGGCTTGATTGTTTCGATCTCTCTCTAACCTATGAGTATGTACGTCTTGGAATTGGTATCTCGGGAGGGGGATATGGATATGTTGCTAGGTAGAATGGGAAAAAAGGAGAATGAGGAGTCGATAGAATGCACCGCCAACCAAAAAGAGACGAGGAGTCACGTCTGTCGCCAACCCGACGAGTGCTTGTGTGTGAGTGAGCTGTTCAGCGGCTGCAAGCGAGTTGACGGCCAACACAATTGAATATGATTCGATGGATCCCAGCGGGCATCACAGAAACCCAGCGAAGCACAAGGGTCGGACTGTTTTACTGGGCCTAACCTGGTAGAACAAGGGGGGGCCATGCTACAGCGGACCGCAAGCCTTTTTTTCTTCTTTTCGCAGGGAGAGAAGAAGGGAAGAATCAGAGCATGAGGAGCTGCTCCCTGTTGGCGGGGAAGCCTGGCACCTGGAAAAGTGATGCACTGTGCTAGCACTCTAAAGCACTCCAACCTTGAACATGGGCTTCAAACCCGCGGGGTTTTCCTCCATGGGAAGCTACTAGCAAGGAGTCCATGACACGATTCAGTCTTGTTCGTTGGCCGCGACAGGAGGTACTCTTTACAGCCCTCTCCTATGTCATTAGTCAAAATATCACTTTCTGGTTGCACTTTGGAGCACAGAAATTCCTCTTTGACAAAAGGTTGACTTTTGTCTGGCTTCAGCTCGTCGTTCGATTTAACTCTGTGGCATGCCAATCCCAGCCAACTTGGGCTGGAGGGTTTCGTTAGGTACATGTATCGAAACCGTAGACCGCCTATCGCCAGCAACCTTGCTGGGCTCGGTCCTTTCGATCGCAATCGCAGCTGACAAGCCTCGTCGCGCGCAAAGGCCCAGCGAACCAGTCAGCACTGAATCTCAGCACACAGCCTGGCCAGCAGCAGCAGCAGCCTGACGATGCTCGTTCGCCTGCCTTGCCTATCCTGCACTCCGTACTTTTGGATCTCTCTGGAAATGGAGTCCTCGTTTTTCAGCTGCCTGCCGCCAACATCCTTCTGTCCCATCTCTCGACCTACAGACGGGCCCATTTTGACGATATTGATCAATGAAATCATTCACAGTGCCAGGACTTGCATATAGTTCCTCACTAGATCTCCCCTCCCAGCCCAGCAGCAGCCAAGCGCATGTCACTCACCGGCTCTCTGGCCCACCCAATGGCCGCCCAAAGCTCTCCCAGAATAGCAAGGTCTGCTTTGTAAACGGTACCCGCCCCCCTCACCGCAAGTGCAGCAGGGAGCAAAGTTCCTCGATACCCGCCCCATGATGCTTGCTGCTCCTCTCATGGGCCTTTCCGGCTCGGCTTCCATTCCCTTCCCTTCCCCTTCCCCAAGCGCACTCACTCGCGACCAAGCCCCCAAGGCTGAACGGCGGCCAGGACCCATGAGCGAATCGCTTGCTTGCTTGCTCGCTACCATGCCAAAAATAAGTTCGGGAAACCCAACCACCAACCGTTCTTTCTGTGGTGAAGTCGGACCGTTGGATGTTCACGAATACGGGATTTCCTGTTTGCCTATGGGACCGCCCATCCACAAATCAGGCACTGCATGCTATTTCGTGTGTGCGACTTACTGTACTTACGATGTGATCGCCCTGCGCTCGTCTCCCAAGATTGGGTTGGGTTTGGACGCCGTCATGCTCAATGCGCGCCGGAAAAACGGTCACTAGGCAAAGAAAGGCCTCGATGTAAAAAGCATAAGTCCAACTACTCAAAATGCATGCAACTTGCCTCCTGCATAACAAGCCCGGACTCGTAAAGTACATTGATAGGTCTAGGTAGGTAGAGCCCGTCTTCTCGGTTCGTATCACACGGAAAAGGAAGAAAACGATGCGTTGGGCCCAGGACGGGCGGCCGCGTGTTGAGACACCATTGACTGGCTCTCTCCAATAAGCCCGAAACGATAATTCAAGACAGTAAAAGCAATACGCTGCGCGACCCCTCAATGGAGGAATTCCTTTTTTGGGACGTTGGGGTTGTTCTTCTCGTTCTTGTTCTTATTCTTCTTTCTATATCCGAGATCGCATAGTATACGAAGTCGTCGGAGAGCGATCAAATCATCATCTCTCGGATATTCTAAGTGAAATATAGATGGTCGATGACCCCATGATAAATAACACCAAATCATGTCATATACTGCTGCCGGGAATGTAAAACCCCCTCTCAATCCAGCCCTGCTCCTTTTTCCTGAGCAGTCCTGTCATATCTCTTACTATATATGTGTGTAAATAGTGTGAGGATGATGACGATGTCTAAATCTTTCTCTCTATGGGGACATAGATGATGATGATCATGCAGCACTCTCTTTTCCCTCCTTCATTTCTTTTATACTTTACAGGCGGTCAAGCAGACCACGGCTCTCCAGCATCAGCACGATCTGGTGAACAATGGCGCGCACGGTCTGCTTCTCGAAGTCGACCACCAGGTCGGGCTTAGCGGGGGCCTCGTACGGGTCGTCGACGCCGGTGAAGCCCTTGACCTCGCCGGCGCGGGCCTTCTTGTAGATGCCGCGCTTGTCGGTCTTCTCGCAGTACTCGAGCGGGGTCGCGACGTGGACGAGGTAGAAGTCGCCGTACTTCTCGACGAGCTCGCGCGCGCTCTTGCGGTCGGCCTCATAGGGGGCGATGGGCGCCGCGATGACGGCGGCGCCGGAGCGGGTCAGCTCGCCGGCCACGAAGGCGATGCGCTGGATGTTCTTGCTGCGGTCCTCGCGGCTGAAGCCGAGCTCGGACGAGAGCTCGTGGCGGACCGTCTCGCCCAGGAGCAGCGAGACGGAGCGGCCGCCCTGCTGGTTCAGGGTGACCTGCAGGGCGCGGCCGATGGCGTCCTTGCCGCTGTTCTGGTAGCCCGTCAGGAGGATGGTGAAACCCTGCTGCGAGCGGGGCGGGTGCGACTCGCGCAGCACCTTGACGACCTCGGGGTAGGAGAACCACTCGGGGATCTCGCGGCCGCTTCGGAGGCGCGAGCGCAGCTCGGTGCCGGAGATGTTGAGGGTGCGGGTGTCCTTGGGGATGGTGTCAACGGGGGCATACTCGTCGCTGTCGGGCAGGTAGGTCATCATCTGGAAGGGGACGACCTCGATGCCGAGCTCCTCGCGGTACTTCTCGACAGCGTACTGCGCGTCGTAGGGACCGTAGAAGTCGACACCCTTGCTGTTCTTGCCGGGTCCGGCGTGGTCACGGCCAACAATGAAGTGGGTGGCACCATGGTTCTTGCGGATGATGGCGTGCCAGATGGCCTCACGGGGGCCACCCATGCGCATAGCCAGGGGCAGAAGACCCAGAACACCCATGCCGTTGGGGTATCGAGGCAAAAGAGCCTTGTAGACACGGACACGGGTGAAGTGGTCGATATCACCGGGCTTGGTCAGACCGACGACGGGGTGGATCAGGACGTTGGCGCCATGCGACCGGGCAGCGCGGACAGTCAGCTCACGGTGAGCACGGTGCATGGGGTTTCTGGTCTGGAAGGCGACAACTCGGGTCCAGCCGAGCTTGTCGAAGTGTAACCGCAGCTCTGCGGGTGTGTCTGTAAGGGGTTTCTGGTCAGAACTGTATTCCGCGGGACAATTGCCGGCAAGTGGGGGGTGGGGAAGATAATTCGGTGGTAGTCTTACATCGGAGATCGACAAAGTCGTAGTGCTGGAGACGGTTGATGGCCTCGAGCTTGCCTCCCACGTAGAACTCCTGGGCGGTCTTGTACAGGTAGTCGACAGCAGGGTGCTCCTCGTCGCCACCGAAAACCTCCTTGGCCTCCAGAGCCCTGTTGTTCGGCGTCAGTATATGCGGCACAGGCAAATGCCCCTTGCGACTTGGTTATGCTCACTTGTCAGGCTTGTAGACATCCTCTACGGTGAGGATGGCCAAGTTGCGGTCGTCACGGAGATCGCGCAGGGTAACGCGGGCACCGGCCTTGAGACCGTTCTCGTCGATAGTCGCTTGCGACACGTCGAGGGTGATGGGCATAGAGAAGAGGGCGCCGTCGGCGAGTCGGTTCTCCTTTACGACTCTGAATCATTCTTGTCAGTTGAAAAAGCGCGCAATCGTGGTAGCTTGGAGTGGCACATACCCATTGTAGTCCTTCTCGTTCATGAACCCTATAATTTCAACCAGGTCAGTACCACGTCAGTCTTTGCTCACTCATTCCGTCGTCAAGGCAATGGCGACCCCTGTTTTTGTCGAGATGGCGGGGCAGTAGGAATTACCCCGCCATCCAAGTTGTTGACGTGGGCTGCCGGCATCAACATGTTAAAACTCACCTTCCAGCGGGGAGAAACCGCCATTGAGGATCAGCTCGAGATCGCAAAGCTGTCTCTCGCTCAGGACGATGGCGGGAAGCGTCTCGGCTTCCGCAGCCAGCTCGCTTTGCCGAGGGGCATCGCGCGCAATCAAATCCTTGAGGATTCCGCCGTGGGGAGAGTTGGCCATCTTGAAGAGTTGTGTGATGTGGGATTATGCAGTCGCAACGAGAGAACGAGAAGACAACACACTCGGCTAATAGACTCAAGTGGTTTGAATTATCAAGAAGAAGGGGAAGAGAAGTAAGATAAGAGAAAGATTAACTTCGGAACGGTTTCTTCCTTCACTCTAATTGTAGATGTACCGGCAACGGAGGGGGGGGGGGGGCTCTCCCTCGATACTATCAAAGGTATTACAAATGCCCCAAACCACTGCAGCGCCTTTTTCTTCACGAGTCGGGCTCTTTCGCCGCGTAACAGTTTTTTTTTTTTTCTCCTCGTACCCCATAATGCCACAACGGGCAGTTGGGGATCCCGAAATCAATTGGTTATGCTTTAGCCATGATGGCGTGCTCAGGAACTAGCTTGGCGGCGATGACGTGATGCTGCCATGAGAAGGCAGATTCTGGCCAGATTTATTCTGGATCATCCTCTAGGTTGTCCCCCCTCCAACCCCAAAATAGGTGAGGCGCCCTGGAGGTATTATTCCCTCATGGAGTTCTTCGTGGAGGTACTTGCTGACAGACACTGCACGAGGTGGAGCCCCTCAGTCAGGTATGGGGTTTGTGAGTGGGAAGAGCGTGAATCTGATCTATGCCATCCACCAACACCAGCATCCAGCATCACGTAAGTTGATAGCAGTCGGCAGTAGTAGAGCCGACTAGCGGAGATAGCCTTGCAGATTGATCTGCGATATCCGCTTAGCCGGAACCTTTTAGCCGTCCCAGTCTTGACCGAGCCGCTCCGATTGCCGCGTTGGGGAAGCTAACGGTTGCACCTATTTACAGTTATATTCTCCCTTGTCTGGCTGATAGTATCAAATGCCAATTTTCTGCTTCAAATAGAGACAGGTGGGCGAAGAGAAAAGAGCAACGAGGAATTAGGCACTAAGGCATGATATGATGCATGCATTAGCACGACATGAGTGTATTACTAAGGGCTGTTTTCATGGCAATCCCCCACCTTGCTATAAACGCCCAGCCGCTTCATCTTGACGCTCGACCTGTCGGGTGCGTAAGAAGCAAATTGCCAAGATATATGTTCAACCACCACCTCGAACGACCCTCTCGCTTGCGCCCACGTTATCAGCGCCACCCGCAAGCAAACATGCATGGGACGACCGGCCTTATTCCGGCCTTCACGGAACTGCTGATACGATTCGAAGACGATGCATCGTGCAACATAGCTCTCTGCAGCTTATACAAGCATTACCTAATCCGAATTATATTGAGCTGAGCTATGCTAGAGAGTAGAAACCCAAATGCTGATGTTCAACCGATATGCAAAGGAAAGACAGTGGCTTCGTATATCTCTCCTCCTAGAGCCTGTTACTGGAGTACATATACTCCAGTAACCAGGCCTGCCTCGGCCATTCAATGTAGTGGACGTAGTCCACATGGTAGAAGTGCGTAGAGTTCTCTTCTCTGCTGAATGGCTATGTTTCCAGCCGCTTGATAGGCCAACATGGGTCTTCGCTGGTCTATTTTGGTCTGCTGTCAACTCCACAGCCCTTACCAAAACACAAATGCAACAGGTACGCACCAAATCCATGCAAAGCCCTTATTCGTTCATTAGAGTACCTGCAACGGGACCCTAGTCCAGCTCAGGTATAGGCAGGTGATCAACAAGCTTCATCCGGAGCCCCAGCTTCTCCAGGGCCTCCATGGCATTCTTGTCTTTCAGATCATCCGTCTCCTGCTTTGTCACGAGCACGAAGTCGTGCTTCAGCAGCGCAGTGCCCTCCTTGACCCCGTACTTCTCTGCCGTCTCCTTGTCCACCACGCCGGTGTCCACAATCAGGCTCTGCTTCACTCCAAAGACGGCATCGGAGCTCTCGTACGGGTCGCCTCGCATGTAAAGCGCACTGTCTCCCCCGGTTCCGTATTAGTCTCATGCTGCATGCCTCCACTTTCTTTTCTTTGAGAAAGAGTGCACAAGGGGTAAAAAGACTTACGTGATCAAGTGATCCCACCCCTCCTTCTCAAACATGAAGTGCAGATGCGCCGGTCTCCAGCAATGGCGCCCGAGCTTCTCCAGCAGCTTGCCGACGGGGCCGTCGTGGGGGATGGGATAGCTGACGGGCTTGATGCCCTTGAACCAGAAGCCGCCCTCCTCGTCGCTGAGCATGACGCAGCGCTCGCTGGGCCCCTTATCCTGGCGGCCCTCGTGCTGCACGTCGTAGTGGCCGCTGCTGTCCGTCTCCCAGATGTCGATCTTGACGTTATGGATGGGCTTGCCGTGGATATCTTTCACGGTGCAGATGCAAAGCAGGGGCACGCCCTCCGGGTCTGACGACATCTCGCCGCCGCTGGGCATGGTCGGCGCGTCGTGTGTGTGGAAGGGGCCCAGCACCGAGCCCTCGGTCGACGAGGGCGGCTTGGGGTGGTTGATGCTGTCGACGAGGAGGGAAAGACCGAGAACATCGGAGAGGAGGATGAATTCCTATTTGAAAAGAATGGTTGGTCAGAGTCCGGGGAGTAGCATAAAAGGGCCCAGGCTATGGGTTGCCCTCTGTACAATCAATGGCAAACTTACATGGCGAACATCATTGCTGATCTGCCCGCAGCCAACAAGGAAGTTCAGAGCTGCCATCCATTCCTCGCTACTCAGCCTTGTTTCGCGAGCAAAATCGTGGATATGCGTCACGAGACGAGTCATCAGGTAAACGAGCCGCTGGTCCTTGCATTGCGAATTAATGCGGTTCGTATTCGGGGTGATGTTGTCGATGGTCAGGTCCAGCAAGGGCGGCGCATTGCTTTGGGAAGCCATTCTGGTCGTCGGTATCAGGGCTAAAAGGGCGTAACTCAAAGGGGTACTAAGCAATCAAATCAAGAGTAACGAATATGGTATATGAAGCGTAACGTAGACGAGGACTTGCGAATAGCAAACAGAGAAGACATTGCGAATAAACCCATCTTCTTTCTTCAGTACTTAAGGTTGCGGTCCTAGAGTATACCCCGACGCGGACAGACCCTTATGTAATTCTCAGTAATGCTGTGTCACCCGCGTACCAGCAGGACCAGAGTCCACATCGTATCCATTGCCCGAGGGCCTTTGCTGGACCGGATGGACGCATGGCAACGTTGGCGAGACACGCTAGGGGACAACAAAGCCCCGGAAGCGCCTGATCCTCGCCGTTACAAAGGTTGGAGAATTGCCATTTCCGACAACCCGTCAGCTCACCTCCCGCTCAAGCAAGTCCGTTTGGGCTGCTGATACGCATGCTGAGTGCCATTTGCGTGGGGATTCCAATCCAAGTGAGGGGCTATTTTGGAGCTACTCACGCTACTTTGCTTATCGTCGGGATCAATCCCTCGGAATGCGGGGTAGTTTTCTGCATCTTTCCGGGTAACGTCACTGGTCAACTGGTAATTGCAAGGTATCGATTGGTTACTGAATCCTGGCGTCTGGTAACTGACCTGTGGCTATTCATATGCCAATTGATATATTCTGCGTAGATATATCCCACTCTCTCGGTCATTCGGGAAAGAATCATGGTGCAATTCATAAATTGCCATTGCCTGCTTGAGTCGAAAGAGAACTTAACTGGCAATTATTGGCATTTGGTGGGACCATGATAGACTCCTGTCACTCGCCAAGACAACAACAGCTCGACAGAGTCGCAAAGGAACTACAGGACACAAGCTCAAGTATATCAGCATGTATCGTTTCTTTAGAGACGCAATGACTGAGGAAGATTCGGCGGGTCTCTCTGACATCAATATGTACTTACAAAAGTTAGCCAAGGCGGTAGAAGCAAATAAGCAGATGATCATATACCCATCATCGCATCTCTTGCCAGTGGGCAACCGGAAATCCCGCGAGAACATCTTCCGAGATCGAGAAGCCACTGGCTCCTACCATATCACGGATGACTAAACACCGTTGGGACTAGCACAAGTTGGCATAACGGGCAACAGAGCTACAAATCGCGGAGCAGATCGCTGGCGAGGGACAACTTGGTGACAATGGCTGAGCTGCCAAAAGGAGGGCATCTGATGACAGGACGGGCTAAACATTGATGTCAACCTAGGGCAATTAATGATTGGCATTGAGTTGACTGGCCTGGTTGGTAACGCTGTTTCCAATTATTATAGCATTGGTACGCACAGACCCGTTCGGGTCGTTGACCACCAACAAATATTCACATCAACCATTTTATGCATCCCCGATCACAACGAACCCAACGCTCAAATAATTTTCAGTGCATCCTATTCTTGGTGTGTATCTAATTTGCCACACGTCGATTTTGCATTCAGTATTTGGCTGTGTTCACAACAATTGGCAATACCAGATTTCCATCATGGCTCGACGCAACCACAAGGATCATCTCAAGGAAACCAAGCCCAAACCGAAAAAAGAGCAGGTAAGGTCATCAAATACCCCACTCTTCCAGAACATCCCACTGATACCACAACAGAAGCTGGAGACTGCAAGTGACTTTGAGAATGCCGCCAACGAGCATGAAGAGGCCGGTGGGAAGTGGCGTGCCGGCGACGCTGCCAAGTCCATGAGGTTCTTCCAACGGGCCATTGACACTTATGATCAAGGCCTCAAGGCATTTCCCCAAGATCTGGATCTGGCCTACAACAAGGCTCGCATATTCCTCGAGGTCGCCGAGCATCCTACACTGCTCAGCCAACTTCGCGAAACTTTGCTCGAGTGGCTCCAAAGAGGCTTGGAGGCGCACCGCTACGCTCTGAACGTTGACCCAAACAACGCCGACACGCTCTTCAACACTTCTCAGATCTTGACCAGCATTGCAGAGGAGATCTCCAACGACGACGACGTCTCTGATGAAGAAGCCTTCAAGGCACTTCAGGAAGCGATGGATTTGCAGCAAAAGTGCTTGTCCATCCAGGAAGTGAAGCTGCAGGAAACTCTCACGCAACAGAACCTGGCAGCGGAACAGCCTCCGTCGCAGGAAGCAGACATGGCGGGTACAAGTGCCAGTGCGGAGGCCTCGACGGAACAGGATTCCTCTGGTGAAGAGTACCAGGATGTTACGGTCATTGAACCCGTTACCCCCGAGGTTGTCATCGACACACTGCTCGTGCAGCTTAGGACTCTGACGACATTCTGCAATGTCCGCAGTGCTTCCTCGGAGGATTTGAGCCCGTCATGGCTTCAGGGGGCGGAGGAGCGATCAAAAGAGATCCTGTCCAGACTACAGGTCTTGTCGACGGACCAACCCAAGAAATTTCCAGAAATTGCTCTCACGAAGGCCAACTTCGCTTCTGCATTACTCGAAGTCGGATATAGGTCCGGCAACCTCGATGCGACCACATACAAGACCGAACGAGACGCGGCGTTCACGATACCGGACCTCGGCCTCGAGAACTCCCATGAAGCGCTCATTACTAATGCGCGCTCCCTGATAGCATTCAGCTCAGCACTGTCCGAGATCCAGTTCACGGACGCCCAGTCTCTGGCCACTCTGCGCTGGAATGCGTTGACCGAGGGCATCAAAAGCCTGAAGATGTCGTCTGAGGTACAAGGCATCGACAACGACGAGAAATCATTGAGCCACATGCTACGAGGCGATTGCTCGCTGCAGCTGCATAACCTGCGCTACGTACCCTGGTCACACCAGTCAGCCGCCACCAACGCGGCCCAGAACCTCAAGAACGCAACAGTCTTCTACCGCAACGCGAAGGCACTGTCGTCTGACCCGGAGCAGAAGAGCGTGGCTGGCTTGCGATCTGTGGTGGCAGAGTATATTTCTACTCTGGAAGAAGGCCAGCCTGCCGACATTGGCCCTATCATCAAGTCCAGTAATGGTGACCCGGCATGGGTCATGGAGCAGATGGAAGACATGATGGCTGATTGTGTTCTACCACTGGGTCTTTTCGACTGAAAAGGGGGTGGACCCAAGCTGCAGAACCAGTTCCGTAACAAATACGATAGAATAGAGTAAAAAAATAAGAAAGACGTGATCGTTGAATGCTTGCAGGGATCAAAACCTGGCGTATCCATGGTACTTTTCTTATGAACAAGTCTGTTGACCAGGGTATCTACTCAAAGACGACTGGCTGCCGTTGAAGGGACGACTGACGCTTTCTTAATACGATCGCTAGTAATTGATAACGCTTGGCAACTCAATCAGCATATTATATCTCCACAACCAACTTCTTCGCCGAAACGCCCCTTTTCAGCCTATCCAGCGCCGTCTGGACAAACTCCAACCCCTTCCCTACCACCTCGGGCTCGGGCGCCGCCACAAACCGCCCCGTCGCCAGAGCCCGCGGCAGGAAGTCCTCGTAGATGGCCTTGCCGACCTCGTTCCCCTCGAGCGTGGTCCCGACGACGACGTTGGACTCGATCCCGTGCCGCACGCTCTGGAACCACAGCCAGACCGAGAACGACAGCATGCACCAGATCCGCGCGGGGATCCCGGCGTCCTTGTTTTGGGGCGTTGGGTACGAGACCCGCGATAGGAAGCGCCGGGTGCCGCTGGCCTTGGGGAGCTGCCGCAGGACCTCGACACAGCCGCGGCCGGCGTCGCCGCCCATGGACAGGGCGCCGACTACTTTCTTGCCGCGGCAGAACTGCACGATCTCCGAGACGGCGGCGGACGGGTCGCGGTAGTCGAATGCCGCCGTCGCGCCGAGCGATTTCACGAAGTCGAAGTTGCGCGGGGAGCAGGTCGTGATGACCTCGTAGCCCGCGGCGCGCGCGAGCTGGATGGCGTTGCAGCCGACGCTGGTGGAGCCGCCCCAGATGAGCAGCGTTTCCTTCTCGGTCTTCGTCTCCTCTCCGTCCTCGTTGGTGGAGGCGACGGCGACTGGATGCCGCAGCGCTAGTTGGTCTTTCTGGAAGAGACCGCAGCTCGCCGTCGAGAGGGCGAGGGGCAGCACCGCCGCCCGTTCAAAGGACAACGAATCCGGGATCGGGGACGTCATGCTGGCCTGCAGCAAAACGTAGTGCTGGAACGCGCCCATGGCGGGATCGTTGAATTTCTTCTCCGAACCCAGGGCCTGGCCGACGACGCGGTCGCCGGGGCGAAATCGCTTAGCCGCCCCCTCGTTGGAGCTGCCCACCTCGACGACGGTGCCCGCGACATCGGAGCCCAGCACGTGCGGAAACTTGACCCAGCCGTACAGCAGGCCGCCCAGGTCCTGCTTGATGTACTCGATGGGGTTGACGGCGACAGCCGCGACGCGGACGAGGAGCTGGGCGGGGGCGGGGCAGGGGTAGGGCGCTGGCTTGACGGCTAGGGGGCGGAGCTTTTCGCCCATTAGGTAGGCGGCTTGGTTGTCTGGCATATTGTGGTGGTGGTTCGTGAAATATGACTCGATAATAGATCAGGAAGTGACTGTTATGGGTTCATGCCGTCTCATGTATCTGTTGCTCGACCTTGGTAAGGGGGTGGATGAGATTGTCTTATATATCCCATGGCGACAACATACCCACGTAGGCAAGCTTGTCCCTTGCATGCTACGGTAAATCCAAGCGATCGAGACTCACGCACACTTCGTCTTGAGATCGTGAGATTCTTCTTAATAGAACAGGCCCGTATACACTGGTGGGGCATAGAGAGCTGCGAATGCGAGCCTGGTAGAGTCAGTGAGCCAAGAGGCGGTCGAATATTCCCTCCGTGGCTTTGGGGGGTCAGACTCGCATCTGAAAGCCCGATTGCTCGAAACGACATCCTACCTACATATCAGCAACAGTCCAAAAGGGAATAGTTGCCTCTGGGGCGGCCATGTGTATTCGCCCGGTGTCAGAATCCCACGTGCGGCTGACAGGCGCGCTGCCTAGCCGGGTGGCACAGCTACGTCATGACTTTCGCCCTCATACGGATCCCGCATACCAGGTATGTGAACAAACCCACCCTGTCGCCCAGACTTGAGGCTCTTCTCATAAGATCACATGTGATGAACCAACACTGTCCCAGCAGTCGTTTGCTGTGAAGGAACTTGTTCAATGCATGTTGACGTTGTGGTGGTATCCAGACATTTGGGCTCGCGTGGTGCGCAAACACTACATTGGCATTCCATCACATGACCAGCTGGGGGAAGCTCGCACGACATGATGCACGACATGCATGTCGGTTCCTACCGCCTCTCATGTGAAGGTGTGTGCATGTGTAGATATGATTGGACACTTATGTCACATTGCACCATTTGAGGCTTTGCGGCACATGGCAATAGAATTGCGCTAGGGGAAAGAAACCTTGTATAAAGATAGGAGATAGATGCCTAATATAGGGAAATAAAGCAAAGAACCACGAAGTGATAGCGACCGTAATCCCACCAAAGTCAAGTTCGCCAGAGAGAACTCCCGGAGCGTCTCATCCCAGAAATGACTAGTATACAGAGGAAAATGCACAAGAGAGCCCGCCCATGCACCAGAAACAAGGAGATTGGTCCGTAACAACCGTCTTTCTATAACCGCGATAATGAAAGAAAAACCCCCAATGTGTCTATCGATCCTCCATGTCTTGCCTGTTGCCTGGCGCAAGCTATGGAGCCGGTCCTGTATTCACCCGGATGCTTGGTTCTGTCGATTTTGTCGAGATGGTCTATTGACGGTTGGGAAAGTTGTGAAAATGCAATGGGAAAAATTCGGCGAGAAACGACAAGACAGAATAGGAATAAGAAATGACAGTTCGTCTGGTCCAGTGGTCGCCAATTGGTCAGTGTCTTGGGGAAAGCTGAAGAGTCATGCAATACAGATGGCATACTGCTTGCACCGGAGCCAGGCCGTTTCGTTGTCACGAAGGGGGTCTAGGGGGTCACCACAGGTACTAAAGCATCTGGCAAGGCCCCAAGGCCAGTCCTCCTGCGTGAAATGCTCTTAGTGGTGTCTGTGGTGCTTCGACTTCCGCGGCTTCTCGATGTGGCAATAGGCGCAGCGGTAATGTCCACAGCCATGACTGGGGCATATATCGTTAACCGCGACAGTCATTGGGCCTTGAGAACATTGGCACTATACGATGGCCAGACGGTCAATACAAGAGTCAAGATTGGAGCAGTTTAGGCGTGCTTACGCAGTACCACGTCAGTGTCTTGGATGAAGACGGCATAGTTGCTGATTGATTCAACGAAGCTGGGAATGTATAGAATTGTACAGTAGCTGGTATAGGATTCAGGATAGGAGAGTATTGCGTGATGTGAATGCTGTTGTTTCAAGAGAGGACTCGAAACACGAAGCATCGTAGACTTCTTATAGAGCACTCACAGGATGACAACATTGAGCCCATTGGGCACCAGCAGAACTGGACTTATTATGCCTTCATCGTCATGTCGAATATGCCTTCGTCGGTACGGGCGAGAAGTCATCGCCTGTCATTTTCGTTGAGGCGACAAAGTGCCCGACGACGATCCACTCAGGGGCTCGAACTTCTATTACCACTCGCCAGCGGGTCGACAGATGACCCAAGCATGGTGCCCGTCAATGATACCAGAATCAAGAAAGCTTGGTCCAAGGTTTTCGGTAGAGGAGGAACAACCCATCAGAAGGTTATTACTTCGTCATCTATCATATACAGACATGATCGCGGTGAGCTTCGATATTCCTTTGGTTCTGAAGCCTCCTAGAAGCCATGACACTGCCACGGAAATTCGAGCAAGCAACGATCGCGTGGCTTAGACTCATGTCACTGCTCGCCAACCAGACACCAGGTAATACCAGCGCCGTGCCCCTCAGGGGTAACTCGATGGCAAGACGGCCGCATTGTTCTTCGGTGAATATGGTTCATCGATGGGCGACTGGACTGTCATATACAGGCGGGAGGGAAGCGGAGCGATCACAGTTCTGTTGGCCCTGCGTTTTTTGAACGGTCCGAACACTGCCCTCAGTTTCCTTGACCGCCTTTCACTATCAGCCCAGGGCAATAGGTCGTGTTGTAAGCAGGTAAGGTCATGCGTAACAGTTGCAGACGCAGTTTCGATTCCAATGGCGCAGCTTGGGTCTAACCACGTGTAATATAAAACCAAAGAAATGTGGATAAGATATGATTATCTCCTAGAAAGGAAAGCCAGAGAGTCTGGGCCGGTCTCTTGCGCGAAAGAGCCTCAAAGAACATATAATTGTGTTCTTCAAGCCCGGCCAACAGGAAAGTGGCAGCCTGAATCCAGATGCAGCAGTAAGGCTGCAGAAGTATCGGCGTACTCCGAAGAGCCGCAAGGCTGCAGAGCCTCAAACTCTGCTAGAGACGATACTTGCGCTATCGGAGTGCAGCCTTATTTACCAGGGCGGCTGGCTGTGCACGCCGGGCACCCATCTCTTTCACCCTTAGGCCGCCCTGAGCGAACAGGCGAGGTTTCGTTTCGGTGTAAAAGAAGTCATCCGGCACATTGGGCACTGAAAGACTACCTGGCGATAGGTCCATTTACGATCCATGTAAGAAAGTAGAGCCGCTTCAAGTAGTTGGACTGCCAATGTTCAAATCGAAAGTGGAAGGGAGAAAACACGAATGTTGGAATGTTTGCCCAGGTGGGACATAGAGTGCCAAGACTTGCTCGAGTACGGAGTAGGCAGAGATCTGACAGGACGTTTGCCAGGCTTTGCCAGCTCGTTGGCATAGTCGGGGAAACGCTGTAATAGCAATCAACAAATTGTACTTTGAATCGTAGCACCATACTCGATAACTTTGAGAACCGTCACTGGACGATACCCGTTCTCTTTCGAGCCAACTCAGAAGGTGAGAGGATAGAATGAAATGACAGTTACGGAGATACTGCCCAATGAGGAGAATCCCCTTTCAGTGGGAATTGATATCAGGTCGCAGGTGGAACAATGCGATATTGGGACTGCTTGCGCCCATCTCGGCCTGGTAAATAAATGCAAAAGAGAGTTGATAGCAAAGGCCGGCCAAAATTCGCATGTAGAGCGGAAGCTGGATACTCGAAAATAAGAAGAGAGATCTGCGAGCGTTTATATAGGCTCCCAGAGCCTCAAATCAAATGACTGAAGCTCTTCGAGCCTCATGGGCGCGCGTGCCCTTGAAGAGGCTGTCTTTCAGCGCACACCGCGGTGACGGCTACATACCTTCAATAGGGATTCTAGATGCTGTGAGGAGCTCACCAAGGCAGCCCTTCCTCATCTTGGATGACCCTGGTTCAGGTTGTAAGGTTTACAGCCCGGCGGTAATAGATTTGCAAGGTCGACAGGCAACTCTTGAGCATATATATATTCTTATCGGCAGGGTTCCTTGGACTGTTATCCGCAAGTTGCGTAGAGCAAAATCAGCTCAGAGCTGAGTTGAACGTCATGGTATCAACGCCACGAGCTGAAAAGGGGATAATGACCACTCTTCCTGGCAAACGAGGCACAAATAAGCCGCACGGGCGAGTACTTTACCTGGTGTTTCCATGTTTCGATATGTGCATTCATAAACAGTAGGTGTGTACTTTTACCGTAGAATCGAGCCCATGAGGCAAACACCATGGTTGTCGGTGCCTCAAACTCAAACATATCGTCAGTGCTTGATATTGGGCCTGCAAGTCGGGGTAGCTCTGCGATACGTTCACTTGGCATGCGGCTCCAGCAGATCGTAAGACATGATCTGAGTGACACCTCAATAGCGCAATACCTCATTGGATCTGAGACGCGGGGGATGATGTCTTCCTCTTGGTTCGCTTTGGGATCTTGTTGGTGCAGCCAATGAGTGGAAGTTGGCATGTTGAGCGCAGGAAACCGAAAACGAATGGCAACCCACCTACCACTCTGATAGGAAGAGTTCCAGGTATGCGGCGCCATGCATGAACATGTTTGGGAGTGTTTGTATGCGAAGAAGGAAAAACATGCTGCGGGGCTGCTGCAGGTTTTCTTTGTCAAATATTCCAATATCAACGTGCATATGAGAAGCGTACAGTATCTCTCGGCACGGAGATGAGGTCCTAATCAAACGGATCCAAGATAGCGTCAAATGGCAGGTGCAAACTGCCGCGACGGTGGAGTTTGGCAACAAGGACAAGGCATGAAAGGTTCAGTGAGATTGAAGAGCGCAAAGAAAGGAGCCGGGATATTACCAGTGGGGGGAGACAGCCTGGGCTCTCGGGTAAATCGGGGCGACGCAGCCCCAGAAGAAAGTCCTAGCAGGGCAAGCAGGGGAGGTTTGGGTGTGACCTGCAGCTAACCGTCCAAGATCTAACCAGTCAGCCGGCCCAGCGTCGCAATGTAATTTGGTGTTATGCGCCGCCCAAAACATCTAAGGTTCATATGTAACGTCCTGCCGCCGCCGCCGCCCACAAGATGCCTTTCACGTCCCAATCCCACCGCAGGCTCGATTGTTTGCTGCATTTCTCTGCAGCCTCGCGCCAGTTCACGACGTCCCTCGCGCGGATACGATGAGCTGGTCATGACTTTTGAAAGCACAAAGGCCGCATCGCGGTGGGTAACGCGGGTTATTCCAGCAATTTTGGCTGTGGCTGTTGGCTATGCGACCTACGTTACGGTAGCTCGTGTCTGTGGTAAGCTCTGCCTGCTTGCACCTCCAACTTGACGACGACAAATCGCGACGATCTTCTTTCTAACCCACTGCTTTCTCTTTTAGTCGACTTCCTGATCCACGACCGACAACAAAATGGCAGCGCTGTCGCCGTGCTCGTGCTGTATTTCCTGTTCATGCTCCTCATGATTGGCACCTACCTGCGCACGATCATCACCATCAATACCGACCCCGGCTTGGTGCCTCTCGGCCCGCTCGCCGTCTCACGGAGGGGCAGCAAAGAGGGGAGCGACAAACATCGCGGAGACGACCTCGAGGGCCAACCGTACTTTGTAACACCAGACGCCAATCCCGACAGTCCCGGACTCGAACATTTCTACACAAAAGATGTCTTCATCTGCGAAACCGACGGTCGTCCCAAATGGTGCTCCGAATGCTGTAATTGGAAACCGGATCGTGCTCACCACAGCAGCGAATTGAATCGCTGTGTGTTGCGGATGGATCATTACTGTCCGTGGGCTGGGGGTATGGTGGGCGAAAATTGTAGGTTGCTGGGTCAGACGATTACAATGGGTAAAGCACATGGCTAACAACTCCACCAGCTTTCAAGTTCTTCGTCCAGTTCACCACGTACACGGCCTGCTATTGTGGCATCGTCCTTGGTGCCGCCGGCTCAACGCTAAAGAAGAAGATGAGCAGTGGCGCCGGGGTGGATGGCTTTCTGGTCGGCGCCCTGGGACTCGGAGGCTTTTTCGGGTTGTTCACTTTCATGATGACGATAACATCTCTTCGATATGTTCTGCAGAACATGACCAATGTGGATCTGCTAGGGTCCCGGACCAAGGTCTATCAACTGGCGGTGCGGATACCCCGTGGAAGCGAAGGTACGGACAGCTACCACGTTATCAACTATCCGTTGGCAAGGCCGGGTTCCTCATATTCCGCGAACCAACACGCCAACGGTATCGTGGCTCGGGTCAACTCCCCGAATCTAGGGCGCGAAGCTCGGGATTCACTTGCTCATCGAACTTTTGCCATTCTCAGAACGGAGGCCGGCGAGAACCCGTGGGACCTGGGGTATTGGGAGAACTGGAAGGAGGTCATGGGCACTAATATTTTCGACTGGCTGCTCCCGATACGAAGGTCACCCTGCGTGAAGCACGAGCTCAACGAAAGTTTCTACCGCATGGGCAAGATCGTGGACGAGGTTCGCGCGCGACATGGGCTTCCCCCGGACTCGGCTGCTGGGCCGGATGGTTTGGAGATGCGATGATACTTTTTGGTTGGTTGGTGGGGAAAAAACGGTCAGAATTTTAGTCGAGCATATTAACGATACCCAGAGAGCATCAAAAAGGCGTTGGTGGAAATGCAGATACCAGAACTTACAGGTTTATAGATTTTCTAATTCAGAATACCCCCCTTTTCACCGACTTCAGCCGGGCGAGTTCTCCATGGGTGCTAGCACAGTATATAACGGACACGGCAAGCGCCTTTCTTTTCGCTTCGCGATGTTGTGGTTGTGGTATATTGAAGGGAGACCTTCGACTCTATTCTATTTTATCTAACTGCCCAGCACAAAGGAAAAGTCTAGGCACGAATGACTGACAACACCGAACCATGCGTACCCAGAACCCATGACCAGATAAAGGAGAGAGACGCAAGCAAACCAGGCTTGCAAATTGCCGAAAGGTGAAAGCCCAAACAAACGCCAGATGCCAAACCAGGTCCGCCCCATGGCCCCAAGCTAAAAGACTCAAGAAAAGGAGGAACATCGAAACCGAGACCAGCCCTCTCCATTGTTGACATCAACCTCAGCAGTTGCAATAACCGTGGCCTTGGGCATGGCCGCATTCACAGACCCATGATCCTGTGAAATTACTATAGGTGAATTTGCCGTAGCTTCCACAGCTGCAGCATGTGACATCTCTTCCTTGGTTGCAAACGAGCGGGTAGCCCTCTGCAGACGAAGTTCCGTGCGAAGCCCTATCACTCAACGTATCAGTCTCGGGTCTCGATGTGCAGGAAGGGGGCTTGCTCACATGTTGCAATGTTTGATACTTTGTTCTGTCTTGAGTTCTTGGGAAAAGCGCGTCGGGGAAGGAGTCTGATGGTGAAATATCGAAGTAAGTGGATGTGTTGAGACGGTGTAGGAACGATGAGATGGTGTATTCTTCTTTCTTTGCTTGAGTACTCTATCTCATTCCAGGAGTTGGCGATGATGCCGCCTTTATATCATGGCGCCTGAGAGCATCACCATCCCGGACAGCCGTCCTAGGACGACTGAAGTCACCACCAGTCTGCCAATACATCGCGAAGAGCCTCATTCGGACCATCCAAGCTGCGGCTGACGAAGAAGACGCCTAGGAGCTGACATATAGTGGTGATCTTCGGCGGCAGCGTTGACTCCTTCGAGCCCACTAGGTCATGCGCTTGATGGCGAAGGATGAAGAGGCATTGCCGGAAAGAGCAACTAGTCCGATCAACATGCACTACGATCTCACCATCAGATGAAAGGTCACTGCCGCAGTGATCAAAAGCTCGGACTCCAAGGATACATAAAGCTAATCAAGGCAGTTACGAGTTCGCGGTGGTCCCTTGCAGTGTGCTTCAATCAGATAAACATGCAATGAGCTTTGAGAGACGAAAGCCCGGCATGTGCGCAAGGAAAACCAGGGGATGGTAGGTGGTGGCCATCTTTAGTAACTCTGGGCTATGTCAAAGTCTCTCGGTGAGAGCTAATTCCAATCCGGGTACCACTGAACATACACAGCAGTAAGGTATCGACCCATAGCACTCGGTCGTGGTTGAAGCCATGATAGGGGCTTATTATTCAAGTCGAGAACCACAACGACTCAGATGCTCAAAATAGGATTGCATATTGGAAACCGTTTCTTGGCAGATTCGAACAGGGGGCGAAGCATGTATACACACTGTTGAGATATCCAAGCCGCAGCCTTAGAGCATCTATGGTTGATCGGTTCCTGCGCTAAGATCTAAGGCACGAGGATACACCTGCCCGGCTCGGACTCGATACCCAGCCAAGTCGGCTCGGATAGCAATGCCTTCGACATAGCATCCTACGTCAGAATACGGCAGTGTTGTTATTTGGTCCACCCACCCAGTCATCGTCGAGTCAGTACATGCTCATCTCCTTTCTCGAGGCTCCAGGGGGTGGATCAAACGCTCATTTTGTTTCTACCTACCTACTTGTCCTGGGAAAAGGCGGAGCATCTCACCAGAAACTGGGTCGAGCAAAACGATTCTTACCCACTGGATGCTGACTTAGGTATACCCACAAGCGAGTTGCTAGCCGCCAGCCTGATCTTGGGAATCTGGGTCGAACCAGACAGGGAGGTGTGGGGGTCTGTTGCTGCCTTTCAGCCCTATAGGAACCAGAGCGACGCATCCGAGAGAGGCTCTCGCGGTTTGGATCCACAGAATAGAGAAGAGGGTTTCCAAATGCAATATCTACCTGTCTATTTCTGGTTTCAGCTCCTCCCTTGGCTTCCACAACTGGACGTGGCTTGGGTATGATATTTGCAATTGACTGTGGAGGTGAATTGAAGCCCGGTTTTTCTAAACACGTGGGACACCAAGCCTGCCTACAGCCCCGGCAAGGCGCCAGCTGAGAGCATACCTGAGGACGAGGCTGTCTTGGGAATCACTCGGCCTTGCGTGAAGATCTGAGACATTCAGCTCCTTATTGCACTTTACCCAGCGCTGTCTAGATGTCTTTCACACTCGAAATGCCATCGCCAGAAGATACTAGCCGTTTGGCAGTGACTTATTGCCCTTGGCTTTGGCTTCGTTAGTCCGACTATATTATCCCATGGCATAGGTCCCGGAACATATACCCACAACGGCAGTAAGACGAACCTGGCGACAGCTCCTACCTTCCAAAAGGAGATCCAACCTAAGACGTTTCCTATTGTCAAAGCCCAGACCGGTCTGAGTATTGTTCACCCCAAGGCTTCGCCTATAACATACTGCCCCCTTGTGGATAGCGATCTCTGGGTACGTTTTTGGTATGTCTAGCAGTCTCATCAGACGGGTCACACTGTAAGCGGGTGTTGCTTTTCTTGGTCGTCCTGGGACACGTGCCATACATAGTCTCTGCCTCCTCAGAGTTGGGGTAACGGACAGCCGCTACGTCACTTGCACTTGCAGCCGGTACCCAAGACCCCCCTATAAAGATATGTCGGTCTAAGTATTGAGGACGCGGCCCATCCCCCCACCTTGTGTCACAGCTACAGCCCATCACCAGCGCCTCCCATGCAAGGGGTGGGGGGCAAGCAAGTAAGGCTGCCTCCTCCTCCTTCTCGTATGGAAATCGCACAAGAAGAGCCTCGATCCACAAGTTCTGGCAGGGTGTTTGCAAAGTGTGTGTCTTGTCGACTGGGAACGTGCTTCTTTTCTACTATTGATGTACATTTAATTTTAGCAGTGAGACATGTAACATCAGATACCATGTAGATAATCTCTGTCTCTCTCAGCCTTATATGCGTCACCATCCCAACCAACCCCTGTGTCGTGGTTGACCAGATGCAGCGCAACGGTGACAGTGCCGGCAGGACATGCATCATTGGGAAATGCAGGGTATATATATCTTGTATACATTAGCTAATCTCGCTCGCGTGGCTCTGCTGCGGAAGCTATTCGGACGAACTCATGACACATGACCTGAGGGCGATGCCTGCGGCATGCGAGCAGGTAGGCGGAACGAAAGCATGGATACTGCTGTGCGTTACCTCAGCACCAGCGGGAATAGGGGGCCAAATCAGTAGGTATGCTCCAGGGGAGGAACGGCATCGAAGCTCCTGGCCTGGAAGCGCTTTGCGCTTTAGGCATCCATCTTTCCCAGATGCGTCGCTGCACTGTATCTCTATTGTAAGTACATGTTTGTAAGTTGGTTGAGATGATGTGGGGGTTGTTGACTTTACATCTCCAGCGGCTTGGCCGCCTATTCGCACTCGACAACCGTAGGCCTCCTAGCAGTGCCGGCTCGAGAACACAATCAAACGACTCACATGCTTTAGCGAGTTCCTGCTTCGTATTTTCCCTCTTCTTCATCTTCTGGTACTGCCCCCAAACCCCCCTACCTATCGACACTCGGCAAAGTCAAGAGCGAGACTCATGCGGATGGATGGCAACGTTACGTTGGACCCCAAGTCTCCAGCTAAGGAACTGGAATCTGTAAAGGAAAAACGAAAAAAGGCTGGTTACCAACAGAAAACTCATTCAAAAAACACTTAACAATGTGTTATGCTTCCGCGAATGTGTCGAGGTCATGGCTCGTTGGCGAGTACAAGGGCATTAAGTCTGGAACGGCTTGATCGGCAACGAATGGGTTATCGCGGCCAGTGTTTGATTACGGCTCGTATTTATATGCAGTTGCTTCATTCATGTCAAAAGGGCGGGAGTGGTTAGGAACTTAAGGAGCGACCGTCGGGAAACTGCCCTTGAGGAGTTATGTATGAAGTAGGAGTACGAAACCCATCCGCGAACCCTGGATTGACAGAAAACCTACCGAATCTATTATCAGACGAAGCGTGCACTATCGAGTGACAGGTGCCCGGCCTTAAGCACATACACCGGTATCTCTTGCGACAAAATAAAAACACTTTCAATAGCAGTTGGTTAGTACGCCAGTCTTGGTGTTTGCCGCAATTGCAGCTCGGTCGAAGACGTCCAGGTTGCGGCTTCCTGAGGAACTTGAGAGTATTCTCCACTTTTCCCGAAATAGCGACGCGATTAGGTTTAGCAAGACAAGGACTCCTGCCGCGTTCATTGATTCTCGATTCAGACGGAGGCATCTCCGTGATCCCAACATCATCGCTTGCATTGCCCTTCACGGCTGATACGAAGACCATCGCTGTTCCAGTTCAACGACAGGCATGGCCGGCTGTCGCCATATCATTGCGAACCATTGCTCGGCCTAGCCAGCTAATTTGTCTGCCTACCAATCCATGAGCTGCTGACCCTAGCACCTCTGTTACTTCACACGTGCACATACACACACACACACTCTCTCTCTCTCTCTCTCTCTATTTCTCTCCGCCATCGTCATCGCCATGCCTTCCTCGCCCGTATTCCAGGGTTCCTCCCCGGGCTACGGGACAGGGCGACGAAAGTCGCAATTTACGTACAGGCAACTTGGACTCTTGACGTCATACTCGACTTCATCGCCGCTGAGGGTCATTTCTCACATCGACCTCGATGCGTTCTACGCCCAGTGTGAGATGGTTCGGTTAGGAACACCCGAGGACCAACCTCTGGCCGTTCAACAGTGGTATGTCGCATCTGCAGCAATACGTGCTTTTCGTCAGATCTAACAACATGTGCAGGCAAGGCTTGATCGCCGTCAACTACCCTGCCCGCAAGTTCGGGATTGGGCGGCACTGCACGGTGACGGATGCGAAAAAGATGTGCCCCCAGCTCATAGCACAGCACGTTGCTACTTGGAAGGAAGGAGATGAGAGATGGGCTTACCATGAAGATGCCGCCTCGCATATAGGAACTCACAAGGTGTCCTTGGACCCCTATCGACTGCAATCTAGAAGGATCCTGGCACTTATCAAGGCATTCCTTCCCGCGCACATGCAGAAGGTAGAGAAGGCTTCCATTGACGAGGTATTCATCGACTTATCCGCCCAAATACATTCGATTATGCTGCAGAGATTCCCTGAGCTGTCCAACCCTCCGCCATACGACGATCCCACGGAAAAGCTGCCTCTGCCGCCAATCAGCGCCCTGGACTGGCAAGCCGATGCACTCGTGGACCTAGATGACGCAGAGGCAGAGGCAGACGACCCGGACTGGGACGATGTGGCCATCCTAATTGGGTCGGAAATCGTACGAGACATACGTGCAGAAATCCGGCGGAAGATTGGGTACACATGTTCTGCTGGCATTGCATCTAACAAGATGCTCAGCAAGTTGGGCTCCGGCCACAAGAAGCCCAACCAACAGACCGTCATACGCAACCGAGCCGTCCAACACTTCTTGTCAGACATGAAAGTCACCAAGATTCGGAACCTTGGAGGCAAGCTAGGCGACCAGGTCACGTCTGTGTTCGAGACGGATGGCATCAAAGAACTACTCGCAGTCCCGGTTGAACAGATGAAAACAAAATTAGGGGAGGACACGGGCATATGGCTGTATAACACGATTCGTGGGATTGACACGAGCGAAGTAAACGCACGCACACAAATCAAGTCAATGCTCTCGGCCAAGTCGTTCCGACCAGTCATCAATAGCATGGATCAAGCTGTGAGATGGCTCAGAATCTTTGCCGCCGATATCTTCTCGCGATTGGTGGAAGAAGGGGTCCTGGAGAATAAGCGGCGGCCCAAGACAATTAACCTTCATCACCGTCATGGGGGACAGACACGTTCGCGTCAAAACGCTATTCCACAGGGCAAGGTATTGGACGAGACAGCCTTGTTTGAACTTGCCAAGAATCTCATGAACCAAATAGCTCTGGAGGGAAGAGTTTGGCCATGCGCCAACCTAAGCTTAAGCGTCGCAGGCTTCGAAGATGGCGTTACAGGCAATATGGGCATCGGGGGTTTCCTGTTGAAGGGCGAAGAAGCAAAATCTCTCAAGGCATCCTCTCGCGAGGCCAGCATTGATCCCCCTTCTGAAGAAAGGGCAGAGAAAAGGAGAAAGGTCGACAACCCGGGCATTCAACGATACCTTGCACGGGCGGCGTCATCCAGCGATTCCAATAATGATGGGACTGAGGAAGCCAGGGATCGTCAGTCGCATCAAACACTCGCATCTGAGCCGTCCCCGAGCATGGTGCGAGTCTTGAAGTAGAACAGGATGCATCTACGACAGGGACTAAAATCCGACAGCCGCCAATCACGAACTACGCATGCTCGCGTTGCGATGCAAGGCTTGAAAGCGCCGAAGCACATCAAAGCCATCTCGACTGGCATTTCGCTAAGGACCTCCAAGAGGAAGAACGTGGCAGTTCTACATTAGCCAATCGACCCGTGGGTCCGCGCAGCCAGAAGCCGTCTGCGTCTACCTCACGACAGGAAACACGAGGCAGCGGTAAGAAGCAGAGTAAGTTGAACTTTGGATGACCCGAGGTTGTATGCCGTTGGAAGCGAGTGATATATCGCCATTCCCATCTAGTGGATCTTCCCGTTGCGCCAGCCAACTGGGGCCATCACAGATCTGGCAAGGGCCAGGAAGCATAATCTCACGTCGAGTTGGACATAACACACATGCCCCGGGCGAGATAGAGAGGGAGACAAGTGGAAGGGCTGGTTGGGTGTCTGTAGGCCGAACCACTAGTGCCGTTCTCGTGCAGCCTCCCCCTCCTGCCCGAGCGGGAAATGGCGACCATTTCGCAGATGGGAGGTCGTAATATTCAGGCACAAAGGCATTTGAGCTTGCTTAGTCGGTTTAAGGAAGCGTCGGTTTAATAAGCCCACAGAACTAGTTGGCCTCCGGACTTCGCGGCAGGCACTTCCGGCGTTTACATTCGACGTACTATATCGCAGAACAAGGACAACCCCCCGGGGGGGACGCGGCGATGTAAGTAGGCAAGGCCCTCCGTGGAAGCATGATAATGGCACGACGGTCGATCCAAAGGCATGACCCCTAGATAGTATTACGAATGTGACGAGGCGGCCGGCACTTCTCACTGGCGATGTGATATGTGCGGAATGTGAATGGGTTCGACGGAACGAAGCACCAATTCTGTTGATGAACAAATGTCACTTGAACTGTCATGAGTGATCTATTTGCGTCACAAGGCAGCCCAAACCTGGCCTGCTTCCTTGAATCTGGCACTTTATCCCAAGCACTGACGTCGAGCCTAGGCAACTAGGGAGGAGCCAAGAAGCTTCCCAAAAGGCGCCTCAGAACTGGATCCACGACGCCGTGATTGGTCGTGTAGCTTAGGCACCGATGACTACTGCATTTATCTGGACCCTACGCATTGCTACCCAATTTGAAGCAGGCACCTCCCAGCCTGCAGTCTCAGTGCAGCAGACACGACACGTTGACAGAGTTGGATGGCTTCACCAGGGCTTCCGCGTCCTGACCCAATCCACTTCTTGGCAATATGTGGTTTCTTGCCATGTAAGCCCGTGTGCGTAGGTTCCGGGAGCACCACGAAGGCGAAAAGCCTCACGCCTGTCTGACTCGAAAGGCGATGACGAGGAAAAAACATGCTGTTTCAGTTTTTGTTATTGCTGTCGATTTGGATGCTGCCAATCGCATCTGATATGCCCCGGGTGCCTGCTTTTTGATAGGGCATCAGCGGCGATGGTCGCTGTGCTACGCAAAGCGCCAGGCCAGAGGGACGAGAACAATAAGGTTCGCTGTTGGGCAACATTGGCATGCCATGGCATGCTGTTGCAAGGGACAGGAGTGTTGTGTATAATACAGACGGTCCTTGTTCCCTGCATCTAGGGGCATTTCCTGAGATCTCGCACGCCTCTTTGCGTATCCTCAGTTCTACCCTTACTCAGGTCTCAACCAGCCCTTCCCTTTCTGCCGCGTAGCTGCATTAGGATCCCGCACATTTCCGTTGTGCTGTGACAGGAGAGGCCAGCCTACCTAATCTGGCGACCGACAACGGCTTTCTTTTTGGCGCATTCTTGCGGTCAGCTAAAACGGCAAACAGGCGGCAAAGCCCAGTGCCAGGCCCCCACTCCACTGAAGGACAAACACAAACGTTCCCGGTACCCGACTGGAGCTCGTGCCCAGCACCTCCCCCTAGGTACTGTAACAGGGAAACCAGGCCGTCTTTAGGCCTCAACAAACACCCAGCCAGGCCTTTTTGATCTTACATTGTGTGCCCAGCGAAGGAATGGTCAGCAGCCTGTCCTACCTATCGTCAGAGATCTCCTGTTCTTCTTGTCCCCGTATTCGCCGGCACCAGTTTCCGTACGATCCTGTCCCGGTATATTTACGGCGCCAGATCAACAACAATACGTCCGCTAGCAGCAGCCAGGCAATAATAATACGTTGTCCTATGTACCGTCCTGCCGGTTTTCTGCCTCCCACTCCCACTCCCACTCCCAATAGCAGTAGACTATTACTTGCCACACCACCACTACCACCACCAATACCACCCCAGACGACACCGCACCTCCTACATGTGAGCGTGAGCCTGCTTGTCCGTCGTCTTTTTCGCCTCCCGACCGACGATCACTTGCACTTCCGGGCTTCCAGAATCGTTTGATTTCTCCTCCAACATCCATTCAACCACTGTTTGCTCACATTGCGTGCATCACGCTGCATCATTTCCTGCATAAAGCCAGGTTCCGCGGAACACGAGTCAGCCCGTCGTTGACAGGCTTTTCGTTCGATTTTTGGTTCCCATAAATACGTTTTTTTGCCGTGCTCCTGGGCCTAGCCTGGAGTTCGAATTTGTCTTCTGAAAAGGTCGGCCGTCCATCTTGCTGAACCGTGTGTGTTCTCGCATAAGAGACATAGACAGCCAACCAGAAGCTCCCACGCACTTCTGATCACACAGTAACACTGCTCCACTGTATTGGGAGGCGATCTGCCTATTGGTTTCGCTCTGCTGCAACGGACTTTCTAGGCCTCTCACCTGACGGCCACGGCTATCCTGACTGGTCCAGACCTGCATTGTCCCAGATTGGCACTCGTCCACTGCCAGCAATTGGTGTGTCAGACATAATCATTCGGTACAACCACCCTTCTTTTTTTCTTCTCTCTGCCCGCCGCCCCCCAGCGACCTCCTGGGCCAGTAAGTCTGTTGCCACCGACTCAAGGATTGGGCTTGGACAAGCAAGAGCCAGCCACCCACCCCCCCAGGTACCCCTGTCAGCCAACGACGACGCGGTAGAGGCCAAGGCTTTGGTCGGGTTCCCCTAGGAAACCCTGAGTGGAAGATTCCCAGAGAGAGGGCCACCTTTCTCAGCTAGGCTCCTCCTGCTGCTGCCGTACCTCTCGTACTTGTTCGCTTTTCCAAAAAAGACCCCACCAAACAAAGAACGCCTAGCCGCTCTCTTCCCTCTCCACCACTTGGGCTTGGTGCTCCCCTCACCATCCATTTCTTGGTTTATCTCGCCCCATTCTCCCCCTTGTTTTTCTCTCTCTCACATCTCTTCTTTATCTCTTCGTCGACGTCCTTCCTAATCCTCATCGTCGCCCGGCATCTTCTCTACTACCTCGTCGCCCTTACCGTAATTCAAGATGTCTTCCAGACCCGGACGTTCAGCTCAACCCCCGCCGCCGTCGTCGAATCGACAGAACGAGTATTTCGTACCCAGAGATGGCATAGACCGTGAAGTAATAACAGCCGACATCTGTCGCTACCTTGGAAACGATGCTCTTGTCCGGCCCGGCGTCTACGAGGTACTTGTCCTTCGTGCTTCGCGATGCTTCGTTTCAATATGCTGATACGGATTGCTGCGCAGAGCCCTCAAACTGGCCAAGCCGTCCAAGGCTACTTCATCACAGCCTATAGAAACTTAACCACAGTAAGGCTCACCAACACCACCACCACCGACGACGACGACAACAACAAACACAATACCCAAGTCATGAAGGCAGTCTGCTAACTCGGTGGCTTTCGCAGGCAATGATCGAAGATCTGAAAGCAGATTCTGCGCGATGGGACCAAGAGAGGCGGCAGCAAACTGCTCGCAACCCTGTCGGAGGTACTATCGCCTCAGCTGGCGTCTTCGTGCAGAAATCTAACTCCCCAGTAGTCCAATACCGCAATTCGGACACGCACCAATCCCGTCAGTACTATGGACCCACTGATGGTGCTGGCAACCAGTACTCGGATGCCTCTCGTGATAACTATGATGCTGGCGCTCCAAGATACCCCGGGACTGGCTCCGCAGGCTACAATGGTGCTTCATCAAATTCCGGATACCCAGGCTCATCTCCGTATGCAGGTCAAAGCGGTGGGTATGGCCAACAGCCCTACACCACAGGTCAGCCCCAGTTTGCCCAGTCGCCGCAAGACTCGTACCCGGGTGGTGCTTCCATGTCCGGGACAGGATTTACTCAAGCCCCTTCGGGAGGTAGGCCATACGAGGTGGTTGGCGCACACCGAACCGTCGCGCCCGGCAGTGGCGATTATGGTTATGCCACCGGTCCTAGGGGTGAGCCCGTCCCTGTCACTACCATGGTTCAGGGGAGCAGACCGGTTTATGTAACTTCAGGACCTCCTGGGCAGCCTGGTTTCACTACTAGTTCTGGTGCTTACTACTCACAAAATCCGGCGTCAACCCCGGCAGGATTCCCTGCTGCCCAGCCGGTTGACTCCTTTTATGGGCGCGGTACGTACCCGAGACGTTCAAAGATTGGTTCACGGTGATTTCTGATTCTTTTAGCATCGCCAGCTGGCACACAAGGCTTCGCGTCATCAACACACGACTCACAGTATGAGCCCGCCCCTCCCACCCGCGGCTCGGCGCAACCTCCCAGTACCCAGGCGCCCAGCAGTGGATCCTCCTCGCGCCACAACCGGGACAGTCGTGACAGCGTTGACCGACACACGGATTCTAGGCATCGCAGCCATCGCAGCGGTCGATGAGCAGTACATTCCGGAGAATTACCCCCTCCCATCCCATCCCAGCCCTGGATTGGCAAGAGTAACATCTTGCACACATTATACTTTAATGACTGTTCCTTCCCACTGCCAGAGGATTTTTGGAGCCCAGCTTGCCCCATCGGCATTGCCTTCAGGATGATCATCTTTGCGATGTTCGCATTGCCTCCAAGGGTTGCAAGTTTGCGCCCTTTGATACCCAAAGGTTCACACCTTTTTTCCACGGATCATCCACGTTTCTCCCGGATATGGACTTTTCACATTATGTTGCGCGCTCGCATGCGACTTACCTGCTATGGCAATGGCGCACTACGGGGTCTTTACGATTGCATACGGACGATTCACAGACCAGTGGACTATTTTCCTGTTTCTTTTTGCACGTTTTTGCTACAAAACTGGCCATTTTTACGTTATACCAGACCTGGGAATCGGGAGGCGAAAAGAAGAACCTCATGACGGAGCAATGACTTACTTTTCATCTCAAGAACCATCATCCCTTGCCAGCTTGCTGTCCGGATCCTGCCGAATCGCGGAGGCTTTTTGCGTTGCTTTCTGTATCTTCCGGTTCATGGATTCCCCTGTCAACGGCGCATTAGGCGAATGGTGAGACACAGAACTCTTTTTTGGTTGACTAATAGATAGGGCAACGGATCAGGACAGCAAGGTGAGCACTGGGCACAGTGTATATATATGACAACCTCTCGTGAAGGATTTCCCAAGAACGCCGCTCTTCTATCCTGGCAAACCCTGGATCATTTGACTTGTTTCAGGATGATACTAACCTGCAAGGTCAACAGCTCTACGCTAGCTAGCTGCCTTCCCCCATGGACCCGATCTCTGGATAACATTTGAGGACTCCCTTTACCGGATACCAGAGGATTTTCTTTGCCAGGAAACCAGGAATACCACCCAACCTTGGAAGACAGGAACCACCGGATCACATGCCCATTGGACTTGCTCAAGGCACACACCTTCATGGACCTGAAAGCACATATCCAGTGCAAACCTCTGCGGCTGCCCACCGCCTGGTTTCGGATCTCAACCTGAATGAACCCTACAAGGTCAGAACAAGAATGACAAAACAATCAACTCGATGTCGAGTATCGGTAAGAGACCACCCTCCCAATACACTGCGAGACCATGTAAACCGAGATAAGCGACATCGACTCGCCATCTCAAAGCCCACATGTCACGGAGACAGTTTCTTTCAGTTTCATGCCATATCCATTGGACCTCGATATCCTACTTTACAACCATTAGGCGTTTCCCCACGGAACAACATATTGGCCATCTACCAGAGGACAAGCAACGACATTATTGGATCCTTCGTTCGGAAAGACTGAACACATAATTCAGAGGCTCAATAGTTTGGCCCAAATGGAAACTTGGAACACCATGGAAATCTCGTTGGAAAGTTGCCATTCTCGCACCCATGTATAGGCCGGTTTTCGACTCAACAAACAACGCCACATCAACGGACAATCGCCCCCTTTGGATTTCTCAGCAACTATCCTCCACTGGTACTGGTCATCAAACATTGGATATCGATTTTGTCGTTTACTGTTTATTATCGTCGGAATCATTCTGCTTCTGGACTTCTTCCATGGATTATCTCTTCAACCACCCTAGGACATCACCTCAGCCGGACTCAACGTTGTTGCTATTGTTAGTAGCTGTCTTGCTCATGTTTCTGTTTTCTGTTTTGCTTCCAAGGACTTTGAGGACAACCTACACCAGTAAGGTGATATCAGCTGACTCGAATAGGCGGGGATTTCTCTTTTGCTTCAGCAACGCCTGGATGCGGATCTGATGCTTGTGGCCGGTCGATGCCTGACCGCGCTGGTGCTTTATCTTTGGGCCGTGGACTCTGGAGGAGCTCGCTTTTCCTACTGGTATCTTTGGGGGGTTGTCATGTTTGGCTTATGTGTACCTTGGGAGTTGGGGACATTGGGACTTATGTGATCTATGGAGTTGGTATGACTTGTTCCTTTGGGTTGGGTCTTGGGCACACAGACAGGGCAGTTGGGGCAGATAGACTCGAGGAATACGATTACTGGCAATCTCCTTATGAACGCTACTGAGCGTTACTTTGATGGCGCGTGGCGCGTGGCAGCGTTAATATCATCCATTCGACTTATTGATCAACAACATGATACCGAAATAGGCCGACATATAGGCTTCCAAAGTACAGCTGCACGCCATTTTGTCATTGGTCAACGTGAGTTGAAGAACGCATTCGGGGATTTGATCGCAATCTAATCACATGCATTGCGTGGCACCAGAGACTTGGTGGCGCCTGGGTACCTGAAGATCAGGAGGTTGCAATGATATTTTACTCATGTTGGTTTGCAATCCTGAAGATATTCAGGATGGAGATTTATTTGCTCTGTCCGGAACGAAGTAAGGCTTATTTATATGCCGTTTGCCAGACAAAGAGCATGAACTGTTGCTCAAGAGTGTATGCCTTAGATCTAAAAATACAATAGGTGGAATCAGGAAGCCTAGGCAACATATTGCAGATCCGATCATCTCCAATAGCTCGGTGGTGGCGGCGGCGGCGGCGACGGCGGTAGCAGCAGCAGCATGCGCTTCAAGCGATCCGACGAGTTGGGCAATTGGTAGATGCACTACATCATTCTCCGAGGAGAGAAGAAGCCATTGAACCCATCGACTTACACTTTCCGTTCCGACTTGCCATCGATGCAGGCGGACGAAAGTTCCCGTGCACATGAGGCGTCAAAGTTCGCGTTGACAGCACAGCTAGGATCAACTCAAAACATCGAGACAGACAGGCGATGCTAGAGCTTCATGTTTGGTTTGGACGAAAATCTTTTTTCCAAAGCCGAAACAGCAGGAGCTGCTGGATGCCTCGTATGTAAGCTGGCAAGTCGGCCTTTCGGTCGTAAATGCCCCTTGCCGAAAAAGTTGACACGACAAGGAAAAGGCCGGTTACGCAGGGCAGGGTACACAAGCAAGAACTCGCGCGCGTGTTTCGATAACAAACATTTGCAGCGCTGATCGAGTAAGTAAGGGCCTTTTAAAACTGTCACCTGGCTGCCGTCATATATCACTGCTTGTCCAATCAATAAACTCCGCATGCTGCGAGGCACAAGTTTGTCGTGAGGACTTTTGTGGGGAGCAAAATAAGATCAGACGCCGCACCCGTCCAGTCTGCCCGTGCCTGCCTGGCCTGTCCGTCCGTCCGTCCATTCCGTCGCTGTCACCGCCTTGCCATGGATTGCCAAAACTTGGAGGGGTAATCCATCCATGCTATGTCATGTCATAATGGATGGCATTCCACAGGACAAAGGGCAATTTCCCTGACTTCGGATAAATCCTCAGATTTCCGGACGGGACCTGTACGGTTCGGATAACATGTATTCCGTGTACCGGTAGACCGGCTTCATTCGTTTACAGCAAGGCGCTTAGAGGGAGGGAGTGCATAGCGAAAGGGACATTGCCAGCTAAAATTGTGCAGGTATCATCCCACGACGCCAAACCAAGAAGGAAACAAAGAGACAAGAGAAAAAAAATCCGACCCCTCGATGACGGACGGCTAATGCCCAAGCGTAGGGGTTCCTTCCCAGCCGGGTGCAGGGGACTGGGTCGATGGGAAAAGTTAGGTACATTCCAAGTACCTGCGCCGTACCTGATTCACTGCGACCTCCCGCCGCAAGGTCTGCCAGCGAAAAGAAAAAAGCTGCGCATGTCGAATTGATTTGCGATATATCGATTGTGTCTTCACTGGACGCAATTTTCAACCTTTGCAGAACCCGTCAACAGTCGGTTCGGAAGAAAAGTCAGATTGCTCCTGTCTACCTCCCTCCCTCCAGTCTGGAGTACCTCTCCCGCAAGGGCTCCTGGACTCTTTTGAGGGGGGTTCCACTCAGCTGTCTGGGACCCATCTTTCTCTGCCTTATCGTCAAATCCTAGGCCGCGGATCTTTGGCCAGGGAGCGAGTCTCTGAT
Organism: Apiospora marii; assembly: GCF_038362585.1. NCBI lineage: Eukaryota > Fungi > Ascomycota > Sordariomycetes > Amphisphaeriales > Apiosporaceae > Apiospora > Apiospora marii. The sequence goes on from NW_027117379.1 coordinate 2,654,482, forward strand.
TTTGCCCAAGAATCCTTTCTGGGAGCATTTTGCCTGCCCACACACACACACACACACATGTTATGCGCACAGATTCAAGGCTCGGTTGGAATTTCCGCGGAAAATCAAGAGGCATTAGGAAATGTTTATTAAAGTTTCGTCCGCAATTGCCATTTGGCTGAAAATATCGCTGAGATTTTTATTACATCATTGCAGACACCAAGCATTGAAGATATGCTTGGTCGAAGGCGGATCGGTAACGTGGCAGAGAAGGGTTACAGTGAAGACAGAAAAAGACCACCAAAATAGCAATTACCCCAGTTTGTGTCCCCTGGGACATTTTACCCATCTTGTTGAGCCGCCAGTGCCCTTTTCGATTCGGTTGGTTGTTACGCTGAAATGAATTGATCATGCCTAGGCTGCACCTAACCTGTCCCAATAATGCCCTGATCCAGAGGCCTAGTGCCTAGCGATCGAATTACCCATAGGTAGCATCCTCCCCTAGATCTGTTAGTGTAATTGCGAAAGTCCAGCGCCAGACCCGGTCCGGCCAGGCAGGCAGGCACAGCAAAGCAAAGCAGCAAGGGCTTCAGCTGTCTGTAGAATTCCGTATACTACTACATTACTGAGTGAACGAATCAATCCGTCAAAAAGAGTGTGGCCTGTTTGTCCTATCCAAAAGGTAGGTCTCTCATCCACCGCCAAGCCCCTGCGAGGATAAACCGGCCAAGCCTCTGGATGATCGAGAAGCTATTACTCCAGTTGAACTAGGTATTATTGTTACGGCGGGAAAAGAATAAATATCACCGGAACGTAGGCGTATTTCGTTGATTTCCCTGTCGTAATCAAGAGTAAGTGGGATAATCGAGGTATAGTTGTCACTACCGTGGACAGAATACTGATTATTCCAGCGGTCGCTTTTCGCCTGCGCAGAAACAAGCCACCCATCACTGATTAATCGATTGGCTGATTGATGCATCAAGTACTTGCCAGGTAGACTTGGCTTTGGCCGTGCACGTTCTCTGCCAGTGCCCCCAGCAGCCCCAATCCACTCAATCTGGACTGCTACCCACTGACCTACCGACACACCTCACACCTCACACACACACCTCTTCCAACTTACGCCGCTTGCTTGCTGCCCCGCCATTCTACTACTTACTGTTGTGCGAGTGGCAGAAAAAAAACAATTGTCATTCCCAACTGCGGCGACGCTCGCATCACGTTATCGTTGTTGACGCTGGCGGTATCTTCTATTGGGCATTTGTTCTTGGTTCAATTACCAAAATATTCCCCCCAATTTCCTTCGTCTCGTATAGGTATCTAACGACACCGCCCTGCATTCGTCCATCCCATCGAGAAAAAGCCCCCTCCTTAGGGTTAGGCCGCCGCCACCATGAATGTCGAAGCCATCAGGAGTCGCGTTGTCGCGACTCTGTCCTCGGATATCAACGTACGAAGGGCCGGAGAGCTTGAGCTGAAATCCGCCGAGTCTCACCCTGGATTTACCGATGTTCTCCTCGACATCCTGACCAACGAACCCGATGAATCGATTCGTCTATCCACCGTCATCTACCTCAAGAACCGAACGAATCGCGGCTGGTCCAAGTCCGACCACTACCCCGATGAGGTCGTCTTGAATGAGGACGAGAAGGCCAGATTTCGGGAGCGCATATTGCCCATTCTGGCCGCCAGCCAGGGTCCCATTCGACAACAGCTCCTTCAGACCATCCAGCGCATCCTCCACTTCGATTTCCCCGGCAAATGGCCCGACTTTATGGATGTAACACTGCGCTTGCTGCACGAGAACAACGCCTTGTCCGTTCTCGCCGGTCTGCAATGCCTTCTCGTGACATGCCGTGCCTACCGCTTCAAGGGAACGCAGGAGGGCAGTCGCGCCGAGTTCGACAAAATCATCGAGGCGAGCTTCCCCCGGCTCCTCGAGATTTGCAATGAACTGGTGAACCAGGAGAGCAACGAGGCTGGTGAGATGCTTCACATTGCCCTCAAGGCTTACAAGCACGCCACCTGGGTAAGCAGCTATTCCGTGATACCCGACTTTGTGGTGCTAATCCGCGCAAGCAGCTCGAACTATCCACCTTCCTCAAGCAGCAGCCCGTCAACATTGGCTGGTGCACCGTTTTCCTCCACACCGTTTCCAAGACGATTCCCGCAGCGGCCATGCCCGAGGATCTCGACGACCGAGAGCGCCATCATTGGTGGAAGGCGAAGAAGTGGGCTTACTTCAACCTGAACAGGCTGTTCATCCGACACGGCAACCCCTCGGCCGTCACTACTAGTGGCGACGACGTCAAGGCTTTTGCCAAGGACTTCATCGTGACCGTCGCTCCCGAGATCCTGAAGCACTACCTTCAGGAAATCGAGAAATGGGTCTCGAAGACGGCCTGGCTCAGCAAGCCGTGCTTGTCCTATACGCTCGTCTTCCTCGACGAGTGCTGCCGGCCCAAGGAGATGTGGCCGCATCTGAGCGCCCACCTGACCAACCTCGTCACCCACTTGGTCTTCCCCGTGTTGTGCTTGAGTGCCGAGGATGTCGAGAAGTTCGAGGACGAGCCCGAGGAGTATCTTCACCGAAAACTCAGTTTCTACGAAGAGGTGTCGTCGCCCGATGTCGCGGCTACGAATTTCTTGGTCACCCTCACCAAGGTCAGGAGAAAGCAGACGTTCGACTTGCTGTCCTTCATCAACAGTGTTGTCAGCACCTACGAATCTGCGCCTGATGACAAGAAAGACCATATTGGCAAGGAGGGCGCCCTGCGCATGATCGGCACGCTGGCCCCTGTCCTCCTGGGGAAGAAGAGCCCTATCGCCGACCAGATAGAGTACTTCTTGGTTCGCTACGTCTTCCCCGACTTCAAGAGCCCCATGGGTTACTTGCGCGCGCGAGCTTGTGACACCATCGAGAAGTTCGAGCAGCTCAACTTCAAGGACCAGAACAACTTGATCGTCATTTACCGCCACATTCTGGACTGTATGGCTGACACCGATCTCCCGGTTCGTGTTACTGCCGCGTTGGCCCTGCAGCCTCTTATCCGCCACGACGCCATCCGCGTTAGCATGCAGCAGAGCATTCCGACCATCATGCAGCAGTTGCTCAAGTTGGCAAACGAGTGTGATATCGACGCCCTCGCCAATGTGATGGAGGACTTTGTCGAGGTTTTCGCAACCGAGTTGACGCCTTTCGCCGTGGCTCTTAGCGAGCAGCTGAGAGATACTTACATGCGCATAGTAACGGAGCTTTTGGAGAAGCAAAACTCGCGCGATGATGATGGCGAATATGGCGACTATTTGGACGACAAGAGCATAACGGCTCTTGGTGTCCTACAAACCATTGGAACGCTGATCCTTACTTTGGAGAGCACACCCGATGTTCTCCTCCACATCGAAGCCGTCCTGATGCCGGTTATCCAGGTCACTCTGGAGAACAAACTCTATGGTACGTTATGCCAAGCGTGAGTGGCGTGTATCTCTGCAACTCTAACAATTGTAAGAAACAGATCTTTACAACGAGGTCTTTGAGATTATCGACAGCTGTACATTTGCCGCCAAGAGCATCTCGCCGACCATGTGGCAGGCATTTGAACTTATTCACAACACCTTCAAGTCTGGCGCAGAACTCTACCTCGAAGACATGCTGCCCGCCCTCGACAACTTCGTTCAGTACGGTGCCGGCCAGCTTACGCAGAAGCCCGAATACGTCCAGGCACTCTACGGAATGGTCAATGACATGTTCTCCGACCAGAAGGTTGGCGGCGTGGATAGAATCTGTGCTTGCAAGTTGGCGGAAGCCATGATGCTGAGCTTGCGCGGCCACATCGATCAATGCGTTACGGGTTTCATCTCGATGGCCATGACGGTGCTTAGCAGCCATGACGTCAAAGTCAAGAGCTATAAAATTCATCTGATGGAGATGGTCATTAATGCCATCTACTACAACCCTCTGCTGACAATAGCTGTGTTGGAACAAAAGGGGTGGACCAACAAGTTCTTCAGCTTATGGTTTGGTAACATGGACTCGTTCACGCGCGTCCACGACAAGAAGCTATGCATCGTGGCTATTGTGTCACTGCTCAGCCTGCCGGCTGACCAGGTTCCTCAGAGCGTCTGTGTTGGCTGGCCGAGACTCCTCCAGGGCATTACTATTCTCTTCAGGACTCTGCCAGGTGCCCAGAAGAACCGCGAACAGGCCCTCAAAGACGACTTCACATTCGACGCCGGGAGCTACGACTACGAAGACGAGGACGAATGGGCTGAGGACGACACGAACTGGCAGGCCGAGGAGCCCGAGGAAACTGCCGAGGGCAAGGACGAGAGCACAGCGTACCTAGAGTTCCTCAACGAGGAAGCAGCTAAGTTCAGCCGACTCGAGAACCAGTACAAGGAAGCGGACGACAGCGAGGATGAGCTCGGCGAGGATAGCGTCCTGTTGGAGTCGCCGCTTGACAAGATCGATCCCTACCAGCTCTTCCGTGTGGCCTTCATGAGTAAGTGCATACAGAAACCCCGTTGCTTAGAAGAAAGCGTATCACTAATCTCTTGTGGCGACAGAATTGCAACAAGAACAGCCACAGCTGTACAGTACAGTGACACAGCCCCTGTCTGCTGAGGAGCAGGCGGTCATTACGAATGCCATCCAACAGGCCGAAGCCCATGCTCAGATGGCGTTGCAGATGGCCGAAGCCAACGCAGCTCAATTGGCTGCGCAGGCATCGGGCGCGCAAGGCCCACAGTCACCTAACGGAGGTATCCCCCCTAGCTAGAGCCTGGTGATGGACAGTTACGCTCTGCCTCCTCAGGTTTCTCGGTATACAAGAAATCTCCAAAGAATGCTGCCGGATCCGTTTCGGCTCATCCTAAACCCACTCATAGCCCTTCGCACGCGGAAGCAGCTTGCGCAAGAAATATAGCGTTGGGCTTGTGACGAGCAGCAACCCCGAAAGCGAAGTGGACGTGGTCGTGGTGGACCATATCAGGCTGGCATCGTTTCGTGTTGGCGTATGTAGTAGTCCGTTGCAAAGGCAAAGGCAACGATAGCGTTGGCCGGGTCGGGGTTAGGTGCAGTGGGATCCCCCCGCGTGTTGGCCATTCTTATACCTTATACCCCCCATGCCGAGAGCGCGACAAGGAAGACGTCGAGAGGAAGCGGGGATATTTTTTATCGATGGCGGCTTGGGTCTTCGGGTTAAGCGGTGTGTTCGTGGTCGGAAAGATTTTAGATCGTGCAAACAATATCCCAAGCCCCCTTTTTAAGTAGTAAAATTCAAGTCTTGACAAAAAACATGAAAGAAGAAGCTCGCGTGGACGTGACCTGGGAGATGGAGGTCGCCATACTGTCCCGCTCCTGGAAGTCGTTCGCGGGAAGTATTATGCCAACAGCAGTGGTTTTCGTATTGAGGGAAACTGGAAGCGTCGATTCATACGAAACTCAATATCGAGATGAACATATTGCATTATCAATGGCACAATACTTTGGAAACGGTAATACGGCAAACCGTACGAGATTCGCGAGGCCTCGCTGTTTCAATCTAATTCAGCAGGCTACATGCAACTAACTGGAGATATCATGTTGTTCGACAGGTAATCCCAAAGGTTTGGACAACCCGGCTCGCTTGCCTGACCTGGTCGTCCATAGGAGGCAAGGGGTAGCGCTTTAGATCCATGCGCCAATACTAGACTTACCCTTTTATTGTTGCGACCGTAGATGCGTGCTTGGTAATATATCACTGCGAGCGGATATGCAATAAAGGAACCGGACATCAGCAGAAAAGCCGGTTGCAAGGACACAAACGTATCGCTGGTCACCGGTTCCAACATCCTCGTCGCTGCGTGCGAGCCAGACCATACCATTCAAGAAACGATCCCATACATGACCAGCAACAAGAAGCCTTCTTACAAACGGCTATGAAGGGGCGTACATGATTGGTCCTACAGCATACCTCTGCCCTCGGTGACCTTTTGCAGACGCAGTCGTCGTTGCGAAGTTCCTGGCAAATGTTGTCACCGGTTCTGACAGCTCTGCTGCCGCCGATCCGTTTTCCGCATCGCATCGCCTTACTCTGCCGCTCTGGATGCCAGCAATGAGATAGCCTCTGTTGCCCAATCCATGTGGCCATGTGATCCTGCTCCCACCAGACGGGGATGGCGCGCAGTATCGGCTTAGTCTGGCCTCTGATGCGAAAGGGCGTGGTGGACTAGACTTCCTTAATCTATCGCTTATGTCGAGACAATGCCGATGACACGCTGGCGGTAATTGCCCAGCGAAGGACCAAATGAAGTTATATGAAAGGGTTTGTCGTCGGCATTGAGCCCCGAGCCTCAGGCTAAAGGGGGCCTGTCCAGTATTGTGGGGACAGCACGAATCCGGACGAAGTTGTCCAATCCGGGCGTCAGGACTCGGTCTAATTGGGCAGATAGGCGACCCCTGTAGAAGAGCGAGCAGCGAGAGTGAGAGATACCAGACATGCACGCACTTGTCGGACAGGCCGGCCGGTGAGTCTCGTGGCCACACCACAACATGTTATCATCGACACTAACAGCCGGCCTCCGATGCGAGCCAAAGGGGAAGGTCGCCATCTCGAGCTGGCCAGATTCCCATAGAATTTCCTTCTATCAAGAGAACAGCCATGCAAGGGATGTGGGATCAAGCAGCACAAGGCATACCGGGTCCTTTCCATGACATAGGTAGTCGAATCAGGTCGAGCAGCTAGTGTTACTTACGGATAGCTTCAAGACCCCGAAACCATGGTAGCACCCTCAAATGTTCGTTACTGGCAGCTGGGGACGGAGTGGCTCCTGGGCCGCCGTGCCGTCTACATCCCACCGGAGAATCGTCATCCATCAGTAGAGACGGGTAGCGAAGGTTCCCAAGAAAACCAGGTTCCAATTCTAGACCACGGTCTAATTATAGGACTGCGTTTTGAATGCAGGAAATTGGTTTGCTGGTTGATATATTAACCCGTGGCTAGGAAAACCGGAAACTGGGAACGGCACCCCGTGCCCAGAACGGAGAGTGGGCGATAAGCTTAACCCTCGATGCCGTTCCTGGATAGGGTCATTGCAGGGGGCGGGAACTCGACGCAACGTCTCGCTCGCTAAGTCTGCAGAAGCGAGCCAAGAAACGTCCCAATATCCAGACAAGTATGGCCGATGATGCACCCTGGCAACTATATAATGCTCGGGATTCTCTGGCCTGCCTGAGACTCTGACGCACTGGTTAGCACTGATCATCCCATCCTCGCTTGTATCTTACAATATATATCGAAGACTCCGTGAAACTTATCCTCGCAAGATGAAGTCTATTCTCGTCGCCGTGCTAGCAGTCTTTGCCAGGTAAGAAGATACTTTGATCGCTCCACGATGTCAACGAATAGTGTTAACAATGAGGTTTCAGTATCGTGACTGCGCAAGAGGCTGCGGCAGTTACTGCTGCTGCTGTTCTCGATAATGCTGGTGCACTTGAGCCCGCTGCCGCCTGCCCAACCGTCACCAAATCTATCGTGGACCCGGGCTGCGCCCAAGATTGCAACAATGACTGCAGGCTGGTCACGACCGTCACCAATGGCTGCGGCTGCCCGGCCTCCATCCCCACGGCGACCCTGGTAGCGCCCTGCGGCGGCGAGTGCCCCAACGCCGGGTGCGACATCATTTACCGGACCAGGAACGAGGCCTGCGGGCCTCCGCGTCCCACGAAGCGCACTTCGACCGTCAAGACCAGCACCAGCCCGACGTCGTCGCCCGTGGTCATCACCAGCATCATCATCCTGCCGCCGCGGCCGACCAAGACGTCGATCCCGTGCCCGACGGTGATCCGCACCACGCAGCCCGCCGACTGCAGCCCCATTCGCTGTCCCATCCCCGGGTGCACCGAGCACACCAGCCTGGTCGTGCCCTGCGGCTGCGACGGGCCCAAGACCATTATCGCGGTGCAGGGCTGCCAGTCGACGTGCCCGGGCGGGTGCATCACTCGCACGACGACGGCCAGTGAGCTGTGTGCGACTTCGGCATGATGCTGGCTTGCTTGATTGACAGCAACGACTGAGCTTGAGTTACCGTCTTACTTGAAGGCTTGGAGATGATAGGAGGATAGGAGGACAGGAGGACAGGAGGATGCAAGGGTGGCAGGTGGCATGCGAGTGGGGCCGGCGGGCGGCAGTCGCATGTTGCCACAAAGCCCACGTTCCCTTCTCGTTGGCTGCGCTTCGTTTTGGCGCTTATCTCTGGCTGCACACACATTCATCTCTACATACATACATGTAGCCATCTGATCTGATACTGTAACTTTTTGAATTCAAGGGCGTTTGAATTTGGAACAATTTTGGTTTACTACTATACCGCCACCTGCTTTCTTATTTTCTGGGCAATGCTGCTGCTGCTATTGATAATCACCACCACTGTTTCAGTTGTGTCACCGGACCTTTGGGCGGCGCTATGACTGGGCGGTCACCTGGGGAATGAATGGCAACCGGCGACTTCCGCCGCCGCTGCTGGAGCTGGTGGCTGGTTCGCAACTCTCCTAGACAACAACACAACAGAACAGACACATAGACACGAGCACACCGACCATTGGCATCGTGATACCCACCGTCGCTGCACTAGTCCTATCTCCTATAATACCTAAGCGCTACCTCCTTTTTCTACCTTCTTTCTTTTTCGAAACCCTTTGCTTCCCTTTTGACTTACCGTAGTCTCCATCTCTATTCTTGTTCTTAGTCCAAGTAAGCCAAGAAGAGCCCCTCATCAGCAGCAACCATGACCACCCGGTACAGAGTCGAGTGTAGGTGCCATTCCATCCCATCTCATTAGCGATATTCTAACAAAGGATCTCCAGATGCCCTGAAGACACACAGGAGAGACCAGTTCATAGGTATTGCAGCTCCTCACTCCAGGCCTTTCTCCCTTAGGACAACCCCTCACTTTTGTGGCAGGCTTGGGGGCTTTCTAAAGCCCGGACAAGTGATGCCGCCCAACAAACATCACTTGCCACGTCGAACCATAGATTCTTGGAAAGCACCCAGAGCGGATCAAAAACCACTCTCTGCAAATGTGTACTAACCCGTCGCAGAATGGATCAAAGGCCTCCTGGCCGTGCCGTTTGTGCTCTACTCTCAGCCAACGGGCGTCTTCCAGACCGCCGGCACCAGCTTCACCCACATGTCCGAGGAGGCACACCGCCGATATGCCGAAATCATGAGAGATGTCGAGTTTATGCTGGACGATCACAGTAAGCTCCTTGGCATGCTCGTGCATAATTGGATCACGTGTAGCTAACGGCCACACCCATCATCAAGTCGCGCACCAAGCCGACCCCAGAGCCCTCCAGTCCAAGCTGAAGCTGCTCGTGCCAACTATTGGCCAGTTCTTCACCAGGCTACCGCTCGAGGCGGCCTTCAAGTACCAGGACCGGAAGCGTTTCATCTCCTCGCGGCGCTTCGTCTCGCCTTCGTTCAACGATGTCCGTTTAATCCTCAACTCGGCCCAGATCATGGCGGTGACGACATATGGCACCTTGCAGCTGGCCACCTTCGATGGTGATGTGACCCTCTACGACGACGGCGAGTCGCTGCTGCCGGATAGCCCGGTCATTTCTAGGATGATTGATCTCATGCGGAAGAATGTCAAGATCGGTATAGTCACGGCGGCGGGCTACACAACGGCTGACAAGTACTATGCCCGCTTGCACGGGCTACTCGACACGATTGCTCAGACTCACGACTTGACGCTCCAGCAGAAACAGAACATCCTCATCATGGGCGGTGAGGCCAACTACCTGTTCGAGTTCAGCGCCAGCTCGCCACACCTCCTCGAGCCCATTCCCCGGGAAAAGTGGCTGACCCCCGAGATGGCGGCTTGGTCCGACACTAACATTGCGGCGCTGCTGGACGTGGCGGAGGCGGCTCTGCGCGACTGCATCAAGACGATGAACCTGCCGGCGACGCTGATGCGCAAGGACCGGGCGGTGGGCATCATCCCGACGTCGGCGGCCAACCGGATCCCGCGCGAGTCGCTCGAGGAGACGGTGCTGGTGGTGCAGAAAATCCTGGAGATGAGCCTGGGCGGGCGGGGCTTCGACAACAGCATGGTGCCCTTCTGCGCCTTCAACGGCGGGCGCGACGTCTTTGTGGACATTGGCGACAAGAGCTGGGGCGTCAACGTGTGCCAGAAGTGGTTCGGCGGCGGCGGCGGTCAGATGATCAAGGGGGAGAACACGCTGCACGTCGGCGACCAGTTCCTCAGCGCCGGGTCCAACGACTTCAAGGCCCGCAGCGTCGGCACCACGGCCTGGATCGCCAGCCCGGCCGAGACGGTCGAGCTGCTGGACGAGTTGGCGGATTTGATGGGGAAGAAGCTGAGTTGAGCGGGTTTACTGATTACATTTATACCAATCGTTATCTGGCTCATTATCTCGCAAGACGGATATCCATCAAAGTTTTTGAAATTACACATAGTTTACGGCAATGTATGACAACGCGGTTCAGTATGACACATTGATTTTGTTTCCCAGATTTGACAAATACAGTTAGATGGCCTCAGGAGACCTTTACTACGGACGGGCACTGGTCAAGTCAAGTCGACCAGTATAGAAACCTATCTGAAATCAAGTACTCCCGCTTGATGAAGATGCCCCAGTTGGTGAGAAGCGCCCCTCGAAAATGGCAGCTGCCTTTTCACTGGCATCACGCGCCTCATCAAGCGCCCCTTTCAAGAGGTCTGAAATATTTTCCCGCACTGACTCCCACCGCTCCGACCGATCCCGGATGATAATAGCGTCGTGAGATACGTCGTCCAGGAGCGACCGGGCCCGCGGCAGATCCCCGTCGCCGTCCAAGGCCTCCTTAAGGTTCCGGAGCGAGAAGCGCAGGCGGGCTCGCGCGGCGTCGGCCTCTTCGAATTCGAGGCGCGCTTCCGACTCGACGAGGCCGCTGATAACGAACAGCGCGCCGTGCAGCTTCTTGGTCGAGTTCTTCAGCTGGGTCTTGACGGTGTGTCGGCACATGGCGGACGGGTAGATGCCCCGGTGCGTGATGGTCATGGCGGGTCCTTCGGGGTGGGGGCAGGCCTCGGGCGAGGCGCCCTCGGGGAGCTGGTCGCAGGTGTCGGTGGGGAAGAAGATTAGTTGTTGGGAGCCGGCGGTCTGGCGGCCGCAGGACTCGCAGACGCATTGGGTTTCGAACAGGTAGGATTTGCACATTGTGGCGGTTTCGTTATTCTCTTGTTGATGGTATGGTTGTTGTTTCTGGTTGTTGTTCGTGGGTTGAGATGTCGATGTTGGTTTCTGTTGAACTGGCTTCAGTGCTCCAACTTGGACTTCCTATATATACACCATCTCGAAACAGAAGAAGAGCGCCTCTTGGATCATGGCTGAGAGGCGATGAATGTGTATGTGTTTGGGTGAGTGTTTCCATCTGGCGTTTTGGGTCGGCTCGAGCCAGCACTATTCCGTGATACTCACAACCACAACAAAGAAGCCGTCACGACACATCATCTTGATGGCTGGGATAGAGGACCCGTGGCAGGGTCCCAGTGGCAGTTCGTTTTCGCCATTCATATTGCGACTGAAGTTGACATCTCATGGATCGATCACATCCATCTACGGTCGGAGCTCCATCCGGTGGAAAGAGGTCGGCAAACACGCCAGAATCTCCGGACTCCGATACATTATTGACCACTCCTACGGAGTCGGAATCTCTGCACTTGACGGATGCAGGCCAGTCCCGTAACTCTACTAGTTCTGAATGATCGCCCGTAGAACAATTCATGACAACAGCAACATGTTTTCATTAAATCAGACTCCAGGTCATTACCAATCACACAGGCCTCCGCCCCGAAGCCGGACGCGGGCGGGGTCTATACCTGCCGGCTTGGGTTTGGGCCGAGAGGTTATCAGTCATCCGCCGGCTCCACTGTTTGCGCCTTTCACCAACCAGTTAACCAAATCGACCTGTATATCACAATGCCGTGATAAATGTTTCATAGTTAGTGAGTCACAAGTTGACTTGGAGAACCTGTACCCATTTGAGGTCGGCAGAAGGTAACTTTGCACGAAGGTAGTCGTATAAAGGGAGACTCAAGAGGGATAACTACCGATCATACATAGCCCCTACAGCTCGGCTGCAACCGCATACTCCATCTGCCGCCTTACGTCAGAGCTTGTCGCCATGGCCTCCATCTCGTCGCTCGTGGCCAAGCACCGGCCCGACTTGGAGCCTCTACAGGACCTCTACAAGCACTTCCACGAGCACCCCGAGCTCTCGAACCAGGAAAAGGAGACGGCGGCGGCCATCGCGTCAGAGCTGCGCCGCATCTCGCCCGACTTCGACATCAAGACCGGCATAGGCGGCCACGGCCTCGCGGCCATCCTGCGCAACGGCAGCGACGACGAAGGGGGGCCGACCGTCCTGCTCCGCGCCGACATCGACGCCCTGCCCGTGCTCGAGGGGACGGGCCTGCCCTACGCCAGCAAGCGGCGCATGATGGACGTCCTCGACGGCGTCGAGAAGCCCGTCATGCACGCCTGCGGCCACGACATGCACATCACCTGCCTGCTCGGCGCGGCGCGGACCCTCGTGTCCAGCCGGGACGCCTGGCGGGGCACGCTGGTGCTCGTCTTCCAGCCGGCCGAGGAGCGCGGCACGGGCGCGCAGGCCATGGTGGACGACGGCCTGTACGACCCCGAGCGCCACGCCGTGCCCGTCCCGGACGTGGTGCTGGGGGCCCACGTCACCGGCGCCGCGCGGACGGGGGTGATCGGCACCCGCCGGGGCCTCATGGCCACCTCGGCCGACAGCCTGCGCGTGACCCTCTACGGCCGCGGCGGACACGCCTCGATGCCGCACGCGGCGGTCGACCCGGTCATAATGGCGGCGAGCACGATCCTGAAGCTGCAGACCATCGTGGCGCGCGAGACGGACCCGGCCGACAGCGCCGTCGTCACCGTGGCCAGCGTGCACGCCGGCGACGCCGAGAACATCATCGCCGACGAGGCGCGGCTGTCGGTCGAGAGCCGGGCCGTGACCCAGCGGACGCGCGACCGCACCCTCCGGCGGATCCGCGACATTGTGCGGGCCGAGTGCCTCGGGGCGCAGGCGACGCGCGAGCCCGACTTTCGGACGACGCGGGCGTTTCCGCTGACCGTCAACGACGCGGCGACGACGGCGCGGGTGGAGGAGACGTTTGCGGCGCACTTTGGGGAGGGCAAGGAGGAGGAGGGGAAGTCTGCTGTTATGCTGGAGGAAAAGGGAGAGGGGGAGAACGAGGGGTGCTGCTGCCGGTACGACCGGGACATCCCGCGGTTCGCCGCCAGCGAGGACTTCAGCATCCTGGCCACGGCGGTGGGGAAGCCGTACTGCTTCTTCATGTACGGGGGCGTGGAGGCGGCGGCGTGGGACCGGGCGGAGAGCGAGGGGACGCTCGCCGAGAGCATCCCGTCGAACCACTCGGCCCTCTTTGCGCCGGCCGTCATGCCGACGCTGCAGGTGGGGCTCGATGGGTACGCGGCGGCCGCCCTGACGTTCCTGGGGAAGCAGGAGAAAGAGTGATGATAGACCCCGAGTGTGTAAGTTGTTAGGCAGATGTGAATTTCATGATTCATGCCCCCTGTTTGGGGGGCAAAAGATCTGCCTGGGCAGATGTTCGGAATATGACAAAATCTCAACACTATTAGTCAACCAAGTTGTCTAGGGATTGTAGCTATTACTCTGCCATTCTTCACTATAGCGTTGAGATACCGTGAAGGGTGATGTACCCATGCTGTTGTTTCGAGTCTACTTTCCGATCGGATTGTCCTTCTGTTCTGCAATCCAGAGCACGCCCAGTCTACCGATGTACCAAAGCTGATAACGCAGAACCAATATTTCTCCCGGTTCCGCCCTCCGGATAAATGGGCTTCGGCCGGTGGCGTAGAAATGTGACAGCCACTTGGTTCCATCACAGGTAGCATATGCGTGCGTACCGACACACACGTCCTCTGCCGCCGGGAAAACCCAAGCGTGCAGGCTTGGCATACTTGCGCTCAGCACCAGCTTGCATTCATCCCCGGTGCGACGCCTCGCAAGTTTGGTATTTTATGCAGCAACCGAAGGACAATGTACACGATGGCAGCTATATAGATGGGTAGGTGTCGATGAATTCAGACCCCCAACCGCACGCCTTGCCTTCAACGGCTACCATCACGATGGGGTATAACTTACAAAAGATAAGTCGAATCATGGCAAGTAGTACCTTAGGAAAGATCCCCACTCGTCCCCTCTCCTTCAAACCCCGAGTGAGGCTTACACGAGTGAGATGCGCAAAACTCAGGCGGCGGCATCCCCAAAAACCGCCCAGCAAGCCAAGAAAGCCAGTATGCATCGTGATCGTGGTGGGCCGGGCTCGCCTTCTCCTTCTTTAGTCGAGTGAGCGCCGCCGTATTCGCCTATGCCCGGTGACCCCCTTTAAAGTTTCCCCAAGAGCGAGCATCAGACCGACCGTATGAAGCCATCGTGAAGTCAGGAGCCGCCCTGTCCAGTCATAGAGGCCAGCCAGTGCACATGTCGAAACGACTGGCTACAGAGCCAAGTTGGGATCCGGTCCTGCAGCCCATAGGAACCAGCTGCGGGCATGCCTGTAGGAGAAGAATATCGGGGCTTGCTGCTTGCTGCATGCGGCGCCTAGCAGTAATGATAATTGAGCCTGGCTGACCGATGCCTGGTCGCGAGGCCCAGGGACGGCAGGGCGGCAGAGGGATGGAAATTTTTGATTGAGTCGCGTGACCGCTGCAGCTGCAGCCAAGCCACAAAAACGCCATGCGCTTCCTTCTTCGGTGGGCGGTAAATTCACTCCGACACAGGCAGAGTCAGCGGCCGCGGGGAGACGGACATTGAGTTGGGCGGTTTATGTTTGACTCAGATTGGGAGAATGAGGCTGACCACTGACACATGCAGAGAGAGAAAAAGAAATAGAAAGAAGGAGGAATACGTGGGTAGCAAGCCAATGAGACAGCGCCGGCTGGCCCGGCCACGGAGACGCTTCCGGCGGCTCTGTCTTCCTGGCGTCGCTGTATCATCTGGGGCCGCAAACATCGGCGAGTCACCGCCTCGACTACCGGGTGCGCCGGACATACTGTGCGGTATATCCCGTGGCCGGTATCGCGCGATAGGGGGGAATGTGGTCATTCATACCTATCCTACTCACAAGCATGGCAGACAAGCCCCTCCCCCCTTTCTTCCTTCCCCTCGCACTCTCTCTCCCCACAATGTGCATACACGTGTAACGTACGTACGGGAGAGATATGCACCTACTTGGGTATGGATGGGACGGGTATTTGCATGGCTAGGGGTGCGCTTTGCAGTTAAAGTGCATACCTGACAGTCCCGAAAACGGAAACACGACAGACCACACATGGACAACCCCTGCCCACCACATTCCCGAATCCAACGACGACGACAGGCCCGAGAGGTACCAGGAACATCGCCCAGATACTACTACCCCGATCGCGCATGTATATAAGTCGTTGTGGGTGTAAAAACAAGCTTCACCAAGCTTCACCAAGCTTCTCTGGGCTTTCCCCATGCAGAATGCTAAAGCTGATGGGGCTGGCTTGCTGACATGTACTCCCCCACCCCTACTGCCTACCTACACAAGTAGAATGTAGTAGGAGGCTTATAGACTCGTGTCTTATAGGCTTGTAGGTTGCTGCTGCTGATCCCCGGTGTGACATTACCAGTGCAGCGAAAAAGGCGCCCCAGAAAGGATGCGCCAGCAGCAAAGCAACAGGAGCCGACTAACCACCGCTTGCTGCAGCCCTTCCTACACCGGCTGATTGCTTTACCGGGCATTCAGCTGCGGGCACGAATCAACAGCCCCGGGCTTGGCGCTAGCCTCGACACTTGTGCGTTCGAACGGCCGTGCCTTTCGGTTGGTTCATCCATGCCGCTGCAACCGTTGGGGGAGGGAGCTGCTGGCTGCTGGCTGCTGCTGTCGCGTTCATCCATGATGGGCCATGGAGTGAATGGCTGGATGTCCGAAATCCCTCATACTGCTTCTTTTGCTACTCTACCCCTCCATCCCACCAGTTTGGCAACCACTCAGCAAGCAGACGAGGAGAGGGGGGATGGATACGGAGAGCCTGAAGGGGGGGGGGGGGCGTGACGGAATATGATGATGTGGTGATGGGCGTGATGGGCGTGGTGGGCGCGCCGCTGGAACCGAACTTGAAAGTCTTGAAGCCAGCGATCATCCTACCTGCGCTCCTCTTCTTTACCTACATAGCACCATCCATACATCCATCTTGCTTGGTAAAGGTAGCACGACATAATAGGAGAATACCACGCCAGAAAGGAGAGAGAAAGAGAAACAAACGTTGGTCGTCATCAACCAATCGGCTTCCCGAGCAGGAAACATGGAGTGCAGACAGACAAGCGTAAAAGACGGTGAGTGCCAAGTCCCCTCCCCTTCCCCGCTTTAATGGCGCCGGTCCCAGGTTATGCAGGAGAAGAAGGAAGGGTACGTAGATTCGTGTGTATGTGTGTGAGTGTGTGCCGATGCCATGTCATGTCAGGGGGGGGGAATAAGCAAGCTTCGATAAAGCCGGACGGATATGCCCAACGGGAATGAAAAGGCCGACCGGATACAGCACCAGTTGGCACCGAGTGAGTGGTCGCGCAATGCCGAGAAGCCGTTTCGTTTTCTGGTCGCGTGCTTTGCTTACTGACATACAGTACCTGCCTGCAATCTCCGTCAGATGTTTCGAGGACATTTGCCAGTAAGTAGCCTCACCTAAAAGTATTTACTAAACATGCAAGTCGGCCTCTTCGGGTCTGCATCTGTGAGACTGGGCTGAACGGCGGGCAGCGTCAGTGCGTCTTGTGTAAGTCTAAGTGTGTGTGTGCGCCGTGCTGTGCGGGCACGCGACGTACCGAACAACCTAAGAGACGCATGATGCAGGCGCCCTAAAAGGCTTGTTCTGCCCGCCCGCCCCCCTCGCGCTTTGATACGTCCGAGGCGAAGGAGCTGGAGGGGAAGTAGGAGGGGGGCAACCAGCAATCCATTTGAACAATCCAGCAATGGGGGTGGTGGGTGGTGTACATACACTCTGTAAGAGACGAGGATCACCCGCTCCCAAGAAAAAAACTTGGATGGATGATGGCATTGTGATATCTGACAAAATAAATCATGGTGTAGTATATAGCATGCCACACCCATCAATATAAATTGAGCTATAGATATGCAACATGCCAGCCATATGTACTGTTGACCCCCAATGTAAACTAATCCAAAAGATCAAAAGTGCCAAAATTGAACTGGGACAGAGCGAAAATGACCACGGAGCAACGAGTTGGGGTGGTCATCAATGCAGTAGCCAGAGCCAACATTTCGTAAGTCTAGCAAGAAGCTCGCACGTAGTATCAACTAAGCCAACCGACCCAAAAGCAGAGGCTAGGAGGGACTGAACCTCCCAAAAGAGAAACAATACCCTGTGTACTTACATACATATCTGTCTCGCTATGGGGTATGGGGTAGTGGTGGTGGCCGGAAGATTTGCTCTACTCTTGATGCACCACTTACATGGTGTGTAGCACTTGGCCACACATGTAGCAGATGTTACCTTGGTTGATATTAATCCCAACTCCTCAAACCAAAACATCGGCTGCATCGCATCCCATCCCATCCAATTCTCGATGGGCTGCAGGCGCGCTAGCGACCCAGATCCCAGCCCACCGGCGTTGGCTCTCCAAATCCCTGGGAGGCCGACTGACCACTGGCGGCGCACACGGCGTACAGCAGGTCCGACCTCCATCTCAGCCTGAAATCTGCCAACTGTCTGTGCGAAGTTGGGTCAATATGGAAGACTGCGCCGAAGGACCTGTAACATGTTTGTTCGAGTAGATGGGAGGAAACAGGCACAAGGGAAACGGAACAGGGTGATTAATAAACTTTCTTTCGTTTATTATTAGTGGCGTGAGTGCCAATCGAGTCGGTCTCTATTCTGCTAGTCTAGAGCCACACACCCCATCAGCACATCGTCTCATGGCTTGCTTGCTCGCTTTCTCTACCATGTCGTGTAGCTGTAAACTCAAGCCCGAGTATCCTCCTGTCTCTGCAATGCAAATGTGTCGGGGAGGAACAAAGCTGCCAACCAACAAAAGTTGGGCAATAACCGCCCACCAGCTTCTTTTTGCCGTGCGTCTCTTTTGTGTCTCTGTACTTGCGCGTGTGTGCCTCTCTACCTCACGCCTTGCCTTCCGTGTCGACAAAAATGACTGCAAGCCGCATGCATGCAAGTGTCGCAAACCATGCGTGTTGTGTGGTCACCCCCTAGACAGCAGTACAGATGACCACTCTGGAAAAAAGGGGGGAGAGAAAAAAGGATTATGTACGCGGTCGGAAGGGAAAAGATCTTTTTTGTACGACCCTTCGCAATCTTCAACACTAGAAAGTCGATGGGGGGTATAGGAGAAAAAAGCCCTGAACTCGCCGGTTCTATAATGAAGACCAAACAAAGGGAAAAACACCCCAAATATCAAAAGTAACCTCCGTGTCATGCAATGAATACCGGAACGCCGCTCTATGTGCCGGTTGTCTCGAAAGTGAATGGACATGTCTCGAAGAACCACGCCGACTGACTTTATCGGGGGCCTTCATGGCGAAATGGGGGAAGTGAGAGAAAATGCAAAATGTCGCCGTCCGCCAGGCGGTCCGCCAGGCGGTCCGCCAAGCGTAGTCTCCTCTAGTATCCTGCCTTGCCGGGCATAGGAGGAAGGCCGTGACCGTGGTTCACAGGAGGCAGGTGGTTGTGGCAGTAGATCTTGCCGGCGGTGCTGATGGTCGCGTTCTTCTTGGAAGCATCGATGAACATGACCGGGTCATCGTAGCTTTCCAATTGGCAGCACTCAATCGTCTTGAACCACCGCGAGCCGACGACCTCGGCTATGGTCCAGCGCTTCTGCGGGTTAGGGTTGAGCATCTTCAGCAACAGTCGCCGAAGAGCCAGGGGCTTGACGCAATAGTCGAAGGCGTCGAGGTGAGGCAGCGCATCCTTGGTGCCCTCGGGATTTCTCTCGACCCGGGCGTTGTACTTCTCGTAGGCTTGGACGAGCTTGTTGTATTGGCCCGCCGTTTTGGCGTCATTCTGCCACTCAGCCTTTTCCCAGATGTTGGCGCCGAAAATCAGGTAGATCATGACAATGGCAGCACTCCAAACATCCAGTGGGCGAGGGTCGTAGTCCTGTTGCTTGCTGAGGACCTCGGGCGCAATGTAGGGAAGACTGCCGCAGATACCAGGCTTGCACAGTCGCACTTCGCCGTTCATGCCGCGGCCACATTGACCGCCGGCTTCCCGCAGACCGGGGTGGATTCCTGAAAAGACCTCGGAGACGCCAAAGTCTGTTATCTTCAGCTTACTATCCTTGGTGATCAAGAGGTTCTCCAGCTTAATGTCGCGATGGGCAATGCCGTTCGAGTGCAAATAATGAACACCCTGCGCCAGCTGCTTGAACAAGCAATGGCGATCCACTTCACGCCCTTCTTCCTGCAGGTACTTCTTAGAGACAAGACTGAACAAGTCGCCCTCAGAACAGTACTCCATAACGTGATTCCAGCGTCCGTGGTCGGTGCACAAGCGAATGGTCTCGACAATGTTGGGGTGGTGCAGACTCTTCGCGATGCTGAACTCGGACTTGATCTTCTTCTTATAGTCACTCTCGGATTCGGCACTGCGCCGGCTTCGGAATTCCTTGACGGCATACATCTCGCCAGGCGAGCCCTTGCGCACCATCAATGTGACCTTGGACGTCGCGCCCTTGCCGAGATGCTTGCCATGACGGCCGAGCAGCTTGTGCTGGTATTCAAACTCCTTGAGGAGCTCGGCGACGTCGACAGTGAAGTCATCGGGAAGACTCAGACTCAATCGTCGCGCCTTCATTCCCGTGCCGGCATCGGGGGGCAGAGCCCATGGTTGCCGGGTCAGGTCGAGGTGTTCTTGGGCCTTCTTGGAGCGCTCGACGCTGCGCGTGCGACGGATCTCTTTCCGAGGACCGCTGACAAAGTTCACGCGCTGGCGCAAAGAGAGTCCGGTGTGGGACTTCTTCTTGTTGTTGAGGAAGTCGTTCGACGACGGGACCGACGACGGGGTCGATCCGTCTTTGGATTCCGGCGACGGCGGCGACGGGGGGCTGTTGGAGCGAGTCGTGGGGCGTGAAGGGTGGAAGGAGAAGCGACGACTGCTGGTAGGGGTAGCCTTGGCTGGTGTATTTGACGTCGTGGTGTCGAGCACGGCACCACTGCCACCACCATTCTGGTAGACGGGCTCGCGAAACTCCATAGTGTTGCCGTCCGTCACATTGGAGGCGGAACGCCGGAACAGCGAAGTCATCTTGGTCCCGACGCCGAGAAAGGACTTGGAGGCTCTTAGTGAAAGATTACCCAGCGACGGTCTTCTGGGAGGCGGCGAGGCCTCTGAAGGGTGTTCAGATTGGTACTGTTGCTGCTGTTGTTGTGCTAGCAGTGAAGGTTGTTGCTGGTACTGGTACTGGGAAGCAGAAGATGTGCGATTGGAGTTGGTGGGTGAATAATCCGAGGGAAGTGACGTCGAGGTGGGCGTGTCTTGGCTGAACTTTGAGGTGGGATCGGGGCTGGTAGCGCTGCAGGTGGGATTATTGGCTGCTGGGAGCGTGAGGGATTTAGAGGTTCTAGGGGATTGGTCCTCAATCAGCTGCCCAGACCCAGCGTCGGTTGCACTGCTGCTTAAGTCCTGGCGCTGTGGCGCCCGTGGTGGGGTTGCTGCAGTTTCCACTACTAAGGGCGGCGGTCGCCTGTAGGCCGGTGCAGCTGGCGGGAAAATGGCCTTTTGCGAAAAGACCGTAGCGTCAGCAGTAGCGGGCGAAATGGCGCGGGCTGCCGTGCTGTCTCCAGGAATCGTCGCGGCAGTAGTGGGCGTGGCAGTAGAGTCCTCAGCGAGATCCGGGGAAGCAATAAACTCAGTATCCAGTGGCGGTTGGTCGCTGTTTGGGAGATCCAACAGGGTCTGGAATTCTCGCGACTGTCGGCCACTTACAGGGGTGATGGGCTCGTTTGCCGATTCGCTCTCGGTTTCATCGTCCTCTTCGGGGATGGGGCCAGTCAGGTCTGTAGGGTAACGGCGCGGCGAGGAAGAAAGACTGGACGCGAGATAGCTATTACTGGAAAACCCGGCGTGGCTGCTGTTGCTGCTTTGCTGGGACGGTTGAAGGATGGGGATAGGATCGCAGGTAAAGTGAGACTTGGAGGGCGATGGGGTCAAAAGGCCGTTATTGTCTGTGGTTTCAATGCATTATTAATAACGTGCATCGTTTTCTGAGTGAGAGAAAATAATACATAATAACATAGCATTGCTACGTAACTACGTAACTAGCTAGATAAGCAAAACCAAGGGCAACAAGGGGGGCCCGGAAACAAGAGATCAAACATGCGATTGCAGAGACAAGGAACAGTGAAATCGGGGAAATACCTATTGGGGCAGCTGATGATGACGAGATTCGGCTTCTCGGCGTCGGAGGAGGGGCGCTCCTGGTCCCATTTGCACCAGTGCCAGGACCAGCACCATTATTCGTTGGCTCTGTTGCGGTTGCTGTAAGTGTGTGGGAGGGGTGCTGCACAGGAGCAGGAGTAGTAGCAGCAGCAGCAGTAGCCACCATGGTTCGAGGGGTCGCCATCGTGAAATCCGTCTAACAGGCCCGATTGGACCGGCTGCACCTGCTGCAAGGTTGAAAAGGGTCGAAGACGCAGGCGGCTAGAACGAAAGAAAGAGCAGGAGAAGAAGGAAAAAAAAGTTCCCCCCCTCGAGTTCTTCGCCAAACGACAAAGAGGTTATTTCCCCTCAACTTCGTCTTACTCAGGCAGGTCCGGATTTTTTTTTTACTCTATGCCGGCCCTATCTGAGGGAATAACAACAAAGTTGACAGTCGTTATGGTTGCGGGCGAACGAACACCAAAAAGTTCGCAATTGGGAATCCCTGCAAGGCCCCAAATCAAGGGTGGGAGGGATCGAGACGGCGGAACCTTATGCTTGCACCATGGATCACCCGGGGCAAACTGACGGGCAGTATTAGCGCAGCAGAGTCGTAGTGTGTGGTAGTAGCGACACTGTCGAAAGGGCAGAGATGGATCGAGAATGTATGATGGGCAATCCGCCGTGGTCCGTCTCGTTCGTTCCAAAGGTTCGGTTCGGGGCTGCCGATGTGGTAGCAGCAGCAGGTAGGCGCAGGCAGGCACACTCTTCTGATCTGAGAATAAAAAGTCCGGTCGAGGGGGATGGAAGGGCCCTTTTTGAAGTGTGAGAAGGGAGAATCAAAATCGAGTGCCAAGTAAATCCGGGTCGAGGGGATGAGCAGTGACGACTCGCGCAATTATAATCAAACACTGCCTGAGCAAGATCGTCGAAAGAATAGTTGGGATTACACGCGGAACCGGTGATGTTGGCAAAGCCCCTTTTCTTGGCTTCTTCTTCGAATGTTCGGTGCAGCGTCAGATGGTGGCAGGTTGTGCACGCAAGGTACTATCTTTTAGGTAAAGGTGTTGTAAGTCCAATCCTGTCCTTGTCCTGTGCTGGTGCTGGGGGGGCCGGATACCAAGAGGCGAGTAGAGGGGGAAAAAAGGCGTGGAGGGGCATATACGACCAACAGCAGGTAATGGTTGCGCTGTTGTGTAGCCCTGCTTTGGTATAAATGCCCAGAGCCAAGATCTTCGCGCCAAGGCGAAACAATACGGGCAGACTCAATAATCAGAACTCGGGGAAACAAGATAAGAGGCACCTCCAGGACTATATATGTCTTGCGAGAGGGGAGCGGCGCTGTTATAAACTTGAGACAGAAAAAAGAAGGATAGGAACACCTTCTTCGCCGTCATACTAAACACACACTCCTCCTCCTCCTCCTCTCTTGCGCTCGACTGCGACACACTCTCTTCTCCTTCCACAAAACCCACCCCCCCCCCCATCCGACTAAGCTTCGAATATGCCCCCCTCGAGTACACACTCGGTAAGCAAGTAGGTATTACTCGGAGCAATGCCAATATGAGCTGCAGGACGAGCTTGCGCTAAACTTGTTCGTCCGGGGGTCTTTCTTCGATGAAGCGGGGACGATGTCGACTAGCGTTACATATGCGTGTAAGTGGGATGGAGTGAGTGCCCAGCACAAATACGACATGGGCCATTGCAGATGCACTCGCGAGGGTCTAGTGTGTTAAACCCTAGCAGCGAAGGGAAGATCACTTTATTCCCAGATATATGTAATGGCTGTATGTAAAAACATGAATCTACGGTAGCAGTGAGGCACGCGGTATGTGATGTGAGATCAGATAGATACCTACTTGATGTACGTGGCACACGGCCAGCCAGATGACATGGGGAAGAGTACCTTGTAGGTATGCAGTAGCCAAAGTGCATCTGTAGATGGAACACTCCGTTCCTCTCTAGTAGTACCTATATCTCTCTGGATGATCTTCAAGACATGGACAAGAAGTATACAATACCTATGTGCATTGTGTACACGGCATCTCTACTCTCCCAGTCTCTTGGCCTCTTACTGGCGAAGGGTTCACGACCAAATGTGGAGGTTACACAAAAAGAAAAAGTTATGGCCTGGCCGTACTAATATGTACATACTGTGTGCAGATTGAACGGGAGCGAATGGGCGCGATGCCAAGTTTGGGGCCCCAAGTGCAGGGGCCAGTGGCTGGCCGGCGCTTCAAGGGCTGACTTGCCGCAACGGGAAAAGAGATTATTTTGGACGATGCGCGGGCAGGGGGAGGCTTGTGAGTTGAAGGTAGGCTCGTAGGCTGGCTTGGCTTGGCTTGTCTTGTCTTGTTTCTCGAGAGGGCCAAAGTTTCGGCGGTATTTTTCTGACAGCATGAAAGGGCCCCATAGCCGCAAGAGCCCGCCTACATACATGCCACCCTACTACTACTACATAGAGGTGCAGCCAGGCATACACACATTACAGACAGAACTGGAGAATCGAGATAGTAGAAAGGCCCGCAAGAGGGAATTTGCTTGGCAAAAAGTCAGAGTCAAGCCAAGACTTTCTGAGCCACCTCTCCCAACACACTGGGGCGAGCACGCACGCATACAGCACAGCAAAGAAAGAGGTAGGTAACCCTTCTGGTCAAACCCGAATGCCGGCCTGCCTGCCTCAACTCAACACTCGGGGTGTGCAAATTGCTCTGGCTGCAATATAAGGCCTATCTTAAATGGAGCTCCCAGTGGATACAGTGCGAGCAACACTCCAATGGGCTTCGGTGAGCGATTTTTAGTATGTAGGATATGCTGCCTTTTCCTTGTTCAACAACGACCTACGGTTACTATGGCCTAAAAAAGGGCGGAATCGACGTCGCAAGCCTGGCGAATGAAATGCGCCCGCGATTGTTGTACCGGAAGGGAAGGGCTGGGAATGGGCAATATATTATCCCCTGTTCCGGTTAATCCATGCCGAGTATTCGGTCCTGCCCTTCCTACTTATTTTGGAGACAGGATCTCGTGTCCGCAGCCAGCAAAAAGACCATCAAGACAATGTTGAATTCAACGATCCATTTTCAGTTCCTGCATTGCAGCCTTGGCAACACACTTCCACTTCTTTCCTTTTCTTGTCCAGAGTGCGCGCGCGCGCCAAGACCTCCGGGACGGCGATCCTGGCAATTGCCGGTCTTGGTGGTTCAAGGCGAGGAGTTGGGGAAAAGAAGGTGTTAATGTCCAAGAGCGCCCATGCTATGTATTGACGATACCAAGACCGTTTCATTGACAGCCACTGGTGCTTGGCGGGCACTTACACGGCTTGGCAGACACGCCTTTCTACACTTAGCCTCAGAGGCTGCATATATTGTAGGAGAAATTTGTCTTTCCTTCCATCTGTGCGTCGGGCTTGGCTTGCGCTCTGCGTGAGTGTGTGTGTGTACGTGTAATGGGAGAGCAAGAGATTTGTTTTGAAATGTTTGTTGCTGCTGTCAATGTCCGGCCGAGGGCAGTGCCGACGACACAAAGTCCATGGATGGACCCCATGCCGCACAATGCCCAGCAGCAATGCCTACCTGTGTTGGCAGGCCGGAGGAAACCCGTCGATCGTACTCTGTGACTCTACGTGTACGGGAACGAGCAAGCTTAGGTTATTATTAGCTCATATAGCGAACGTACAGTACAATTTACTTGATTTCCCCTTGTGCTTCTCCTTGGTTCGCGCATGTCGCATGGGCGCGAGACCGCGGACTTGCCTCAACCTCCTTATTAATGCTTCAGTACTACCTACTACCTAGCAGGGCCGTTTCCGCCCATACTGGTACTAGCGATTGCCGAATGTTTCCTCGCGGGCAGTGGACGGCCAGAGGGGAAAAACGGGGTGCCGTCTGACGATGCTGTGGATGCCCAGTCAGTCGGTCCCCCCCTGTCGGCGTCAACTGAAGATGGATGGCATGGATGAGATGGCCTGGTCGTGCGTCATTCGGAAGGGTTGGGTGGGGGCCGTTGAAGCCGGCCCTTCGGCCTCTGTCAAATCAAAATACAACGTCGCGACCCTGTGTGCGCGCCTGGGAGGAGTCGGTCTTGGGTGCGCTCGTAGGTTTGCAATGTTTGGCAGCGCACATCATCTGGGCAGGCTCCCGAGCTCGCTGCAAAGCGACGCTGATGCTGGCCATCGCGATTGCATCATTCTGGCCTGTACGTATTAGTACATGTACAGATGTATGGGGAGCTGGGGGAGGGGGAGAGGGCGCCTTGGCTCTCTGGTTTGGAGCGCGCGCTCGATCTCCCAAGTATCGAAAGCGTAATTTCGGCCTCCTAGCCATACCAATCAAACACCAGATCCTGAGGCGACACACCAGGGGGGAGATGACTAGGGTAGCTCCCTATTGCGATCTGGTGGACCGTGGACCGGCCATGATACCATTACCACGCTGCCGGTCTGATTTCTCTTTCTACTAGTTGTACGTAGGCAGTCCACATTAGAGATAACATCTGGATCCCAATTCGCACAACAGATAACCCGAGTCTGGTTGATTGGCATTGGACCCGAGCGAGGCGAGACAGGCGACCTCGGCTACAACTGGAATTACAATTACAATAGACATCATGCGCATCTTGCCATGGCCGACCCGGCGAGGGTCTCTACGTGAGTCTGTTAATTAAAAATCCGATGGAGCATATAATGCGACAGATTGTTCACACCGACAATTAACTCCATGCTCTATGCGACTCTATGTTACGCTGCTCGGCTCGGGCTCAACAGTTCTGCGTCGTCAGAGGCTGACGGACCCTGACTCGAGTGGCCCAATTATGTAAGTATACAGCAGTATAGCGGTTGGCATGACAGGGCAGTATTAACTTTTGGATTGCAACGCCGGGGGAATGACACTTCCTCATTGGCCCCCGTGCTGGAAATGGACCAGTATGGAAGGCCTGAGCACCACTGGATTGGTCCCCTTTTCAATTTGATAATTGCCCTGTCCTATCTACCTATTTGTCCTTTTCACGATTTGAAATGGTGATGATTGACTACTCTCTTGTCTGACGGCCCTTGGCAGTGACGAGATTCCATTCGCCCGGCGCGTGTCGGTTCGAACGAAAAGGGTAAGCCGTACGTGACTGTGCCTCTTGCTTCTCGGCAGCCAGTCGTTAAGTCAGTTGACGTCTTTTTTGTTTGCCAGTCGGTCAGTACAGTTTCTTGGGTACAGGTGACCCCCACGTACGGAGTACGCTCAAAAAGAAACGTTCCAAGAGCGAGTAGTGAGTGAGTGCGAGTGTGTGTGTGTGGCTCGCTCACCCTGCAGCTGCCCCAAATCGTTCATTTCAGATCCCTCTCGTGGTTCAGCAGCAGGTCTCGTGACCTTGACCTGCAGGTTGGAGCTACTCGTGCATTAGGCCGAACGAGTTCGAGTCTTGTTGCAGTCGCGCTGCTGCTGCTGCTGCTGCTGTGATCGCACTCGCATTCATTTTCCGGGGGAGGGCTCGAGGGGCAAAGGGGGCGCTGTCCCTAGCCGTCTTGGCAAAGTCGGCGGGATTGCTACTACTATCAGCGCCGGTTGCACGGTATTTCGCAATCATCTACAGCGATATGGCAGGATCAATCACGGTCGAGCAAATCGCCTTGGCGAGGCAGTGAGCCTAATTGGAGGCTCTTGGCTGAGGACGAAGATCGGCGGGTGTGTCTCGTCTCATTCCAGGTCGAAAAAGGCCCAGACCCGGGATTCGCCAGAGTTCCCCAAGCAGGCGCGAGCAGCAACCGCAATTTGTGCATCAGCAGCAATGTTGTCCAAATTTAGCCGTTGCTGCTTCATCTCTGCGCTTTGCAGGCCGGCCATGAAACAGTGCAGCGACAGCGCACCCACTGGGTTGGGCAACCACGGCTCGAAACTGTCAGCGGGCGGTCTCATTGGCCGTGGCCATTGGAAGTATCCAATACCTACAACATCTGCCTTTCTCCGACTGGTGTACGGTAGGTTAGGTTAGGTAGCTATGCAATAATCGCACGGGCATGAGTATAATCCTTCCTCTGGATAGCTCAGCAACAGCAGCAGCAACAGCAGCGAGAGGGAAAAAGCAATTGCCCCAAGAAGCAGCGGTGAACTGTAGCCCATTGGCACACGATACTTGCCAGCCAGCAGATACTACTGTGCGATGATGTTTGCCAGCCGATATGAAATTAAGCAGCAATGTGTTGTTCCGGGTTGGCTGACTGGAAAGCACATCATGTCGAGTCATGGAACTAATATTCGGCATGTCTAAGCTTTGAGGCCGCCGCCGACATCAACCCTCACCGAAGCCCTTTTCCCGTCGTCACACCTCCGTTTGGCATGTCATGTCGCACCAAACCATGTGTTTGGCTGAGAAACCCTGCCACCCGTCCATCCACTCTCCATCGGCCATGAATCGACAGGACCAGGTAGCAAGCAATGCCGGGGTTTCTAGAACACGTCTTCCGCTGATTCCTTCCTGGATCGACTTAGCAGAGGCAAAGGATTGACGTCTTCCATCATCGGCATTCGTGTGTACGTGGTAGTGGATGGCGCAGCGAGTCCTCTCTGCCGTCCCTGCCAAGCCCTTTGGCTACTAGCCTTGGGCGGTTGACGAAATGCAGGTGATCGACGGAACGCCAGGATTCCGGCCGCCAGCCAGCCAGCCAGCCAACAGCCTGCGTTCCTCAAGCTTCAAGACAAACATAAAGGGGAGCCGCCTTGGCGGTCTTGGATTCGGCCATTGGAGTCACCTTGGACGGAAGCACACGAGCAGGAGGCTGCGGTTGAGGCGTGTGTCTGTGTGAGTGTGTGCGTGTGCCTGCTTCTTTCCCTTTCCCACCGTCTTGGCAGGCCATCCCTATACCGCCGCTCGCACCCCTCTTTCTCCCAACGCCGTCCACTGGCTGCCCGGAACTTCGAAACACATCTGCCAAGCCTCGTACAGAAGCAATGATGTGCGCCTTGGCTTCACGGCAGGAACCTCGCCAAGCAATGCTTGGGCAAACCGTGAAGCGGCGCATGACGAATCCCTTACAGCTGGCCCTCCCTTGTGCGCAGCGATCGGTGACAGATTGCGCATCTGTTTCTGTTTCTGTTTCTGTTTCCAACAGGAGCGCGGGAAGGGACGATGAGAATCTGGGGCGACAGCAGTACAATGCGACCTCGCGACTACATACGAGCCCATTGTGTGCTGGACTTTTACACTTTCCGCACCGGCGACGACGTGTTCATTTCTTGGCGTCCACCCCAGGCTGTCTGTTACGCAACTCCGCACTCTGCATCGCTGCCCAGAGACTTGACGAGCAGCCGGCCTTTCTTGCAGATTACGCAGCCTGTCCTCCTTCCAGATCGGTCTCAAGCTCCCGCGCACCAGGCACTTCACACGAGGACACAAAGCTAATCCGGCAAGTCTGCAATGGCATTTGATGTTGCTGCAGACTTGTGGAGTTGATCTCTCATCTCGGGGCTCCCGTTTCGCAGCTGAGATGATCTGCATCCGTGATGGGTAAGAACGTGAGTCCGTCAGCCGCAGCCATCATTGTCAACTGCATACCGCCGTATCCGTTGTTGCGGTGCCCTACTGTGTGATACGGACGATCCGCGGCAGCACCGGCAGCAAGAAATGATATACCACCCACTCGCTATGGCAGCGGAGAAACTCCGTGCCTCGGGTGGGCGTGATCTTCGGTTGAGGCAAGGCAATGAGGCATCCATTGACCCGGTTAACCACCAAGAGAGCGGTTTATATCCAGGGACGAGGTAAGATTGCCCTTCTGGGCGATTCTCTCCATCTTAGCCATATAGGTTTCCCCTTATGCTTCGGCTGCTGTACGTCCAATCCGGTTGGAGAGATGAATTCCCCATACTGCTCTGCCCACTCATTCCTACGACAAAGCCTCTTCATCCATTGTGGCTTACACTTGTGCGTGTTATCCTTCGGTCAGCTCCTTGGGCCGACCTAGTCTACATAGCGTGGTTCCTGTGAGACAGCCGTATTCTGGCGAAGTGATTCTATCTTACTTAGGAAAGGGGTATGTATATACACGACATCTACTTGGACGCGGTCTCTCAAGTTCGACGCAGAGCTTCGAAAGTCGGGCTGCCAAGGAGCTGGGCCAAGGAAGGAAGGCCCCGCCGCTGTACATGGGTGCCTTGCGGGTGCCAATGCTGGGATCGAAGATCAAAGCTTGACCATCAGCGATGCGACTTTGACTTGAGCAGCTGCCAAACCCCATAGAAGGATGAAGAATACGAAGAAGTCGCATACCAACATGGCACACTGTGTGCCGAAACAGCGACGCCCTCTGTCGACGGCAAAAGGGGCGAACTCGGCAATATCCCGTGGTCACGTATGCGACTACTGACTGGACTTTTGTTCATGCCTACTGGTGCACTGTCAGTTCCGACAGGCCTTGGGTGAGGTAAGACGAGTCACGCTGCATGGCATGCCAAATCATGGGGGAGGGGAAGAGCCGCATCGCATCCGCGGAAACGAAGCTACTGCCGCATATGACAAGTTCATGCCCTCTTCAACGAAACTGAACTTGGGTTTCGGGGAACATGATACCTTCTTGTCGTGTATACGGGGAAGTACTTTCCATGCCATGGCAAAGACTGGCTGGCTGGCTTAGAGCCGATGGGCGTGCGCGACGGTGTTACTTGTTGGCCATCTTCCGATCATGAAGATCAGGAAAGGGCACCACCGCCAACAATACGCGAGCGCTTACCGGGTCGGCCGGGTATATCTTACTGTGCTGCATGGTCAGCGTTGCTGCGCTTGTCAGGGATATAGTATCAGGGTCCGTGTATACTGTGCAGAACTGTGTGTAGCCTCTCTCTGTCCCCCTCTCTCCCTCACTCCTTTGAGCTGATGAGACATTGCTTATCTCGAGACGTCACTCAGTGGTCTTCAATTGTGGCATGCATGCAACTAGTTGTTGGACATGCACAGCTCGAGTAATGGCGAGACTCGGGGTCGAGGAGGGGGGTGACCGGCAGTTGCTAGGATCAGAGCCTTGTCCCAACGGAACCAATATTTGCTGTCCCATGAAAAATGCTAGAAACGTTATATCAAGAAATTGCCCAAGGTAGACGTTCTGAAGGGATGTGCGCAGGCCGGGTAGCGCCCCTATTTCGACTTTGATACAGGTGCCTGTATGATGGGGGCTCGGAAGCATGGCAGAACAGCGTGTACAGAGCACGTTCATAGACCGAAATCCAACACTAGAGTTCTGTCTTCTGCCTGTCTGCATCACTTGTCAAATCCCGATTCAACCACCTTACTACAGCGGACTTCTGTGTCGCAGACTCCTTAACCACTCCCCAGGTATCTTCTGGATTTCGACGTACATGCAGTTTACTGATTCCACCAGGGTAGATCTAGTATTGAGCTGTGGCTCTTCTCCTGCTGGCGAGGATGGAGTCTGAAAGAGGTGTTACTCCTATCTTACACCGTCAGGAGGCAACCTTTCAGCAAGTCAGTCAAGGCAATCGCCGGGTATCCCAAACCACCGATATCCTCAGGTCTCGTCTCCCTGGCACATGTATGGAATAATTGACTCTTGTATCTCCTTCTTCATCGTAATGTTCATCAAATTACATGCCAAAAACCATCAGCCTCGGCGTTCACAGTGTGATCGGTAGCCAAACATGATGTCCTATCGACATACCTGTACCCACCACTTGGTGCAAGTCGCCAGAAACATGCATTTGTTGCTGAACACGCGACTACTAGTAGTTGGTTATGCCAGAATCATCGCGCACAAGGCAGCAACGACTGTTCCAGTGTCTGTTTCCTATAGGCTCCTTACAGAGCTGCCTGCTATATGGATGTGTTGATCGTCCTCCTCTCCAGCCTTCCTACCTCTGGATGCATGCGCGCTGCGATGTTTCTTTGGGCACCACTGACAAGATGCTGAGATCAGGACAACTGCTCGGTGCACCCTGGACCGGGCTGGCAAGAGGTTAACGTACCCTTTCTACCCTTTCTTGTATCTACCATCACGACAACTCAATACTACTACGCCATGGGAGCGCGAGTTCTCGAGGGTGTCGTGGTTTCGATGTCTGGCCCAGTAACAAAGAGGATGAGAGAGGATGGGCGAGGATGGGCGCCCAGGCAAGCTCCGTGGACCATCAGTCCCATCAGCTCATGGCGCATCGGCTCTGGCACAAGAGGCTATCATCTGGAAAACAGCCTCTAGCCTAAACAAAGCTCGTCATGAAGTCAGGTCTACATAGAGATTGGAGCAAAGCTGAGTTCACCCTCGCTTGCTGAACTGTGTGCCATGTCTCAGACTCAACTAATACACAAAATCCATATCGTCAAATGCCTGCCTGACCTGTCTCCTTCCCCCGAAGAATGCGCAGCAGTGGTTGATGAGACATGCGTAGAAGCAACTTAGCTTGTCCAGCGAGTTACTATGATGACCCCTTTCTTACGGCATGGTCCATACGGTGTTGCTGACTGGAATGGGACTTCGGAACTTCTGGTATATCTCATCAAAGTGGACGACTCCGGTCGGAGAGATGGGTTGGCCACGATTGCCGAGGCCTCCTACTCATGAAGGCGATGATCCCAGACTTCCATGTGAACATGTTGGCCAAGGATCGGACGATAGTGTACCGGTTCGTTTCACCTCGATGATCTCCGTGCCTGTCAAGTGTTCCTCGCCGACATCAACGTGCCGCAACTTGGCATCCTGGACCCGAGCTGCCCGCGGGGGGTCTTTGGTCGTGATAGAGAGAACCACCAACTCCCTCCTGGCCTCTGTATTCTCATGCGCCGTACTGAGTTCGGCAATCAAGCGGGCTGGCTGTATCTTGTATGTTGACACGGTGGGCGCTGTTTCGCACATCCAGCAGGAGTAGCCACTCGGCCAGAGATGCTTGCGCAACGAGAACACCCTTCTCGGTCCCAGACTGTAGTTCACTCAAAGTAAAACTCCACCCAGGGCCGGGTCTCCATGTTCGTTGGTACTGTTTGGCGGTTGGTATGACTGGGGTTTGCGCCGAATCTTGCTTCGTACGCCAACAAGGCGAAGGTACAATGGGTTTCTACAGTACAAGACCACAGCTCGATGACATATACTGAGCGTCACAGGGCTCGCCAGACGGAGTTCCCATCAGCTGTTGCGACGAGCACACAGGGAAGCCGCCCGAGCCAGCTCCTGATGTGTAGAAGTAGGAGCTGGGCAGTATAGAGGTTGTGGCTCACTGTACATTGCCAAGCTGTTGAGCTTGGTCTGAATGCCAGCTTTCCTGATAAAATCCGCATGGCCACGTCATTGGCGTCGACGGCGGTGGAGGTTGTTCGTGCCCCAAGCTAAGCAGGCACTACATACACACAATACCCGCACCTCGGGTTGTCAGAACAGAGAAGGAGTGTGCACCGGAGCACATGGGGACGAGTATATATACAAGGCTAACGAACACTATCACGATTAGTTCGCGTCCTTACCCCGGAGTTGACAACACAATTTCGTCGGTGAAGATCTGGGGTTATCTCTAGACAAGGTGGGCTTGTCTAAAGCGTCAGTGTGTCTCGCCGGTGCTAGTTTCTTGACTATCTTTTCACCGAAGGGCAGTCTTTAGATATCTGCCTGGTTTGTTTTTCTTGAGCCAATCCAGGGGGCAAGGAGCGCAATTGCGGCCCCGAGTTACTTCCAAGTTGCCGGCAAGATGCCGTTTACCAGTGGCGCCGGGTCCAAGCTGTCAGGAGGAGCCGGAGACCGAGCTACGGCTCAACATACCTGCTGCCACGAGAAGTGAAAGTGGCAATTTGGGGGACGCTCATCAACTGTACGGCACACGAACGATCAGACGAGCTGAGGTGGAATCACCACTTTTCCGGTAATGATATGTGAATAAAT
The DNA here is from genome assembly GCF_038362585.1 of Apiospora marii. Taxonomy (NCBI): domain Eukaryota; kingdom Fungi; phylum Ascomycota; class Sordariomycetes; order Amphisphaeriales; family Apiosporaceae; genus Apiospora; species Apiospora marii. The sequence continues at coordinate 2,687,799 of NW_027117379.1, forward strand.
TCGCGCCCTCAGCACGGTTACTACCCGTCGGGGCGGTATCGTCAACTATAAACAGTTGTTCGCTCATCCGTGGAGCTATGGGCGGTGAGGTTGTCCCGACCTATAGCGGCATGAACAAAACACTAACTCACAGGTCACAAGGGTTGCGGGTCTCACAACACAACTTCTCGCCTGGTAGGAAGGCGACTTGAAAATCGTCGGTAGTCCGATGTAGGGCACCCTAAACATGCCGCGGAGGTAGTCGTCCTTCGCAATGTGAGGCTTGGTTCAAACCACGGCAGCCTTGACAAGCTCAGGCCGGAATTCATGGACTAAATTGGACCCCAAACAGCGTTGTAGGATGGGGAAATAGGTAGCGGTAGCAGCAAGGTGCTAATCTTACGTTGCGCTACTCGTTCCCTGGCAGTGGCCTTCTCGTCGTCCCATGGAGTCGCAAGATGATAGCAGGGAATATTCATATGCGATAGATCGGGCAGCGCCGGTCCTAAACGAACCCAGCATGGCCAAGTAGTCATCTGACGACCTTCGTATGCCGAATATACACCCCCTTTGTTGACACCGAAGTCTTGGACCCCATGAACCTTTCTTGCCTGCTTTTCACGAACTACCACGCGCTTGCCCACGACCGTCGGTAGGACGAACTGGCGAACACCATTTCCCCTGTAGTCACGATAAGTGACTTCTAGAAGCGAGCTAGAAGATGCGGGGCCCCGCGATAGCACCGACAATTTGCACACTCGGTCCTTCTCAACGACGGCCAGCGACGGGCGCCAGTGAGAAGAATGGCATTGCCAAATTGCCAGACTCGCCTGCTCGCTCCTATGTACGCAGCTAACTCGGCGATCTGTCGCGACGCTATGTTGGATAGCGCGTTCACCGTTCTTTCCGCCCGGGCTTAATACGGTGAAACCCAACGCTGTGCATGGAGAGAGAGCGCCCGAGAGGTACATACAGGCTGCTTGTCCGAGGGAGATCCATCTGGAATGTGAGGAGAGCAGATCACAAAGTGGGTATTCGTTCGGGGGACGAAGCCTGACCGAACCAAAGCGTTGCGGTGAGCTTGGAAACTACATACCTAGCCTGGGCTGGGCTGGCCAAGCAAGGTGGATACAGAGGATGCCAACACATCACCTGCACAAGATTTTTTTTTCTTCTCTTGTCGCGAAATGTGTTGCCCCCTGGCACATAGTACTGAAGCGAGGGGAAGCCAGCCACCTCATTTGTAGCAGTAGTATTGTGCTCAATCCCGGAAACATCGTGAGATTCAGAATGTGGATTGGGGGCAACGGGGAAAAGAAAAACGAGGCTCTCTCTCTCTCCACACAATGCACATGCGGGGTTGGGCGACTAGGTATTGCAAATCTGAAAATCCCATGTTTCGACCGGCCGTTCCCGCCCAGTCGAATGAGCCGGGACCGGAACGGCATACTCGCCCCCTGGATGTGGGAGTGTGGAAGCAGCAAGAAGGCGATGCCCATCCCATAATATATTTTGGGACGGGGATCTGATCGCTCGCCCACATGTAGTAGAAACATTCGCGGAAAAGACGGAGCAGTGGTTGACTCAATTCTCCAATTCTCCAACTCTCCGACTCCGCCCTTTGGCCTTCGGGAAGTGATGCTTCACGTGGCAAACTGCGAGTCAACGCGTTGCCGGCCTTGTGGCTCTGTTGTGGCGTGGGTTGATTCGACTTCCGCGATCCACGAAGCCAGCGAAGTAGCGCCGAGTGAGAGTGAGAGAAGAGAGGGACTTGGCGCACCGCACCCGACTCCGATTTTCATACCAGGGAGCTGTTACTCCGTATGTGGGCGGGCGGGCTACAGAACGGGACTGTCTGCTTTGGACCATGGGAAAAATAAAAACCAGGCAGGGAAAACGAAGAGCCTCATGCGACTTGACTGTACGTAATCGTGGTAAATTGAGCATCGAAAAGAATATCGAGACTCATTGGTAGGATTGGGGGCCAAGATTGCTGAAGGACCCCACGACCTCGCAGCCTCCAGTGGTAATAATCGAGAGAAAGCTGAGAGCGTTGCACCTTGGCCGCAAGGGACATGCGCCCAGGGTCCTTGAACCGCATAGGACCCTGACAATCTATTCGCTAGTCGGCTGAGGTAGGTAAGGATGACCAGAAACGCATCGTTGCTGCCCGTGACCCGCGACGAGGCGATGACTAAAACAGTGGACGGATTAGGAAGGCCTCAATGATCAAATCAGCATGCCTCCCAAGTCATCGGGTTTGAGGCCCGGCGCACACTTCTTCCCTTCGGCGCACAGCAAACCAATTGGGAAATGGACGGGGATCCGCGGGGAAGAGAAGGGGGAATGGAGGGACAGTTGACCCCAAATGGGATGTGTCTAATTGGGGGGATCCCTCCAGAAGTCCCTTGGCCCGGCCTCAAACCAGTCTCGCGTCACCCAAGATCCAAGACCCAAGACCGGGGACGTCGCTGGTGAACCCGCGGGCCGTCCCTGTGCGAAACAGTCCTACATACTTGCACTTGCTCGCTTCGTTTGTCGGTTTGTCTGATCTGGACTGTCATGCATGTCTAATTGTGTGCAGTCAGATGTACAGTAAGTATGTATCTACTTCTTAAGATACAGACACGCATGAATGCGAACAGGCCAGTGGTGGATAAGATGGCCACGCACGCAATTAATCATGGACTGAAAAAGGAAAGGCAAGGGTCTACGATTACCTACTACTATGATAAGTTGGGCGTCAGCGCAGCGCAGCAAAGCAATAAGAGAAGAGGAAGGCCGTGGCTCATCCGGACGTCTGCTCGCTCACTCGCTAGCAAGCTGCCAGCTTGCAAGTGGCTGGCTGGCTTGGCTGGATAGAGGAGGGCGCATACCGCCTGCTCAACGTTGTGTGGACAGCAAGAACGACAAGCAAACTGACGGGAAACCGCCATTTCAGGTACCGACCGACACACGCACCTACTTCGAAGTGATCCATTTCATGGATTCAATTATAGCCTGCCCACGCAGCCTTGAGACATGTCGAAACGCCTGGGGCACCTGTCTGCCGAAATGGCCCCTTTCAGCTGTCAACCTGCTTCCTCTTCAACCAACCACCATGCTCACAATAGAGCCGGTCGCCGGTACGCCATAAGTTTGGAGCTGAGGGCGAGGGTTTTATGGAGGTCAGTATGTAGCTAAGGTTGCAGTATATTGATCTCAAAACTTCCCGGCTCCAGTCCACCATTGGCAAGCGACAAACTTGGGGTAGGGCAATTAAGCAACGTGGCGGATGCCCGGTTGCCTGAAGTAGCATCAAGGTATTTCTCGGCGCGTAGCTTGGGCACAGAAGTACATTCAGGATACCCTCCAGCAGGGCCCAAAGTGGATGCGAGGGTGTGCAGATGGACGTGTTACTGTGCCGCATGTTCCCAATTTGGTGAGGAACAGCTGCGTTCAGCGGGAGCCGGGAAGGGGAAAAGTACTGGGTTCTGCTGGGTTCTGCTGCTGGGGAGGGCCCGCGAGGAGAGTGACTGGGGAGCTGGGTGAGGAGGGGACCCTGTTTTCCCGCCTGGAGGTCCCAGATGTCAAAGCAATCCACTTTTGATTGAATATGTACATGATGTACGGACAGCAGATCAGTCAATATTACCAACCCTACCGCTAGCTAGTACCTGATCTCACTCACACCCCAAGCCTGACATCCTGACCTGCTCGGTACCTTGCTTTTAGTAGGTCGAAATTCATGGATGGATGCTACGCGTGGGTCATTGATCTATGAGCCAACTCCCCCGTCCTTCTGCTGCTACAGCTACAGGCAAGATTCAAGATTCATTGATCTCTTTTTTTTCTCTCCCCCTCTCTTCCGCTGCTACCCAACTCGCCCAAGCTACTACTGTATTCCAGGTAGCCCGCTGCGCTAGCTAGACAAGCGGACGAGACTACGAGACTACCTGCTGCATTGAATCACCGACACTGAATCATACCAATCACAATCAACCTTCCGATACTTCCATAGCCGAGAGACGCCAATTCCCTCCCAGCTGTGCCCTCCTCGTCTAATATACTTGACCCGACCTGGTCGCATGTCACAGGTTGACAGCACCCTACCCGATCTTCGCTGCAGCTTCCATCGCCGAGTTACACCACCCAGCTTTGCCGATACTCCTGGTTCCTGGCAGCAGAGACGGCTATTCCCGTACTACCCTGGGTACTGGCACATGAAAGAAAGCGCACAGCGAGCCTGACGCAACGCAACGCACCCGCACAACCCATCCATCCTCCGTCACTCGTGCCAACAAAATCACCTGTCAAGGCGCGCCTGCCCTCCCGAAACTCTAACCCTTCCAAGTCCTACCCGGCCTTGGTTCGTACAAAGAGCTCGGAACCTCACAGTCCTTCCTGCCTCGATTATCCTTCCCGTACCGCGGGAAATCTAGGAACAGGAAACTATCAACAACACCTCGCCATATAATCAACTGCCTGGGGGTCCGCTGTTTTTTCTTCAGTTTTGTGCGGCGAATCCTTCGTCGCAACTGCCACAAATGACGCTCACAATGGCGAGGTTACCACTGGACTCCTTCCTGCCATCGGGCGCCATATCCGACCCCAATGAATATCCTCTGTCATATGCGAAACAGGCCAGCGGTGTCTCGCCATACTCGGTTATCTCGCCATTGGCATTGCCGCGTTCCCTTAGCCAGGCATCGTACTTTGACGAATCCCACCAGCTTGTATCCCAAGCCCACCATCGCTCGCTCCTAACGGCAACTAACGGCGCTGGTGGCGTCCCCTCGCAATTACCTACTTCCCACCCCCAGCAACGCCAGCCACGGCCATCCGATCAACAACCTCGCCAAAACTATCCCCAGCATCATCAAGAGCGTTATCTCTCTCCCCACCGTAGCTCCTCCGGCACCCAAGACAGGAGTGCTATGAGCCCAACCCGGAGCCAGATTTCCGGAACTGGCTCTGGACTTGTCTCGCCATCGCTTACTCCCTTCGACGGCCTCTCGTCTCCGGAACATATAGCACTACAGCTACGTCGCGTCACCCTACAGAACCGGAGGTTGCTGGAAAACTGGGAGGCTGAGCGCGCACACCTCGAAGCCAACCGCGGGCGGGCAGAGGAAATCTATAAGGAAGAGCGTGCCATCATGGACGAAGAGAGGTTAGTCTGGGCCGAGGCGGAGGCGCAGTATAAAAACAGAGTCTGGCAACTAGAACAAGAAAACCAAGAACTTCGAAATCGATTGGACCAACAGGGTACGGGCCGAAGCGAGCCAGTGCCAGACATCAGGGGTGGAGGTTCTGAGTCTTCAGAAATGATGGGCAGCCCTTCAAGTGGCGAGAACCCAGCAGTCAAATTCCAGTCATTCTCGCCGGCAGTCTCTCCGGGTTCCGTTCCTTCGGGTCGCACCATGCCTGCTTCCGACCCTTTCGTGCCTCTGGATCCCCGTTTGCAGAGCATGTCCCCGCCAAACGGATCTGGTGGTTCGGGGACCCCTAGCCAGGAGCATATTCCCTCCATCGACGTCCAGGAGATTCACCCACAACTGGAAGGCATTCCCCTGAAGATGCCGGCCGTCAAGAAGGCCACTTTCACCGACGGAAGCAGTTCCAGGAAGGAGTCGCCGACGGATTCCAACTCGGATTCGCCAGCTGGCGGCAAGTCCAAGACGTCACCAGCCGAGGTTACCCAGAAGACTTTGCGGGCACCGGAGCAGGCACGTCTCACCATGCACGCTGGCCACACCCCGAACCACTCCATCTCTCTTCTTTCAACAGCTGCGTCTACCATAGTTCCCAACACTGCCGATAGCTCCGGTGCTGCTACCCCGGTGCAAGAATCTTCCGGAGCCGCGCATCCCGAGTTCCCCAGCGCCACTCAACCATCTACAAACGACATCCGCCAGAACGGGTACGACCTAGATGAGGAGGAGGAGGAGGACCGCCAACTTTTCGAGCCCAGTGACGATGACCGCCCACTGGCCGGGCCCTTGATGCTTAGGAACATGCCAGCTAAGGACGAGATCTTCCTCCAGCGTCTCGAGGACAAACTGAATGACTCGATAAACTCCAATGACGCAACCCCGACTGTCCTTAAAGGGAACATGGGGGAACCTGAAGGACCAGCTCAGCGCGAACAGTCCGAGAACGTACCAGCGGAAGGAGGCAGTGACTCAAACACTTTGGGCGATGACGAACCCTCAGATATCCCCCTGAAGCTGAAAAGCACTCGAAACTTCGGCGCCCCACTCGGCTCAATTGGCAACACTGGGTTCTAAGGTGCTGCTTGCATTTCTCGGTACACCGCACATCAACCAGTCCAGCCTTTTAGCTCAGCTGGTCGGGCTTTCGATTGGCGACAATACGCACAACGATACCCTCTTTATGAGTTTCGGCACACTCATCTCCCTCTTGCACATACAACTTAGCGTACAAATCCACGGCTCGGGCATACCTTTGTCAGGGCCGTTATTTCTTTTGTCTCACATGATTGGCTCTATTGAATCCGGATGCCGGAGAGCCTGGCGGGAGTTGCAACCTTTGACATGATTTATCAGGCGACGAATGGCATTGTTTCACAATGAGTTCAGTTGAATACCCCCTTTTGATACCTTTTGCCCCTTTTTGGCCCCTCGATGATGGCCTACTACGGTGTTTGGATTTCGGCTTGACGAGCATGGCATGGTCTGGCGTGGCGCACACTATTAGACGAACAAGACATTTTTATCCCTCTCTCGCGTGGAGATAGTGGTGCTATACTAGCATTCGGCAGCTACACTGTTTCCCTTCTCTCTTTTCTCGACCTTTTTTTTCTCTCTGTTTACCAAAGGTACATAAACCTTAGCATGGGACGAGCACACTGGGAGGCAACGATAGCCGGACCGGGTTCAGCATGGAAAGGGCATTGTCGGATTACCCGAGAAAAGAACGGGAGATATTCGTTTCCGAGACCTTTTGAGTGATTGGGGCTACAGCGATTTATTCTGTTGGGATGTGGAGAGACAGAGCTTCTGGGGACGATTTGGGCTCTCGGTGCGCGGATGAACGTTACAGAAATCGTTACACTATACCCCATGATATCGATACAACTTGTGGCACTGTCACAAATTTACCTTCACCTTTTTTGATCTTCAGTGTCGTGATATAACCACAGGCATAAAGTGATGGCATGGGCCTTGGCTATCTGATCTGGCCTACAGTCTATTCTCGATCGGCTTCCTCGTCTTACAGGTTACGATATTGTGGTAGGTACGGGGAAGCTTTCTTGAGGGTTTATGCATGCTTACTCATCCCATGTGAAAAGCCAGTTGCAAGTGAGAGGGCTCGCATTCCCAAGATAGCTAACGAATGAGGGAGCTGGGATGGCGGAGCGGACTCTCACCAATGACAACGCCCACTTGCCTGTCCGGCGCCTCCGGCGGCAGCAGTGGAAGCAGTCAGCTTATATTGTTTTGGCTCCCATGATATGTCATTGCTTCCACTAACACTACTTTGCACGGGGGCTGGAATTGATGGATAACGTACATTGAACGTAGGCTGGGAAAGCTCCGCCGCTGGCAGAATGGTAATTGATGGAGCTTACTTACGTTCAAATGAGGACAGGAAAGGATATACTTAGAGAATGAGATGGAGACTGAGAATGGGGGAAGAAAATAAGGCTTGTGTTAGCAATCGTGCGTCTGAGAACGTCAAGGCCACGGACGGTCGTGGACGTTTCCGGAACCGTGACAGCATCGTTGGCAAGCATTCTCATAGATCAATCAATCAGATTCGGTATGCATTTGTGCATACTTTTAATAGGGGCATTCGGAGGGGATGCCGGGGGTACGTCGGCCATCGGCTGGGAAATCGAAGTGAATAGCCCACGAGCTTATGTCTCGATCTCGACTCTGGTTTTGGTCCCGTTCCCAATATCACCCGCGGAGGGGAACTACACGATGCTTCTTGCTGGAGCGGGGAACATTCGAGTCTCCGATAAGTGCCATGAGGCTGGAAGCACCCGGGACAGAGAAACTTGGTCATGACCCAACCGGAAGCAGAACGGACCATTCAAGTGCTCTTTATAGATCGACAGGTGCTCGTCCAAGTGTTCCAAGAGCTGCTTCAGGGCAATCTCCAAACATCTGCGGGTCGGGTCGAGTACCCAACTGTTGTAGATGTGGAAACAGTTTCTTGCAACTCCAACGGTTGAAACTGGTCGCCTTGTCAGTATGCGTTGCCTTGCAGGCACGAACGACTGCAAAGCTCTACAGGCGACCGAGCCGGCCGATCGAGATCAGTGCCGCTGTCATGTCATGCCAATAGCCGCTTCGAACGGAAAGGGCTCCCAGAGTTCGAGCTTTCAGAAGAGCTTCTGGGGCCGACAAAAATTGATCCACGTCCAAACCCCAAGAAGGCCACGATGATACCGGAAATCCTGGAGGTTTGGGAACCAATTCCCGAGGAGGCGCATAACGAATACTGTTACAGCTCATACCAAGACGGGCGTCAAGGTCATCGAACAAGCCACGACAGCACAGGAAAGACCACATTACCTACAACGACCGATCAAACCCGAGCAAGGGGTCTATTCCCGAATATCAAGAAGTCATAGAACAGCCCGACAAGCCTCCATCGCAACGGGCCAGAACGATCGATGAGCAACCGACATGGCGTTGTTGTGCAGTCCACTCCGTGTTCACTCCGTGTTGTCCACGGGCAGGGCTATCTATGCTGGCCAACAGTACCTACAATGATTCATTCAATCTGCTCTCGTCGTGCGCCGATTCCACATCACTGATCCGTAGAGCTTTGGAATCGTATGCGCATATATAGGGAGAAATGCATATCATGTCAGGTCCAAGCACCACGAGACAACTTGCCACGGAATACGTGGCTATGTGATGTTGGGAACGGTTGACATTAGGATATACCTCACAAATCGACAACATGCTCATGGGAGAAGGCCTCGAACCTCAACAATGAAAATATACTCGAATCATCGCTGTCAGGGCGCATCCCCTTGCTCATAGCTGACATTTTGCTCATGGCGAACTATGTACACACATCATTCTCTTCCTGGCTGCTAAATTGAACACAACAGAATATCGACGTAATTATACTCGGTTATCCCACCCAGTGTCACTAGCACTCAATGTTTTACTTGGGCAACGGGTGCTCCAACGAACGTCGAAGCTCCAACAAGCCGCGCGGCCCCGACTAGGAGCCGTGCGGGACGCCACGAGATGCCGCGACGGCTTCGGCAGCTGCTGAAGCGGCAGATGCCATATGGCTAAGCATCACGTGTTCCCTGGGCCTTGCAGCCTGCGAGGGTGGCAGTGCTGTCTCCGTCTCTACCGTCGGCATCGGCGATGTCGTGTCCCGGGGGTCAATATCGATATCCATAGACAGGAGACGCGGATCCCTAGGGCCTTTCCTCCATATGTCGTCAACATGGCGACCTATAGCAATGCGATTCGCTTTCAGGCCAGCCTCTTCGCCATGCTCTGTAGAAGGACGAGAGGTCTCATGTGTGTGGTTGTGATTGGCGAGTGAAGGAGCCGAATCTCTCCGGCCTTCGTCGCCTTGCTCGATGCCATTACTATGTTCCCCCTTGAGCCGTGCAACCTCGTCGTCAGTTATGCCCTTCCACACGCACCTTGCATGCTTCTTGGTGCAGCCCTGGCAGGCTGTCTGGTTCTTGAGGCATGGTGTCTTCAGGCGTCGGCATCGATCACAAGGCGGGTTGATGGGATCCCCGCGTCCGAGCTTGTCTATTCTGGCTGTAACAAGCGCTCTGTGTTCCTCATCCACATCGCGCGTAAGTGGTTCCGAGTGATAGCCAGGAGACGGCCGGCTACTACTCATAGGCGGAGGTTGCGGTGCAGAGATTCGAGGTGTGGACGAAGCAGTGGCCAAAGTTCCCGGCGTAGGTGGTACAGAGCCAACAGACGATACCCGGTGGTTGTTCAATGGGTTGCTGATGTTGTTCGACTGGATGGGGGCCATGGCCAGGTATTGTTGCAGCAGGTCCGCGTTGAGATCATAACCCGGTGCCGGTGCGGCGGATGCGCGCGCTATGTGGTTCACCGCCTGGAATCCCGTAGCCGAGGTTTGCGGCGAGCGCCTCCCGTTGATGGCGGCCTTGCGTCCACTCAATTGGTAGTTGAGTTGCCGAGCCCTGCGGGCGACCTCGTCGGCTTTTCTGGTCAGCATTTGCAGGCGCTGCTCCAAGATCTCGAGGGTGGCGAATTCCGCATTCTCATCCTCCTCGAGGGGCTGGGCAGGCACCATCCTGAACCTGTCCAAAGCACCCGACACTATCAGACGCCAGTCATCCTCGGATATTTCGACAGCAACCCCCTTGAGACGGAACTGGCAGGCCCGGGGCCCTGCGTGCGTCGGCGTCAAAACGAACTCCGAGGGGTTTGACTTGGCGAACTCGACTATATCCAGCCACGTGACAGGGTCCGGGGTAAATGCCGTTTGAGGGGGACTGGTGGTGATTGTTCCTTCGAATACGCCTTCCATTGCCTTGAGCAAGCGTGGCCCGGTGAGCTTGGCCCCCAGGTTGGATGCGAGACTCTCATGCCGATTGAGCACACCTGAGCAAAGGGTCAATAATGCCATCAAAGAGAGAATGAGCGAGACCCGCGAGAGCAGCGCCACGAACCTTCGTATTCACTTATGAGGGTCAAGACATCGGAAAAGGTGTCTCCATCGCCATGGATCAGCTTGAGGCGCGTAGCATTGGCCCTCGAGATGTAGCTGATTTGCGCCGCATTGCCTGTGAACAAGTTAAGTCAGCATGAGCGAGTGGAGGTTGCGGTTGCAGGCGGATTAGTGACACGCCGTGGCTGCCGGGACAGGCCAATTGAATTAAGCGCGCACACGGGGTCGTCATTAAAGACTCGTGATGGCGGGGTTTTAGTCAGGCGGGCAGGCACCATGCGCAGGTCGGCGGGCGCGCGCGCACGCACACACAGACACACATACACACGGACGTACCTAGCTGAGGCGGCGGAGGTTGTGGGATGCGGTCGGAGTGGGCACCTTGGCCAGCGTCATCATCATTGCGTTTCCTCTTGTGCGGCTCGGAGTCGGAATTGGGCGCCATGGAGGGTGGGCAAACGGCAAGCCAAGTAAGCGGCAGTGACTTGCTTGTGCCCGGGGACGTAATGCGACGAGGGTTGGCCGCCAACAGCAGGCCAGCAAGCGCACGAAGGTTTCAGGGCGCAGGGCGGGAATTTCAGGAAGCCGATTAGCTGCTCCGAGATTTGGCAGATGAGGCCGGATGTACGGTTGGCGAGCCGAGTGGAGAGAGAGCCCGACGGAGCGCCGATCGATCTGGACAGCGAGTGTAACGGGTGGAAAAGGTCGGGGCTCCTTGCTGCTGCTGTATGGCTACCTCGAGACTTGGGGATTTGGCGACGAGTACAAGATATTGGGCGATCGATCAGGTAGGTTCGGTATCAGGCTCCTGAGGAAGGATGCATCCGGGGAAGACTGGACGGGACTGGGGTGTGGGTGAAGAAGAGTGGAAATATCACTTAAGAAGTAGCCGCTCGCTGGCAACCGAACAGAACAAAAACAGACAGGCAACCTTGAAAGAGGACTTGGAGAAGTTAAACGAAGGACGGCGCGTTCTTGCCGCCACACTAAAAGTGATTCGAGGTGGGTTGGAAGAGCAGGCGCTGGTAGGGGGTGGGCAAATGTCGCGGTACCTGGCTGCATCTAATAAATGGAGGAACTGACTTGCCTGCCATTTGCCTTCTTTCTTGCTGGGTTCCCAAGTTCCTCGCTCGATCTGTCAGGTCCAAAGCAGGTCGGTCGGCTGCTGTTGGATTTGACGGATGTACATTACATGCACCTCAAAATTGAGCGGGTTGCAAAGTCCACTGGCCGGCTCTAGTGGCAGCTTCTGGTGTCAGCGTCTGCCTGTCACTGGAGCAGGCCCAAGCTCCTCCCCTTCTCCATGTACATACCCACTTACCCTACTTACCTACTTATACCAGTTGAGCTACTTAATGTTGTCTACATTTCACGTCCATGGAAGACGTTATTGTATCTTTCTTCACAGGCATGGCACTTTGGTGTTCATGTGGAAAGCACCGGATTCTGGAGCCAACAAGTCTTGCATCTCACAAGCCGCCTAGCTACCCGCGGTGAGTCAAGAATCCGGCATCCCAACATTATCGAGACAGCCTGGAGAAGGGAGGGGCATGGGTGTCGGGGCTGGGGTACGCAGGAGCAGGAAGAACAAAGGAAGGCCAGAGAGGTCAGTCACCCTGAAAAGGGGTCACGTCAGATCCCGTCCTGAGCTGGCCTGGTCGTACAACATAAGAAGAAATCACCGATCAAGGCATGAGCTGGAGGGCTTGGGGCTTGCAAAAGACCGCCATTCCACTACTGGACCAGGGTTGGCATCCATGCCCGGTCCGTCCTCTTCTAGTACACAAGTATATATCGCGATCCTCGTGGAAATCAGCCATGTGCGTGTCCGTGTGTGTGTGTGTGTGTGTGTGTGTGTGTGTGCGTGTATGCATGTAGTGACTGATGTAGAATTCGGAGCCATCATATGATGATGGGAATGCTACCGTATCCCACCTACTCGTGCCCGATATCATCGAGCGTAGCGGAAATTGTCGCCAACCCCCACTCGAGGGGGAGCGGAGATGGCTCCTGGGTAATCTTCTCCATCTTCTCTCTCCTTGCTCCGCTCCCTGCTTACACTGGACGGCGGCGCTTACTTGTTGTTGTCTTTACTGCTTGGGCTGACCGAGCCCCACGAGAGGAAGGCCTGGAGGCTCCTCCCAAGAACCGGGTCGCGGCAACCCAGCTTTGCAAGCATGTCAACCTCCCTGTGTACTTTTCGAGACTCTGCCCGTCATTGTCTTGTTGAACTCACTTTCCTGGCCCATGTATGGTGGAGAGACGTGCCGTGCTGCTGGATCCCTGGCAAGTTGGACCTGGGAAGAGCAAATCGGATGGCGCCAACAATCTCCGGTTGGCAGATCAGATCGAAGAGAACATCAGGTCAGTACTAAGTAGTATCCTCTGTGCGTCTCTGTCTGGGATAGATCCAGGTAAGCGAGGGGCGAGACGAGGAGGGGCTTGCTGCCGTTGGTGTGGGCAGCAAGCCGATGATCGAGGTTCAGATACAACCAATTTCCGAGGGGTTCGAGGAATTTTGATTGGGCACCGGACCGCGGTCCGGACCGGTATGGCGCATCATAGTTGGCTGGCACGGATCCTCTAGAAGCTAGAAGCTGCCTACTTCCCGGCAGTCCCAGCCATACAGAAAACCCATGGCTTGCTTTGCCGCCTATCACCCACTGCAGACCGCACCAAACGAGACAGCTGCATTAGGGACGCACACACACGCATCCATGGCGCTATCACAACGGATGCATACCCGTCGCATACGAAATGGTACGGTTACACGCCCTGCACATCTACAGTTTCCCGATTCAACATGGAGGGCCATCTGGTTACATATATTAGACGGACGGGGATGCAGTGGGCAGCTGGGGGCTCCCCATATCGGTCATATTAATGCCGGGAATAAGAAAACTATTCTGGTGACCAATGGATCATGTTTTTCTTGATTATGTACGTGTTTCGCTTACACACCCCAGAAGGGCAGACCGCAGCAACCAACCGTCAATTGGGCTGGGGTCTCTAGCGACCTGTTAAATGAGTCTTCTCGAGGTTCTCAGCCTCGCGTGGTAAACTGCTGCGGCGGGGGACGACGGCCCAACTGCCCAGCCTAGCTACGCTGGGAAGCGACCAGTCGAGCTGAGCGAGCTCCGAGCAACACCAAAATATCCGACAAGCTGGCGTGCCGACTGCAAAAAAGCCAGACAGCAACGTGATCGCTGTGAAAGCCAACCCGTAGACGATATAAAAGCCGTATGACTCTCCCATAAATCCCGAATCAATTCGATTCTTGAGAACTATCGTCGCAGTACGCGCCACCGGACGAGACGACGAGCGCGCAGTCATCTCGATCGCCTTCTGCATTCCGACCAAGACCGCCTCCCCCCACCATCCATCCGCAATTCATCTCTAGCTGCTAGCCCTTCCTGCACGGCGTTCAATTCGTTATCCCGCTTGCAACTGCTTGCACCAACAACAAATCTGCCTGCATCGACCGGTCCAAACGTCATCATTACCGTCACGTTCCATTTCCTCCCCGAAACGAGAACCCCCAAAATACCAAGCAGTACCCGCCGGCCGCCACCCGGAAAAATATCCCTGTCGCGAAATCCCACCTTCGCTTGGGAGAGGAGAGGAAACGAGAGGCCCAAGCCAGCCAACCACACCACGCATACGCAACACCACCACATCCTGTGGCAGCGCGCCAACCCGTCCGAGAAGCTGGGGTCCCCCTTTTCTGCCTGGGCAGCTTGATTTCTACGTGTCACAGACGCAAGACGCAGACGCAACACACGTCTCCCGAACATAACCTCTTACCCGCAAACGCACGAACCCCATACACACACACACACACACACACACACCACACACACACACCACACACCATGGCCGATGTACCCCACCAGCGCGGCGGTCGTGGCGGCGGAGGCTACCGCGGCCGAGGAGGGGGCGGTGGACGTGGTGGACGTGGCGGCGGGCACGGGGCGGGTGGCCGCGGAGGCCACGGCGGCGGTGCTGAGGGCGGCCAGGAGCGCGAGCGTCCCAAGAAGGAGAACATCCTCGACCTTAGCAAGTACATGGACAAGCGCATCACCGTCAAGTTCAACGGCGGCCGCGAGTGCACCGGAACGCTCAAGGGATACGATGCCTTGATGAACCTGGTGCTCGACGAAGTGCAAGAGGTTGTTCGAGGTGGGTGAACTCCGTCTTCCCGATTCCCACTTCCCCTTACCTACCTTGCTTGGCAGCAGCAAGCAACATTCTTTCTTCCAAAGGCTAACATACTTCTTCTCTCACAGATGACGAGGGCAATGAGAGCAGTCGCCCGCTTGGTCTCGTCGTTGCGCGAGGTACGCTACTTGTGGTTATCAGCCCGGTGGATGGAAGCGAGGAGATCGAGAACCCCTTTGCTCAGCCTGAAGAGGCCTGAGATCGCGGATCAAGCTACATTGGGCCATAAAACTCTGTCAATGAGCCACTCCTTACACGGCTTAATTTAAGGCCTCTGGCTATGCGAGACCTGCCCCCGGCCCCCAAGGCGCGGTCATGCAGCAGGTCAGATGAAAGTACGGCCGTCACGAGGCCCTGGCCCCCAAGACTCATGGCTGGCTGATGGTGGCGATGAGGTTAGGTTTTTTACCGTCTTCGGAAAAGGGGCGGAAAGTATGACTCGGATAGATACCCAATTTTCTAAATCGGAATGCAAGGAGAAAAGGCATAGGTGTTGAGCTTGCCAGGCAGAGTTGTTACGAAAACATACGATCTACAGATAAGGTATAAAAGAAAACAGCCATACTCAACATCAAATGGTCAGTCGCGCCCCTTTGTGTGCCTCGTCGCATGTGCCAGGCCCAGTCTCTCCGCCCCCCAAGTCCCCTATCAGCATTTGAAGTGCATGTCAATGACTTACAGGGGATGGCAAGAGAGTAGTTCCCTGGAGTGACATACGGAACAGATCAATTGGATCGTGATTGCTATTCGTGACCAGATCTTACGGCATCCAAGTAGAGTCAGCGATGAGAAGCCGAGAAGGTACGGACCTATACCACGTACCATTAGGTTGCGCGAGAATCCCACGAGCGGCCTCGTTGCAGCGCGGATGTAGCCCAGCCTTCAAGTGCTCGATTTGAAAAGGAAACATTGGCAAACTCCCCAAAGGCAGCGACGCGAATCGGACATATCGAAACTAGGGGAGCTCATTTGCTCCCGTAGACGTCTTCGGAGTCTTCGGAGAGGTGAAAAGATATGCAAAACTGCCACCTTCCCAGTGTTTAATATCAGCTACAACTTTGCTCATGGCCCTCCTTTGGCACAGCATGCCACTCGAAGCAGAAAGTCAGGGCTTCGAAGAAGTGATGGACTTGGGTACACCATCCAAAGCTGCCTCACACCAGCCAAGCAATTTCATGACGAGCTACCACTTCAGTATGCATAAGGGTTTACGCAACAGCTGGTATTCTCAGTAGCTTAAGCCCCAATGGTAGCTGTTAACTATATCCAAGCCAACGGCCATTAAGCACAGAGAAGGATTACGGCTCTTCCATAGGGGCTTGTAATGAATGGGCACGTAAACCATATTTGGTCTTCAACAGAAGTCTCCTAGAGGAAACATTCCCGCAAGTCACACGAACAGGATCGATGACATAAGATCTGTGTATAGACCCAGTCCTTATTAAGCGTGAGTATTATGCTAGTACCACCTTGAACCTTCATATAAGCTATATTACATATGACATCTTAAGCAGGGTGGTAATGCCATGCTCATTTGTGGTGTACTTTGGTCGGTTGGCCGAGTCTACAATCCCGCTACGCTGACGTCGCTCTTCCGTTTTACTTGAAAAGCGAAAGAATAGACATGGCGATTACCACATCGAGTTTCCCGCCCTGTGTGGTACCACCCGTCACGTTGGCCGAGTAATGAAACCATACAGAGAGGAAGAAGGGGATGGTATCATTGGAACCAGGCCCTATAAGCTGACTGCTTCCGCCACTGCCGAGAGCGCCGAAGCAGATGGATCGTGGTCCCCCTGTTGGTCAGTGTCCGCCGTTACACATTCCCCCAGCCCACCCAGAGGGTATTTTCTACTAGCCTGGCCGAGAAACGTCGCTGATCATGTACGGCTCGTGTGGCACGGAGGAAGGACATGAAGTAAGCACCAGTCCTCTCAAGATCTCTTCATCTCCACGACTCCCGCTGCAATACAAGGTAACCGATGAGCCTGCCGATAACCCCGTTGCCAGTTGCCCACCCCATCGGCCGTGACCTAACAGTACTGCATATGACAAATAGCCCCGTCAAGAAAGCCGGCGACGGAGATGTGGCACGGAACATCATCAACGCACCTCATCCAAAGTCACAGCGTGATAGCCGCAACGCAGACTTGGCTTGAAGCATCGGAAACAAACGTGTATCATACATGCCGGTGGGCTCACGACCAACACTCCCAGGTCTACAGCTATTAGACCGCGGAATAATGAACCTCGTATAACCGTATTATACGAAACCTTCAAGGCTCGCATAACCAGGTGCCGAAAAGGGACCAGTGGCCTTTATAATCGATCCGTTCGCGAAAGTCACGAGTTCAATTCGAGATCCGACTAGTGCACTGGTCGGGAACTCCACGCTATTGCTATTATATACCATATACCTAGTGGAATAAGCGTAAAGAGAATATAATAATTTAGAATTACACCGTCATTATTCCAGTACGTATCATTGGAATAAGTTTTCAAGTTACATGGCAGCACAGACAGATAGTGAAAGCAGGCTTAGTCGGTTGGCCAATCGTAGTAATTTTTACTTAGTGTATTCTATAATTCTCTCGTCGAGCCACGGCTTCTGCAGACCAAAAGCCGCACTCATTCATTCCCCCGTGTCTTTCGGCCCAGGCGCTTGTCCAGGGCGCTGGTCTCGAGGTAAATCTCCCTCATTGCCATGGGCTCGTTTCGAAAACCGCTTGTCGCCCTTATCTCGTCGTTGATCGCGCTAATTAATACCCGCGAGGCCCAGCCTGCTTGCTGTGGTTCGGTTTGAGCAATTCGTTGAAGGCGCTGGCCACCTGTTTCTTGAGCTCCCGGTAGGTGACAACAAATGCTGTCTGGTGGTCGCGGCTGGTCAAGTAAACCCGCTCTTCGCTCCCCGCGTCCAGCTTGTTGAGGCAGCCGAGCATATGGGCCATATCCACAACTGGGTTGCCGTTGGCGTCAACCTGGTGGAAGACGTAGTCACGGAATAGCTTGAGCTGGTACCGCTCGCCATTCTCAGACCAAGACGGGTCGTTTTCGAATTCGGGCCGCTCGTTGATGGCGCCCAGTTTCATCATTAGCCTGGCGATCCTGCCATTTTCCAGCTCGCGGTATAGGTTGGAGTTGATCTCATCGCTGGCATGCAGACACGAGTCGAAACTATCCACAATATGATCAGAGATGCCACGCGCTAGCTCGTGAACCGTCTTCTGAGTGGCTTGCTCAGGGGTTCCTGGTGTGGTGAGAAGCCAGACGACCCTGTCGCGAAGCTCCTGGCTGTACAGCCCACCAAACTGGGCCATGGATACCTGCAAGTTATGTAGGGTCGCCGTGTTGGTGCCGATACTGAGGATCATCCTCCCAAGCTGCACGAAATCCTCTAGTTGGAGCTCCAAAATAGGCCTGGCTGTCTCGTGCTCCAATACATCCTGTATTGCGCACGCGCTCAGTCTGATGCGGCTCCTGTCGGTCAGGATAACTTTGCTTAGGTCGATGCACCGCGCTGCAAGATTTTCGGCATGGATCGCCTTTAGTGCGTTGCACATCTGGCAAATGTAGCTCCAAAGAACGCTTTCGGGTACCGGCGGCGGTCGCACGAAGCGGCCCTGGCTATTTGCGCCGAAGTGATGCTCTGCTAATGTCCTAGAGAGCGGGTGATAGTTGTGGATAAATATCAACGACATGTCATTGAAATCTCTTGATGTAAAGCACTCGATGACTGAAACAACGTTGCCGCAGTTGACTCGCTTCCATCGGGCAATGACGCCGACAGACTCCTTGGTGATCGAGCGCACGCCCTGTAACCGCCTGAGGCAGTAGATGTTGCCGTTCTTCTTGGAATCGGCTTTATACAGCCACGTCAGGTACTCGCCGAAAATGCTCTTGCCGCCCCTAACGCTGTCAAGAGGCACAAGCGAGTGGTAATGAGCAACACTGGGCAGCTGCGAACCGGGCAAGACCTGTCTGGTCGCCTCGGACTTCTTCTGCATTTCCTCGCGAATGTCTTCGCGCAGGAAGAAATCGTGTGCTTGGCGCTGGTAGTTGCTCAGATCCGACCTGTACGGTCCGACTGGGGCATACAGATGGTACTGCAGGGGTTGGATAGGAGCCGCATAAGCTCCTTGTGCCGGATAGAATGAGGTGCCGCCCCCAGCCATCCCACCGGTAGGGTCTTCGGCATAAGGATTGAACTGCGCTGCCGGGATGCTCTGGCTTATTGCCGACATGGAGAAGGGATCATACACATTCGAGGAGTCCGTTGCTGTTCCATTGGTGGCGGTGGCAGTGTTGAGGTCGTAATTCGGAGTCTGCGGCGTAAATTCCCTGATGGCAGCAGGGTTGAAGATCGGGCCCTCGGCATCTTGCGTGAGGGTTGAAGGAGTGGCTTCCCTATGTATCAGTATCCCGATCCTGTTGCTGGGCGACTCAGAGGCAAACCTACAGCTATTGCCCACCGCCTTGGGGGTGAAAGGGGCGGCATTGGCAGCCTGCGAGGAGAATGTGAATTTCTTGGCTCCGGGTTGCAGTTGCGTAGGTGTGAAAGAAGGTGAGTCGACATTGAGCGACTTTTTAGCACTGTTGGCCTTTGTGTTAGTAATTGGGTGAAGTGTACTATGACCAGAAACTAAGGCAGATTGTCCCAGAGCAGGTCCACGATCGACAGCATATGGAGCCTCAAGGTTGGGAGCATCCTGTCCTCCATCTTTGGGCCAGCGCTTTCTTCGAGGGACAATGGCAGCTTGGTCCAATGAGGGGAACTCCTCCTCATCTAGTTGCAAAGCGCCAGGAGACGGCCCAGGAGATATGCGTATGGCCGGGCCCTTGGTACTTGTGTCACGGCTCCCTGCTTCGGACATTTTGATAAAGACAACCTTAAGGAATGGATGCCCTAGATAACAGTTCTGGGATGGGCAATGTGTCGTGGACCTTCTGCGCAACTTGGAACAATCACTGGCATTTAAAAGCGGGACAGCAGTTTACGTACCTGTCTTGGGAGTTCAAGGTGCCCTTATTTTGGTCGTGGTTGAAAGCACAGCCTTGGTCTTCATAGCGGCAGTGGCCGTATATAAGGATATTGCGACACAGGGTGTCTTTGCTGTCTAGGCAAGGGCAAACCAGAAGGCAAGTCAGCAAGCAAGCTTCGATGGGACTAGGGAAAGACAGGATTATGCCAGTCTACGGTGGGAAGAGAATCAACTCGGCAACCCCTCGAATGGCATAAACGTTGCTCCCAGTTTACTGCTCCAGACTAACCGCGGGTCTTTGGACGTGGGGAAGCCATTTGTCTCCCTCGCTGGTCGGCGGGGGTAAAGCGCGATGTCGCCATTTGTTGTTTTAAATTCGAGATGGGGTCCGTAGTGGCATGCTTCGCGCGACAGTGAAGTCGTTGGGTGGAAGTCGTGACAGCGACACGACGATTCTAGATTGCCCAATCAAATTTGCAGCCCCTGCTTGAGTCGTTCACAATTAGCATCTCAAGCTGTACCTAGGAGGAGTCGTGGACGACTTTGGGGGGAAGCGGTCATGGGAGAGAAGGACGCAGCGCGAGGCACGCGAGGCAAGCGAGGCAAGACAAGGCAGGCAAGGCAAGGCAAGGGCAAAGGGCAGCAGAGAAGGCAGGCCAAAAGCCGATGCGCAACTCCCACTATGCAGTGGAGTTTGTCTTGAATAGAAGCAAGAGCCAGGCCTAGTATACGCATGGCTGGAGGCACGAGGATTGGGAGATGGAGGGGCTTCCTTTGCGGCCAAAGTGCAACCAAACTGCAAGAAAACGCCCAGCAGAGGAGGGGAGAGGGACTTTTGACTTACTCAACCAACCTCTCAAAGGGCTCCCATTCTCTTGCAGCAAAGGGCGAACCCTCGCCCATGGAAATCTTACAGAGTATACGATTTATTGGGAGTATAGTGGGTTATGGTTCGTTCCAGGTTTGGTTGGAGGACGAGATACGAGGACGGAGGCGGACGCGGTGGGAGGGAGGTGGGCGAGCGAGGTTGACGATAAGATCATGGGCGGACGTGTAGCAGTAGCAAGCAAGCTTTAGTCGTTGTCTTGTCATTAGTGGGATGGACCGGTTTGTACGGAGTAGTATGGATTAATGTATCAATGCGCGACCGCCGCCCGCCTTGCCAAGGAGCAGTGAGTTGAGTTGGAGTACCAGCAGGCACAGGTTAGGTGTGGTGTGCGTGCCGCGCGCTGTGCTGGAATCCAACACCCCCAAGTCAGTCAGCCAGCCTTGACCATGTTGGAAGTTCAAGCGACTGCTGGAACCGTAGCTAAGGTACCTTTTTACTGTGGGGGGGGGGCGCCTTTGGTTGGTTAACGCTTGCATTTGGGGATGTTCGTTATTAGACCTCAGGCGGACCAAGGTTTATTTTATTATTCTTTGCAACGTCCCTCTGCCACCCAACATGTATTTAGCAAACATTGGTCATGGCAGTTCGATTAGCATAAACGAGTTGGCATGACTGGGACAGTTCCCATCTACATTTATACATCGGTAGGTACCTGATCAGTATCGATCTACTGTGACATGCTTGTGTAGACTCGTAGACCAAATGATGAAGCGTTTCTCGATATGTTACAAGCAATGCCCATGGTTATTCTGCCTAGGCCAGGCATGCCTAGGCCAGGTACATGTGCACCTAAATTTAACATTGACATGGCTCCTTCCAACAGCCCCACGGACGTCATCCTTCACGTCCACCCCCCGACCCGAGGCAGCGAATGCAATGCAGGCCTCAAAGGTGCTCACTTGTCCGCCGGAGCTAGTGTCGATATGTAATAAATAAAGTACGAGGCCACCTTGCTTCTACTATTTTGCTTCGTGCCAACCCCCATTAGACCCAACGGCCCCCCGACACAACTGCTCATCTCCCGCCCATTCGTAGCCCAGAATCCCTGCGTGACGTGACGTGACGTGTCGGCTTCGGGCTTCCTCGACATTGGGGCTCGCTCATGGGAACTCCCGTCATCATTTCCCTTGCACAGCACACCGGCCGACGATAGCAACAGCCTCCCAAAATGGCCGCCGACGACACCGTCGACATAGCCCAGCTGACTCCGGACCAGCAAGCTGCCCTTGAACAATTCACAGCCTTCACGGCACAAGAAGTCAAAGACGCCCTGCCGCTTCTCGAAAGATCACAATGGAATGTCCAGGTGGGTAGGCTTGTTCCGGCACATGTCGCATACATAGCCGCCAACGCATAGGATGGATAACTGACGGTTGGCCTTCTTCCAGATAGCAATAGCCAAATTCTTCGATGGCGAGGGCCCGGATCCCCTAGCCGAAGCCACCGCCGCCCAGGACTCCATACCACCGCCCACCGCCGCCCGTCATGAGAACCTCCAGGAGTCGCTCCTGGCCGCCTCTTCCCCTTACCAGCCCGCCCGGGCCAACCGGCCTGATCCCGCACCCCGGATCGTGCCGCAGCCCGAGTCCACCCACCGACCCGGCCTCATGCTCTCCCTGCTGCTGGCCCCCTTCAGCTGGGGCATGCGCTTCTTCTCGACCTTCTTCCGCACCTTTGCCTACATCCTCGCCTTCCTGCCCGCCCAGGTCCGGCCCCGCGCTATCACCGCGAGCGTCACGAGCGGCTGGAAGGGCACCATGGGCCGCCGCATGCTGCTGCCCCGCGACACGGCCGCGCGCTTCAAGCGGGAGTTCGAGGAGGAGTACGGCACGCCCGAGGTGGCCACCGGCCTGCCCTTTGTCGAGTCCGGGTTCGCCCAGGCCCTGGACGCGGCCAAGAAGGACCTCAAGTTCCTGCTGATCGTCCTCATGTCTCCCGAGCATGACGACACCGAGACCTTCACCCGCGACACCCTCCTGGCTCCGGAAGTCAAGGACTTCATCAACGAGCCTTCCAACAACATCATGCTCTGGGGCGGCAACGTCCTGGACTCGGAGACGTACCAGGTGGCCGCCGAGTACAACGCGACCAAGTTTCCCTTTTCGTGCCTCGTGTGCCTGACGCCCAAGGAAGGCAGCACGCGCATGAGCATCGTGAAGCGGCTCGTCGGCCCCGTGTCGTCCTCGACCTTCCTCGCCGAGATCCAGACCGCCATCAACAAGTACAGCCCGGACCTCGCGTCCGCCCGCGCCGAGCGGACGGCGCAGGAGTTCGCCCGCAACATGCGCGCCGAGCAGGACAGCGCCTACGAGCGCAGCCTGGCCCGCGACCGCGAGCGCGCCCGGCAGAAGAAGGAGGCCGAGGCCGCCGCCCGCGACGCCGAGAAGCGAGCCCTGGAGCAGGCGGCGGCCGAGGAGCGGAGAGCGGCCCTCCGAGAACAGTGGCGCAAGTGGCGGGCCACGACGATCGCCCCGGAGCCCGACGCCACGGCCAAGGACGCCGTACGCTTGGCGCTCAAGATGCCCATGGCTTCGGGCAACGGCCGGGTGGTGAGACGGTTTGCGGCTGCCACGACGGTGGAGGAGCTGTACGCTTTCGTGGAGTGCTACGACATACTCCAGGATGCGGAGCAAGGGGGAGATCTTAATGAGAAGGGCGCTGGAGAGAAGCCTAGTGACGATGATTACGAGCACGATTACGCCTTCCGCATTGCCGGTCTGATGCCTCGCATTGTGTATGAACCAAAAGATACGGCAACGCTCGGAGAGCGGATGGGCCGGGGCGGCAATCTGATTGTGGAAGATTTAGTGCCGGAGGTGGACGACGAGGATGAGGATGATAATTAGGGCCTGGCCAGATTAATCCATAGTATGGCCAAGATCAAAGAGCCGTTTTTATGGTTCTCCTATACCATGGCAAGTCACCACGTAAAATGGCAATCCAATACCACACACACCACACTGTGGGCTATGAATGGAGTATTGTCCTTGAAAGGTTTTACGACATTCATTTTGAAAATCTTGATAAGATCTTTCGAGTTATATATTATGGTATTACAGTGCCTGCCTCGGGTCTTCCACATCGTTCGTGTTGGACATCGTCCAGGCATGACATCTAGTTGTTTGAACTTACCTGACCGGACATCTTCACTAATATGACGCATAGCACGCTGGAGCGCGAAGATTCAAGTTGGGGGTATCACGAAATGCGCTCGCTACACGCTCTGCCACGAAGCTGGCGGGTGGGGCGCATCAATAGAACTGCATTGGTGTATGAGCATCTGGATATCGTAAAAGCAAGTTTCTTTGGGCTGTTTCATTACCTTCTGCTGCTCCGCCTGATCCCAACCTCTCCCGTACTCTCTCTCTGGGGTAGCACTGTCTTCCTTCGCCTTCCTGGCAGTTGCCAAGTCACAGTGATTCCAGACACGGCCGTCTGTCCTTTAGGGGCATGTCCGGGACCTGGGCTTTTTGGTCTTGGCCATCCATCTTTTCGATCGTACAAAATCCATGATGAGTTCCCTCGTTAACTTCTCCCATTTTATTGGCCATCTTTGTTGGCAAACTTTTGGTGTATCCTTGCAATCTGTTCGTCCACGTTCACGCTCTGCATGTGCGACAGGTGTGCCTGATGTGCCTGGTTTCTTACGCCATCCGGATTCCCGTCGTAGCTGTTCAGGGCCGTCCTCTTCCTGCGCGCCAACTCCTCTTCGGTGGTCGGTTGTCCCGTTACTGGGTCAAACAGGTCGGTCCGTTGACTGACAAAACGCTTGAGATGGTTGGCCGCGTCGGCCGAGGCGAGGTTGGCGCCGGAGTATCGGGACTCTGCCTTGGCCTTCTGTTCCTTCCACCTGGGGTCCAAAAGCTCGATTCGCATGTGTTCCTCGAGTTCGTTTGCGGGTATCTGCTGTTTGCAAATCTGGCAGAGCGCCATGTGCGCACCTTGTTTGTTCGCCGCGCGGACTGCGGCCCTGGGAACGTAGTTCTCCTTGATCTTCATAGGAGCCCCGCCCTTAGCCTCCACTTGAGCTTGATGCATCCGGGCGCGAGCCTCTTCTCGCTCACGGATCCGCCGAGCCTCGTCATCTTCTTGCATCCCGTTCGGCCTGGTAGGTGGCGCCATACCATAGGCAGCCTGCGCCGGAGGTTGCATTTGCTGTGCGGGGTATTGGGGCTGGACGCCCGACGCGGCCTGCTGGGCGGGATAAGCGGGGTGTTGAGGGAGGTTGAAGGTCTGCTGGGGTCCAGACGCGTAGCCATTGAAGCTTGCACTGTCTTCTTCGGAGGGGAACCCTTCCTCGATGCGGAGGTTGGCGTTGACGGACACCCGGGCTTTTTGTTCGAGAGAGGCAAACTGCAGGTCGTTGAGCGAGGTGGGCGCTGGGAGCTCGGCTTGGTCGTCTGCCTCGGTGAAAACTATAGTTTCCACAACAACGAAGCTATGCCAGTCGATGGAGGCGTATGACAGGCGCTCCTTCTCGGCATCCTCTTCTTTCTTCTGCTTCTCCTCTTCTTGGTATGAAAGCCACTCTGCTCGTTGCTTTGCTCGTGCGAGAATATGGTACCTGTCGTCGATATTGCGCTGCAGCTCGGCAACGCGTTCTTGTTGGACTCGGCCGCCTTCGCCGTCGATACCACCGGCGCGCAGTAACATGGAGTACTGGTCTATCAGGTGTTGGAAAAAATTGTGCAGACTGTGGTTGGGTCGCAGGAAATCGAATTGGTAGTTGCCAGCTTCACGCTGCGAGAGGGCCGTCATGAACTGCCTTCCGTTCTTGGCCACAAACAGGGCTGTGAGCTTGACGACTTCGAGATCCTGGGCGCTGATGTTGGGCATGCGGGCGGAGAACTGGAAGTCGGGCGGCTTAGGAGGACCGACGGGTTTCTGTTCGACGGGGGCGGCGGCCTCGGCGGCACGTCCTGCGGCGACAGCGGTACCTCTTCCTTCCTTGATCTCGCTGAGGCGCCATAGGTAATAAGGGTTGTAGGGGTCGGTAGGGTTCAGGAAACTGAATTTGGGATTGGTCTTCTCCTTCTCGCGGATGCGCTCCTCGAATGGCAGGCCATTTCGGGCGACGAAGCCAGCAGTCTTTTCTAGGATGGTTCTGAATTCCTTGGGAGGAAGGACGATGCCTTGAGGCGGCTTGATGTCATCCAGGACAGCTGCTGCATCTCCGTTAGCCGTCGCGGCCATCGTGACGTATGCAAAGTGATCGAGACCCTTTCAATATCAAATTTTTGACCGCGGCAATCCTAGAAACTACAGAGCGCGGAATGCCTGCTAGGTTCGTGGATGATTCCTCGTGCTCTGTTGCTGCCTTTGGAAGTCGACGTGGAAAAGGCCGTCGCGTAATTCGATATGGAGGAATGCAAGGTGAAAGGCAAGCAACTAGTAAGTAGCCTTGAAAGCTCCAGTTGCATCAAACCAATCAGCCAACAAGGTTAGATCCGTAAGGTATTGCTAGCGGGAAATTTTCCAGGCGCATGAGAGAGACGCTGCCATGCTGGGGACAAGTCGGTGAATGGTTGATCCGGCGCTGCTGGAGTTGAACCTGAACCAGTACTGAGCCAACATGAAGTCAATGTTCCAGAGCACGGGCAGGTGGAGCTGCCCGGAGTGTTAGGTAATCGGGGGACACGAGCCAGCTCTAGCCACAGCCACAGCTCAAGCGACCACCAAGCGAGAGGTACATGTTCGACCCCGACCCACTTAGCTGAGGTACTTGAGCGCTGGGGAGGTGACTTAGCTACCCCTGCCCGTTTCTTTTTCCCCCGAGCGAATGAGGCCAGCTGTTGCTTGGGTGTACATCTTGGGTGGGAGAGTCCCAAGATAGCAGTCGCGCTAAACATTCAAGGGCGAGCAAAGCTGATCGCCAATTGGGAACTTTGGCCCGTGAATCCAATTCCACGACTTCCACCCCCCTTTCCCAGTGCGCGCCTAGGCTTGTCATCCGAATTGGCCAGCCCGCTAGTCTGAAAATCCATTTGGCCTTACCTGGCTTCAAGTTCAGTTCATAGCGACCAATCCCTCCCGAACCTCGTAGCAAATACCTCCCGAAAGCACCAGAGCTGCTGAATTGAATTCTTTTCCTTGTCGAGAAATCCTGCTTCTTCATTCTCACAGGATTGTTTCTCTATGTCGCCCTTGTAATGAGCACCTCTGCTTCTTGACCTTCGTTCGTTCTCTTGACCCGTCCATTTCCTTTTCTCTATTATTCAATTTACCAGTTCCGGCCAATACGCATGCGATACGAGGTCGTAGTTCGGGCACAGCTCCTATTTTAGCGGATCCTCGCAGCTCGACCGATCACAGCGTGTAGCCCCAGAAAAAGAAGCCACGCATCCTTCTTCGATTCTCTCCTCGAACTTTTTCACATCGCGGCTTCGACACACTGGGATCACCGGCATAGTATCCCATATTCGAACCTCAACATGGCGAAAGCCACCACAGCAAAGCCCAAGGGCGCCTCTACTACGGCAGCCCCCCGGGCCAAGCTCCAGGCTGTGAAGAAACACGACGACTACACCTCCGAAGGTGTCGACGACAATGACGTTTTCCTGCTGCCCATCTCGGACTACCAGGTCATGACCGTGGTTACCATTCTCGGTGCCATTGTGCGACTGTTCCGCATCTACCAGCCCACCAGCGTCGTCTTCGACGAGGTGCAGTAAGTTTTTTCCCTAGATGGCCTCCCCTGTTTGCCTGCTGCTAGCTTTACCGAAGGCTAACCATGCGTTTGCACCCAACAGTTTCGGTGGTTTCGCTTCCAAGTATATCAAGGGCCGCTTCTTCATGGACGTACATCCCCCATTGGCTAAGATGCTGATCGCCCTCTTCGGTTGGCTCGCCGGTTTCAACGGAGACTTCGATTTCAAGGACATTGGCAAGGATTACCTCGAGCCCGGCGTTCCTTACGTGGCCATGAGAATGTTCCCTGCTATCTGCGGTATTCTGCTGGTTCCCACCATGTTCTTGACCCTCAAGGCCGTTGGCTGCCGTACGGCCACTGCTGCCTTGGGTTCCTCTTTGATCATCTTCGAGAACGGTCTCCTTACCCAGGCCCGACTGATCCTTCTCGATTCGCCCCTGGTCATTGCCACTGCTTTCACGGCCCTGGCGTTCACATCTTTCACGAACCAGCATGAGCAGGGCCCTTCCAAGGCCTTCAGCGCCGCCTGGTGGTTTTGGCTTGTCATGACTGGACTGGGCTTGGGTGTCACCGTCAGCATCAAGTGGGTCGGTCTGTTCACGATCGCTTGGGTTGGGTCTTTGACCCTGATCCAGCTCTGGGTCCTCCTGGGCGACACCAAGACCGTGACGATGAGGATCTTTGCTAAGCACTTCATGGCACGCACTTTCTGCCTTGTCATCATCCCGGTTACCTTCTATATGGCCATGTTTGCCATCCACTTCCTGTGCTTGACGAACCCCGGCGAGGGAGACGGTTTCATGAGCTCCGAATTTCAAGCAACCCTGAACAACAAGGGCATGCAAGATGTGCCGGTCGACGTCGCTTTCGGTAGTCGGCTGTCCATCCGCCATGTCAACACACAGGGCGGATACCTGCACTCTCATCCCCTCATGTACCCCACGGGCAGTCAGCAGCAGCAGATCACTCTGTATCCCCACAAGGACGAGAACAATGTTTGGCTCATGGAGAACCAGACCCAGCCTTTGGACAGCAAGGGCGAGGCCATCAACGGCACAGCTGCTTGGGATAACCTGCCGGAGATGCAGTACATCAAGAACGGTGATGTGATCCGGATGTACCATCTGCAGACCCACCGACGCCTCCACTCGCACGATGTCCGACCCCCGGTTTCTGAGGCTGAGTGGCAGAATGAGGTTTCTGCCTACGGCTATGAAGGTTTCCCTGGCGATGCCAACGATCTGTTCCGCGTCGAAATTGTCAAGAAGCAGTCGTCTGGTGCTCTTGCCAAAGAGCGACTTCGAACGATCCAAACCAAATTCAGACTTGTCCATGTCATGACCGGCTGCGTGCTGTTCTCGCACAAGGTTAAGCTTCCTGATTGGGCTTCGGAGCAACAGGAAGTCACATGCGCCAAGGGTGGTACTCTGCCCAACAGCGTTTGGTATGTCGAGTATAACGAGCATCCTCAACTCGGTGCCGATGCCGAAAAGGTCAACTACGAACAACCCGGATTTTTCGGCAAATTCTGGGAGCTCCAGAGCGTCATGTGGAAGACGAATGCTGGCCTGGTCGAATCGCATGCTTGGGATTCCCGGCCCTCCTCGTGGCCGATCCTTCGCCGCGGTATCAACTTCTGGGGCAAGGACCACCGTCAAATCTACCTTGTTGGAAACCCCGTGGTCTGGTATACCAGTACCCTTGCCGTCGTGGTCTACGTGCTCTTCAAGGGAATCGCTGTGCTCCGATGGCAGCGTAGCTGCGGCGACTACAACAACACGGTCTTCAAGCGATTTGACTACGAGATTGGCACTGCGGTACTGGGCTGGGCCTTCCATTACTTCCCCTTCTACCTGATGCAGCGCCAGCTTTTCTTGCATCACTACTTCCCCGCATTGTACTTCGCTGTCATGGCTTTCTGCCAAATCTACGACTTCGCCACTGCCCGTCTTCCCGTTCCCGGTGTTCGTGAGAACCCCATCATCAACAAGGCCGGCGCTGTTGCTATGTTGGCCCTCAGCGCCGTCGTGTTCGCCTTGCTTTCGCCTCTTGCATACGGTAATGCCTGGACCAAGAACGAATGCAACCGTGTGAAGCTGTTCGGCACGTGGGATTGGGACTGCAATACTTTCCTTGATAGCGTGAGTGTTCCTACCCATGGCCTTCCCGTGAGAGGTTGAAGGATGAACGTGAGATGAGTGGGCTCCACTTGGTGGAAGCGGCCTCTGTTGGAAGATCTCTTGTCTGGAATCAGCAACTATGTTGGGTACATGTAGACTAATGACACCCCTTTAATAGTATGATGCCTACGACCAGCTTGCCCAGGCTCGTGTCAACACCGCTCAAACGTCTCAGCCCGTTGTAGAGAATCAGGCACCCCCGCCACCGGTTCAACAGCAGCAGCAGCCACCAGCACAGCAGCCGGATTCCCCAAACGGGGGAGAGGGCGCCGCGGGAATCTCCGGGGCGCCCGCGTTCGAGCCCCAGGGCCAGAAGGTCATCGGCCGCGAAGAGAAGATCGAGTACAGGGATCAAGATGGCAATTTGCTGGACGCCGAGCAGGTGAAGGCGCTCGAAGGGAAGGTCGAATTCAAAACAAGGTACGAGACGCGGACGCGCGTCGTCGACGCCGCGGGTCAAGAGGTTGAGTCTCCTCCCGAGATGGCCGACCAGGGTGTTGCCCCGCCTCACCCTGATGTCGAGGGCGCCGAGAGCAGCACCAAGCAGCTCAAGCAGGATGAGCCCATCCCGGCCGAAGAGGTTGTCAAGAGCAAGGACGGCGAGAAGGAGGCCGAGAAGGAGAAGCCCAAGCCGGCGAGCGAGGGCAACGAGGCTACGGCTGCTAGCTCTTAAGTTCGATAGACAGCATCCTGTTGGCAAAAAACATGGTGGGGGAGTGTGGCTTCCATATGTATGAGTATTACTAGCTATGGTCAATTGTGATCTATCCATTCTAATGAGCACTCTGGGACCAAACTAAGGGGCGAAGGAGAGGGGCACCTCTTCAGCAGCCAATTTAGCATTGATCATGCTACCAATGATGGGGACGTGTGCTGAATTGACTCTAGCCTACTCTTGAATTTCCTTAATGAAGTGCTATTGTTCTAACCAAATGTGTACTTGCTTAAGTGTCTGCGCTCGTGTAAGGGGCATGGCGAGGCCCAAATCCCAATATGCCGGGGCAAGCCGCACCGCACCGCACGCTAAGTTGAACTAAACGCAGAAATGTGGTTGTTGCTTACATGGTACTGGGCCCAGTCACGAATTTCTAAATAACATCGTGTGATGGCTATTTGACTTTTGGAGGATACAGCTATGCTCGGTAATATACGTGCTTGCTCCAGGTCACGGATGACAAGTCCAAGCCTTGTCTGGTCTTCGTCTTCCACCTCATCCACGTTAGATTGACCACGGATGACTCCTCAGTAACCCCTAGCCTACGGAATGCTCGAATGCCAATCGAGGGTAGCAGTCCCAGGGCCGTATGAGGTGAAGGGTTGGCCGGTCCGCTAGCCTGTAAAAGTCCCGGGGCCTGTCCGACTGTTGTCCATGGTGGAAGACAACCTCAACTCCATGTCCAAGTAAGGCAGTTAGTTTCCTTCTTTTCTCCACTTCCCCTTCCCCTCCCCTACCTTCCCCTTTCCGGTGGCTCCTCATCAGTCAGTCCGTCGGTTGCTTGGTTCAGCGGCTCTCGATCTTGGACAAGACCTGTCCGCGGACGTAGGGCGGCGGGACCTCGCCGACGCCGCCGACCATGAGCTCCTCGCGCGTCTCGACCTGGGCGTAGTCGGGCAGGGCGTTATCCGGGCTGGCCTCGTTCCAGGTCCCCAGCAGGTCCTCGGGCGGCATGCGCAGCTCCTCGGTCAGCTGGGCGAAGCGGGCCGAGTACTCGCGCAGGACGTCCTCGCCCTCGCCCAGCCACTCGGTGAGCTGGTCCCGCCGCTGCTGCACCTCCTCCCGGGTCGACGTCGAGCCGTACGCCGTCACCGAGTTGGGACCCCCCGTGTACGGCGGCACGTCCGAGGCCGAGTAGGCGGGCAGCTCGGGGTCCGTGGCGGTGGCTGGTTGTTGTGGTTGTGTTTGTTGTTGATCTGGTGGGGGCCCGTAGGGGTCTGCGGGGGTTTGGCTCGTGTGGCCGTACCGCTGCAGCCAGAGGTTGTGTTCACGCAGGGCGGCGCGCAGTTGGTCCAGCTCCGAGGCGAGGCTGGGGATCAGGCGGCGCAAGTCGTTGTAGGCTGAGCGCGACTCGGACTGGTCGGCGCTTTCGCCTGACGGGGCGTTGGACGGACCTGACGCCATCTTGCTCCCCTCTTCCAAATTTTGGGTACTCCCTTTCCAAATGGCAACTGAAGAACGGATGGCTGCAAAAGCTCCTGGCTATGGGATACGATAGGTATAGACTTTTATTGTTTGAAGTTGGGTATTAATCGACTGGAGTTTGGCATCAGTCGGGTCCTAAAGAATCCAGATAATCGACTATCCATCACGTGGAAATCCGTATCAGTAAGCGGGCAGTCAGTCAGTGGGGCTGGCCAAGTACCAAATACGGCCACGCTGCACCTGCACCTGCCACCACAACGCCCCTGCATGCAACCCTTGAATCATGAACTGCATATGCACAACTGGATACCGTCAAGGGCACTCACGTACTACAAAAACGGACAGCAAGTATGGATGCCATGTGTGTATATTACATTACTAATTTCTATCATGTGTCGCATTCATTCATCTCCCCACATGTACCCGGCCTGTCTTTGGTGACGAGAACGCACTGCAAAGCTTTGCTCAGTCGTGGAGATGCAGGCACTGGGTTCACCGCCTCGTACCTTCTTTCTCTAGAAAATGTTACCCATTTTCTTCTTCTCACCGGACTGGAGCTTCTTGACGTTGATATTCTTCCAGATGAACACAGCTGCAACCAGCAGAGGAATAAGAGAGGCGCCCACAATCACCATGAGTCGCATCACCACGCCATAAGCCGCGATGACAGCATCACGAATCGGGGTCCCGATGGGCTCCGCCATCTGCAGAGTGATGTCGCCGTATATGGTCGCCGCCTGGTCCTTGGCGTAGTCGGGCAGGAATTCGAGCAGCTTGCTCGGCAAGATGTTGGTCCAGATGCCGCCCGCAATGGCATAGCCGATGCTGGATCCGACGGCTCCGAACAAGCCGTAGATGGCAATGGCCACGGCCACGTTCTCGTGTCCTACGGACGCCATGAGAGCGAGCTGCGACATGGTGGTGAGCATACCCGTGGAGAAGCCAACGAAAATTTGGCACATGGTGAGATAGCCGACGTAGGCCCCGGGCACCCGGAAGTGGATGATCAGAGCTGTTCCGAGCACGTAAATGGGGATTGCCGCCATTGCCGGCCACTTTACATGGCCATTGTACCGAATGAACCTTCAGAGAGTTAGTACGGCTTGACTGGATTGTCTGTATCGGGTATTGCTCGACTTACAGTGCGATGAAGGGACCGGTGAAGTAGGAGGTAAGCGAGTACGCGTTGAGCACGTAGTTGGAGATGCTGATGCTCAGGCCGTTGACAACCTGGAGGTACGAGCCGTAGTAGGCGTCCCAGACACTGGAACCGACAGCTCATTAGTATGCATTCCAGAAGATGAACGCAGGGATGACTTACAAGGTCGACAGGAACACGATGAAGTATGTCATGGCCGCGCCGAGCACGGTTCGGTCCTTGAGGAGCTCGAAGGGGAAAAACTGGACGGGCGCGAAGTACTTCTCCCAGACTACAAAGGCAGCGAGCGAAACCACACCCATGACGATCATGACAATGATGCTGGCACTCTCCCAGGAATGTGTGGCGGACGAGACGAGACTGAAGGGGAGCGTGATGAGGGTGAAACCCGCCGTGATGAGTATCGCACCAAGCACTGTGATCATGTCAGTCAACTGTTGGGTCTATTGTACGGCAGCGACATCGAAAGCGATGTTGCTGCAGTGGCTCCCAACAAGCGGCCAACTTACCGTCAAAGTCGATGATGTAGAACTTCGCCGACTCCAGCCGTGTGCGCCCAGATTTGGGACGGATCAGGCCCAGCTTCTTCGCCTTTCGCTCGTGGAAGTACAGGACACCGACCACGGGTGCAGAGAAGACGAGCAGGATGATGAGGAAGGCGGCGAACGCCCATCGGAAGTTGGCCCTGTAGTAGAAGAGCTCGGCGATGACGGGGCCGGCGAAGGTGGTGCAGAGGTTGGGCGTCGAGTTGATGGTGAAGATGATCATGCGGTTCCGCAGCGAGGTGATGTCGGCGACGAAGACCTCGATGATGAAGCTGAGGGCGACGTTGCCGACCCAGTAGAAGACCTGGGCGGCCGCGTAGGTCTCGACGTTCTGGCAGGTGGCCTTCATGATCATGCCGACGGTGATGAGGAGGAGCGCGCCGATGAAGCCCTCCATGCGGCCCCGGATGTCGATGATCTTGCCAATGCTGAGGGTCACGACACCGCCGATGATGCGGGCGGCGATGCTGATGACGGCAAGGAGGCCGTGTTGGTCGAACGAACTCGTGATGTAGGGGCTCAGGGCGCCCTCGACGGCGCCCAGCATCGCGGCGACGAAACTAACAAGCCATAGGCTATACAAGAAAGGGGGAGTCGTCAGTCAGTGCACGTCCAAGAGGGGTACCGATTGGTATTCGAGTAGTCGTCGCGTTAACTCACAGAACGAAGGTAGACCACAGGGCCTTCTTGGACCAGACAGAAGTGATGGCCTCGACGCGCTTCACACCCTGGGCATGTGTCGAGCTGTCGTCCGACTCGGACTTCGCATCTGTGCCTTCATTTACCACGTGAGCGGGCGTTTTGTCTTCGGCAGCACGCTTTTCCAAGTCGTACGGCTCGGACGAGAAAACTCCGGGAGGGGATGCCATCGTAGTAAGTCCTAACTGCGGAGGGCAGGCAATGGTAGGAAGCAGGACAGAGAGCTGGAGCGCGGTAAGGATCGACAAGAGAGAACAGGAACAGGCCATCTAGGGTGCGACCGAGCCCGTCCTCTATATGTGCCTCATGCAGAGTAGGGGGGCCAAGCCCATCCACCCGAGGTCGGCCAAGACGTCGTATGGGAGGGGAGGGGAGACGGGAATCCCAAATGGTCGGGACCGGCACCATCGCCAGGCCACCCATGATGCATGCATCGGGCGACCTGGTGCAAATTCTTCCTTGCTACCTAGACCTATCTGGCTGCTCTTTTTGCCGCAGCTGACGAGGTTGGCCGGGCCCTGTCCGTTTCGGGCAAGCCAGCCCAGGCAAGTCTGCAGGTTTTTGCGACGGGGGGGAGAAGTTTTGGAGGTGCAATACGCCGAGGCCAGGGCCCGCCAAGAGGTCCCAGTCGTGCTCCGGGCCCTCTTGGTTGGGAATGGCCATCGAATGAGCTGATTTTATCTGATGATCAGATAAGATGGCAGCGGGGACGGTGCATGGACTAGCCCTGCTAGCTCGTGCAGGGATGCGCATGAATGGTGCGGTTCGCGCTCAGAGGCTTTGATTTGGGGATCCATCCCACGGAACCAACCGGCACGCCTGTTCTCGCCCCCTCGCCTGTTCACTCTAGATCTCTACTAGAGCACTCACGTACGGAAACGGGAAGGTAGCTTACACGACAAACGCTGCCCGAGGGCCCAGAGAGCTACCCTTGCTTGGCAGCTATGTAGTAATAGGGTCGGGCCTGGTTTCCGTAAGGGTCTGGTAGCGTTGCCGTCACCGGCCTTGGCGGGCACGAGCTTCGGATCAGATAACTCAATTGAGATCTAATCAATCATAGCGCCCTCCCTCCTTCACCGGCCTGGGCCGCTTTCTTGAGGCTGTGAGGCTAAACGCGGGATGGGTTTCTCAACTGTCGACTTGAGATGTTTTGCTGCAATACACAGTCAACGTTGTACTTTTGCCATCGGCACGCGAGGAATGGGAAGGCCACATGTCCAAGAAAGATTAGGAATGAGCCAGGAGAAGACACTGGCTAAGCCGGCTTTAGATTGAGGTGGTCACAGGGTCTGAGCATTGTTTTAACCGTCAATAAGACGGTTTTGGGGGAAGTCGCCGTCGACAGGAGTGATTTTCGACTCCATGCTGGCTGAATGAGTCAAAGGACAAGGGTATAACTGCACCTCACAGGTGCATGCCATAGCCCCGAAAGTATATTGGCGATGACCACCCATCTCTCCCACACCATACCTACTCCTCCAAGGTGGTACTTGACTGTTCGGGAAGGTTTACTTACGTTGACCGGCAAAGTGGCTTTGACAGCAGAAATGAATATGTCGGCTGCAGCCTGGAGCTTGTGCGACTAACCAAAGTACACGCTCCAGCGTCAGTTTACCGGGTATTGAACTTTCACTGGCAGTGATCAGAATGTCTTACCTATCATAAATGTGCATATGAAGTTGTACAGGGACAATTCCCCGTCCCGTAGATATGCATTTGCTAGCCAGCCCGGCCTTATCTGTAACGGGATTCTGATGACCGCTACACCAGAAACATGCATTGAAACCACTTAGCTACCCAAACTGGCATTCGTGCTCTAGATTATTCGTCTACCTTGCATTCCTTAAATATCGGGGGATATTTTAGGTCTGATAGATCTCAAGGTCCAACAAAAGACCGTATAAGCCTAGTCTCTCGACATAACCTCCGCTTGGGTAACATTCACAAATGGAACTAAACTGCCAACGATCGATAAATGTATAACAACCTAGACGAAAATCGGCCGTTTAGGGGGAGTGGGGGTTGGCAGTACTGGCCAGAAGCACAGTTGGGCGCCAATAACCTATCCCCAAAGCCCCCTAGGGGCTACCCCTTCCGATAATATTTGATTGGTGATCGTGTCCGATCACTACCTTGATCAATGTCGGATGGGCCATAACACACCATTTTTAGGACCACTGAAGTATCGATGCACAGCCTTCTCAGTTGTTATGAAAACGTATTTAGCACTGCTCCCAATGTAGCATACAAACAATGCCGATCATGTTGATCTCGCCCCTGCATTGTTACTGGTGTCTAACATGGTCTCGTCGACTTCTATTGGGCAGGCTTGCTTCACCGAACTTGGTGGTCGCACGTTGTGAGAGGAGTGGAAAGCTATGAGCAGGCTACGCGCGGGCTGGGTTTAAAAGGCCGAATGAAAATTTGGTGTGCGACACTAGAAGCCGTTGTATATACCTTAAGCGGAGTTCCTGTGCTGCTTGAACCGACCTGAAAGCAGGGCGGTATTTAGGTAGTCTGCCTAGGCATGGAGTTGTGGCACGATACACAGTAGGTAGGCCCAGAGAAATTTCGGCAAGTCGGCGCTTACCATCTTGCATCATCTTGGCTCGGCGGCTACAAGTATATGGTCAAGGTACTTAAAAGTATTCCAGCTATATTCAATGCTCATGACCGTCGAGTACGCTTTTCGCTGATCTCTCACGATACCCGCAAAGCTACTGCTACCAACAGAAAATGGATTCGGCTCAAA
Source organism: Apiospora marii (assembly GCF_038362585.1). Classification (NCBI taxonomy): domain Eukaryota; kingdom Fungi; phylum Ascomycota; class Sordariomycetes; order Amphisphaeriales; family Apiosporaceae; genus Apiospora; species Apiospora marii. Next base: position 2,724,629 of record NW_027117379.1, read on the forward strand.
GATATCTCGATAATCAGCCTCTTCCAGATACCGGCGATGAGTCCTTGACGCAACGATCTACCGCATCGGTTTCGCCCGCGAGCCGTATCGGGCCCGATCCTCTCCAGGGGCAACCAATCGAATCAAGCATTAGCCAGGATCAAGCGAACGACATTGATTTCACCAGAACTAAGCATGGTGAATCCAAGCAGTCGGCAAAGTGGACCCCATTCTTCCTCTCGAAACTCTTTCTCATCCCCTTCACCCTTGCATTGGCCGCTTTCGCCACGGCGCTTATCGTACTGAGGCATGCTTCGGTAAAGAACCAAGGTTTTCCACTTACCACAAATAACCATTACATGTGGACGTATGCCCCTACAGCAGTGCTCGTGTTTGTAGTCAGCGGATGGCAGCAGATCGAGTACTGGTGTAAACTGCTCCAGCCATGGAAAGAGTTGTGGAACGGACCGGCGACTGCTCCCAACAGTGTCCTCCTGGATTACGTCTCGCCCAATGTCTTCTCGAGTGTCTGGAGAGCCGGGAAGCTGAGGCATATCTCGGTCTTGGTCGCGCTGATGGGTGGCCCAATCCTCAGACTCGTCATCGTCGCATCGACCGGTCTCCTCCATCCTATTCCTGCCTCCACTCCTATGCAAAACGTCACTCTGGAGGCTCTGTCCAGTTTCAATAGCACCCGCAATATCTACGCTTACCATAGCCTCGCAGAGTCTGCCTTTGATTACGGGGCTTACGCCTTGATTGCACAGAACCTGACGCTTCCCGACGGTCTCCAACCCAATCTGGCCTTTCAGCGGTTTACCTTGCCGGAGAACACGACACTAAACAACACCGAGTCAATCATCCAAGCCGCCGTGGACGTCTTCCTTCCCCAGTTCCACTGTGTGAGTGCGATAGTCTCCCCGTTCAACTTGACTTGGAGGCCTGGAGCCTTCGACGCGCCTAGTGTGAGGTTTTATCTCAACAGTACGGTTTCTTGGCCAAGCTGCCTCCCATCTACAAACAACGAACTTTGCCATACCTTTTTCTTTGAGCACTCTAGTTGGGATGACTCGGGCACTTTCTCTCCCCGTCAGCTTTATGGTCAAACAACCCGGATAGGTTGTGCAGCTACTGCCGATGACAGTACTGGCCTTGGAGGAGGTCGTGACGACGTTGTCGAGGACTTGGGGCTTCTCTCCATACTGGACGTGAGATACAATCAGACGTCAGTTGCCGGGGCATCTATACAAGCAGAAAAGAACAAGGTTACAGGCCTATGGGGAATCCAGGTCATTGGTGTCACTGCGGCCGTGTGCAATGCAACATACACGATGGGGAAGGCACAAGTTTCGTACAACTTCACTCAGGGGTTTCCAAAATCCAATGTCGACACACCCAACATTAAGATTACCAATAAGTCCATCGATGGATTCTCGACAACAGAGTTCTCGAAAAGGCTGTTTGGCAACCTGGATGCGGCAAGGCATATGACCGGTGACTATCTGTCGAACAGTATGGACGAGTCGGCGCCCAATCCGTTCTGGACAATGATGGCAATTATTAACGGCAACTCATCATCTTACGAGACCTTCGTGGGAAACCCCCTCAAGATTCTAGGGGCAGCACCGGTTGTAATGGGCTACCTCGCCGGGCAAATCGTAGACTACTTTGCTACTGTCGAAACATCTCTCCCATTGGAGGGGGAGATTGGTTTCCCCGAGACGCGGCTCATCATCGACGGGCTTTCTTTCTACATGATGCTCTGCGGCCTCCTTCTGGCTGTCGTTGGGAGTATCATCATACTATTCAACCATCCCCACGACGTGGTGCCTTGCCATGTTGGAACCCTGAGCGGAAGTGGGGTAATCTTGTCCCGGAGCAAGGGGTTCCAGAGAGTGCTTAGGAGCTGTATGGGAGCCAAGTTCAAGTCCTTGTTACAGAACTATACGTTCATCTCAGAGGCATCAAACGCCGATGATGTGGCACTCGTCATTCGCACACGGGATAAATCTCCAAACGAGCTCATCAACGTTGACGATGAAACTGTCACCGAGAATTCGCCGCGTCGCTGGTGGTGGCCTTTGATCCTCAGGCCGGAAGCTTTCGTTGCTGTTACCCTGGTTCCGGCCGCGCTCATCGTCGCACTAGAGATACTTCAACACCTGTCCGCCCGGCCAAATGGGATTGCGACTAGTATCAATCCGGAGGGTTACCTGGTCACTTTCGGTACACGCATTCTCCAATCACTCGTTTTCACCATTGTATCATTGCTCTACGACTCCTTGTCGTTCAACATTCTCCTGTTTGCCCCAATTTGCCGTCTTCGGAAACAGGCCACCACAGCCTCGACAACCCTCGATGAATGCTTGCTTGACAAGATTGCGCCACATGCATTATACATCGCATTGCGCCATCGGCATTGGGCTGCTGCATTATCGGTCCTCGCCAGCTTCGTTGGAGCCTTGTCTCCAATATTCATATCTGGTCTTTACAAGTTTGAGATGGTTCCTGGCCCATTATCGATGACTGCAGAGAGAGCGGATGCGTTTGATCCAGCGTGGCCTGACAGCTTAAGCCACGACGGCGGCGCTGCGGTGCTACTTACTTCCTTCGAGATGCTAAACCTCTCCTTCCCCAGTCTTACGAACGAAGAATTTGCATTGCCGCGCCTGCAGTTATCGGAACCAGAAGTAGGAAGGGTCCGGGATTCATCGAATCCAGTCATATCGCTGCAGTTACCGGCGTTGAGAGGTGACCTGAGCTGTACGACTGCAGAAGTGAAGTTGAACGGCAGCGATGAGTATTTGTCGATCAACGGCTCATGGCGGACCCCGCTAGGCTGTGAAAGTGCTGCGCCACTGATTGAATGGAATCTGAAGTTGCAAAACGATCTGCCATTGAGAGCCACTGAGGAGTGGGTAGGACAGATGCAGGACCTGCATGTCCAATTCCCTCCTGGCGATGTTCGTGGCTCAGGGTAACGAAACATGGCATTCACCCAAGACAACCCACCCGGCTGTCCCACGCTCGCCTTCACGTTTGGGAAATACTCCCCCAAATCTGCTTTGGATGATCAGCCGACTAGAGCCAACATGAGCGACTTCACAACCATGGTATGCACACAGCTGATGACAGAAGTCAGGGTCGAGGTCAACATAAACATTCCTGAGCAAAGGCTCGTCTCAGCTGTCCCCGACGAGTCCACCGTGAGATACCTACCCAGTGGACCCAATGGGCAGACGGCCTTTCCCTACCGGCCCCAGGTGCACTTCGACCTCGAGGTGGCAATCTGGGACGGCGACTTTCAATTCGGAGGATTTGGCTCAGCTGACATTGTGACGTATTATGAAGATCCGAATATTGTACTGGACAAATTCTTCGCTTTGATGCTGCATCCCAACAACAGCGTTCGCCCAGAGGAACTGTTGGGGTCTCGGAATCAAGGCCGCCTCCAGAAGGAGATTCTATCCGTATATAGACGCTACATGGCACAAGTCGCATCAGCCAAGATGAGGGTTCCGATGAATGCCTCCTCGAAGCCCGAGACATTTGCCGCGACTTGGATCAACCCGAACCGGGGAGTTTTGCGGCAGAACATGGTTTCCAAGATCGTGTTGCAGGCCCTTCTGGCCGTTATGTTTGCAAGCGGCATCTCGGCGTACCTTCTGATAGACACGAAAACCGTGCTGCAGCGGAACCCATGCACCATCGCCGGGATGGCGACTTTGCTGGTCGACAGCGCCATCTGCAATGGTCAGCTCGCGGGCGGGATGCCACAGGACGCAGAGTCTGTCCACAGTCCTGTTTGGGGCTCCCTGGCTTTCAGCTTGGGTTGGTGGGAGGATGAACTTGACCAAGAACGGCGCTATGGGGTAGATGTAGGGCAGGCTTGCCGGACGGAAACCGAGGAGTCAACATGAAGACTTAGACACTGTGGACGGGATGGAGCATGGAGCATTGTATACCTAGCCCTGTCTGCCTGGTGGATAGTGTTGCCTGCTTGCTATGAGGCCCACCGGACCCATAAACAGGACCCCTGCTTCTCGTCAGATCAGGCTTCCGTCCTTCTCTTTTAATTCTCCCATACCACGAAGCTCTCTACTTAAACCTGTGAGTATGTACTCTTGTGTGCCTTATCTTGACTACGCTTCCTTCCACGTTCGCTTCCTCACTTCAGCTACTCACAAGGCCACCATCTTGTGTAAACTCCCACCTTACGAACCATAGCAGTCGGTAATGGGCGAGTTTGGAGGCACGCCAAGCTAGCCATGGATCGAATCCCAACAGAGACCAAGCTGGCAATCGTGCGCCTGCTTATCCAAGACTCCCCAGAATCGGCCTGTGTATACGCCACCGTATCACGAGAATGGCAAGCGTTTTTTGAGCCCACGACATTTTCGTCGCTCAACTTGAACCAGGAATGCCTCCATCAAGCAAGGGAAACGCTAACTCCCGCGAGGCAAGCCTATATCCGACAGATCCACTTCACCGCGCTGCTGCCTGGCTATGATAATCACCGCAAGCCGGAAACCGAGGTAGAAAAGAAGCAGAACAACGAGGTCTTCTCTGATGCTGTGGCCCGTCTCATGGAGCTCCTGAGTGCATGGTCCTCGGCCCACGGTGAGGTCGAACTGGAGCTGAGCGCGGCTTGCGCAATCGACTTGCAAGATATGAAGCCTGGCGGGAGCATTTTGCTACCCCACCTCCGAGAGCGCCGGAAACGATGCATTGCATCCTACGTCAAGCTGAATGAAGGTCTATATCACCACGTTCCGGAGGTAACCTGGATCAGCAAGTTCACTTGTGCGGACCCCTCTTTGTACAAACGTCGGCTCGTCCCAAAGACCTGCTGCGAGATTGCCAGCCGGTTTCCCCATCTACGCACCATCGACTGGAACTTGGCAGATGGCAGTCATGATCATGAGGTCCGTCTGCAGCTACGTAATGACTTTGCCACCGGGCTCTCTGCATTGATACCTGAGACGGTTCGAGGCCTCAAACTCGGCTACCAAGGAGGCTCAGGGATCGAGCGTTTCTTCGACGAACAAGACCCGCGGATCTGCCCAGGGGCAGCACGGGGTCACCTCAGTGTGGCCTTGGGTAAACTCTCGATGCAGCTGGAGACCATCACACTCCACATGACCGCCATCGGCAGTGAGCTTCTGTGGGACCCAGACCTCCATCACGAAAATCACCAGCGCCGTTGGCCCCTTTTGCGCGAAATTGAGCTTGAGTTTGGTTGCCAGACACCCCAGGGAGAGTATCTCCTCGACTGCAGCCCCTCAGACGATGGGGTCACCGGTCCGCCGCAGGATCTCGAGAGGTTCATTCCCATCCCCGCTGCGCTGAAGCCCTACCACATCAATTTTGCACGCGCTGCGCGACGCATGCCCAACCTGAGACATTTCACCGCAAACTGCGGATGTGTTGTGTCTGCTGGGTTTGCTTATACCGTTCAGCCTGGAGGCGCTTCAGACCGAGACTCGAGGACGGCGGAGTTGTATTATGGAAGCGCACGAGCGAGTGAATGTATAGCAAATGAGATACAGGAGGAGTGGTGGCAAACCGCTGAGTCACATCTTAAGAAAGGAGATAAGTTTATTTTTAAAGTCGACGATTACGGTTTTAATATAAAGGGAGGGGAAAATAAAGTAATAGAGAGAATTTTTAAATCGATATAAAAAAGATTATTTATTAATATAAGATTAATTAATTAAAAAAGTAAATAAAGAGAAGTATACTTAATTAAGTTAAGCTTTAAAAGAGTTAGCTCTCTATTTAATTAATAGGATTATAATATAGTTATAAGTTATAATTATTTTATTTTTTATAAATTAAACTAAAATAAAATAAAATAAATATTTCTTAAAAAATAAAGTTAATTTATTATTAATATTTATATTAAAAATAAATTATTTATTTTTAATATTTTTATTTTTTATTATAGAATAAATTATAAAAATATTATAAATTATTTAATTATAAAATAATTAATAAATATTTAATTAAAAATAATATATATATTTTATTAATATATTTTTTAATATTAAAAATATTAATTTATTATTTATATAAAAAATAAATTTATATAAAATTTATTACTTTTTATAATAAATTAAATTAAAAAAATATATAAATTAATTTTATTTAAATTTTTTTTCTAATATATATTATATATAGTCAATATAAATAGTATAGAATAAATAGATAGTAATATAAATTAATAATAACTCTATATTAAAATAAATAAATATTTTAAATAATAAAATTAAAAAAAAATTAAATTATTAATAATAATAAATAATAAATATTAAACCCCCTTTCTATTATAACCCTTAATTGTAATTATTTATTATCCTTTATAATATAAGATTTAAAATAAACCCGAGGTTTATAATAATATTATATTTAATTATTAAAAAAGGAATTATTATATTTATTTATATTATATAGGTTTAAAATTTATTAGAGATTATTTATATTAAATAATAAAGTTTTTAAAATTAACGTATATAAATACCGATTTTATATAAATTTTTAAAAAGAATTTTCGAAAATAAGTATAAATTCTTATAATAAACGTTCTTTAAAATTTATAATTAATTTCTCCTTTTTATTATATATATATATATATATATTATTATTTATTACTTTAATCCTTTATATATTATTAAATATATATATAATTATTAAATTTTAATATTTATTTATATATATTATAATAAATATTAATAATAATAATAATATTATATTATATATATTTATAAAGAATATTTTTAATAATTTTAAATAAATTATTTTATTAATTTATAAAAATTAAAATATTTTAATATTTTTAAAGTTATTAATAATATAATATTTAAAAATTAAAATAAAAGATTATTTTTTATTTATATTTCTTTATTTATTATTAATAAAAAATAAAATTAAAAAACGAAAATAAAAAAATAATAATTAATTTTTTAATAACTTTAATAATAAATATTATATTTTTATAAAATTTAAAAAAAAACTATATAAATATAAAAAAAAAACATATTAATTTTAAATTATTATTTAAAAATTTATAATAATAATATAATAAAATAAATAATTTTAAAATATTAATAAATAAAAAATAAAAGAATTAAAATTAATAAATAATCTTTTAATATAATCTTTTTATATTTATAAAAAAAAATTAAATTTTGAAAATATATAATTATTATTATTAATATTAAAAGATACTTTATTATTATTTATTTAAATTTTTTTTATATTATTTAAATTAAATAATTTAAAAAGAATTATAAATATAAATTTCCTTTTAAATTTTAAAATAATATATTATTAATAATATTATTAAAATTAAATTATTTAAATTTTAATATATTATATTATATATTAAATAATATAATCTTTTTAAAATTATTAAAAATAATTTTTAATATATTTTAAATTTCTATAATAAAAAAATAATAATAATTTTTTAAAATAATTATATAAAATATTATTATAAACTTTAAATTTATTATAAATTTAATAATATAAAAAATAATAATAAAAAGGAATTAATATTTATTAATTATTATTATTAAAAATTAAAATTTTTTAATTTTATTATTTAAAATATTTATTTATTTAATTATAAAATTATTATTAATTTATATAATATTTTAAAATATAATATTAAAATTAAAATTAAATTTTTTAATAATTATATTTTTATATATTTAAAAAAGAATTATTTATATATATAATATAAATTTAATAATTTATATATAATTAATATTTAAATATATAAATATTAATTATATATAAATTATTTATAATAAAATCTTTAAAAATAAATATAAATTTATAATAAATATTTTTTAAAATTTAAAATTTATATTTCTTTTTTATTTTATATATATATATATATATATATTTAATACGTTATTTAATTTAAGATTAACGTATAAACCTTATTAATAAATTTATTAATAAATAAATATATTAATATTTTTAAAATATTAATATAATTTTAATATATTAATATTTTTAAAATATTAATATAATTTTAATATATTTTAAAATTCTTATTTTTTTAATATATTTATTTTAACCTATATATTTGGATTTATATATTAAATAATAATATTTTTTATAATTATTTATTATAAAAATCGAATTTTATATTATAATATTATAATAAATAAGAATTATTTTTATTAAATAGAGTTTTATCTAAAATTATTTTTTTATTTTAAAATTTTAATATAAATATATTAATTTTCTTAAATAATAATTATTTTAAATTATTTATTAATCCTTTAATTTTTATATATTTAAATATTAAAACTTTAATTTATAAAACTTAATTTTGCTTTTTATTCCTTTTTAAAAGTTATTTTCTTTTTATTTTTATATTTAATTTAATTATATATTTATTTATATAATTATTAAATAATAATTAAAAAGAAACTTTTAATTCTAATAATAATCTTAATTTTAATAATTAAAATAAGGATTTAATAAAATTATTAAAGTAATTATAAACCTAAAGAGTTATAATAATAATAAGAAATAAACGTAATAAATTTATTATATTATTAATAAAATTAATAATTTAAATATTTAAATAAATATTAAGTTTTAAATTAAAAAATAATTTAATTATAATAAAATACTTTAATATTATTATTATTATAAGTAATTTCCTTTAAAAATTACAATAAAATGAAAAATAGTTTAATATTAATGAATATTTTATTAATGTTATATTAAATAACCTTTAAAAAAAATTTATTTTTTAAAAAATTTAAATAAAAATAAACCTTAATTAATCCTTTAATTTAATAAATAATTAACGATTTATTATATATAATTTATAATTATTTCTATTATAATTTATTATTATTATAATTAAATTTACTTAATATTAAAAATAGAAATGTTTTAATAAAAAGAATAATATATATAAAAATATTAAGAATAAAAATAAAGATAATAAAAAATATTATTTATTTTATTAATATAAATAAAAAAAAATATAAATATATTAATAATATTTCTTTTTTAAAAAAAAATAATAAATTTAATAATATTTTAATTAATATTTAATTTATCCTTAATTTATTATAAATAATATAAAGTAATGAATAATTTTATTTTATATAATAAATGTATTATTAATTATATATTTATATATAATAGAACTAATAAAATTATATATTAATCTTTAATAATTTATTTATATTATTAAACTTATAAATATTATTATAAAATTTCTTTTATAAAAAATAAAATATTTAAAAATTTAAATTAATATTAAATTTTTAATATAATAAATAATAATTAAATTATAAAAATATTAATAAATAATATAAATAATATAAACTTTTATTAAAATATATAATGTATACTTTATTAAACCTATAATTAAAATAATTTTATATAAATTAACTTAAATAAATAAATAAATAAAGCTTTATTTAAACTTTATTAAATTTATATTTCTTTTATTTATTTTTATAAACCTTTTATTAAATGTTTATATTTAACAATATCTTTAAAATAATTTAAAGACTTTAATTTAATATTATATTAATCGTTTATTATAAATAATAATTAAAATAATAAACCGTTAATTATAAATTAAAAGGCTTTATTATAAAATTATATTTATATTTTTAACCTTTTAACCCTTTTTAAATTACTTACCCACCTTTTTATATATTAATAAAATAAATACTTAATTTTATTTAAAAAAAAAGAGTAATTCCCCTTTTTAATTATTTTTAATATTAATAATAAAATTAATATATATATAAATAATTATATTTATAGCGTTAATAAATTAATAATTAATAAAATAAAATAATAAAAATAATAATTTAAATTTTAAAGTATATATTAAAATAATTAATAAATTAAAATAATTAAAGCGATTACCTAAGCTTTTAAATATATAATAAAGCTTATATAAATTATTAATTTTAAACTCTCTTATATAAACTTAAATTTAAAAATCTCCTAATTTATTAAAATTATTATTAAAGATTTAATTAATATATTTAATTTAATCAATATTTAATATTATTAAATATTATTTTTTATAAATATAATTTAATTTAAATCTATTAAATAGCCGATTTTATAATAAAAAACTTAGATATTAACTTTTTATTAATAATACTTCTTAATAAAACTATTTAATTCATCTATTTTATTAAAGATATATCTTATTTACCGTTACATTTTAAATATACTTCTTTATTAATTTATTAAAAAATAGATCGAGTAATTTAAAATAAAGTAATAAAAGCGAACTATATTATTTACTTTATAAATTAGTTTATTAATAAATATTTATTTTAAATAACCTTTGAAAAAGCTATAAAATATATTATAACTTATTTATCTTTATTTTTAATATTTAAATAAATTCTATTACCTTTATTATTATAATATACTTTAATTTATAATATTTCTTTTAATTATAACTTTATTTAAAAAAATAAGACTATTTTTTAATATAAATAGTATATATATAATAACGAAATATTTAATAATAAATATTAATTAAATAATAATAATAATAATAATAAAGACTTATTATTATTAAAAAACCTATTAATATTTACCCTTTTTAAATTATTTAAAACCCTTTATAAATTAATATTTTAAAATTATATAAGAGTTATTTATTAAAATCGTTTTAAATATTAGTTAAAAGTATTCGAAACTTATTTAAAAGGTTTATTTTTATTTATAGAAAGTTTAATTAATAAACCGGAGGATAAAAATTAATAAACAAAACCTTAAGGAAATATTTTTAATTAAGTTAAAATTAGAATTAATAAAAGATTTAAAATTAAAGGATAGTATATTAACCGTGAACGATTTAGGAAGCTATAAGGATAATAGTGAAAATAGTTATTTACCTTAAAAACCCTTTTTTAATAATAATATATAAAATTGAATTAATAAAATAATCACGATTATAATTATAATAATTAATACTTTAAATAATACTTTAAGAAATTTCTTTTATTTAATAATAAACGTTAGTTAATTTATTTAATAAACCTTTAGTTTTAAATAATTAAACTATAATTAAAAACTAACTTTAATTAATTATTTTATATTTAATATTATTATTTAATATAATAAAAGCGATTATATAACGATTAAAATAAATATTTATTAATGAAATATATTTTTATCTATAATAATAATATATAATAATATTAATAATAATATATATAAAAAATATATTCTTTATTAACTTTAAATAATTATTAAAAAGAAATGTATAAATTTAATATAATTTATTTAATAATATAGTAAAACTTAAAATAAAAAGAGACCTTTAACTTTATCTATTAAAATTTAAAATAAAGTTTAAAATTTTAAAATTAAAAGTATTATAGAATTTATAAGAAATTAAGTTTATAATATTAATAGTTTTAAATAAAATTTCTCTTTATTTATAGATATTAAAGGTAATTTAAAATTATAAAGCTATATAAATAAATAAATTAATATAATATATTAATTTATTTAAATTTATTTCTTAATATATATTATATATAGTTTATATAAATAATAAGGAATAAGTATATAGTAATATAGATTAATAATAACTTTATATTAAAATAAATAAGTATTTTAAATAATAAAGTTAAAAAAAATTAAACTTTTAACAATAATAAATAATAAGTATTAAACCACCTTTCTACTATAACCCTTAATTATAACTATTTAACGAATAGTCTTTTAATGAATATATTACTATTAATTCACTATTAATTAATTATTATATAATTAATTAACTTATATACTTACTTTATTTAATTTATTATATAAAAAGTAATAAGTTTTATATAAATTTTGTTTTTAATATAAATAATAGATTAACGTCCTCTATAAGATAAATAATATATTAATTAAATCTAAAAAAATTATATTTAAATGTATAATAATTAATAATCTAATTAATATTAAATATAAATTTAAATTAATTTTTAAAATACTTAAATAAAAAAGTAATTATATATAAAAAATATTTATTATATAAATAAACGAATAATATATTATTTTTAAAGCTATAATCTTTAAAATCATAATTTTTATAAGGCGATACTATAAAACTTATTATTAAAACCTTAATTTAATAAAAAACTTTATTAACTTCTATAATAAACTTTATTAATTATAATAGAAAATTAGAAATAAATTATTAAAGAAGAAACGATAATAAATAAAATAATTATAATAAAAATAATTAAAATAAACTTTAATAATTAAATTTATTTTGAAAATAAAGTTATAACTCTTATAATTAAAATAGTAATAATCGTTTTAATAACCACTTACCTTTAAAAAGCTGTTATAACTTAATAAATTAATCTAACCTACCTTTATAAAAATGAAAATAAAGTTTTCGTAATTATAGCTATAGTTATTAATATCGGCGCTAAAAATAACCCTATTATTATATTTATTAATAATAGATTTAAAAATTAAATAGATTAATACATTTAATAATAATAATAACTATCTTGCAAAGGACGTTAATTTATTATTTATATTAAAAAGAAAATTTATATAAAACCTATTACTTTTTATATAATAGAATAAATTAAATAAATATATAAATTAATTAATTATATAATAATTGATTAATAATAAATCGATAATAATATATCTATTAAAGGATTATTTATTAATCTCAATTCCTTTATCTCTCGCTTATCAACATTTTGACGTTATTTATTTCGCTATCTCGTTCCGGTGAGTCTCCGAATAGCGATTAAGGATTAACGCGACTTTTTATTTTATATCTATATAACCTTTCTTTAACTTTATAAAAACGCGATATTCGTTATTAAAATCGCGAGATAATTGATCGTTATCTCTCCTAATTTCTTTTTTCACCTTTATCTCTTATTAAATAATAAAGAAAGAATATAAATATAAAATTATCTTTTATTTTAATTCTCGAAATATTATATTATTAACGGCTTTAACAATATCGGGATATATTAATTTTAATCGATTAATAAATTTAACGAAATATATTAATTTTAAGGTATTATAATATATAATTAATAAAGTAACCTCTTTGAAATTATTAAAGGTATCCTTTATGGGCGTGTACGATATAACGTTGTTATTAATATTAATATCTACTATAATATATATAAATAGGTATTAAGACTTAAATAATTATATATATATTTAATAATATATAAAAGATTAAAATTAAATAAAAGATAATAACGTATATATATATATATACGATAAAATAAAGAAATAAATTATAAGTCCTAAAAAATGTATATTACGAGAATTTATACCTACCTTTAAAAACTTTCTCCGAAAACCTATATAAAACCGGCATTTATATACGTTAGTTTTAAAAACTTTATTATTCGATACGAATAATCTCTAATAAATCTTAAACCTATATAATACGAACGAATAATTCCTTTCTCAATAATTAAATATAATATTATTATAAGCCCCGGGTTTACCTTAAACTCTATACTATAAAGGATAATAAATAGTTATAATTAAAGGTTATAATAAAAAGGGGGTTTAACATTTATTATCTATTATCGTTAAAGGCTTAATTTTTTTAACTTTATTATTTAAAATACCCATTTATTTTAACATAGAATCACTACCAATTTATATTACTATCCATTTATTCCTTACTACTTATATTAGCTATACATAATATATATTAAAAAAAAAGAATTTAAATAAATAATACTAATAAAGAAATTTTCATTAATTATAATAACCTAAATATTAATAAATATAAAAAAGAATTTATAAAAAAGAAATATATTTTAATCGATAAAATTGTAAATAAAAATAAGAAAAATATTTATATTAATAAAAATAATACAAATAAAGTTATTATTTATTAGATTAAAAAAATAATTATATAAAAACGTTAAAAAAAATTATAAATAATATAGATAAAGCTTTAATATAAAATTAAAATTATTTAAATACATATATATTAAAACTTATATAATTATTAAACCTTGAAATTAAGGTTTATATAATATAAATAAAAATTTGTTATTTTAATTTAAATTAAATAATATATAAAATCGAAATTTATTAATAATAAATTAAATAAGCTTTATATTAATTAACGATTAGAATATATGTATTATCTAAAAATAAATAAATATTATAAACGATATAAAAGCGATATTAATAATTAATAAAGTAATAATAATTAAATTAAAATTATAAAAATTATAATAATTAAAAATAATTTATTTAGATTTATAAAATAAAAATAAAATAAAGAAATTAAATTAATATATATATATATAAATTAAACTCTTTATATAAAGAAAAGTTTAATAAATATATATAAATTTAAAAATATTCGTTTAGATAATTAATAAAGAATTCTTAAATATTATTATTAAAAATTATAAAATTATAAAAATCGAGCCGTTCCTATATATTAAAATTAGTAATATAAATATTTTAATTAAAAATTTTAACTTAATATTAAAAATAAAAGGTTTTAATAAAATAAGTTATTTAAAAGTAATTATATTTAATAATAATATATAAATAGTTAATAAACTATCCTTAAATATTTCTTTTTAAAATACTTTAATTAAAAAAAATAAAGGTTATTAATAACTTTCTATAAAAACATCTTATACTTTAAATAATTAATAAATTTTATTATTTTAATGAAATTTAAATAAAAATATATACTTTTAATTAAATACATTATTATAAAAGTAGAAATAATTATTCCCGTTAAATCTTCAATATTAATTTTAACATTAATTTTAATATATTATATTAATTTATTTAAAAGTATTAAATTTAAATTACAAATTTTATCTTTTATATAATAATATTATATATAATAAATATATTTATATTTGTTAGTTCATTAATTAAAATTAATATTAATCGTTAATAATATAAATAAAAAAGTTATTTTATAATAAAATATTATAATTAAATAAATTAAAAATATAATAAATAAAAATTATAATTATATTATATAAAGATAAATTAATATTATAAATATAATAATAATTATAATTTTTATTAATTATAAAAGGAATTTAAAACGTTAAAAAAGGTATATTTACTCTTTAATAAAAAAAACCCGATTATAAGTAAAATTTAAATAATTTTTAAAAATAATAAAATAAAGCTAAATTAAAAAATATTCTAATTAAAAGCTAATAAATGTAATAACATTTTAAAAATAAAAATAAAGTATAAAACTTATATAATTATAATAAACCGTAAATCCATTTATAAAATAATGTCCCTATATAAAAATATAATAACTTTTATTTAAATTAAAGAATTATTAAATTATCGAAAAATAAGAAAATAACTATTAAATTAATTAATAATTAATAATCTTAGAAAATAACGGTATTTGAATACTCTTTAAAAATTAAAGATAAGAAATTATTAAATAATACCTTTAATTTAATATATAAATTTAATCGTTTAAAATAAATATAATAACTATCGCTTTTTAAATATTCGATCTTTATAATATAATATATTATTAATAGTTAAAAAAAATAAAGTAATTATTAATTTAAAACTTATTAATTATATATTAATCCCGGATTTTTATCCTTTTTTAATTATTAATAAAATAATTAAATAAATTTAAAGTAAATACTTTATAACGTTAATAAATAGGTCGAAGTTTTTTTATTAATTCCTAATAATAAAGTAATATAAAAACTATATATTAATTATATTATTTAAAAATCTTAAAATATTAAATATAATTTTAATAAGATTTAAAAAGGTTTTAATATTTATATAATATTTCTTTAATTAAAAATTAATAAATTTACTTTTTATTAAAATATATATTAATAATATAATTATATTTAATAATAAAATAGAAGAATATTTAAATTATTTTTAATAAGTTTTTTAAAACTTTTTAAAAATTAATATTTTATTATTATTTAAAAAATCGTTTATTAATTATTAAATAATATAACTTTTAAAATTTATATTTAATAATAACAATATAACGATATTTAATAAATATATTAAAAATAAAATGAAAATCTTTTATTTTAATAAATTTAATCGATTAAAAAATTATATTAAAATAATAAAGGTTTTATATAAATTTATGTTTTAATATTTATAAAAAATTAAACTTTTATAAAATATTTTTTTTTAATAATCGGATAAAAAAAGGACGAATTTTTAAAATAATATTAGGATAAAAAAAATAAATTATAATAGTTATATTTTAATTAATTAAAAAAAATATAAAGTATTTAATATTTAATAGAATTAATTAATAAAAATTTATTATTTAATTTATTAAAATCCTAATGAATTAATTTTTATAAAATATAAATTAAAAAAAAATATTAATTAATATTTAAAAAATTTAATAAAAATTAATATATATATATATTTATTTTAATTTTATTTTAATATATATTATATATAATTAATATAAATAATAAGGAATAAATAAATAGTTATATAAATTAATAATAATTCTATATTAAAATAAATAAATATCTTAAATAATAAAATTAAAAAAATTAAGCTTTTAATAATAATAAATAATAAATATTAAATTATTTCTTTATTATAACCTTTAATTATAATTACTTATTATCTCTTATAATATAAAGTTTAAAGTAAACTTAAAGTTTATAATAATATTATATTTATTTATACTATATGAATTTAAAATTTATCGGAAATTATTTATATTAAATAATAAAATTCTTAAAATTAATATATATAAATACCGATTCTATATAAAGTATCGGAAAAATCTTTTAAAAATAAATATAAATTCTCATAATAGACGTTCTTTAAAACTTATAATTTATTTCTCTTTTTTATTATATATATATATACGTTGTTATTTTTTATTTAATTTTAATCCTTTATATATTATTAAATATATATATAATTATTTAAATTTTAATATTTACCTATATATATTATAATGGATATTAATATTAATAACGACGCTATATTATATACGTTTATAAAAAACCCTTTTAATAATTCTAAAAAAAGTATTTTATTAATTATATATTATAGTGTTTTAAAATTAATATATTTTAATATCGTTAAAATTATTAATAATATAATATTTCAAGAATTAAAATAAAAAATAATTTTATATTTATATTCCTTTTTTATTATTTAATAAGAAATAAAGGTAAAAAAAGGAAATTAAAAAAGATAATAATTAATTCTTTCACGACTTTAATAATAAATACTATATCTTAATAAAGTTAAAAAGAGTTATACGGATGTAAAATAGGAAGCTACGTTAATTTATAATCGTTATTCAAAAATTCACTAGAATAAAATAACATTAAAACGTTAATAAATAAGAGATAAAAAAACTAAGATTAATAAATAAGTTTTTAATAAATATATTATTATTAATTTATTATTAATTAAATATTATACAATTAATCAATCTATATATTTATTTAATTTAATCTATTATATAAAAAGTAATAGATTTTATATATATTTTCTTTTTAATATAAATAATGAATTAACGTCCTCTATAGCATAAATATTTATATATTAAAAAGTAATAAAATTTAAAATTTAATAATCGATTTTATTTATTAAATCGTTAAAAAATAAAAGTCTTTAATAAAATTTATTATAAATTATATAAAAAGCGTTTATTTAAATAAATTAATAGATTAATTCTTTTTAATTATTTATTATTTATAAAATTATATAAGGTATATAATTAAAAAAGGGTTAAATAATTATTAATTTTAAAACTTTAATTAAAATCGCGGTATTTAATGATTATTTATCATTACTTTAAGAAACTTTAATTAAATTATAAAAAGAAAAGAAATATATTATATTAATAAATATTATAAACTTTTTTTAATAATTTTTAATTTATTTTAAATATTAATATTTATTTATAATAATAAATATTAAAGGTTTAAAAAAAATTTATTATAATAATAATTTAATATTATATTACCTCTATTTATATATAAAGATTTATAAATTAATTATTAAAAAAATTTATTATATTTTATAAAACCTTTATTAAAATTATTATTATTTTCTAATAACTTTCTTTTTTAAAATAACTTTAATTATTAAAATAATATTTAAGAATTAAAAATCTTTTATAATATTTAACCCTATATTATATATAAATATTTAAACCTTTATATAAATATAAAATAATAATATTTATAAAAGGTTATAAAGCGAATAAAATAATTAATAATATTAATAAATATATAACGTTTATTAAATTAAGATATTATAATTTAATTTAAAATAAATTTAATTTCTTTATTATTATTTAAAATATTATGTATTTTAAAACTATATTATATTATTATAATTTAAAGGAATTATTATGTTATTAAATTAACAGGTATTTTAAATAAAGATTTAAAGTTATATTCTTTTATCTTAAATTTAATTAGAAATAAATAAAAGTAATTATATTAAAAAGAATTATATTATTAATATAATTCCTTTTTATTAATTCTATTCATTAATATTTATTTAATATAAAAATAAAATATAATTTTTTAAAATATAAAGTAATATATTTAATATTTATTATATACGCTTTAAAGCTTTTATAATTCTTAAAATAAAATATAATTTTTAAATAATATATGAAAAAGATAAATATTATATATTAATTATTAAAGAAACTATAATTGTTAAATATTATAAAAGAAATATTAAAACTTTTTTTAAATGAAATATTTCAATTAAACTTTATAATAATTTATTATAGTATATAAATTAAAATAAAGAATAAAAGCTTTATATTTTATAAATATTTATCGAATATTATATTATAATAGCTTATAATAATAAATATTATTTTAAAGAAATTAAAATACTTAAAAATTTAAAGAATTTAATAATTTAATAAAAGACGTATAAAATAAAAAAATATTAAAAGTATTATATAATATATAATTTTAATTAAATATTTTATTAAAATTTATATAAAACATTAAATTAATAATTTATAAAGATCCATTATTAATATAAATAATTATAATTAAAATACTTTAATAAATTAAAAGAAAGAATAAAAATTATTTTATTTAATTTCTTATTATTTTTTATTTTGTATTTAAACGAATTAAATTAGTTTTTAATAATAAAGAATATATTATAAAGAATTAAAGAAAAATTATTATTAACTTTCTTATTATTATTAATTAAGGAATTCTAAAAATTATAATCTTAAATAGAGATTTTAAATTTCTATTAATTTTTTATATTAATTTTTTAAAAATATTTAATATTTATCTTTTAAAAATTACTACTTATTATTTTCAATTTAATAATTTTATATATTTAAATAAACCTTAAATTAATATAATATTATTTTTATAATAAAATTTCAATTTTACATTTATAAAAGTAATTTATATAAATCCTTATAACATATCTTTTAATTATAATATAAACTCTTTAATTTATAAAAACTTTTAATAAATATTATAAAAAATCTATACCTTTATAAAAAAAATTTTTTTATAGGAAACCTTTTATAAAAATATATAAAATATATAAAATTTATAATATCTTTTATTTCTTTTAAAATAAAAATTAAATATAATTAAATTTAATAATTAATAAACTTTATTATTAATAATAATATATATTTATAACTTTATTATAAATATTATTTGTTAAATAAACCTTTAAAGAAATATTTATAATAATGTTTAAACTTTTAAAAGATACTTAAATATATTAAAAATTTAATTTATTAATTAAATATATTTAATAATTATCGAATTTATTTTATAATTTCTATCGATTATTAGTTTCTAATACTTAATAATAATAAAGATCCTTTCTATTATAAACTCCCCTATTTTAAACTAATTAAAATCGATTAAAATATTAAAAGTTATAAAATATATATAAAATAAAAGTAATCCTTTAATATTACATTTAAAAGAATAAGTTTAATACTTAATTAAATAAAAAAGTTATATTTATAAATATTATTTAAAAAAAATAAAGTACTTATTACTTAATTTTATAGAATTAATTAATAAATATTAAAATGAATTAAAAAAAAGCTTTTAAATAAAAAAGCTATTTTAAAAAATAAAATATAAAAGATATATTATAATATTTAAATTAATAAAAATAAATAATAATAAGGTATTATTAATAAGTAATATAATAACTTTCTTAATAACGGTATTAAAATTATTAAATTATTATAAAAAAGGAATAGAGAATTAATTTAAAGTTTAATTAAAAATAAAGCTTTATATAAATTATAATATTATATTAGTTATTATAATATATTAAATTTAAAAACTATAAATTTAATTTATATAGTATTTTAAAGGCCTTTAATTTATACTTATCGTAATAAATATCTATTAAATTTAAACTACTTTAATTTATCCTTTTTATTATCTTTTACCACTTTAAAATTTCTATATAAGCCTTTTATATATTATATTCTTCGCTTTTAATAAATTTATATTTATTATTTAATATGTTATAATTTATTTAAATTATAAAATATATTTTATAATATAAAAATGAAAAAGAAAGAAAAAATAAATTTATAAATAAGATAAGAAAATCGCTATTATAATATAAATAATTATTATATTATAGAGAATTAAAAAAAATAAAGAAAAGAGGAAAAAGTTCTATCTTTTTTTAATTGGAATATTATTTAAAAGGGTAAAAGAAAATCAGTTTAAACTCGGTTTTCTTTAAACCGATTTAACCCTATTCTAACTTATAAAGTAATTTGAGCTTAAATCCTAATATATATTATAATATTTACCCCCCTTTTAAAATAACTCGTTTTAAAACATTAAAAATAATAAAAAATAATAATTATAACTATATTTAAATTTATAAATTTTTAGGTAAAGGAGGGATATTTTCGATTATAATTTAATATATTATAACTTTAAAGACCTTTAATCCTTTTAATTATTAAATTAAATTACTATATATAATATAACGGGTTAATAGATTTTTTATAATTAAACCCTTTATTTAAACGTTTAAGTTCCTTTTCCTTTATTAATAAACGGCGATTATTTCTTAATTTATTATTTATATCGACCTTTTTTTTATATTATTTACTTTTTAAGGTTTATTAATTTATTATTATTTTTATAAAGTTTGTTAAATACTTTATTTTTTATTGTTTATATTTAATATTTTAATTATATTAAAAGGTTAAAGGCTTTATAAAGATATTTATAATATATTTAAAATTTCTTAATTATAGTTTTAAAATTCTTTATAAAATATTAAATTAAGTTTAAATCCTATCGTTTTTATTCGATTTAATATTAAAGTTTTTAATAATATATTTTAAAACTTATTATACAATATATTTCTTATTCTTTTTCCTTTTTAAATTTAATTACTTTTCTTTTAAGATTAATTAACGCTTAATTAAATAACGAGTTATTAAAGTATTTTTATAATTTATTTATATAAAAGATTTTAAAACCTTTTTAATTTTTAAAGATTTTTAAAAAATAAAAATAATTAAATTTATTTATTAAATAGGTAATTAGTTCTATTTTTTTTAATAATAAAAATCCGATTATTAATATTACAATTTAATTAATATTGATATTTATTTTTTTAATTATATATTTTTTATTAAATTTTTAATATATTTCCTTAAATTACTTTATAATATTTCGCGATTTATTTTATTTAATTTTAAAAGTTAATATAATTAAATTTTTCTCGTTATTTAAAATTATTTAAATCTTTAATCTTTACCTTTTAATTTTATATCGACCTTATAAAAAATCCTATTTTAATTTTATAAAAGGATTATTTATTTAAATTTTAAAGTAAAGTTATTTAAATTATATTTATAATTAATAACGTTTCATCTTAATCGTTTTAAAAATAATTAATAAATAAATTAAACTTTTATTTTAAATATTAAATTATTACTTTTATTTATTTAATAATTTAAGAATATCTAATAAATAATAATTTTTATTTAATTTTAAAAGTTTTAAATATTTCATTTATAAAATTAAAAATAAATTACGAATCTATATTCGAAATTATTATTAAAAGGTAATTATAAGTTTAATATAACTTTTTATAATAAAGTTTAATTATTTTAACTACGGTTACCGTTATTTAATAAATAATACTTTATATCCTTTTTCTTAATTTATTAATAATTATTATAATATTATTATTTCTCTTTTTACTTTTTAATATTATTTTAAAATTAATTATATTAATATCTAATAGTCGAAAAAGAATTAATAAAGAATAAAATAAATTAAGAGTTTTATTATATAATATTTTATTAAAGTAATATTTTATATAATTAATTATAAAAACGTAATAATTTTTATTAAGTCCGGGTTATTAATAATTTATATATATTAATTTCTTTATTTTATTTTATCTTAAATAAACGATTAAAATATAAAAATAAATCTTATTCATTATTTAAATTTAAAAATCACTTTTATTAAATATTATAAAATAACTTTAAAATAATAAGAATTTCTATTAATTATTTATTTTTATATTTTAGTATTTTAAACCTTTTATCGATATATCTTTAAATTAAGGTATATTATATTTTTATATTAAATAATATTGATTAATTTAAACTTTAAACGTTTAGAAAGTTTTTTTATTAAATATAACTTATTTCAATTTTATTTCTTAATATATTCTATATATAATAAATATAAATAATAAAGAATAAATAAATAGAAATATAAATTAATAATAATTTTATATTAAAATAAATAAATATCTTAAATAATAAAATTAGAAAAATTAAACCTTTAATAATAATAAATAAAAAATATTAAATCCCTTTTCTATTATAACCTTCGATTATAACTATTTATTATCCCTTATAATATAAAATTTAAAATAAACCCGGAGTTCGTAATAGTATTATATTTAATTATTAAAAAAGGAATTATTTATTTATATTATATAAATTTAAAATCTATTAAAAACTATTCGTATTAAATAATAAAATTTTAAAATTAATATATATAAATATCGATTCTATATAAACTTTTTAGAAAAAAACTTTTAAAAATAAATATAAATTCTTATTATATATATTCTTTAAAACCTATAATTTATCTCTCTTTCTTATTTTATATATATATATATATATTACTATTTCTTACTTTAATCGTTTTTATATTATTATATATTTATAATATTATTTATATTTTAATATTTACCTATACATATTATAATAATAATTAATAATTATAACAACGTTATATTATATATATTTATAAAAAACCCCTTTTATAATTTTAATAAAACCGATATTATTATATTAATAATTAAATTTTAACTTTTTAAAAAATTTAATTATTATAATTACTATATTACTTTTAATAAATTTAACTTTAAAATATTTAAAACCGCGTTTAATAATATACCTTTTAAATTATTATAATATATAACTCTTTATCTATATAATTTTTATATTATATATAAAATATATAGCGGTAAAAATTATTATTAAAATTATTAAACAATAAAAAGTATATTTATATATATATAAAACGGAAATAAAATTCTAAAAACCGCGGAACTTAATAAATTTAATAAAAGCCGATATAATAAAATCGCGAATTAATATAATTAATTAAAAAAAAGGCCGTTATTAATAAATAAGAAATAAATAAACTAAATTTAATAAATAATCCTTTAATAAATATTATATTATTAATTTATTATTAATTAATTATTATATAATTAATTTATTTATATACTTATTTAATTTAATTTATTATATAAAAAATAATACATTTTATATAAAAATTTAACATTATATATAAAACAGTATTAAATATAATTAAATATTTTTTTTTATAATCTAAATTAAATATTATATTTCTTTTAATATTTAAATAATATCTAATATAATAAGTTTAAATAAAGCTATAATTTATTAAACATTTTTTTTTAAAATTTTAAAATTATTCGTTTTTTATAATAATATATTTATAAATACAGTTTCTCCCCCCTAGCTTATAAATAATTATAAAATTATATTAAAATACTTTATAATTAATAATAATTAAAAACGATTAAAATCTTTATAATTCTATTAATTTTATTCGTTAATATTTTAAGGCTTTTATTATTATTTATTACAATTCTATTTTATTTTTAATATATATTATATATAACTAATATAAATAATAATATAAATTAATAATAACTCTATATTAAAATAAATAAATATTTTAAATAATAAAGTTAAGAAAATTAAACCTTTAATAATAATAAATAATAAATATTAAACCCTTTTTTTATTATAACTTTCGATTATAATTATTTATTATCCTTTATAATATAAAATTTGAAATAAACCCGGGGTTTATAATAATATTATATTTAATTATTAAGAAAGGAATTATTTATTTATAATATATAAATTTAAAATTTATTAAAGATTATTTATATTAAATAATAAAAATCTTTAAAATTAATATATATAAATTATAAGCACTTAACGAAGGGTCTGAGATGGTAGGTAAAAGAAGTATAGTTTTAACGAAGCTTTAATAGAACTTCGTCTCTTTATTTAAATTAATTTTAATAAGGCTACTTTCGTTATAAGTTTAATAAAAGATATACCTTATACCTCCCCCTTTATAAAAAAGAAATTCGTTTATTATTATATAACGTTTAAAAATTATCGTTACGATATATACTATATAAAAATAATAATAATAAAACCCTATATTAATTAAATCGATATTTAAAATAAAAATTATTTTCATCTTTCGTTTATATTTAATTATATTATTTCTTAAATTTAATTTATTTTTTATTATTTAACTTTTATAAAAATATTTAATAAATTAGTTATTCGGTTACGTTTCGATAATATATTCGGTACCCTAATCGGATTGAATAATAAAGTTCTCGATACTAATTTTAATATTATCGTAAATATTATCGATAATATAGAAATTAACCTAATTTATTTTAAGTCTTTAAATTTATTATTAAAGTCGTTATATTTTTAATTTAAAACCTCCTATTTTATTTCTAAATTATAAAGATAAGTTTTATAATTATTAGATTTATTTTCGAATTTCTTTAATCGCGGTTTATAAACATTATTAATCGATTTTAATATTTAAATTTCGGTTTATTAACCTTTAATATCTTTATTTAATTATAAAATTTACATATTTATCTTCGCTATATTTATATTTTTCGTTTTATTTATTACTTTTATTAGGGTAGTTATTTTAATTAGGATAGTTATTGTTATTCGATTAGCGCTATTTATTTCGTTTTTAACCTATTTATTAAAAGCTTTATTTCTTTCGATTATTTCCCTTATATATAAATAAAAGTATTTTATAAAGTTATTTCGATTAATTTTATTTATAAGTATTTAATTAATTTCACGATATTATTTTTATTAAAAGTAATTAATATCTTTTACCGATATTATCAATATAGTTTATTCGAGTTATATATCCTTTAATAATTTTATAATCTCGTTAAATAATACTTTAAAACCTTTAATTACGCTTCTATTAATTTAGACCGCTTTAATAAGTTCCTTATCCGGCGAATGTATTAAATAAGCATTATTAAAATTTATTTATTTAATAATTTTCGCTTCTTTAATAATAGCTTTAAATATACTATTAAGGTTTCGATATAGTATATTATTTAATAACTATCTTATAGGAATTATTTCGATCGTTATATAGCGAGCGACGTCTTACCTTTTAATATTTTCTACGACTTTATAATTATTTAGAATATTTTATTAATATTCTTTTTTTAATTTTATCGAATTAATAAGTTTATAATTGTTATTATTAAAATACCGTTAATTATTTACAGTTATAGCCGGCTTAAATTTATCATTCGGAATACTATTTAATTATTTTAAAACCCTTTAGTAATAGATTTTTTATAATATTATTTTAATTATAAATAATATTAATATCGATAGCGATTCGATCTCTTTTTATTTTTATTTAACTTTTATTTATATTATTACTTTCGTTTAAATTTATTTCGCGTAATACTTTCATTTTAATTTTAAAATTTTTTCGTAATTATTAATTAAAATAAAGTTATAAATAAAAATTAACCTTTTATAAATATTAATTAATTTACGAATAACGTGTCGTTTTTTAATATTTTTAATTATTTTTATTAAATAAAGGTCGCGTTCGCGGGCGGGTAATTTATTTTAATCTTTATTCGATTAATCGCCCGTTATAATATCCGTTAAGTTTTATAAATTTTATCGTAAAAAGTCGTCGCGCTATTTATTTTAATCCTTGATCGATTAAACGTTAAACGCGTCGTTCGCTAAATTATACGAATCTTTTAAAATAAGGTTTTAAAATATACGATTTTAAATAACTTCTTTTTCGATTTTAATTAAACCCGTTATATTTAAAAATCCGTTATCGTTTAATCCTTTAATTATAATACATTAAATCGTTTTATTTAAATTTAAAATTACGATTAATTCGTTTTTATTTATTAATTTAATTAAAGAAGATTAATCGTTCGATAATTTAATCGCTTTATCCTATTTTTATTATATATATATACGGGTTAATATATCTGACTAAGGGCTTAGTAAATAAAAATCTTTTTATAATAACTATTGTTAAATAGAATTCGTTTAATTACTTTTAATTAATTATTCCGAAAGCTCCTATTCTTTAATATTTTATTTAATTTTCTTTTTATTAAAGCTTTCGTTATAATTTTAATTATAAACTTTAAAGTCTTTATTATAGTTAAATTTTAAAAATTCGTTTAAATCCTCGTATTTTTAAAACTTAATTAATATTATTATTTCCTTTAATTAAATATTTCCTTTAATTAAGCGATCGTTTATAAATAATTCGTTTAAGCTTTTATTATATTAAATAAATTATAATAAACGATTTTAAATTTACTTTAATTTTATAGTAATACTTTTTAATTATTAATTAATTTAGTTATTCGTTATTAGGTAATTCAATTATTTAATAATATTCCGACGCGTATTAAAAATTTAATTTATTCGAGTAATAATATGTATTTATAACGTTTCGATAACTTTCCTTAACTTTTTTTTCCTTTTATTTTTAATATTGGGTTTATTCAAAATATTAAATTCTTTATCGATTTTAACGTTCCTTATTAATTTTAATAATATCTTTTATTTTTAAAGTTCCTTTAATAATAATTTATTCATTTTATCGTATTTTTTAACGAGGTTTAATTTATTTTCTATTAATATTTTATGTAAATACTATTAATTAAAAGTTATATTATAACCTTTTTAATAAATTAAATATTTTAATTTAGGTTAATCGATAACTTTTGTTATTTAGCGTTTTATAAACTTTTCGATTTTATATAATTAGTATATATTATCGTTGTTATTTATTATAATTTAAATCGGTTATAAACGAGTCCTTTTAAAAGGATTTCCTCCTTTCGGTATTAAATATAGATAAATTATTAAAATTATTTTATATATTCTTTATATTAATAAGAAGTTTAATTTATAAATTAAATCCCTTACGCGTTTTATAACTATAAATAGTCCGATTCTTTATTAAAATTATTTCGATAGTTTATTATTTAGTAGTTTATAATTTTCATTAAATTAAAAATAGATTTTATCGTTTATATTAAATTTATAATAACGATGGGATTTATTATATTTTATTTTAATCGTATTCGCTACGAAATTTATTATCGCTTTCGTTTTTTTTTAATATAATCATTATATAAGATTAAAATCGATTTATTTATATAATATTTTTAAAATAAAACGTAACCTTTTAAGTTTAAATCTGTATATTATTTCGTTTAACGTTCGATTTAATATTAATAATAAGGCGTTATTAAAATTAAATTATGAAGTTAAAAGTATTTTCGTTTATAATATTTTTAATGTTATAATATAAAATTTAATCGTAACGTTTATATTAAGATTTATTCTTTCGTTTTATTTATTTATTTAATTATATTATATTATATTTAAAGCGAGTTTCGTTTTAAATTTCGTTTATAAAGTTTATTAAAATATTAAAATAAATTTAAGGTTTTTATTTAAAATTATTTTATAAAGTATACTTTAATTATAAAGTAATAAGGTGGTAACGATTAAATCGGTTTATTACTTTATTATATATTATATATTTTTGATTATTAAAATCTTCTTTTTTAATAGTTTATAAATTATTATTAAGATATTATCTACCTTGTTATAATTAATTATTTATTATAAGGTTTCCTTTATTAATACTTTAAGAAAACCGATAATAAAATTTCAAATAATATATTTAAATAATAATTTAAATTATTTAATAAGTTAAAGAAATTCGATTCGTTTTTATATTTCCCTTTAATTAATATAATAATTTAAATAATATTAAATATATAATTAGATTTAATAATAAAACCTTTTAATAATAAATCCCTATAATTTATATATTATTCGTTTTTTTTCGAAATAATACTTAATGTTATATATTTCCGTTAATAATTATTTAATATAATTCCGTAAGATATATAATTTTCATTATTTAAATATTTTTTTTAGGTATAATAAATTATTAATAAGCTTATATCGATAACTTAATTTATTTGAGCCTTTCGATCTTACGCCCGATTTAATAATCTTCCTACGTTATTATATTAATTTATTAATTAGTTTTCTTTATCTCCGATTTTCTTTATAATCTATTATAATTTTATCGTTTTATTCGTTATTTATTATAATTTTCATAAATATAATATAGGGAAAATTATTTATAATATCGTTTAAAACCGACGCCTTTATATTTCGTAAAATTTTATTATTTTCCTTTAATAACTTCGTCAGAAGTCTTAATAACGCGTTAAGGATTACGTTAATTAAACTCGATATATATTATATATTTAATTTATATTTTAAAAAGTATAAAAACATAGTTATTAGTTTTAAATTATTTTTAATTAAGTTTATTAATTTTAATAAAAATTATTCTATAATTCTTTTTATTAATCTATAATCCGTTAATACAATAACCAAGTTCACATAAAACTAAATTTCGATATACTTCTTTTAATAAACCTATATTAAATAAGATATTTTTAATTCAATAATTTAATATTTCGCTTCGACTTTTATAAAAATTTTATTTATATAAACAATAAAATAAATTTTATTAACGTTAATAATTTTATTATCCTATCTTCAAAATAAGTAAAATATTACAATATTATAACTATGTTTTTTTAATATATCTAACTTAATAAAGGTTAATTTATTAAAATTTTAATAAATTAAATAATAAATTTTTATTAATTAACTTTATAAGATATTAAATACCTTATATTTTTCTTTAATTAATTAAAAGGTAACCGTTATAATTTATTTCTTTTATCTTATTATTATTTTAAAAATCCGCCTTTCCTTTCATTCAATTATTAAAAAGTTTATTTTCCTCTTTTATAAAGGTTTAATTTTTTATAAATATTAAGGGATAAACTTTTATAAAAACCCTATTATACCAATATAATTTTTCAACCGATCAAATCTATTAAAATAAAAGATCTTTATTATAATTTTAATACGATTATCAGATATCGCTATACTATTATTATTAATTATAAATCTTAAAAGTTATATAATTAAATAACTAATAAAAGATTTTTAAAATAATAATAAAATATTAATTTCCCGAAATCTTTAAAAAATTTATTAAAAATAATTTAAATATTCCTCTATTATATTATTAAATATAATTATATTATTAATATATACTTTAACGAAAAGTAAATTCGCTAATTTTTAATCGAAAAAACGTTATATAAATATTAAAACGTTTTTAAATCTTATTAAAATTATATTTAATATTTCGAAATCTTTAAATAATATAATTAATATACGGTTTTTATATCATTCTATTATTAAAAATTAATAAAAAAAACTTTAATCCGTTTATTAACGTTATAAAGTGTTTATTTTAAATTAATTTAATTATCTTTTTAATAATTAAAAGGGAATAAAAGTCCGTAATTATTATACGATTAACGGGCTTTAAATTAACAACTACTTTATTTTTTCTTTAACCGTTAACGATACATTATATTATAAAAACCGGATATCTAAAAAGCATTAATCGTTTTATTTATTTTAAACGATCCGATTTATATATTAAATCGAAAATATCGTTTAATAATTTCTTATCTTTAATATTTAAAAGATATTTAAATATCGTTATTTTTTAAAATTATTAACCGTTAATTAATTTAATAATTATTTTTTTATTTTCTAATAATTTAATAATCCCTTAATTTAATTAAAATTTATTGTATTTTTTATATAAAAATATCGCTTTATAAACGAATTTACGGTTCGTTATAGCTATATAAACTCTATACCTTATCTTTATTCCTAGGATATCGTTAGATTTATTAGCTTTTAATTAAAATATTTTTTAATTTAATTTTATTTTATTATCTTTAAAAATTATTTAAATTTCGTTTATAATTAAATCTCTTTTATTAAAAAATTAATATACCTTTTCCGATATATTAAATTCTTTTTATAATTAATAAAAATTATTATCGCCTTTATATTCATTTAATTAAAAATTTAATATAATTATTACCTTTACGATATTTATTTACTCCTATATAATATAATTATAACTTTTATTCGTTATATTTTTAATATATTTAACTTTAATATTTTATTATAGAATAATTTCTTTATTTATATTATTAATAATTAATATAAGTTTTAACGATTTAATTAATATAAATATATTTATTATATATAATATTATTATATAAAAAATAAAGTTTTTAAATTAAGTTTTAATATTTTTAAATAAATTAATATAATATATTAAAATTAATATTAAAGATTAAATAGGAATAATTATTTTTATTTTTATAATAACGCGTTTAATTAAAGGTACGCGCTTTCGTTTAAATTCGATTAAAATAACGAAATTATTAATTATTTAAAGTACGAAATATTTTTATAAATAATCGATAATAACTCCTATCTTTTTTAATTATAACGCTTTATAAAAAACGTTTAAAAGTAATTTATCGATTATTTATACGTTATTATTAAATACAATTACTTTTAAACGACCCTATTTATTAAAACTTTCTACTTTTAATATTAACTTAGTTTTTTTAATTAAGTTCTTTATATTACCAATTCCGATATACAAAAACGGCTTAATTTTCATAATTTTATAATCCTTAACGACGGTATTTAAAAATTCTTTATTAATTATTAAAATAAATATATTTAAATCTATATATATTTATAAAACTCCTTTTTATATAAAAATTTTAATTTTTATATATATATATTAATTTAATTCCTTAATTTTATCGTTATTTTATAAATTTCAATAAATTATTTTTAATTATTATAATTTTTATAATTTTAATTTAATTATCGTTACTTTATTAGCTATTAATATTATTTTTATATCGTTTATATTATTCGTTTATCCTTAAACAATATATACGTTTTAATTATAAGTTAATATACAGCTCGTTTAATTTATTACTAATAAACTCTGATATTCTATATTATCTAATTTAAATCGAGCCGACGAACCTTTATTTATATTATATAAACCCTAACTTCGGGGCTTAATAACTATATAAATATTAATATATATATATTTAAATAATTTCGATTTTATATTAAAATCTTATTTATATTTCTTATAATTTTATTTTATTTTTAACGTTTTTATATAATTACTTTTTTTAATAAAGTAAATAATAATTTCGTTTTTATTATTTATATTAATATAAATATCTTTTTTATCTTTATTTATAACTTTATCGATTAAAATATATTTTTCTTTTATAAATTCTTTTTTATATTCGTCGATATTTAGGTTATCGCGATTAATAAAAACCTCCTCGTCGTCTTTATTAAATACCATTAATTTATTTAACTTTTAAACCTATCGTTAATAGATATAATAATAAGGCTATCTTTAATGCCGGTATCGATAATCTCGGCCGCGACCGCGGAAATTTCGTCCTTATCCTCGCGAGGGTAAATTAGATCGGTTTATCGAATCGAAGCGGTTTCTTAAAGGTAGGTAGTTATTAAAATAATTATCGCTATTTTAATTTTAAAAGTTATAGCTTCGTCCTTAAAACAAATTTAATTATTAAGGTTTATTTTAATTATTTTTATTATAACTATCTTATTTATTATCGTTTTTTCTTTAATAATTTATTTCCAATTCTCTATTATAATCGATAAAATTCGTTACGAGGGTTAATAAAGCTTTTTATTAAATTAGAATTTCGATAATAAATTTTATAATATTGTTTTATAAAAATTACAACTTTAAAGATCGCGGTTTTAAAAACGATATATCGTTCGTTTATTTATATAATAAATATTCCTTATATATAATTACTTTTTTATTTAAATACTTTAAAAATTAATTTAAATTTATATTTAATATTAACCGGATTATTAATTATTATAAATTTAAATATAATTTATTTTAAATTTAATTAATATTTTATATTAATTTATTTATTTATATAACTTTATAATTTCGGATTACCTTTAATATTTATAAATAAGGAGAGATTCCGTTTAAAATTATCGATATAATAAGGTTAATCTCTTAAAAATTTTATAAAGCTTTTAATTCTAAAATTTTAAACTTTATTTTAAACTTTGATAAATAAAATTAAAGGTCTCTTTTTATTTAAAACTTTATTATATTATTAAGAGAATTATATTAAATTTATATATCTCCTTTTAATAATTATTTAAAATTAATAAGGAATATATTTTTTTTTTTATATATCGTTATTAATATTATTATATATTATTATTATAAACGAAAATATATTTCGTTAATAAATGTTTACCTCGATCGTTATATAATTATTTTCGTTATATTAAATAGTAATATCGAATATAAAATAATTAATTAAAATTAACTTTTAATTATAATTTAATTATTTAAAGTTAAAAGTTTATTAAATAGATTAAATAACGTTCGTTATTAAACGAAAGAAATTTCTTAAAGTATTATTTAAGGTATTAATTATTATAATTATAGCCGTAATTATTTTATTAATTCGATCTTATACGTTATTATTAAAAAAGGGTTTTTAAAGCGGACGGCTATTTCTGTTATTATCGTTACCGCCTTTTAAATCGTTCGCGATTGATATATTATTTTTTAGTTTTAAATTTTCTATTAATTCCGATCCTAACTCGATTAAAGATATTTCCTTAAGGTCTTCTTATTAATCTTTATCCTCCGGTTTATCAATTGAGCTTTCGATAAATAGAGACGAACCTTTTAAATAAACCTCGAGGGCCTTTAATCAATATTTAAAAGGGTTTCAATAGATAATTCTTACGCGGTTATAAGGTATTAATTTATAAAGGGTTTTAAATAATTTAAAAAGGGTAAATATTAATAAATTATTTAATAACGAATCCTTTTTATTATTATTAAATTAATATTTATTATTCAATATTTCGTTATTATATATATATTGTTTATATTAAAAAATAGTTTTATCTCTTTTAATAAAGTTATAATTAAAAGAAATATTACGAATTAAAATATATCGTAACGATAAAAGTAATAAAATCTATTTAAATATTAAAGGTAAGGATAAATAGTTTATAATATATTTTACGGTTTTCTAAAAGGTTACTCGAAACGAATATTTATTAATAAATTAATCTATAAGGTAAATAATATAACCTATTTTTATCGTTTTATTTCGAATTATTCGATTTATTCTTTAATAAATTAATAAAGAGGTATATTTAAAATATAGCGATAAATAATATATATCTTTAATAAAATAGATAAAACGAATAACTTCGTTAAAGGGTATTTTTAATAGAAAATCGATATTTAAATTCTTTATTAGGAAATCGGTTATTTAATAGATTTAAGTTAAATTATATTTATAGAAAATAATATTTAAAAATATCGAATATTGATTAAATCTTCAATAATAATTTTAATAATTTAAGAGATTTTAAATTTAAGTTCGTATAGGAAAGTTTAAAATTAATAATTTATACGAACTTTATTATATATTTTAAAACTTAAATATTAATCCGCCTTAATTATTTAATATATTAACCACTTTAACAAATACTTCAAAATTTAAATAACCGCTTTAATCGTTTTAATTTATCGACTATTTTAATATATACTTTAAAGTTTAAGTAATTATTTTAATCGTTTTAACTCGTTAATTATTAATTTATCAACGCTACGAATCTAATTATTT
Source organism: Apiospora marii (assembly GCF_038362585.1). Lineage (NCBI taxonomy): Eukaryota > Fungi > Ascomycota > Sordariomycetes > Amphisphaeriales > Apiosporaceae > Apiospora > Apiospora marii. Next base: position 2,758,946 of record NW_027117379.1, read on the forward strand.
ATGCGTACGTTAACTTCGTTATCGATATTAAAAGTAATTTAAAAGGGGAATTATTCTCTTCCTTTAAATAAAATTAATATTTATTTCATTAATATACGAGAGGGCGGGTAAATAAATTAAAAAAGGTTAAAAAGGTTAAAGATATAAATATATTTTTATAACGAAACCCTTTAATTTATAATCGACGGCTTATTATTAAAATAATCGTTTACGATAAATAATCAATATAATATTATATTAAAGTCTTTAATCGTTTTAAAAATATTATTAAATATAAATATTTAACGAAAGGTTTAAAATAATAAGTAAAAGAAGTATAATTCTAATAAAATTTTAATAAAGCTTCGTCTCTTTATTTAAATTAATTTTAATAGGGCTACCTTTGTTATAGGTCTAATGAAGAGTATGCTTTATATAAATATTAATTTTATATACATTTTTAAAAATTTTTTTTTAAAAATAAATATAAATTCTCGTAATAAATACTCTTTAAAACTTATAATTTATTTCTCCTTTTTATTATATATATATATATATATATATATTATTATTTTTTTTATTTAATTTTAATCCTTTATATATTATTATATACTTATAATATTATTTATATTTTAATATTTATTTATATATATTATAATAATTATTAATAATAATAATTACGTTATATTATACGCGCTTATAAAAGGCGCCTTTAATAATTTTAATAAAGCCGGTATCGTTACGTTAATAATTAAACTTTAATTTCTTAAAAAGCTTTATTTCTACGATTATTATATTATCTTTAATAAACTCGATTTTAAAATGTTTAAAATCGCATTAAATAATATATTTTTTAAATTATTATAATATATAATTCTTTATATATATAGTTTATACGTTATATATTAAATATATAAAAGCGAAAACTATTATTAAAATTATTAAATAATAAAAGGTATATTTATATATATATAAAACGGAAATAAAGTTTTAAAAATTATAGAACTTTTAAATAAATTTTATAAAGGTCGATATAATTAAATCGTAAATTAAAATAATTAATTAAAAAGAATAGGTTATTATTAATAAACGGGAGATAAATAAATTAAAATTAATAAATAATCCTTTAAAAATATATTATTATTAATTCATTATTAATTAATTATTATATAATAAATTAATTTATATAGTTATTTAATTTAAATTATTATATAAAAAGTAATAAATTTTATATAAATTTATTTTTTAATATAAATAATAAATTAATATTTTTTATAAAATAGCTTTTATATTTATTAATATTTCTTTATTTAAAATAAAATAATTATATTTTAACCTTTATATCGTTTTAAAATAAAAATATATTAAATATTAATTATTATTAAAGTTTTTATATTAAAATAAAATGTTAATTAAGACTTTATTTAAAATATTAATTTTAATTTTAATTTTTTAATTATAATAAAAATAAATAAAACTTAACGCTTTTAATAAAACTTTTTTTAACTTTTTAAAGGCTTTTTAATATTTATTATTTTATATAAAAATAAATCTTCTTTTTATAAAGTTTATTAATTACTTTATAATTTAATTATCTTTATATATAAAATAATTATAATAATAATAAAATTTAAAAAAGGTTTAAACGACTTTTATATTATAAAAAATACTTTATTTTTTAATAATTTTAATTTTTTTAAAATTAATTTCTATTTTCTTTATATTAATAATAAAATTTCAATATTTCGTTTTAATAATATAAAAGTTATAATTTTTAATATTAATTTAAAATTTAATTTCTTATAATTTTTATAATACTTTTTTAATATATTTAATATATATTTTTTCGCTTTTTAAATAAATAAAAATATTATTAAAATGAACGTTATAAAATAAATTTAAATATTTTATTAAAACTTTATTAATAAATTATTAGAAAGTTATAAAATTATTAAATAATTTAATAAAAAGAATTTAATATTTTAAAAAATTATAATAAATTTTAAAAATAATTAAATTTTAATTTTTTATTTTTATATAAATTTAATAAAATATTTAATAAATATTAATTTTAATATAAATTTTAATTTTAATAATTTTATTTAAAATTTCATTAATTAAGGGGAAAAGGTATCGATCTTTTTTAATAATTTTATTTAATTTTTAATAATTAATATAAAATTAAAATCCTTTATTAATTTTTAAAATAAATAATATAAAGGTTGTTTATAACGTTATATTATTAACGATAAAACCCTTTTTAAATATTATCGTTATATATTTTTTATATACTTTAAATTTCTTTAAAGATATTTTATATAAAAAGTTAAATTTTAAATTTTAAATTATTAAAGCTTTTACCTTTTTTAAATTTAATATAATAATTGCTTATATTTTTTTAAGAAGAGGTTATAATATTAATTAAATCTTATTAAAGATATTATAGAAATTATAATATTAAAAAGGTATTGTTTTTATAACTTTTTATTATAAAGTTTTTTTATTATTTAGAAAGAACTTTTTATTATTACTTTTTAATTATATATATTTTTTAATATTATTAAGATATATAAGTTCAATATTTATAAATTCGATATTATTAAAAGATTTTCTTAAATTTAAAGTTTAAATTTTAATAGGTTTAAATTTATATTAATCGATATCGTTTTATATTAACTTATATCTATCTTCTTAATAGACTTTTTTAAGGACAGTTTTTTAATTAAATAGAGTAATAAAATATTATTTAATTATTTATTTATTTTTATTAATTGGTTATCTTTAATAAATTATTTTAAAATTAATCTAAAAATAATATATTTTAAATAATTTAATTTACTTTTTTTTTAGTTTTAATAAAGAATTCTTTAATCCGTTAGTTTATTATTTCTATTATAATTCGAAATATTAATAGTAATTTTTTCAATTAAAAACCATTAAATATTAATGTTTTTTTTTATTTTTAATTGCTTCGATTTATCCTTTATAATAGGAAACTGGTATTTATTTTAAAACCGAACCGCCTTCATTTTATTAATTTATTTTTTATTTTTAATAGTTATCTATTTAATCTTTTAAATAATATCTTTATTATATTTAGGTTTTTAAATAAAATTTCTAAGCTGGTTAATATTAATATTTTTAATTTATATCTTTTATTAATCTTTAAAGAAGATTAATATTTTCTTTTAATAATTAATTATAATATTATATTCTTTAAATTATTTTTATTTTATAATTATTTTATATTTTATACTTATTATAAGGAAAAGAATAAAAAGGGATTTATAACTTTATATTGTAAAATTTAAAAAGAGAGTAATATTTATTATTTTAAAAGATTTATTATTATATCCGTCGATTAATTTTAATTAAAATTTAATTATTTATTATAATATAAATAAAGGTTAAAAAATTCCTTTTAAAATAAATCTATAAAAGATTAAAGGGTATATTCTATACGTTTAATTCTGATAATATTCTTAAAAGGGAATTAATATTCCTTAAAGTATTTAATTTTCTAAATTATTAAAATTTTCTTTTAATTGAATTAAATAAAATGGGATAAGATTATCGATTAAATAATTTATTTACATTATTAATTTATTAATTCGGCTAGTATATTATCTATTAATATTTTCTTTATTAAGGTAATTACGTAATAAATAATTTATTTTTTTATAATTAAAATAACCGCCTTTTTTAAAAAGTTCTTTTATTTCGTCGATAGGAATATATTAAACGATATTAATAATAGAGGTATTTTTTTATTAAAAAACGAAGATCTATCTCTATCATTATTCTTAAGGATATTTATTTAATTAAAAGACTTATTAATAAATTTATTTTTATCCTTATTTTTAATTTTATTATATTAAATATAATTCTAATTTTATTAATAATTATATTTTAAAATAATTAAATAAAATTTATTAAAAGGGATATTATTATTATAATAATCGGTTATAACTTTTTTATTTAAATAAATAAATAATGTATCGTTTAATTTATATTTATAATTAATTCTTTAAACTCGAGTATAATTAATGAATTTAATAAATTTAAATCGAAAAGTTTTAAAATTATTATTAAGTTTTATAATTAAATTTTAAAAGGATTTATAAGCTTTTTTATAGATATTAAGATTATAATATTATTTATATAAATAATTAATAAGTTTATTAAATATATTAATTATAAAAACGTTTTATTTATTAATAATAAAAGGATAAAAGGCTTTAATAGCTTTATTATTAATCTAATTAATAATATAAGTATGTTTATCTTTATTAATAGGATAATAATTAGTATTAAATTTTAATTCATTTTTTAATATTATAAATTAATAATTAAATCTAATTTTAAAATCTTTTTTTATTTATAAATATAAAAAGGTCGATTATTTTAATACTTTATTTAAAGCATTTAACGGTAACTCTAATTACGCCTATTTATATTATTCCCTTTATTTAAGCGGAAGTTTCTTATATTTTTAATAAAACGTTAATAACGTATTAATTTAATATTTAATTCTTTTTATTTCGTTTTTAAATAATATTTAAAAGGTCTTATTTTTTTATTAAGATAGGTAATTTATCGTTAACGTTATTATTATTTTAATTTATTAAAGCTTTTTATTTAAGAATTTTATTTATATAATACTTTCTTTTAAATTAATATTTAAATTTTTAATAATCTTTAATAAATTTTAATTTAAACTTTTATAGAATAATATAAATAAGGTTTATAATTTAGATTTATTCTATAAAATAATAAGATTATTAATAAATAAAGTAATAAATTTTTCTTTTTTAATAAAACTATTTTAATTAAACTATTAGATTTTATTTCTTTTATTAAAGGGGATAAAAAGTATAGTAAGGATTATATTATAAAGGTTATAAAAGGTAGTTAATTAATTAACTTTTTTTATATATTATTATTTATAATATTAAAAAAGTTTTTAAAGAAATAAAGTATTAAAAACTTCTTTTTAAATTTATTATAATATAATTAATAAATAATTTTAATTTCAAATTCCTATTTATTATTCGCGGTTAAATCAATTAAAAAGTTATCGTTATTATATTTAATACTAACGCTTTAATTATTGAAATTTAATAAGTTTACGTTTTAATATAATATTAAAACGCATTTATTAAATAATAAATTATATAATTTTTTCTTTTTATAAATTAATAGATTTAAATTAATATCGTTTAAATTAAATATAATAAATTTATATATCGTTTTAATATATATATTATATTTCTATTAAATTAAAAGTATTTTATTTATTACTTTATTTAATTAAATTATTTTTAAGGTTTTAAGGTTTTAAGGTTTTAATATAGGATATTATTAAAACCTTTTTAAATAATAAGGCGATTTTTTTAATAATATTATAATATAAGTAATTTAAGAGTTAAAGTTATAGATAATTATTATATTATAAGGAATTAAAAAAGATAAAGAAAAGAGGAAAAAGCTTTATCTTTTTTTAATTAGAATATTATTTAAAAAGGTAGGGGAAAATCGATTTAAATTCGGGCTTTTATATCGCTTTAGCTATAATTATAACTTATAGCTACGCTATAATCCTATTAACTAAATAGAGAGCTAGCCCCTTTAGGGCTTAGCTTAATTAAATATACTTCTCTTTATTTACTTTCTTAACCGATTAATTTTATAGCTTTTTTTAATTAATTTAACCTCACTTTAATTTATATAGTAGTTTAAACTTAAGTTTTAATATATATTATAATAATTATAATAATATATCTTATATTATAAAATTTCTTTAAAATAATAAAAAAAGATTTAATAGTATAAAGAATTATTATTTATTTAATTAAATTATATTAAATATAAATTTAAAGTTATTAAAATTTAATATTAATATATAAAAATTTATCGATATTTATTAATAATAATTAAATATTATTTTTTATAATATGTAAGGTATACTTTATTAAACCTATAATAAAGGCAGCTTTATATAAGTTAACTTAAATAAATAAACGATTAAAACTTTATTTAAGCTTTGTTAAATCTATACTTTTCTTATTTATTATTATTAACCCTTTATTAAATACTTATATTTAATAGTATCTTTAGAACGATTAAAGACTTTAATATAATATTATATTAGTCGTTTATTATAGATAATAATTTTAATAACGAGCCGTCGATTATAAATTATAGGGCTTCGTTATTAATATATATTTATATCTATAACTTCCTACCCTCCTTAATTTCTTACCCTCCTTAACTTACTTACCTACCCTTTTATACTTTAACGAAATAAAAAACTAGCTTTATTTAAGAGAAAGAAAGTAATTCCTTTCTTTAATTATTTTTAATATTAATAATAAAGTTAACGTATATATAAATAATTAAAATCGTAATGTTAATAACTTAGTAATTAACGAATTAAAATAATTAAAGTAATTATTTAAATATTAAGGTATATATTAAAGTAATTAATAAATTAATATAATTAAGGCTGTTACTTAAACGTTAAAGTATATAATAAAATTTATATAGATTATTAATTTTAAATTTTCCTATATAAATTTAAATTTAAAATCTTTTAAATTATTAAGACTATTATTAGAGATTTAATTAATACTCGATATCGTTAGGTATTATTTTTTATAAATATAATTTAACTTAAGTTTATTAAATAGCCGATTTCTTAATAGAGAATTTAAATATCGATTTTTTATTAAAAATACCTTTTAATAAAGTTATTCGGCTTATTTATTTCGTTAAAGATATATATCGCTTATTATTATATTTTAAATATACCTCTTTATTAATCTATTAAAAAGTAAATTAAATAATTCGGAGTAAGGTAACGAAAGCGGAGTATAATATTTATCCTGTAAATTAATTTATTAATAAATATTTATTCTAAATAATTTTTTAAAAAACTATAGAATATATTATAAATTATTTATTTTTACCTTTAATATTTAAATAGATTTTATTACTTTTATTGTTATAATATATTTTAATTTATAATATTTCTTTTAATTATAATTTTATTAAAAGAGATAAGATTATTTTTTAATATAGACGGTATATATACAGTAACGATATATTTAATAATAGGTATTAATTAAATAATAACGATAATAAAGATTTATTATTATTAGAAAACCTATTAATATTTACCCCTTTTAAATTACTTAAAGCCCTTTATAGGTTAATACCTTATAACTATATAGGAATTACTTATTAAGACTTTTTTAAATATTAATTAAAGGCGTTTAAGGTTTATTTAAAAGGTTCGTTTCTATTTATTAAAAGCTTAGTTAATAAATCAGGGGATAGAAATTATTAAAAAGATTTTAAAGAAGTATTTTTAATTAAGTTAAAATCGAAATGAATAGAAATTTTAAATTTAAAAGATAATATATCGGCTGTAAATGATTTAAAAGGCGGCGGTAATAACGGCGAAAATAACTATTTATTTTAAAAAGAATTTTTAATAACGACGTATAAGGTCGAATTAATAAAATAATTATAGTTATAATTATAATAATTAATACTTTAAATAATACTTTAAGAAAGATTTTTTATTTAATAACTAACGTTATTTAATTTATTTAATAAATTTTTAACTTTAAATAATTAAATTATAATTAAAAGTTAACTTTAATTAATTATTTTATATTTAATATTGTTATTTAATATAATAAAAGCGATTATATAATAATTAAGGAAAGTATTTATTAATAAAACGTATTTTTATTTATAATAGTAATATATAATAATATTAATAATAATATATAAAGAAAGAATATATTCTTTATTAATTTAAAATAATTATTAAAAAGAAATATATAAGCTTAATATAACTCTTTTAACGATATAATAAAGCTTTAAATAAGAGGAGATTTTTAATTCTATTTATTGAAATACGAGATAAAAATTAAAATTTTGAAATTAAAAGCTTTATAAAATTTTTAAAAAATTAATTTTATTATATTAATAATTTTAATAAAATTTTTCTTTATTTATAAGTATTAAAGGTAGTTTAAAATTATAAAGTTATATAAATAGATAAGTTAATATAATATATTAATTAGATTTAGAATAAATTATATTTAAATTTATAATAATTAATAATTTAATTAATATTAAATATAAATTTAAACTAGCTTTTAAAATATTTAAATAAAAAGGTAATTATATATAAGGAATATTTATTATATAAGTAAACGAATAATGTATCGTTTTTAAAACCACGATTTTTAGGGTTGTAATTATTATAAAGCGATATTATAAAATTTATTATTAAAGCTTTAATTTAATGGAAGGTTTTATTAACTTTTATAATAAACTTTACTGATTATAATAAAGAATTCGAAATAGGTTATTAAGAAAGAAATAATAATAGATAGGATAATTATAATAAAAGTAATTAGAATAAATTTTAATAATTAAGTTTATTTTAAAAATAAAATTATAATTTTTAAAATCAAAATGGTAATAATTATTTTAATAATTATTTATTTTTAAGAAATTGTTATAATTTAATAAATCGATTTAATTTACTTTTATAAAAACGAGAGTAAGGTTTTTATAATTGTAATTAAAGTTATTAATATTAGTGTTAAAGGTAGCTTTATTATTATATTTATTGATAATAAATTTAAAAGCTAAATAAATAAATAATATTTAATAAAAACGATAAAGAGGTTTTTGTTAATCGTAATAATTCGGATATCGATAAATATAAAAAAGAGTTTATAAAAGAATAAATTTTAATTAATAAAGTTATAAAGAAAGGTTAGAAAGATATTTATATTAATATAAATAATAAAAACGAAATTATTATTTATTTTATAAAAAAAAAATTATATAAAAATATTAAAAGTTAAATAAAATTATAAAAAATATAGATAAAGTTTTAATATGAAATCGAAACTATTTAAATATATATATATTAATATTTATATAATTATTAAGCTTTAAAGTTAAGGTTTATATAATATAAATAAAAGTTTATCGACGCGATTTAAATTAAATAATATAAAGGATCGGAATTTATCGATAATAAATTAAATGAATTATATATTAGCTTATAATTAAAGTATATATATCGTTTAAAGATAAATAAATAATATAAACGATATAAAAATAATATCAATAATCGAATTAAAATTATAAAGATTATAATAATTAGAAATAATTTATTTAAATCTATAGAATAATAACGAAATTAAGGAATTAAACCGATATATATATATATAAAGATTAAAATTGTTATATAAAAAGGAGTTTTATAAATATATATAAATTAAAATATATTTATTTTAATAATTAATAAGGAATTTTTAAATATCGTTATTACGGATTATAAAATTATAAAAATTAAACCGTTTTTATATATTAGAATTGATAATATAAAGAATTTAATTAAAAAGATTAAATTAATATTAAAGGTAAAAAATCTTAATAAAAAGGGTCGTTTAAAAGTAATTATATTTAATAATAATATATAAATAATTAATAAATTACCTTTAAATATTTTTTATAAAATACTTTAATTAAAAAAGATAGGGGTTAGTATTAATTATTTATAAAAGTATTTTATATTTTAAATAATTAATAATCTCGCTATCTTAATTAAATTCGAATAAAAACATACGCTTTTAACTAAACGCGTTATTATAAAAATAAAAATAATTATTCCCGTTCGATTTTTAATATTAATTTTAATATATTATATTAATCTATTTAAAAATATTAAAACTTAATTTAAAGACTTTATTTTTTATATAATACTATTATATATAATAAATATATTTATATTAATTAAATTATTAAAGCTTATATTAATTATTAACGATATAAATAAAAAAGTCGTTTTATAATAAAATATTAAAGTTAAATATATTAAAAATATAATAATTAAAGGTTATAATTATATTATATAAGAGTAAATTAATATCGCGAAAATAATAATTATATTAAACTTTTAATTAAATAAATATAAAGGTAATAATAATTTTTATTAATTATAAAAGGAATTTAATATATTAAAAAAGGTATATTAACCTTTTAATAAAAGAAACTCGATTATAAATAAAGTTTAAATAATTTTTAAAAATAATAATATAAAGTTAAATTAAAAAATATTTTAATTAAGAGCCGATAAACTTAACGATATTTTAAAAATAAAGATAAAGTATAAAGTTTATATAGCTATAACGAACTATAAATTCGTTTATAAAGTAATATCTTTATATAAAGAATATAATAAACTTTAATTAAACTAAGGGATTATTAAATTATTAAAGAATAAGAAAATAATTATTAAATTAATTAATAGTTAATAATTTTAAAAAGTAGCTATATTTAAATACCCTTTAAGAATTAAAAATAGGAAATTATTAAATAATATTTTTAATTTAATATATAAATTTAGTCGCTTAAAATAAATAAAACGATTAATATTTTTTAAATATTCGATTTTTATAATATAATATATTATTAACGATTAAAGAAAAAATAAAGTAATTATAAACTTAAGGCCTATTAATTATATAATAATTTTAAATACTTATCCCCTTTTAATTATTAAAAAAATAATTAAATTAATTTAAAGTAAACGTTTTATAGCGTTAATAAATAAATTAAAGGTTTTTTATTAATTTTTAATAACTAAGCGATATTAAAACTATATATTAATTATATTATTTAAAGGTCTTAAAATATGAAACGTAATTTTAATAAAATTTAGAACGCTTTAATATTTATATAATATTTTCTCGATTAAAAATTAACGAATTTATTTTTTATTAAAATATATATTAACGATATAATTATATTTAATAATATAATAAAGGAGTATTTAAATTATTTTTAATAAATCTTTTAAAAATTTTAGGAAATTAATATTTTATTATCGTTTAAGAAGTTTTTTATTAATTATTTAATAATATAGTTTTTAAAATTTATATTTAATAATAATAATATAACGATATTTAACGATTATATTAAAGCTATAATAAAGATTTTTTATTTTAATAAATTTAATCGATTAGAAAATTATATCGATATAATAAAGTTTTTATAAAAGTTTATCCTTTAATATTTATAAAAGATTAAACCTTTATAAAAAAAGAAAATAAACTTTTTAATAATTAAATAAAAAGAAAGGTAGATTTTTAAAATAATAATAAAATAAAAGATATAGATTATAATAATTATTTTTTTAATCGATTAAAAAAAAATATAAAATATTTAATATTTTATAGAATTAACTAATAAGAATTTATTATTTAATTTATTAAAATTTTAATAAATTAACCTTTATTAAAATCTTAATAAATTAACCTTTATTAAAATCTTAATAAATTAACCTTTATTAAATTAAATGTATTAAAAAAGCGTAATTATAACGTTATAATATTTTATTTATTTTAAAAATAAAATAATAAAATTATTAATATTAATAAAATTTATCTTATTATTTATATAAATAAAGTTTTTATAAAAACCGAAACGAAATATTAAATTATTAAATTAAAAGTATTTTATTTAATATAAATTTATTAAAAGAAATATATTAAAATTTAATTTTATATAAACTTAATTATCGTATTAATAAATTATAAATTAATAAAAGAAATTATAAAATAATTTTTATTAAAATTAATAAATTTAATTAAAAATAATTTAAAGTTAATAACTGCGTTTTTATACCTTTTAAAGTATAAATTAAATATATAATATATATTAGGTTTAATTAATATAATTTTTAATATATTATTAAAATTACCGGTAAAGTTATTAAAAGAAAATAATAAAATTTTATAGAATATAAAGGTATCGGTTTTAAATAATATTATAAATATTTTTTTTATATTATATTTATAAAAATTATAATAAATAATAAATAAAAAGATAAAATTATAATAAATTATAAAGAAAATCGGAGATAAAAACGATTAATTAATAAATTAATATAATAATGCGGGAAAATTATTAAATTAAATATAAAACCGAATGGTTTAAATAAATTAAGTTATTAATATAAACTTATTAATAATTTCTTATATTTAAAAGAGGTATTTAAATAATAAAGATTATATATTTTATTAAATTATATTATATAGTTATTAATAAAAGTATATAATATTGAATATTATTTTAAAGAAAAATAAATAATATATAAACTATAAAGATTTATTATTAAAAGGTTTTATTATTAAATTTAACTTTATATTTAAGATTATTTAAATTATTATATTAATTAAACAGAAATATAAAACCGAATCGGATTTCTTTAATTTATTAAACGATTCGAATAGTTATTTAAATACATTATTTAAGATTTTATTATTAACTTTTTTAAAATATTAATAAAGGAGACCCTATAGTAAATAATAGGTTATAACGAAGCGGATAATATCTTAATAATAATTTATAAATTATTAAAAAAGAAAATTTTGATAATTAGGAATATATAATATATAATAGAATAATAGGTAAACTTAAATATTATTACCTTATTATTTTATAATTAAAATATATTTTATAAAGTAATTTTAAATAAAAACTTTAAACCTATTTCGATATTTTAACAAACCTTATAAATAAGGTTTAAGACGAGATTTACTTTAAATATAATTAATATAATACGATTAAATAAACAATTAAAGTAAAAAAATAAATTTTAATATAAACATTATAATTAAATTTTATATTTTAGCGTTAAAAATATTATAAACAAAGATATTCTTAACTTTATAATTTAATTCTAATAATACTTTATTATTAATATTAAATTAAGCGTTAAACGAAGTAATATATAGATTTAAGCTTAAAAGGTTACTTTTTATTTTAAAAATACTATATAAATAAATTAATTTCGAACTTATATAATAGTTATATTAAAGAGAGGCGAAAGCGGTAATAAATTTTATAAAGGATATAATTAAAATAGAATATAATAAATCCTATTATTATTATAAATTTAACGTAAGCGATAAGGTTTATTTTCAATTTAATAAAGGTTATAAATTACTAAATAATAAACCCTTAAAATAATTTAATAAAAGGTTAAACCCTTTATAATTATAAAATGTATAAGGGATTTAACTTATAAACTTAATTTCTTATTAATATAAAAAGTATATAAAATAATTTTAATAACTTATTTATATTTAATATTAAAAGGAAGAAATCCTTTTAAAAGAATTTATTTATAATCAATTTAAATTATAATAAATAGCGATAATAATATATATTAATTATATAAAATCAAGAAGTTTATAAGATATTAAATAATAAAGGTTATTAATTAATTTAAATTAAAGTATTTAATTTATTAAAAAGGTTATAACGTAACTTTTAATTAATAATATTTATATAAAGTATTAATAAAAAATACATTAAATTTTATTAAAAAATATAATAAAGTAAATAAATTATTATTAAAGAAACTTTAAAAACGAAAGGTATTTTAAAAATTATTAAGGGGCGTTGAAATTAATAAGGAATTTAATATTTTAAACAAATTTAATATTAAGATTAAAAGAAAAAAAAGGTTAAGGAAAGTTATTAAAGTATTATAATTACGCTTCGTTACCTGGATAAATAATAAATTTTAGAATATATTATAATATTAATAAATAATTAAATTATTTAATAACGGGTAATTAAATTAATTAATATTTAAAAGGTATTATTATAAAATTAAAATAAATTTAAAGTTAATCGTTATAATTTAGTTAATGTAATAAAAGTTTAAACGAATTACTTTAAAATAATAATATAATTAAGAGGTATATTTAATTAAAAGGTATATTTAATTAAAGGAAGCTATAATATTAATTAAGTTTTAAAAAGATACGGATTTAAACGAACTTTTAAAACCTAATTATAATAAAAGCTTTACGGCTTATAATTAAAATTATAATAAAAGCTTTAATAAAAAGAAAATTAAATAAAGTATTAAGGAATAAAAGTTTTTAAAATATTTAATTAAAAATAATTATATAAACCTTATTTAATAAGAATTATTATAAAAGAATTCTTATTTATTAAGCTTTTAATTGTTTATATTACTTTATATATATATATAATAAATATAAAATAAAGTAATTAAATTATTAAATAATTAATCTTCTTTAATTAAATTAATAAACGATAATGAAATAATTATAATTTTAAATTTAGAAAAGATAATTAAATATATTATAATTAACGAATTAAATGATAATGGATTTTTAAATATAATAGGTTTAATTAAAGTTAAAAAAGAAGTTATTTAAAATTATATATTTTAAAACTTTATTTTAAAAAAGTTATATAATTTAACGAATAATATATTTAATAACTAACTAATTAAGGATTAAAATAAATTATATAACGACCTTTTTTATTAAAATTTATAGGATTTAGCGAATATTATAACGAATGATTAATTAAATGAGGATTAAAATAAATTACTTATTTATAAATATAACTTTCGTTTAATAAAAATAATTAAGAATGTTAAAAAATAATACGTTTTTTATAAATTAATCGATATTTATAAAAAGTTAATTTTTATTTATAACCTTACCTTAATTAATAATTATAACGACTTTTTAAAATTAAAATAAAAATATTATATAAAATAAGTTTAAATAAATTTAAAATTTTAAATAAAAATAAAAAAAATCAAAAAAAAATCGAATCATTATTAATACTATTTATAATTAAAATAGTATTATAAAGGCTTTATTAATAAAGGGTTATAAAATAATTAAATATTATCTTAAATAATAAATTTAAGTTAATTATAATAATGATTAATTAGAAGCGTTTTAACGACGATAATTTTAAATTTATTAATTTAATAAAATTAAAAAAGGAATATTAATAGAATATTTTAAATAATTTTAAAGTTATAAAAAGTATTAATAAGTAAACTATCGCTCGTTATATAGCGATCGAGATAATTTCTATAAGATAGTTATTAAATAATATATTATATTAAAACTTTAATAATATATTTAAGTTTATTATTAAAGAAATAGAAAATATTAAATAAATAGATTTTATTAATATTCGTTTAATATATTTATTAAATAAGGAACTTATTAAAACGATATAAATTAATAAAAGTATAATTAATGGTTTTAAGGTATTACTTAACGAAATTACGAAATTATTAAAAGATATATAATTTAAATAGATTATATTAATAATATCGGTAAAAGATATTAATTACTTTTAATAAAAATAATATCGCGAAATTATTTAAATACCTATAAATAAAACCGATTAAAATAGTTTTATAAAGTATTTTTATTTATATATAGGGGTAATAATCGAAAGAAATAAAGCATTTAATAAATATGCTAAAAACGAATTAAATGGCGTTAATTAAGTAATAATAACTATTTTAATTAAAGTAGCTACCTTAATAAAGATAATAAGTAATATAAAAGGTATAAATATAATAAAGATAAATATATAAATTTTATAATTAAGTAAGGATATTAAGGGTTAATAAGTTAAGATTTAAATATTAGAAATAATTAATAACGTTTATAAACTGTAATTAAAGAAACTTAAAGATAAGTTTAATAATTATAAAACCTATTTTTATAATTTAAAAATAAAATAAAAGGCTTTAAATTAAAAATATAATAACTTTAATAATAGATTTAAGGATTTAAAATAGATTAAACCAGCTTCTATATTATTAATAATATTTATAATAATATTAAAATTAACGTTAAAAACCTTATTATTCGATTTAACTAATGTATTAAATATATTATTAAAATATAGTTAAATAATTAATTTATTAAATATTTTTATAAGAATTAAATAATAAAAGATGAGTTAAGTTTAGGAAATAATATAATTAAGTATAAATATAAGATGAAAATAACTTTTCCTTTTTATATTGATATAAGTAATATAAAAGGCTATATTAATCGGGGTTTTTTATTATTATTATTATTAATTTTATATAATATATATTATAACTAGGGTTAGAAATTAATGTAATTAATTTAAATTTATTAAATGTTTAATTAATTAATTTTAATTATTAAATTAAATTTAATTAATTTAATTTAGTTAGTTAATTAAATAAATTCAATTTAGTCTTAGTTAATAACTAAATTAATCGATTAAAATTCATATTTTATTTATAATAAATAATAAATTTATTTAAAAATAAAAAGATTATTATATATAGTTTATTTAACAATTTAAAATTATTTATATTAAATTTAAAGGTTTAAAATATTTAATAATAAAATAAAAATTATATTAATGTTTAAAGTAATTAAAATAACAATATTTCTTTAATTTTAAATAAAAAAGAATTATTATTACAATATACTTTAAATAATATTATTTTAAAAAATTCCTTTACGTTAAATTAAAATACTAATTTTAATATTAATATTTTAATATTTTAAATTTTTAATTATAATATAAAACTTAAATATTAAATATAAATAGAAAATTAGAATATTAAATCGAAATTTAAATTTTAAATATTAAAATATTAATTTGAAATATTAATATAAATTATATATTAAATAGATTATATTTAGATTTAGATTTTTATTATTTATTAATATCTTAATTAAATCTTAAATTAAATATTATTAATTTTTTTAAAAAAGTTTAATCCTTTTATATTAAATATATTTTTTAAAAATATTTTAAAGATTTACTTTAAATGACTAAAAATTAACTAATTAATCAATTAAATTTCATTTAAATTATTCATTAATTAATTACTTAATTGAATTTATTTAGTTAATTTTAATCATTGAATAAATTAATTAGATTAATTTAGTTAATAATATAAATTTAATCAAAATAAATTTAACTAATTAAAATTAGTTTTAATCTTAATTATTATTTACCTTAATTATAATAATGGTTTTTAACGTTATATAAGAAATAAACGAATTTCTTTTTTATAAAAGAGAGAAGTATAAGGTATATTTCATTAGATTTATAATAAAAGTAGCCTTATATAAGCTAGTTTAAATAAATAGGTAAATAAAACTTTATTTAAACTTTATTAAATCTATATTTTTCTTATTTATTTTTATTAATCCTTTATTAAATGCTTATATAATATATATAACGTTTTTATAATATATTATTTTTATTAATTAACTTTTTTAAAATATTTATTATTATTAAAAATACCTTTAAAAAACTTTTATTATTATTAGTAATTACCCTTTAAAAAATACCTTTTATTAATAATAAACGTAATAATAAACGTTTTTAATACTAAAAAATATATTAATTAATTAAAATATTAAATAAAATATATAATAAATTAATAATTATTTAATAATAAAAGTAATTATTTAATTATTTATATATATAATAATATAATAATTATAATTATTAAGTTTAAAAAGTTTATTATTTATTATAAATTAAATAGAAATACTATTAAAAAGCTTCTTTTAAAATACCTTTAAAAATTCTTTAAATATTTTTTTAAAGGCTTTTAAATAATGATTTATTTTTTATCGCTTCTTTAATAAAAAGTTTTATAAAACTCGTTTGAAATATAAATATAACAGCGATTTTAATTTTTTAATATTTTTAAATCGTTTAATTATTTATAAAAAGTTATAATATTAGTTAATTAACTTTAAATAAAATTTAAACGTTTTTTTAAATACTTTCTATTTTAAATAAATTAATAATATATATTATATTATTTAATAATTAATATAATTATATAATATAAACTTAATTATTTGGATTTATTAAAAATAATCTTTAAAATTAATTTTTTTTATTTAAAATTAAAGAATAATAATTATTATAACACGTTTTAAACCTTAATATTATAAGAATATAAATAACCCGACTTTATTATTAATAATTCCCACTATAACTAACGTCATTTAAAGTTTTTTTATTATAATAAATTTTAAATTAATAAATAACGTTATCGATTTAATAATTAATTTAAAGTAAATAATATCGATAACGTTATAGATAATACTGATTTAATAATTAATTTTAAAATAAACTTTAATTTTTTTTAAAATAAATAATACTTTTATTAATAGATATATTATAATAAAAATAATAATACTAATAATAACAATAACCTTTAAAGTTAATAATAATAAGCTTTATAAATAGAAAATAACTTATATATATAATATATACTTTAAAATAATAATAATAATTATAATTAATATTTTAATAAGTTTTTTAATTAATTAATTATTTTTTCGTTTTTAAAAATATTTATATAAATTAATATTTAATATATATTAATTTAAACTTTTTTCAATTACTTTATTATATAAAAACTATTTTAAAATTACTATTTAAGGTTATTAATTTAATTAACGTTAAAATTATATAAGAAATATTATTAATTTAATTATTAATAAGAATATTAATTTATTTAAATTATTTAATATAAAACTAAAAATTAATTTTTAAAGATATATATATACTTTTTAAATTAATTAAATATATTATTAATTATATTAAAATATTTTTATAAATTATTTTTGAATAAATTTATTAAATTATTTATTAAATTAAATTAGAAATTTCTATTTTAATATTATTATTATATTTATTATTATTTATATAAAAAAATAATGATTTAATTTTAAGTTTTTCTATAATATAATTATAATAAATTTTATCGGTTTTCTTTTTTTTTTTTTATTATTATAATAATATAATTTTATTATAATTTAATATTAAAAGGGTAAATAATTTTAATTAAAAGTTATATTGTATATTATATTTTATAATATTTAATAAAATATATAAAAAGAAATAATTAATAAATTTTATAAATTATATTAAAAACAAAAATATTATACTTTTTTATTAAAAGATTTAATTATAATTAAAAACATATTATATAAATTAATAAATAAATATTAATTAATTAATAATATATATATTTTTATAATTATTATTAATTATATAATAATTTTTAAATTATTAATAGTTATTTATAATATTTTTTATTATAATTATTATAATATTATAAAATATTATTTTATAGTTTTTTTATAAAAAACTTTTATATATAATTAATATTTTATTATAATATAATAATATATAATTTAAAATATTATAATATATTAAAAAAGGTTTTTCTTAATATATATTATATATAATTAATATAAATAAAAAAGAATAAATAAATAATAATATAAATTAATAATAATATTATATTAAAATAAATAAATATTTTAAATAATAAAATTAATAAAATTAAACCTTTAATAATAATAAATAATAAATATTAAATTACTTTTTTTATTATAACTTTTAATTCTAATTATTTATTATTTTTATTAATATTAAATTTAAAATAAATTTAAAATTTATAATAATATTATATTTAATTATTAAAAAAATAATTATTTATTTATATTATATAAATTTAAAATTTATAAAAAATTATTTCTATTAAATAATAAAGTTTTTAAAATTAATATATATAAATATTAGTTTTATATAAATTTTTAAAAAAAAATTTAAAAATAAATATAAATTTTTATAATAAATATATTTTAAAAGTTATAATTTATTTTTCTTTTTTATTATATATATATATATATATATTATTATTATTATTTTTTATTTTAATCTTTTATATATTATTAAATATATATATAATTATTTAAGTTTTTATATTTATTTAAATATATTATAACGAATATTAATATTAATAATAACGTTATTTTATATATATTTATAAAAAATATTTTTAATAATTTTAAAAAAATAACTTTATTAATTATAAATTATAACGCTTTAAAATTAATATATTTCATTAAATTTATTAATTAATGAAAATTAATATATTTTAATATTATTAAAATAAAAAATAATTTTATATTTATATTTTTTTTTATTATTTAATAAAAAAAAAAAAAAAAAAATAGTTCTTTTATAATCTCAATAATAAATATTACATTTTTATAAAATTTAAAAAAAATTATATAAATATAAAATAAAAAGTTATATGAATTTTTAATCGTTATTTAAAAATTTATTAAAATAAAATAATAAAATAAATAATATTACAATATTAATAAATAAAAAATAAAATTAAAAAAATTAAAATTAATAAATATTTTTTTTATAAATATATTATTATTAATCTATTATTAATTAATTTATATATTTATTTATTTTTATTTATTATATAAAAAAATAAATTTTATATAAATATTTTTTAATATTAATAATAAATTAATATTTTTTATAAAATAAAAAATAATATTAATATTTAATATAAATATTATAAATTTAAAAATATTATATTTTTAATTTATATTAAAAATAAGTTAAAAATTTTATATTATTTTTTAAATTCTTTTAATAATTTTTATAATATATTAATTTTAAAAAAACTTTAAATTAAATTAAATATTAAGATATTATAATTTATTAATTAATTTAATTAATTTAAATTTAAAAATTTAAATATATTATTTTAATAAAATATTATTAAAATTAATAATTAATAAAATATTATTAAAATTAATAATTAATAACTTAATTTTAAATAATTAATATTATTAAATATATTTTATATATTATTTTATTTTATTTAAAGATATAAAAATTTATATTTATTGAAAATAAAAATATATTTATATTTAATTATTTAAATTATTATTTTATTATATATTAATTTTAATATTTTATATTTCTTTATAATTTAAATTATTATTTTATTATATATTAATTTTAATATTTTATATTTCTTTATAATACTTTATTTAATAATTAAAATATATTTATATTTAATTATTTAAATTATTATTTTATTATATATTAATTTTAATATTTTATATTTCTTTATAATACTTTATTTAATAATTAAAATATTTAAATTATTTATTTAAATTATAATTAATATTTAAATATTATTTTATAAATTATTTAATAATATATTTTATAATATATTTTATAAAATATTATTATTAATATTAATATTAATAATAAAATTTACTTTTTAAATTCTTATAATTATTATATTTATTTAATCTTTTTTTTAATATATATTATATATAATTAATATAAATAATATAAAATAAATAAATAATAATATAAATTAATAATAATTCTATATTAAAATAAATAAATATTTTAAATAATAAAATTTAAAAAATTAAACCTTTAATAATAATAAATAATAAATATTAAACCCTTTTTCTATTATAACTTTTAATTATAACTATTTATTATCCTTTATGGTATAAAGTTTAAAATAAACTTAAAGCTTACGATAACATTATATCTAATTATTGAAAAAGGAATTATTTATTCGAATTATATAAATTTACAATTTATTAAAGATTATTTATATTAAATAATAAAGTTTTTAAAATTAATATATATAAATATCGATTCTATATAAATTTTTAAAGAAAACTTTTAAAAATAGGTATAAATTTTTACAATATATATTCCTTAAAATCTATAATTTATCTCTCTTTTTTATCGTATATATATATATATATATTATTATCTCTTATTTAACTTTAATCCCTTTTATATTATTATATACTTATAATATTATTTATATCTTAATACTTACCTATATATACTATAATAATTATTAATAATAATAACGACGCTATATCGTACGCGCCTATAAAGGGCGCCTTTAATAATTCTAATAAAGCCGGCGCCGTTATATCGATAATTAAACTTTAACTTACTAAAAAATCCTATTTCTATGATTATTATATTACCCTTAATAAATTCGATTTTAAAGTATTTAAAACCGCGTTTAATAATATACCTCTCGAATTACTATAATATATAACTCTTTATATATATAACTTATATATCGTATATAAAGTATATAGCAATAAAAATCGTTATCGAAATTATTAAATAATAAAAGGTATATTTATATATATATAAAACGGAAATAAAGCTCCGAGAACTATAGAGTTTAATAAGTTTAACGAAGGTCGATATAATAAAATCGCAGATTAATTTAATTAATTAAAGGGAAAGGGCCGTTCTTAATAAACGGGAAATAAACGAACCGAAATTAACGAATAATCCTTTAATAATAAATATATTATTATCGATTTATTATTAATCGATTATTATATAATTAATTGATTTATATACTTATTTAATTTAATCTATTATATAAAAAGTAATAAATTTTATATAAATTTTCTTTTTAATATAAATAGTAGATTAACGTCTTTTATAGGACGGTATAATTATTATAATAATTATATTTATTATAAATATACTTTCCTTTAAAATAGTTTTAAAAATATCTATGATATAAAAGAATTATAATAATAATAATAATAATAAACTTTAAAAATTTTTTATAAATTTAAATAATTTAAACTTTATATAATACTTTTTTAATTAATTTTAAATTAAAAAAATAATAAATATTAAAAATTTATAACGGGTAAAGTAATTAATAAATTAATTATAATTTATATTATTAAATACTTTAAAAATATTTAATTTTAATGATATAATTATTAAATATTTCCTTTTATTAATAAAGAATATATAAATAATATATTTAATAAACTTTATTTTATAAATTATTATATAATTTTATAATAAAAAATAAAAAATTTTAATATAATAATTTATTTATTTTATAATAATAAATTTTAAAATTTTATTTAAGGTTTTTAAAAAGGTAATAAATTTAGAAATTTTAATTTTATTATAAATATTTTTATTTAATTTCTTTTAATTTATAATAAAAAAGTTTTTTTAAAAAATAAGCTTTTTTAAAAATAACAATAAAATTATAAATATAATATCGCTATTAAAATATTTATTAAAATTAAAAAAAAATATAAATAAAAGTTCTATAAATCTTAAAATTTTTATATAATTGAAAATAAAAAATAACTTAAATTTTTTTATTTTAAATAAATAATAAATATTTAATAAAAATATTAAATTTATAATGTTTAATATATTTAAACGTTTTAAAAATAATATAAAGTTAGAAATTAATTTCCTTAATTTAAATTTATATAAGTTTTATTTAACTAATTCTTATTAATAATTTAAATATAATTAATTTAATTTAATAAATAAAATTTTTAAATATAATTAATTTTATTTTAATTAATAATTAAGTTAATCGATTAAAGTTTATTTTTTATTTATAATAGAAATAAGTTTATTTAAAAATAATAAAATTATAATATTTATTTTATATATTAAATTAAAAATTATTTATATAAAACTTAAGAATTTAAAATATTTAATAAAAATATAAGTTTTAAATTATTATTTAAATTAAATAAAATAATAAATCTCTTTTAATTTTAAATAATAAAAAGAAATTACTTATAATATAATTTTAATAATATAATTTTAATATCTTAATTTTATAATTAAAATAATAATAATTTATATTTAATAATTTTATTTTAAAAATTAAATTCTTATATTATAACTTTAATATTTTAATATTATTATTTTAATTAATTCTTTATTATATTTAATTAATAATATATAATATTACCTTTTTTTTATTATTATAATTTTTTTTTTCTTTAAAATTTTAAATTTAATATTTTAATCTTAATATTGTATTTTTATTATTTTAATTATTATTTTAAGAATATTATTTAACCTTTAATATTTTAACTTTTATATTTTAATTTTAACTTTTTATTTTTATTAATTATTTTTTTAACTTTAATATTTTAATTCTAGTTTTCTATTTTTATTATTATAATTTAATTTCTTTATTTTAAAAATCTTTTTTTAATAAATAAAAAGATTATTTTAAATATTTATATTATTTATAATATATTTATTCGTTTTATAAAGGACGTTAATTTATTATTTATATTAAAAAGAAAATTTATATAAAATTTATTGTTTTTTATATAATAAATTAAATTAAATAAATATATAAATTAATTAATTATATAATATTTAATTAATAATAAATTAATAAAAATATATTTATTAAAGGATTATCTATTAATCTCGATTTTTTAAATTTTATTTCTTATTTATTAATATTTCGACGTTATTTATTTCGTTATTTTAATTCGATAAATTTTTAAATAACGATTAAGGATTAACGCGGCTTCTTATTTTATATTTATATAACTTTTCTTTAATTTTATAAAAACGCGATATTTATTATTAAAATTACGAAATAATTAATCGTCGTTTCTTTTAATTTCTTTCTTTATTTTCATTTTTTATTAAAAAAAAAAATATAAATATAAAATTATTATTTATTTCGATTTCTAAAATATATTAATTTTAATTAATTAATAAATTTAATAAAATATATTAATTTTAAAATATTATAATATATAATTAATAAAATAACTTTTTTAAAATTATTAAAAGTACTTTTTATAAATATATATAATATAATATAATTATTAATATTAATATTTATTATAATATATATAAATAAATCTTAAAATTAAAATAAATATATATATATTTAATAATATATAAAAAATAAAAATTAAATAAGAAATAATAATATAAGTATATATATATATATATATAAGAAAAAATAAAAATAAATTATAAATTTTAAAAAATATATATTATAAAAATTTATATTTATTTTTAAAAACTTTTTTTAAAACTTTATATAAAATTAATATTAATATATATTAATTTTAAAAACTTTATTATTTAATATATATAATTTTTAATAAATTTTAAATTTATATAATATAAATAAATAATTCTTTTTTTAATAGTTAAATATAATATTATTATAATCCCCGGGTTTATTTTAAATTTTATATTCTAACCTTTATTATAATAAAAAATAAGGTCTCCTATTATATTACGTTAAACCGATAAGAACCGGCGGATTATTACAATTCGCAGCTACGGTTAATATATATCGATAAAATGTTTTAATATTTATATAAATAATTTATAAAAAGTTAATTTATTTAAATAATATCGAGCTTAAATTTAAAATTTAATATATAACGTTTAAATTAAAATCTACTAATTTAATTAATTAATTATAAACTTATTATATTTATTAAAATTCTATTTAATATTATTATTTATATATTTATAATAGGCTTAATATAGTTTTTCCAATATAATTTTCAATTAATTAATAAGGTATTTATCCCTTTAAACCCGTATTTATCCTATAAGACCTACTTATTATATTGACTTAATTAATCGAATTATATAGCGGCCTCGCTGTAGAATAGGATTTATTAATGTTTAAGTAAGACCGAGGAATAAAAAATAAATAAATAGATATTAATTTAATTTAAAATAAATATTAAAAAATCTTAATATTTTTATAATTAGAAATAAAAAAAACTTATTAAGGAGTATATTATATATTATTTAAACTATAATATTAATTATATTAATTAATAATGATAAAAAATTATAAATTTATTTATAATAAAGATCCTTTATTTATAAAAATTATAATAATAAATTTTATTTACATTCTTTTATTTATTAATATTAAAGAAAATCTTTAATAATTAAAAAGAATAAGATATTTATTTTAAAGGAATCTATGATTATAATTAAATCGATTATTATAAATAAATAAATTATTTCTATAAATATTATTAAAGAATTAATACTGTTAATTATTTTAATTCTTAATTTAATATTTATAGAATCGATTATACTTAAGATTATATTAATTATTTTTATAATTAATATAATTATAATATTTAAAGTATTGAAAGTTAAATAATTAATTCCTAATAAATTTATTACTATTTTAAAATAAAGTTATAAAAAACCTTTTAATATTAAAATTAAAAAAAGAACTTTTTATTATAATAATAATTAATTTATATTATAATAAATTTTCATTAAAATACTTTATAACATATTTATTATTATAATATACCTTTTTAAATATAAAGAAAGTAAATTAAATAATATATAGAATTATTAAAAATAATAAAGATTGTTTTCTAACTTAATAACTTAATATTGAAATAAATAATATAATAACTTTTTTTTATAAGATTTATAAGATTTAATAGATATTATAATAAATAATGAATTAAATAAAGATTAAAATAAATTACTTATTTATAAATATAACCCTTATTTATTAAAAATAATTAAAAATATTAAAAATAATATATTATTTATAAAATAATTAATATTTATAAAAAATGAATTTGTATTTATAATTTTATTTTAATTAATAATTATAATAAATCTTTAAAATTAAAATTAAAATATTATATAAATTAAATTTAAATGGAAATATTAATTTTTAAAAAGGTTAAATAAAAATAAAAAGAAATTAAATCGCTATTAATATTAATTATAATTAAAATAATATAATAAAGAATTTATTATTAAAAAGTTATAAAATAATTAAATAATATCTTAAATAATGAATTTAAATTAATTATAATAATAAATAATTAATAACGTTTTAATAATAATAATAATAAAATTATTATTTTAATAAAGATAAAGAAAGAATATTAATGTAATATTTTAATAACCTTTAAAGTTAATAAAGGTATCGATAAATAAACCGTTATTCATTATATAATTATCGAGATAATTCCTATAAGATATTTATTAAAAAATATCTTATATTAAAATTTCAATAGTATATTTAAATTTATTATTAAAAAAGCAAGAGTTACTAAATGAATAGATTTTAATAGTTTTATTTTAATAATTTTATTAAATAATGAATCTATTAAAGCGATATAAATTAATAGAAATATAATTAAAGGTTTTAAAATAATACCTTAAGAAATTATAAAATTATTAAAAAAAAAAAAATTTAAATAAATTATATTAATAACTTTAATAAAGGAAATTAATTAATTTTAATATTAATAATTCTATAAAGTTAATTAAATATTTATAAATAAAAAGGATTTAAATAACTTTATAAAGTATTTTATTTATATATAAATAAAATAAATAATAAAATTAAAGTATTTAATAAATAGGTTAAAAAGAAATTAAATAACGTTAATTATATAATAATAATTACTTTAATAAAAGCGGTTAATTTAATAAAGATATTAATTAATATAAAAGATTTATAAATTTACATAATATAATAAGAATAAATATATAATTTTTATAATTAAATAACGATATTAAAAATTAATAGGTTAAAATTTAAATGTTAAAAATAATTAATGAAGTTTTTAAATTACGATTTATAAAATTAAAAAATAAATTAAATGATTATAAAATTTGTTTTTAAAATTTAAAAACGAAATATAAAGAATTAAAATAAAAATATAACGACTTTAATATTAAAATTAAAGCTTTAAAAAACCCGATTAAATTAATATCTATATCGTTAATAGAATTGATAATAATATCGAAATCAAGATTAAAAACTTTATTATTTAATTTAATTAATATATTAATTATCTTTTTAAAATTTAAATTATAAAAGATTATTTAAATTTAAAAATTAAAATAATTAAATATAAATATAAAATAAAAATAATTTTATTTTAAATTTTAATTAAATTAATATAAAATTTTATTATAATTATTTTTATATAATATATATTATAATAAAGGTTTTTAAATATTATATAAATAATAAATAAATTTCTTTTTTATAAAAAAGAGAGATATAATATTATATTTTTATTAATTTATATAATAAAGGGTATTTTATTAAATTAATATAAATAAATAAATAAATATAATTTTATTAAAGCTTTATTAAATCTATATTTCTTTTATTTATTATTATTAAAAAAGTTATTTATAATATTTATTTTATTAAAATTTAATTTTATAATAAAAAATATTTAATAAAAAAAGAATAGAATTTATATTATATATATATAATAAGAATAAAACTTTAAAAATTATAAAATTTTAAAATAAATTTAATAAAAATTAATATTATAATTTTATTTTATTTTATTTTATAATTTAATATTATAATATTATTATATAATAATTAATATAAACCTTTTTAAAAATATAAAATATATTTATTATTATTTATTTTATAAATTATTAATTTGATATATTTAATATATATAAATATTATTTAATTAAAATAATTTTATAAAAATAATCTTTTTAAAAGAGAATATTACTTTTTATATTCCTTTTTTTATAATTTATATATATATAATTAAGTTATTTTTATTATATTATATTATATATATTTTTATTTTAAAAGGTTTATTAATATAAATTTAATAAAAGTATCTAATACTTTATTATATTAGGATTTAATTTCTTAATAATAAATATTAAATAAAATTTCTTTTTTTCTCTTTTTTCTTTTTTTTTCCCTTTCCCCCCTTTTTTTAATCTTTTTTTCCTTTTTTCTTAATTTATATCCCTTATTATCGCTTTTAATATTATATATTTAATATTATTATTATTATAATATTTAATTTAAAAGTTTATTTATTATTATTTATAATTTATATTTATTTATCAATATTTTTATTAAAACGCTTAATAATTAATTATAAATCTTTTCTTTATTTATTTTACCTTTATTAAAATATAAATACGCTTTTTATTATTTAATAACTTTAATAAAAATTATATATTATAATATAAAAAGTAATAAGTTTTATATAAGTTTCTTTTTAATATAAATTATTATATAATTAATTAATTTATTTGTTAAATTATTTTAATGTATTATATAATAAATTTAAATAGTTATATTTTATATAAAATAATATATTAAATTATTAATATATATTATATATAATTTCTTAAATTAAATTAATTTTAATAGATTTTTAAATTATTTACCTTTTCTAATATTAAAATAGCATTTAAAGTATTATATAAATATAATGCTATATTTAGTTAATTAATATTAAGCATAACTAAAGATTAAATACGTTTTAATATTACCCGATTATATTAAGATGGCAGTCACGCGCCAGATCTTGCGTATACATATAAGCCAACTTCTCCCCGCCCCCTAAAGGCTCACGTACTTCACCTTTTAATCAATCATCTTCTCTCACATCTACATCTCATTGCAACAGATAGCACCCATTTAGTTATAAAGGGTGAGTACTCTAGTACGGTCACCAACACCGCCGTAGAGCCTGCTTTGCCATGTCATCTCGATTTCGTATCCAAGTCCCGGGCCGGGCTCTTATTCTCCGACGACTTCGACATACCAACCGGCAGCGAGCATAAATGCTGCGAAATCACGGTGACATTGCAAACTGCTGCAATAAAACCCTTATTTAACAAGTTTCGTATGTCCATTAGCACCGGTCCCAGATTTGGTTTTAAAAATCCGAAAGCATACCCATCTAACCTGTCTAGCTAAGGATGACAACTCATCAAACGAACCAGGCCGTCCTGTGAAACGCAGTATATACATCTATGTCACTCAAGCGGCCTTCTCATCCAATCACGGCAGCTTCCTGAGCAGTCTGCTCGGGGTGCTCCTCATCATACTCCTGCGCATACTGCTCGGCAGTCATCCCATCGCGGGCGCCGAGCAGCTTCTTCTTGGCCGCGTCCTTGAGCTTCTTGGCCAAGTCAGCAAGCTTGCCGCGGGCCTCCAGCGAAGCGGCCTCGGACTCCTCCTGCGCAGTCTCCTCCGGGTGCGTCTCGTCGTATTCCTGGGCATACTGCTCGGCCGTCATCCCGTCACGGGCGCCGACCAGCTTCTTGCCCTTGTCCAGGGCGGCCTTGCCCAGCTTCTTGGCCAGGTCCGTGACCTTGCTGCGAGCCTCCAGGTCAGCCGCCTCCTGAGCGGTCTGCTCGGGATGCTCCTCGTCGTATTCCTGGGCGTACTGCTCGGCAGTCATGCCGTCGCGGCCGAGCAACTTCTTGCCCTTGTCCTTGGCCAGGTTCCCGAGCTTCTTGGCAATGTCCCCGACCTTGCTGCGAGCTTCGAGCTCCGCCTCCGTCGCCGCCGCCTCGCTCTCGTCGTCACCCTCGGCGTCAAACGCCTCGTCGTCCCGCTTGGCGGCGGTGGGCTGGACCACGACGTCGCGGGCGAGGATGTTGTGGTTGTAGTGGTCGAGACTGCGGGCCTCGCTGGCGGTGCCGGCGGGCAAGAGAGGGGCGGCGAGGACCGCGGCAGCGAGGGCTGCGGTCATGGCGAAAGTGAACTTCATGGTGAATGGAAAGGTGAAAGTAATATGGTTGTGGTTGTTGAAAGTTTTAGTAAAGGTGATCGAAAGCTAGTTCCGATAGAATAGAGAAAGCGCCGAGGGGTCTCTGGAAAGAAGAGTGGACAAGGAAGATGAAGAAGAGAAAGGTTCAATGGTTTGGCAAGCCAAAGAGACGAAGAAAAGTGAAGTTGGAGTTGTTTTGAAGCAGGAATCACAAGCTGATGCAGAATGAGATGGAGAGAAAAGGAAGTTGGAAGAGATGAGAGACGATGTCCAAGATTATATACGCATTTCACGCCTCAACTGTGGTCTTGTCGCTTCTATTTCCAGCTATCCCCTTGAGCGCTGAATACAGCTCAAAAACTGGAGCCAGGCTCTGTAATATCTGATTGGGGGCATCGACCCCCTGGCGCATCGTGCAGCCAGGATTGGAGGTAAATACACGAGAGTTAATTAGGCACACCATCGGTTCACCATACAAAAAGAGGTTTCTCCACTCTTTGTGCGCTCAAGGGGATAGATAGCATTGAGTAGCGACAAGACATAGCCGACGTGGTGCTCGAAACATGGCGGTGCTGTCCGTCAACAATACCTTAGCCAATACCCATAGTAAAGGCTTGAGCCGGATGCATGATGGATCGTGTAGCCGAAGGCATCTTCAACGACTCAGTACGTGGTGCTGAGAATGGGGCAGGCAGCCAATCAGATGGGGCTCAAACTATGTATAGAGCTGGTCGACCCGCTCTTTGGGGCTGCCCCCTATATATAGACATATGTGGCTAGTGAATGTGGCGTACAGAGTTCAAATGTGCCGGTATGGAATGTTTCATCTTTCGGGTGCGCGAGTAAGGTTTATATGCACCGCCACTACGCATTAATGCCGTGTCCTCAAATGGTTCCCCAGCCACGACAAAAAACAGGGATGTACAACTGCTACCCCACGTCCTGCATATGCATATTGTGCATAAGGTAGTTGGGGTAGTTCGTGCTTCTTCCTCGTCCAACGGCGCATGCCGCGAATTCAAGCTCATCTTGGCTCCAACCCAATAAGCTACCCGAGGTGACATTTGCTTGGCGTTTGAAACGGAACAGGTCAAAAATAGAAAGGAGCTGAAAGTAGAAACAGGTTCGTTGCCCAAATCGCGCCTCAATCCCCTCACGACTTGACACTGGCGGCATCAGGTAGAGTGTGCTGGCTAGTGCCTGCCCGGGGAAAGAAACAGAGCAAAACATGCGCAGGTGAATCTTGTTCATCTCGGGGCTACTCTCCAGCCCGCCATTTGTATTTGCTCCCGGGGTGGTCATCCGGCAATCGCTTCGACCCGACGAAGACTTCCCTAGCTGTGGCGCCCTCGGCCTTTACATCCACCCCAAACAGCCCTCTTGCCCGCAGTTCCGGCAACAGGTACTCGATGATGTCCTCGAAGCTGCCCGGGTTCGTGATGTGCGCCAGGTTGAACCCGTCCACCCCGGCGACCTCGACCCAGCGCTCCAGCTCGTCGGCGACCGTCTTGGGCCCGCCCACCGCCTTGGCCATCAGCCCGCCGAGGCTCAGGTACTCGACGATTCGCCGCTTAGTCCAGGGCAGGTCCTCGGTGCCGGGCACGGTGGCGGCCCAGCGCCGGACCACGGACTGCACGCGGGGCGCCTCGCTCAGCAGGCTGAAGTCGGCGTCGTCGGGGTAGCCCGCGAGGTCGAGTCCCGTCCAGCCGCCGAACAGGGCGAGCGCGCCCTCCTCGTCGACGTAGCGCAGGTGGTCCCGGCGCGCCCGCTCGGCGGCCTCGTCGGTGGCGGCCACGACGACCGTCATGCCCACGAGGACCTTGACGTGCTCGGGCCGCCGCCCCGCGCCCGCGGCCACGGCGCGCAGGTTGTCGACGACGGCGCGCGTCGTCTCGGGCGTCTGCCCGCCCACGAAGATGGCCTCGCCGTGCTGGCCGCCAAACCCGTTGCCGGCCTCGGACACGCCGGCCTGGAACAGCAGCGGCGTGCGCTGCGGGGACGGCTCGCAGAAGTGCGGGCCCGGGACGCTGAAGTACTTGCCCTCGTGGTGGATCGGCCGCACGGCGTCCGGCTGGATGTAGACGCCGCTCTCCCTGTCGGCGACGACGGCGTCGTCCCGGAAGCTGCCCTCCCACAGCTTGTAGAGGACGTCCATGTACTCGTGGGCGATGGCGTAGCGCTCGTCGTGCGGGATCTGCTCGCTCAGCCCAAAGTTGCGCGCCGCGCTGTCGAGGTACGAGGTCACGATGTTCCAGGCCAGGCGGCCGTCGGCGAGGTGGTCGAGGGTGGACAGGCGGCGGGCGAGGGAGTAGGGCTTCTCGTAGGTGACGCTCGCCGTGACGCCGAAGATCAAGCGCTTGGTGGCGGCGGCCATGCTGGGGACCACGTACAGGGGGTCGTTGACGGGGAACTGGGCGCCCGAGGCCAGGGCCGGCACCACGTTGCTGGGGCCCTTGTAGACGTCGTAGGGGCCCAGGGTGTCGGCAATGAACATGGCGTGGAACCCGGCCTCGTCCAGCAGCTTGGCCAAGTCGACCCAGAAGGACAGCTTCTTGTACTGGTCCGTCTTGTTCCGCGGGTGTCGCCATTGGCCGGGCGACAAGTGGCCGGGCGTGTTCATGACGAAGGCATTGAGGATCATTGGCTTCTTGCCGCCTTCGCTGTTGCTTGCCATAGTGATGTGTGCAAGTTCCAGAGGTAGGTGAACTTATGGGGGTTATCCTGATCAACCAGGCAAGCTAAGATCGCAATTGGAATGACTTCGAATTGGATTGATGACAACTACAGATAAATATTCCCGAGACACGAGAGGCACCTGGCGGCGGTACCCGATAGTACGAGCAACAGTGGATTGCCGGGGGGATTTGGAGATAGTTATGATTTGAAGTAATTACGACCCTGCTTCTCGCCCGATCGGGTTCTTTATTGCTAAGTAAATCTTATACTGGACTTGTTTTCGACTATCATTCGCGCTGGTATGATTCCAGCGGCATATCACGTCTTGACTCCACCACGGGGGTATGCCAACTGCAAGCCCCGCATCTTTCTTCCCCTTTTCGGAGATTCGCCATCCTGCACGCCCGGCACGCAATCCACAATCTCCGGCGCGCTCACTGATCAGCACCCGAACCTTGATAGGCACAACGCCAGACTCCCCAATCAAATGTGCACATGTGCGATAGGCCTCGAGATAAGCTCATCCATCCACCATACTGTCCCACTATGGCGTCAACACATTCGGGGCATGATCTTCACTTATACGGCAGTGACTTCAAATGTTTTCCTGGTCGACTCTGGCTGCAATACAACATGCCGCAAAGGATCCAGTTCTCACTTTGCCCGATGCCGAGTTTCTCGGTTATCTGATTTTGAAGTTGTGCCGTTTATGCCCCTGGTCTTCCAGGACCCGTGGAACGCGAGATTTTCAGAAGTGTCGCCACCGATGTGTTTTACCGCATACAGAGTGATATAAAGGGCATTCTCGCAGCTCCTTATGGTCTGGAAACTACCATAGAGTCCCGGGTCCCTGATTGATCAATTCCATTATAGCGCTTCGTCGAGCAACATATTTTTCATGGCGTCCGCCTCTCAAGTCGGGGCGTTGATCCCCCAGGGCACAGCCTACGGGTTGCTTATCGGGCTCGGTGTCCTTTTCTGCGCCGTCATTCTCTTGGCCGTCAAGCTCCAGAAGGCGTATCTGGCCGAGGACTCGGGCACCTCGGAGATGTTCATGGTAGCCAACCGCTCCGTGGGGACCGGCCTCACCGCATCAGCCGTCTTCTCGTCCTGGATGTGGATCAACGAGACGGTTCTGGCCGCGGCCATGTGCTATCGCTACGGCCTTGCCGTCCCCTTGGTAAGTGAGTAAGAGCAGTGTTTTACCAAAATCCAGACGCTGACCTATATCATCTCGTTGATGTAGTGGTGGGGATCTGGGCTGTGTTTCCAGATCGCCTTGATGGCAGCTCTCGGCGTCATGGCCAAGATTCGCGTGCCATACGCCCACACGTCACTTGAGATTATACGCATGCGGTACGGGAACATTGCACACGTGGTCTTCATCGTCATGAATCTCGGGAACAACGTGTTTGGGTGCGCGTCCATGATCTTGACCGGCTCCCAGCTCATACACGGCGTCTCGGGCATGCATTTCGTCGCCGCTACAGTGTTGATTCCCATAGGAGGTTAGTAGATGCCCTTCCAATGAGGAGATGAGTTCTGGACAGAAAGTGCCATTCAGACCGACTAACACACGGCAATCAGTCGTCCTTTACACAGCTGTGGGAGGCCTCAAGGCTACCTTCCTGAC
Organism: Apiospora marii; assembly: GCF_038362585.1. Taxonomy (NCBI): domain Eukaryota; kingdom Fungi; phylum Ascomycota; class Sordariomycetes; order Amphisphaeriales; family Apiosporaceae; genus Apiospora; species Apiospora marii. Next base: position 2,793,347 of record NW_027117379.1, read on the forward strand.
CGATTTCCTGCATACCGCCGTCGCCCTGGTACTCATCATCTACTTCACTCTTACTGTACTCACCCACTCGGCCGTCGGTGGCCTGGGCGGGCTATATGACACAGTCGTCGCCACAGCCAGCGAGGACTACATACCCGGGAACTACCAGGGCTCGCTTCTTACCATGAAGTCATATGATGCTATTATTTGGGGGCTGATTCTGAAGTTTGGAAATCTGGCTTTGGTCGTCATGGTATGTCAACGCCATCCACTTTGGAAAGGAGACCTCCTACTAACCATCGTTCAACTCAAGGACACGGCATTCTGGCAGAAGTCCTTCGCAACCGAGGTCAATGCCACCGTGCCGGGGTACAATCTTGCCGCCCTGGCCGTGTTCGGCATCCCGTGGGGCTTAGGGACGGTCATCGGCCTCACCGGTCGCGCCCTGCACAACACGCCCCTCTTCCCGACCTACCCGGGCGCCGTGACGGACCTGGAGATCAACGAGGGCCTCATCATGCCGTACGTGATCAAGGCGCTCGTCGGCGACGGCGGCATCGTGGCCTTCTTCGTGCTGCTCTTCATGGCGCTGACGAGCACCATTTCGTCGTCCATGATCGCCGTCAGTAGCATCCTCTCCTTCGACCTGTACAAGACCTATTTGAACCCGCGCGCGACGGACAAGAAGCTCGTGCGCGTCAGCCACCTGACCGTCGTCCTCCACGGCTGCGTCATCACCGCCGTCTCCCTCGGCCTCAACTACGGCGGCGCCAACATGACCTGGATCGGCTACTTCCGCCCCGTGCTCTCGTGCCCGGGCATCATCCCGCTCGCCCTGACGCTGCTGTGGTCCGGGCAGACGCGGACGGCTGCCGTCGTCGCGCCCGTCCTGGGGTTCGCGACGGGCCTGTCCGTCTGGCTCGCGACCGCCCGGGCGCTGTACGGGCGGGTTGACATGCAGACCACGGGCGCAAGTTTGCCCGCCCTCTTCGGCGCCATCGCTTCCTTCTTCTCGCCCGGTCTCTACTCGGTCGTCATATCGCTGTACCGCCCGTACAAGTTCGACTGGCGCGAGTTTCTGCGGATCGAGCTCGCCGAAGAGGCCCAGATCCATCCTTCTCCGTCGTCCACCATTAGTGAAGGTCCCAAAGAAAAGCGAGGCTCTGCGGGACCACTCGAGCCCGGAACCCCTCGAGATAAGACTGATCAAATCATAGAGAAGAGAGCAGGCGAGACCGCGTCCCTGGACCTGGGTGGAAACGCCGAGAAATACGGGACCACATCGCCAGAAACATATTCCTCCAAGAAGAATCAACCCAGCAAGATCAGCATTGACGATGTTCAGCATCCATTTGACGACGCGACCCTGGCGTCGTTGCATCATTGGCACCGCATCGCCTGGGTGATGTGGGCCGCCATAGTATTGGTGACATTCATCCTGTGGCCCATGCCTCTGTACCGGGACTTCATCTTTACCAAGTCATTTTTCTCCGGTTGGGTGTCGGTTGCTATCGTGTGGCAATTCTTCGCCTTTTCCGCTGTCGTCGTCTATCCGCTGTATGACGGGCGTCGCGAGATAGCAAAGAGCGCAGTGGGGCTTTGGAGGGCTGTGACTGCAATTTTGGGGAGGGATACCGAGAACGCCCGAGAAACAAAGACCTAATTGGCTCACATAAAGAGGTCTTGCTACCTGATCATTAACTTTTGGTCTGACTGGTTTCGATTTATACTAATTGTCCCTGGCAGAAACAAAAGACTCGTAAAGAGCAAGTTGCACTCCAAAGATATGTTATACCATCAACGGATGTTTTCAGATTTAGTGATGATGGAAAGCTTCGCACGCTGCCTCCATCAAGGAATAGGAGGCATAGACGGTTTTCGTCAACGATGAAATAGATTTTCGCTGAAATCAGACATTGAAGGGGCTTCAGCCAAATGGCTCTCGCATTTTTGGAGGGGGCTAGCTACTAAGCCCCCTATCAGAAATTCGACCAGATCAGGCTGAGTTATGCCAAAAGAGCGGGTCGAGATGGCTTCGAAAAAGCAATTATCAATAAAGACTCGATGCAACCGATCAACCAGACGCTTCCTGTTCAGATGGGGCGCACGAGAAGAACCAACCAATGGTAGGTGTTTAAATTAGGCATTGGCATGAGTGAATGACCCAATGATACAATCTACGTTGGTTTCTGCCTTGAATGCAGGCAGTTTCACTGCCCACCATGAAAGGACTGTAATCTGCCTTGGACAAAGGGTTTTCGTATGACCTTGGGATCTACGTCCATAAAACCTCTTGCTATTCTTCTTCAAGCGAGGATAGAAATACTACGGGTTAAGCAGGCTGGAGCGGCTGCCAACTTCAGCCCCCAAAAATGCGAACTTGAAACGCAGCCCCCAAGAGGCTGGGACCAATCGGCAGGCGCTGTACGCTGGCGATCAACTGCCGTGTTACCAGCATGCAGGACCCAGGGGTGGCAGTGTTCATACTAAAAATAAACGTTTGAGCCTTGTATTTAAATGAAAACCAGCCAATCATCTGACTGTTTACCAATAGTATTTAGGGCCAACTGCCCCTCCCAACGTACGGTCGAAACTCCCATTGATGTCTTTTACTCCCGTGAATCAATCGATCATGCGTACACCATCCTATCAGCAGCAAATAAATGGAGGACAGGAGAGTTGTTCCGGCCCCGCATCTAGCAATTCCTCAGTTTCCGTACATAGCGAAACCCCATTGACTTCCACACATCAACCATTGCCAGTCTCTCCTTTAGATGGGTCTGAAAGCAGCTACTTGCCCCATCGGCATCAGTCTCCAGCTCAAAGTATGCCGAATCCAAATCACTTATCCCCTAGCAACAACACACAACAAGCAGCAACTGCCCAGTCCGGGGCCTACGTGGACGGCTCGGGCCAGCCAACAGGCCATCAAGCTCAGCCACTAGCACTTGGAAGCCATGGCATCGGATCCAGTCAGCCAAAGCCATGCACTTCCAAGGGGAGGAAAGCTACGTCATGGTGGTGGTGGTGGGAGATTTTGGCCACCATCCTGTCTATAGCTTGCATGGGCGCGCTGACTATCATTCTCACCAAGATCGACAACATCCCTCTCCCTCATTGGTGGCTGCCCATCCAGCCCAACTCGCTGATCGCAGTTCTGACGACGGTGGCCAAGTCTTCTATGATGCTGTCAGTGGCAAGTTGTATCAGCCAGCTGAAATGGGGACACTTCTTCCAACAACCCAGAAAGCTGGTAGACCTCGAAACCTTTGATGAGGCAAGTAGAGGGCCCTGGGGGTCGGCAACCCTTCTACCGCTCCTGGCCTTCCGCGGCCCTATCTTGTTTACTTCGGGGCTTGCGTTGGTGACCATCGTGTCGCTTGGAATCGACCCATGTGCACAGCAGGTACTTGAATTTCCCACTCAGCTGACGCCACTGGACAATATCACCGTCGAAATGGGCGTCGCCAACCAATATTTCTCCAAAGGGATGCGGGAGGACCCCAACCGAAGTAAGATGCAGTCTTCCCTTCCCACAATATTGCATTTCATCCGACAACATGCAGTATTGCAATCAATACTAACGTTCAAATATGAAGGCTACATCTTCGTTTCGAATGCAGACCTTCTCCAACTGCAGTCTTCGGTCGTTAACAGCGCCGTGGGTTCCGTTTTCCAGCCACACGTGTCCTGTCCCGCGCCGGCCACTCGTTGCTACTGGGATAACTTCACCACTCTGGGCATCTGCTCCGATTTTAAAAATGTGACAAGCATTGCAGTGTCTAGTTGCACCGACGAAGATAGGGCAGGCAGCATCAATTGCACTTACACATTCCCTGGCATGAGTAAGCGGACCAGGGGAAGCTTTACCCTTTGCCAACACTGTAACTTTGTATGACCGGCTACTGACGTACTGACTGTGCAGTGGACCGAGAATATCCAGAGGCCGGCCTGGTTATGAAGTGGAACCAAGAGAGTACCGGAGGCGCAGGAGTGAGCACAACGCTCTTTGGTTCGCTGTTCCACAACAGCGTAGACGGCGATGGGGCATTGTTTGGCTCCCTCACCGCCATCAATGCACTCGACAAGGGCCGCCCGACGCGGGTCAAAGGCGGCGGGCTAAAGCCCCCTCCGGTCCAGATGTTCTATGCGGAATTCGGCTGGTGCGAGCAAATGTACCGCAACGTGACTGCCACCCCTGCTGGCATCTCCCATGCGGAACTCAACGTGACCTCGGAGCGTCTCGCCAACGCGGGCTCGCTCACGTCTCCCAACGAACCCGGCAATGAGATGGGGACCTACTACAAGAGCTACGTTGCCAACTCCACCGGCCGGGTCTACAATATTTCCCGGATGGCAACGATGCTCCCCAACGTCCTGTCCGTCCTCCTTAGCTCCACGGTTGAAAACAACATCTACCGGCCCGATTTCGACCGGAACATCAAGTTTGATCTTGGCTATGCCTTGATGAACTCGCCCTTGGAGAAGTTTTCGTCGGATCTTTCGGCCGCTCTCACCAGCCAGATCCGCAGCGCCGACCCTGGGGACAACTACAATGCGACGACGGTCAAGGGCAGGGCAGTCTACGACGAGACGTATATCCGCGTCCGCTGGCCCTGGATGATCCTGCCCCTGGTAGAGATCACCCTAGCGGCCTTGCTACTGGTGGCAAGCATCATTGCCACAGGGGGCATGCCACTGTGGAAGACGAGCGGACTTGCGTTCCTCGTGTCCGGAGGGTGGGAGGAGGGCGAGTTTGATGCATTCGTGAAGGCGGGAAAGGGGAGAGAGAAGATGGACAAGGAAACTCTAGATGAATGGGGGAAGGAGGTCAAAGCTCGGCTCATCGGGGGCGGCGAGGTTGAGGAGGCAAAAGGGGCTAGGCTGAGGTTCGAGCGGGTCTCGGACTAAGTCACCGGTGATGAGATTTCTTCCAAGCCAATCGACTTGGACTTTTCTGGAATGGGATGGGGCGGTCTGATCCAGAGATGACTGTTTACCAGTTGAGTCATGGTTCAAATACTATTTCGTTGCTTAAAACCCATGCACTAATGATTTCAATGCTAATTTAACCAGAGACTTGAACGCCATCATATTTCGTCTCAGTCGACCATCAGGTTTTACCTTCTCATACGATGCCCGCCCCTGGATCAACCGTCGAACCAACCCACACAGTCCGCAACAGGCAGTACTACAAGGATGCCCAGGGATGTGACTGGACCCGCAGGATCCACCCAAAAGACGGGACCTGTACCGATTGGGAACCTTACGACCCCGAGCCTGCACCGCGCACGGACCTGACCGACCCCGTCGCGCTCTCCGTCGTCCTCCAGAACCAAGCCCCCGGCGAGCCCCGGCACTGGTCCCTCGTCGTCGGCGTCCCCAGCTATCCCGGCCTCGTCTACCAGGTCACCGGCGACGCGACTTTCATGCACTACAACCACGAAAGCGACAGGAACATCTGGGTTGAAGAGGAAACCTACACGTTTTACCAAGTCGTCAGAGAACTCGACCAAGCCGGCCAAGACCGGGTCAGACACGTCGTCGACAGTACCCCTCCGCCACAGGCAGAGAGTCGGCGGGCTGTCACTGAGAACTGCCAGGGATGGGTGGTGCGGGTTCTCCGGGAACTACAATCACATGACGTTGTGAACGAAGACGCCGTGGATAAGATTGAAGCTATGGTTGAACCGGTGAACTGATATGGCTATTTTGGGGCGGCTTTAGCTATCTGATTTCATATCTACCTAGAATATTCAAGACAACTCTCAAGGTTTCTCATACATGAACCAGTCAAGGTGATTCTGCATCGTGTCCAGCCCCGCAGTGCCGTCGGCCGAAGGCTTCCCGCTGCTCGTGCAGTTGACGCCGACCGACCCGGCGATCATCTCCGCCTCGAGCTCCACGCCGTTGTCGATGAGACGGACGGGGACCCTGGTGAAGCCGGCGGGCACGTCGCTCATCTCGACGAGGCCGTAGTCCTTCTCCACGCGGCAGCCGGTCATGGTCTCGATGTGGCGCGCTTCGGGGTCATTGGGGAAAACCTGGCGTTCCCCCTGGCCGTTCCAGAAGCAAAAGGCCGTGATCCAGCCCGAGTAGCAGTTGAAGCCGCTCCCGCTGTGCGCGTCGCAGATCTTGCCCCAGAAGCTGCGCACGTCCGGGTGCTCCGGATCGTCGAAGCTGCGGATGAAGCAGCGAAGGATGGGTCGCAGGAGGTCAGAGAGCGCGTCGGGCTCCTTGCCGTAGTGCGCCAGCTTGTCGAGCCGGCGCAGGATGTCTTCGTAGTCCTGCTTGGTGCCCAGCAGCGTGACCGAGGGGATGCCGCAAGTCGTCCTGCAGGGTGCCTATCATCATGATGTTGGCCACGACGATATCGTCGCCGGTGGTCGTGCTGAAGTTGGGGGTGATCCAGCGGCAGATCTCGTCGTCCACGACGCTTTCCGAGATCAGGCCGCTGATCTGCTGCGCAAAGTCGGCGAAGTCGACCGTGTACCGCGTGGCGTGCTCATAGACGATTTGGAGCTCCTTCTGGCCCTCGTGCGCCACGAACTTTCCGCGGAGCTTCTCGGCATTCCTGTTGACGTAGAGGCTGAACTGCGATATGATGGCCAGCCAGACGTCCTCGGGTCGCAGGGTGAGGTGGTGATGCCTGCTGTAGGCTGTCGTTACCGCATCCACGAAGCCATTCTTGTGAGCGAGGAGAACAGGCGGGAGGTTGTTTCCGTCGAGCGACGACTGGAGAATGTCCCCATGGTTGCCAGCCCCGTGTAACGCATCGAGGAGAGTCCCGCGACTGTCGACCCCCTGAGGGTTGTAGATTAGGTTGGCATCGTGGTTGGCAACCCTGATGGTAGCGGGCATTGTGTATTGCGTCAATGGCTTGAAGAATTCTTACGAACAATAAACAAGTCTGAGTGGGCTTGTTGATGTCGATTTGGACTGGAAGATCTCGTTTTAATCTTCATTCAACTTTTGGGGGTCCAAAGAGATCTCGCTAACCTAGAATGCCACCATCCTTAGGTACCACCTCGGCTCAGGCACGTTTTGATTGGTTGTCAACCTAACACACCACGGCAGCTGACTTCAGTCTGTTCCACCTATCATGTACTCCCTCACTACATGCCCATTGCGTACTTGCATACCTACCTCACCCAATCTCTTTCAACACATCATGATTTGCTGTATCACAGACATGGCCGACTCCAATTATATGTTCCCCATGTTAATCCATCGCATCGTGACATGCATCATTGCGACCAAGCTACAAAGTCACACCAGACAATGCAACTTGGTCGTCGACGTCATCATAATCGAGACCCCTCTGTTTGGTATTCTGCCCCTCCTGGCTCGTCACCTTGAGTACGGTCTCGATGTGCTTAAATTGAACCGAAGAAGATCCCTGGCTTCTGGCCAGTAGCGAGGCCGTCTTGACAATGTTCTTGATCTGTCGGCCGTTTAGAGATAGATCCGCCAGCTTCGACATCTCAAATGGGTTCACAGCGCTGGTTGCGGCACGCGATAGGAACTGTCCCCAAATGTGGTATTTGGCGTCGGTGCTGAGCTCGGGATAGTGCAGCGTCAGGTGGATTCTGCTCTGAAAAGCGGCGTCGATGGCATCGCCCCGGTTGGTAGTCAGGAACAACATTCCGGGGTAGTACTCGAGAGTTCTGAGTTGAAAAAGTCAGCGGGAGGCAAGGCTAATCAAGCATAATCATTATATGGAGGACGATCCACTGACCTCAGGAAAACTGCAACAACCTCATTGTGTCCCAAGTGGCTGTGCGACCGTTTCTCCAGGAACACGTCGCATTCGTCCAAGAGCAGAATTGCTCCCCATTTCTCCGTCATCATGAGCGTGGTTTCAAGTTTGCTTTCGACCGAGCTTGCGCTTTGGCCCAGTTCGCCAGCACTCAGCACATAGAGCGGCTTGTGCAATCTGTCAGCCACTGCCTCGGCCGTAAGGTCTTGCCGGTGCCGGGGCTTCCGACCAAGAGCATGGTGAGCCCGAGACCCTTGCCCTGGATGATGTCGTCGAAGGGTTGCGAGTCCGACAGCTGCCCGTCGACAAAGGCGAGGATGAGGTCCTTGTGGCCTTCGGGAAGGCGGAGGTTCGGGAACGCGTCCTCGTTCCAATGGATGTTTTCGACCGAGTCCACGCTGAAAAGGCCCAATTTCTTGTCCGCTAACGAATAACCTCGGACGCTGCCATTGCTGAGCATTAGCTGTTCCTCGGAAGGCTCGACTGTGAGACTTTCACGTTAGCTACCACGATGGGTGTGCTGAGGTTGTCTACATTACCTTGGGACTTAGTTTGCACCTGGAGTGGCTTCGAGGCCGCCTTTCTCCGTTTTTTAGGAGTAACTATCACAGGACTAACTCTTCCCGGGAACCCATCCTCTGGATAGGGATTAGAGAAGAGAGATGCGGGATGAGGGCCTCCCGGTCTGCCAGGTTGTGGGGCCACGGGTCTCCCTGGCGGCTGGTGTCTGGGCTGTTCGACAACATCGATCGTTGGGGCCACGGACGGATCGTCAAGTGGGAGGAGACGAAAGAGGCCAAAGGCGCCAGAAGAAATAGACAACGAGGCGTCAATGACTATGCGTCCATTGAGTTCCTGCAGCATATAAGCGTCATTAGTGCTCACATTCCCCAAGAGGTGCATCGCGTAGTTACCTTGCGGTTCTGGCGCCCAGTAATTTCGTCGCAGAGAAAGCAGGAGCCCAGATAGCCCTTGTACTGAACGCCCCGAAGATCGTAGAACCGTTTGCCTCGCGCCCAAAGCGCTGCTTCCAGGAGGCCTTCGTCGTCGCGAAACGACGTGGGATGGACATTCAAGCTGGTGATGTCCTTGGTTTCCTCGAATGAGGGGATGTCCAATGTAAAGGTGGCGAATCCAAAGTTGTATCCGTCGTGGTCGGTGTAAAAGACAACGATCCTGAAACACCCCGACAAGGGATCATAGTCGCTGCTACGGACCAGATAGAACTGATCTAGTCCGTCCAGGGTGGAATAAACACGAGTGCCGGGCTCGAAGATAGCCCAAAGCAGTTTGTATGTGATGACTCCCTTGGCACACATATCATTCGCCTCTTCCATGGTCTCCTTCAGCTCATGCTGAAGAATGTTGTAGAGTAGCTGGGAGTATGCCGAGGCACCCGCATCCTCCTGCTTCTTCTGGGCCAGCAGGCTTTGGAAGCGGGTCCAGCGGTAGTAGAAGGGGTGGAATGGTGCTCGGAAGACCAACTTGTTCAGAGTGGTCGTGATGCCCCCATAGCCTTGGAACACATCACCCAGTAGGTCTTTGATGTGCTGGTTCTGGACCACGATGGAGTGCAGCGCTAGAGGCTTGCCCTCGCCGTGGTTTAGACCCATCCGCACCACGAGGGCTTTGCGCTTCGACTCGGGCTGCTCCTCGACCGAGCTCTTGAGGTTCTCGGGGTACTCTTCAACCCAGTTAGTGCAGCAGTTGCATTTGGGCGGACCCGGATACAGCGTTTGCACGTCGCATTCGATACCGCTCGAGGAGATCTCCTGCATCTGTCGGGCCGACACATCCGTCATCTCAGTGGCACCCGCCATGGTTTCGTCCAAGGAGAGATGTTGTAGTTGTGAGGTCCTTGTGTTCAGTGAGGATGATGAGAGAAGGAAAAAGTTCAATCACGTCTGAGTGGGGAAGAGGTAGTTTAGTTATACTCGCGGGCTATAACTGGAAGAATTCCATAGAAGTAGCAGATAAACGAAGGTTTTCATCAACTTTCTTTTCAATACCCACCAAATCAAGCTGGTCGTTAGGCAAACGAGCGCGGACAAGGCATCCGCATTCCCTGCAGCTTACTCAGGCATGTACCGCACATGTGATGTCTGACCTCATCAGGCAGCGCTCTAACTGCAAATGAGGCCCCATCTGTATAATGATTGAGTTGTTTTGGTGGGATTGTGCTTATCCGTTTGAAGGTGTGGTGACACAGCATGCCGCTTTGGGGTCAAAGGTCAATCAAATCGACCAACGAACAAGAAACGTCAGCAGCAAGAATAAAGAAATAGTAATCTGCAACTCCGCCGTTCAAAGGACGTAAGTAGTTTAGAGCGACGCCGTGCGGCGGAATGTAGCATGGGGCTTATCTCAAAATCAAGTGGTGCATCGGTCCCTACCCCAAGTTCCTATAGAATTCTTTTTAAAGGGGAACATTTTTCTATCTGCTGCCGAGTTAAGATCAAGGCTAAGCATACTTAAGTTGAGGATTGATTGTCAAAGTGACGTAACGTGTGCTATTATAGGCGATCTCTAATTCTATGTATATCCATGTATGTACACTTTCTACTCGCAGGCCCATCCAAGGGCGATCTTTATACAATTATTCAATCCTCCAACTAGATATGGTATCGGAACAAAAGGACAGATGGCTACCGCTAAATCCAATGACATCATTCCCGGGGCTAGGTCGACTGCCTCGCCTTGGCCTCAAGCTCGCGTATCAGCGCGCTGCGCTGCCGTATGCTCTTGCCGTACTTGTAGAAGATGAACGGGATGGGCGCCAGCGCGAGCTCGACGAGGCCGATGACGATGCCGGCCGTGCGCGGGGTCAGGGCGGCGTAGAGGGGCTTGCCGCCGAAGACGAGGGCGGCGCCCAGCAGCGAGCGGAAGACGAGGTTGCCGGCCGAGGCCGAGGTGGCGTAGATGCCGAAGACGGCCGAGACGTAGCCGGTGCCGTAGATGAAGACGAGGGCGAAGCCGAAGCCGAAGGGCAGGCCCGCCAGCACGCTCCAGTAGAAGGGCACCTCGACGGGCAGCGACGTGAGGGCGAACCAGAGCTGGCCCACGGGCGCCAGCACGGCGCCGATGCAGACGACGGACACGGAGGCCTCGGGCTCGGGGCGGCCGGTGTCGGGGTTCTTGGGGTGCAGGCGCGGGTGGTTGACGAGGCGGCGCAGCAGGGGCGAGAGCAGGAGGACGAGGGCGATGCCCACAAAGATGCCGATGAAGGCCAGCCCCGACAGCGCCGTCGACCAGCCGCGGATCTGGGTGAAGACGATGGGAAACGCGATGAAGGCCAGCTGGGCGATTGCGTAGATGACGGACACGTAGACGTTCCAGTACATGAGGACGGGCTGCGTGAAGGACAGCACAAAGGGCCGCGACACGGCCGTCCGGACCCGCCGCGCCAGGGGCAGCTGGCCGTCGGCGTCGTGCTCGCTCCAGAACCGGTCGTCCTTCTGCTCGGCCCGCCGCTGCGCCGCCAGCTTGCGCAGGAGCACCGGCCGGTACGTCTCGGGGATTGTTATGATGAAGACGGCGCCGAGGGCGCACGTGATGAACGAGAGCCAGCTCAGGGACCGGAACCCGAAGCCTTGGACGAGGAAGCCGCCCTGTCAGAAGACAACATCGTTAGACATTCATGGTTGGAATAATGGATCTGGGGCATGTCACTTACAACGAGGGGACCGAGCACGGGCCCGTTCAGTGGACCAAAGTTGTAGACGGACAGGGCGAGCGGCAGGTAGCCCGGCTCGATGATGTCGATGATGGAGCCCGCCACGTTGGACAGCATGACGCTGCCCGCCACAGCGCCAAAGAACCTCGCGAGAAGGACAGCCGTGAAGCTGTTGGCCAGCGCCGCGACGGGGATCAGCGCGACAAATGTCGACATGCCGGCAATGTACATGGGCCGCCGGCCAAACGTCTCGCTGAGCGGCGCCATGATCAGCGCCCCGAAGGCCAGGCCCACGAGGTAGAGCGAGATGCCGAGCGAGGGCAGCGTCGGGTCGGCAATGTGCAGCTCCTTGGACATCTCGGCGATGCCGCTCGAGTAGGCCGTCGAGTAGATGCCCGTCGACAGCGCCGTGTAGGCGAAGCCGGCCACGATGACCATCTTGTAGGCCGTCGACCAGCACTTGGGGTTGGCCGGGTCGTGGCCGGGGGCGAAGGTGACCTTGAAGCCCTGCAGGTCCTTCTTGGGATCCGGCACTTCGTCGTAGTCGTCGTTGTCCTCTTCTTCTTCTTGTATCCCCTTTTCATTCTCATCCCAGCTTTCTCTGTAGAATATATAACTGCTCCGCCTCCTCTTCTCCTTGATCTCGCTGAGGTCGGTGAAGTTGTAGTCGGGGATCTCGAAGAACCACTCCTCCGGCAGGGCCGACTGCTGGTAGAAGATCTGGTCGAGCTGCTGGGCCATGGTGTTAAACATGGAAGTTCTCTTGTTGAGGTCGCCGAGGGCGGCACGACCTCCCCCGCCGCCGCCGCCGCCGGGTATCCGAAAGGATGACCGCCATGCTCGCTGCATCGACTGCCGGAATAGCCAGCTCTCTCGGAATGCCGAAGATCGCTTAGTGGCTCGCGTGTTCGTCTCCAGTACACCCGGCGGAGCAAAGTCTCTGCCCCTTTCGGGTGCGTAGGACAATGTGGGGGATTTGAGCTGTGCCATGGCAGTAGCCTCGATGTGTATGTAGCATCAATCGAACGAATACTCACACAATACACCCGAGAAACAAACAATAAACAAAACGCCGTGTTACGAGGAAGTCGGGAAATGGAAGGAGGCCCTCGGTATGGTGGTGTCGGACCGAACGTCTTGCAAACTACGCCTGGATCACCAATGTTGCAATGGAAGGAAGCCCACAGACGGACGCACACACACGCACACACCCAAAGCGCCCATATTCGTTGAACCCCCATCCACATGGCTCCCACCCTGGCGAGGGAGCATGAAACTTTTTGACACCAAACACTGGCACGAACAGAAACGAACAATGGGCACTCCTCGAAATGGACATCCCAGTGCTCGACGACATGGTTTCCTATCGTCAGACAGACACGACCAGCCTCTGTGTCGAATGTAGCCCCCACTAAGGACCAAAATACCGACCAAAGGCCAGCCCCTGACGAGATACCCGAGACGGCTATACTGGGCCCAGTGCCCTGGATTTTCCGAATCGGGCGAATACATAGGTGTAAGTGATGCACGCAGGATTGTCGAGATTATTTCGATCCACATGGCGGGCGGCTGACTCGCTACATGGGTACATTACTCGTGGGATAGGTCTGCCGTGTTCTATCCCGGGATCTTGGGTACAACCCATGCCTGCCAAGCCCCAAACACTGTGCCAAGGACCACGTAGGTGGGATGGCAGGTGACCTGTTTCAGGCGGGAACCCACCCACCACTCACCCCTGCCAGCCAATCGATCGGACTCCGCGGCCGGCTTTCCCCTGTCTATACAGAGTTGTATCATGCGTTCTACACCATGCACTCGTAAAGCTGTGGCAGTGGTACTGTTGCATGGAAACTTTAACCCAACTCGCTTGTTTCTTCTGCCCCTGACTGGCTGGACCCAATGGACTGGGAAAGTGATCGGGTGCAGGGTGTCACCCACGCTACTGCCCACGCCTCTCCCATCTCTCGGGGCCACATTGTACATGCTCGCACCATGGATGATCATGATCGACCTTGGCATTTACTTGGCACGAACGTCCAGAAATAGGCGATGTCATGCTTTCGGCACCACGAACGAGTGAAATATTGGCAACAGGAATATGGTCTAGAAGCCAAATCTAAATAGTTTGTCAATCTCCTCCACATGGTCTCAAAGGTGCACACAAGTAATTTGCCGGTTAATATGTCACAATTGAGCAGTTTGGTGATGGTGATGGTGGTGGTGGTGTTTAACAAGTGAAGTAAATTGTAGCGTTCTCCTCGTATCCCTCTATGTACACTATCGAATCATATATACTCGCAGTCTTGCATCGCAAGATAAAGAAAAGAATACACAATCTATAAGCGTGGCAGTCTTGTCTTGCAAGAAACAAAAAGAAAGGCAGAAAAGCAATGCAGTCTATGCGTAGCGGCCCTCGGCGCTCCAGTCTAATCTACCCATTGCCAGTTCCAGTAAATTCATCGCAGACGCTCTCTCCGAAACAATAAAAAAGTGACATGCCTTACAACCAGCAGCAACCTCACGAGCTCGTCTTGAAGCCGGCGCCGATGGCGCCGCCCGGGTGGTTCTTGGCAAAGACGGCCGGCACCGACCGGTACATCTCCCGGGACGCCACGATGGCGAGCGCGTGGCCGACCGAGACGGCCATGGTGACGGACGTGGTGGGCGCGTTGACGCCGAACGACGTCTTCTCGGCCTCGTAGCAGGGCGCGGGCAGCAGGACGGCGCCGGGCCGGTGGCGGACGATTTCGCAGTCGCCGGGCCGCGTGGCCGAGGTCAGGACGACGACGCGCACGGAGTCTTCGATATGGGGAAGCAGCTGCAGCAGCTCGGGCGTCTTGCCCGAGTAGGTGACGAAGAGCATGGTGTCGTGGCGGCCCACCACGCCCAGGTCGCCGTGCAGCGCCTCGGTCGGGTGCAGGTAGACGGTCTGGATGCCCAGGCTGTTGAAGGTGGCCACTAGCTTCTTGGCGATGTGGCCCGACTTGCCGACGCCGCAGAGGACGAGCTTGCCCCGCTGCTCTCCGTGTCTTTGCGTGATGGCCTCGATGGCCTGCGTGAAGCCGGTCTGCGCCTCGGGGTGGACGGCGTAGAGGTGGCTCAGCGCCAGGAGCGACTTGGCCTCGGTGGCGAGCACGTGGAAGGCACCGGCCACTCGGTTGGCCGTGCTGGGCTCCGGCTCCGGCAGGGTTGTGGGCTTCATGAAGGAGGCCATCGAGTTGGGGGACTTGGGAGACGAGATCCGCGTGCAGTCCGGCGAGGAGAGGCGCGAGATGTCGAGGGGCTTCAGCATGGTGAACTCGGACTTGCGGTTCATGGGCGAGGAAACCATTTTGATGAGTTGAGTGAGATGACAACAAGATCTTCGTGCTTGACGAAGACGGGCGAGAAAGAAAATAAAGGCGAGAAGAAGAAGAAGAAGAATGATGTGCTGAATACGCAATTCAGTTGTGGGACCGATTAAAATGACGGTTTGATATTGTTGATCAGACCGGCTGCTAAAAAGAATAAGAGGACGAAGGAGAGAGAGAGATAGAGATGGAAGTCTGGTTGGCTTGTGTTCCTATTCATGACTTCCTCTAGGAAATCATTTGTATCTTATAGATCTACATGAGCATCGCTATGATCGCTATGGTATGATCGATCTCCCGTGCTCACCTTCTTGCTTGCAGCCTAGTGCAGATGCCGATATTGCCGAGGTCGAGGTCGTGAAGGTCCCGGACATGTACCCCTGACCAGACCTCATGCGGCTGTCCCATTGGTAATGATCTAAATGGAATGACGACATACGCAGCTATGTTTCATCTCTATGCCGTACACAGATGACAGGGTCATCTTCCAGGGGTCGACAGGGGCCGCGTTCATCTGGCCAAGATATGGGGGAGTTCGCCAGGGACGGCCAGCTATTGCCCATGTGCCAATAGCATAGCCAGGCCGTTCAATCGGGATACAATGCAACAAAACTCTATTGTTCGTCGTATATCTAACTTTGGCCTCTTATCTGCTCCTGTTTCCTGGATTGGGCGATTGGCTGTCGGGAAAATCCGGATCCGAGGTGTGCTGCCAGGGGGGAGCTCCACCCCGGAGCCCTGTCGATATCATGCCAATGTTTCGCCGTTTCGTCAGAGCCGGGTGCCGGGGGCGAAGCCACATCCATGCTGCCGTGCTGCAAGATGGCGCATCTTATCCATCAATCAATCAGAGATGCCCGACAGGGTCACATCCCCATGCCCTTCCCACCCCGCAGCGGGTCTAGAATGTTCCAGCCTATTATTGCCCATGCCGCTGCATATTGCCTCTGATTACTTTTGATTATCACATCAGCATCATCGAGGCCTACGTACGCATCGTCCCCGTCTCCGCCGTCGATGGAGAAGTACATGCATTGACGGGTCGCCGGGGTGCCTGCGGGGTTCACGTCAGAAGGGCTAAGTATAGCACTGCCTCTTGGCATTTGGCTCTCGCGGGCGGGCAGTCTGGCACCCTTCCAGCCCGCGGGTTACAACGACCCTGTCCCAGCCTATCGGCTCTGGATCTGAGCCGTGACTCGGTTCTCTTCTCCGTCAATCAGCTCCAAGTACTTACACAGCAGACTGGGACTCACCCAAATCCATTGATATCGTTGGTTACTCGTCTCTACAGTTTTATGTTTTAATTACAAGCATTTCAACCAGCACACCTTTTTTTTCTCGTCACGCCACTTAGTCCCATCCAATCATGTCGCGCTCAACCACCAGCTGCCCTGCTCCCTATTCCACTGCCGACCCTTCCTCTTTTGGGTACGAGACGGCGAGAATCAGATGGCCCATCATAGTTGTGAGTGTGATTGCATTGGAGTTGTCTCGCTATGCAGATGCAGTTTTAGTTGCAATCTTGGCTAACATATTTGGTAGACAGGAGTTGTTGACGACCTCACCAAAGCCGTCTTCCAGCACGTGCATGTACAGGCAAAGGTGGATGAGGGATGTGCACTCATAGCAACGCTCCAAAGCCTAAAGAACGACATCCTGGAAGGTGCTAAGCTTTGGTAAGAAACAGCTCCAGAAAAAGAGACCCACACAAGAGGACCTGTTGACTAAGTCTCGGCAATGACTATTCAGTCCCTTGGTGGATGACGGCAGTCCGGAGATAGCCTCGTACAATCAAGAGCTCGCGGCTTCGGGCACCCGGCAGACGTGGCACAACGCGCCCTGGCTGTTCTGCGAGTGCTATCTGTTCAAGCGCATCAGCACCCACTTCCGCCTCTCGGCGCACTGGAAGGACTACGACGCCTTCATGAACCAGAAGATGAGCACCTTCCGGTCCTCCCAGCCGGCCGTGGCCGAGCTCGCCGCGCGGTACCGCGGCATCATTGCCTCCCACCACGCGGGCGTGGCCGTCACGACGCCGCGCGGCCCTGACGAGGAGAGGGTCCTGTTCGGCGAGATGTTTGAGATCTGCCTCTGGGGCAACGCCACGGACCTGTCCCTGCTCACGAACCTCTCGTACGAGGACATTCAGAAGCTGCAGGGATCCGCGGCGCGCAAGGCGGCCGAGAGCAACATCCTGGTCAACGACCTGCCCCGGGTCTACGAGAAGCTCCGGAGCGCCGCCGCCCAGCAGCAAGCCGGGGGGCCCTCGTCATCTTCATCGCGGGTGGACATCGTCCTGGACAATTCCGGGTTTGAGCTCTATGTGGACCTTCTCCTCGCCGGCTACCTCCTATCCTCCGGCCTGGCCCGCGAGGTCGTGTTTCACCCCAAGAACATCCCCTGGTTCGTCTCCGACGTGACGCCCGCCGACTTCGAGGCCCTGCTGGCCGTCCTATCCAGCCCTGCAGGTTTCTTCGGGGCAGACAGCGACAACAGCAGCAGCCTCGTCGAGGACCTCACCTTCCTCTCGACCCAGCTCGAGTCGTTCCGCAAAGAGGGCCGGCTCTCCCTGCGCACCAGCCCCTTCTGGACGCGCCCGTGCGGCTTCGCCGCCCTGCCGCGGGAGGACCCGCCGCTCTTGGCGGAGCTCCGCGCCAGCGGCCTGGTCATCTTCAAGGGGGACCTGAACTACCGCAAGCTGACGGGCGACCGGGCCTGGTCGCCCACCACCCCCTTCCTCCAGGCTATTACGGCGCCGGCGCCCAGCTGGAAGCAGGACGATGCAGACGCGTCCACCCCGTCCCTGGCGGACGTCAACGTGCTGGCGCTGCGCACGTGCAAGGCCGATGTCGTGGTCGGGCTCCCGCCGGGCAGGGACGAGGAGCTGCGGGCGGCGACCGACCCGGGATGTGATTCGGCCGCTAATGAGTCTGCTCCTGGTGGGCCTCGCAGGTGGGCGTGGAGCGGAAAGTGGGCGGTGGTCCAGTTTTCGCAGGCTCGGTAGTTGCCGATGAGATTGGGTTGCTTTGGGAGTGGAGAGCCTCTGGTGTTACGTGCATGTACATATCTGCATTCCCAGCTTTGGAGTTGTCATTTTATTCACATGAATAGTCCGAATGTAACTGTTTTGCTATAACATACATATGTTGGATATCACTACATGTCTCTTCTTATCGCATGCTGTCTAATGGAAGCGACCATTAAATGTTTAGGAATAGCTCTTACTGAGGGTTGTTCGATCTCGGTCTGAAGTATGAAACGGGCCCCGTCTATTGGCCAATCTCTCAAAGTTGAGCATGTACGAATGGATGGGGCGAGTCATGTACCAGAGCGAGCTGCAAGCCTGAATGGAGATATCCGACCCAGCAGCGTAAGCAACGTACGATGAGGGGTCTAGACCCTCGGCCTCGGCCTCGGACTTTAAAGCGGTAAGCAGCACCATCCCTGTGCGACGCCGAGAGCTGCCCCGTCCCAGACTTCATTCGATGAACATGTTGCATTCGAAAGCTTAGCTATGTACGTGAGATAGTTATTTTGAACAAGCTAGTCGGGCTGATATGACGTCGACACAGATTTACTCCACGTGTAATTAATTTACAGCCTCTTGACGAAGTAATAAACTATTCTTGGCATTAGTAACTAATTTGGGCGCGAATAGGCAATATGTGCGAGTAATTGTCGAGGTATGAGATCAGATGCCTTACTCATGAACCATCGTAAGCATCGCCGGTGGCAATGGCACAACTACCAAAGCAAGGCCCAATGCAAATCTAGCAAAAGAAAAGTCGATTACATTGAATACACAGGCATCATTGGAACATCGTTAATTTTTTGCTCGAAGAAAATAAACATTGACATGATTACTCCACAGCGCAAAATATATCTCGCGATCTAAAATCCCCATCAACTACTGCACGGCCGACACACCCGAGTCCTGTCGACTGTGGACCGCCGCCTCCCCGGCCTTGACACTCTGCACGTCCCCCAACACCGTCACCCCCGTCTGCGCCCCCGCGCTCACCCTGCCCGTCTCCCGCTCCTCGGCCGGGTAGCGCGGCGCCGCCGGGTCCAAGACGTGCTGCCGGTGCCAGGGCCCCACGAACAGCCCGTCCGGGTCCGCCTTGTCCCGCACCCGCCGCCACTGCGTCAAGTCGTCGCCGTACCAGTCGGCCAGCTGCTCGGCCGAGACCCCGAAGTTCTTGGCCCAGTGGGGGCGGCCGCCCAGGTCGCGCATCAGCCACTCGAACCCCGCGAACCAGCGGTCCAGCCCCGGCGGGTCCCGCAGGTAGGGGCGGTACATGGTGGCGTTGATGTTGAGCGTGGGCCCGTCCTTGACGGTGGAGTCGAGCCAGGGCCGGGCGGCGCTGGGGGTGCGGGCGCGGCCGTCGCAGACGCGCACCTCGACGGGCGAGTGCACGTAGACGCCCTCGGCGCTGAAGGGGATCCCGTGGTTCACGTAGCCCGGGTCGCCCGGCTGCAGCCGGTTGAGCCAGGCGCCCAGGCGGGCCAGGGCCTCCGGGCCGCGGGCGAGCGGGATGGCCCACTCGGTCACGTACTGGCTGTAGAGGCAGTTCATCCAGAAGGCCTTGGCGCTGGGCTGGACGGCGCTCGTCCGCGTGGCCTCGCCGTTCCGGAAGCCGTACTGCAGCCCGAAGACGAACCACTCGATCCAGGGCACGATGCGCGGCACCCACCGCGCCAGCGCCAGCAGGTTGTGGTATATATGGTAGCCGAGGGCGCCGTCGTAGTAGCCGACGGGCGGGTCGCGCAGCCTCTCGCGGCCGCTGTCGAGGTCGGCCTGGGGCACGGCGTCGGCCTTCCAGAGCACGGCGCGCCGCGTGTACGGCAGCCACCAGACCCGCACGAAGTCGGCCTGCGTCCAGAGCGTCGTGTCCCAGGTCGCCAGGACGCGGGCGTCGGTGTCGATGCGCTGGTCCCACCGCAGCGCGAAGGCCGGCACCGCCCGGAACGTCACCTCGGTGATGATGCCCAGCGCGCCCAGCGACAGCAGCGCCGCCCGGAACAGGTCCGGGTCCTCGGTCGCGGAGCACTCGGCCGTCTGCCCGCTGCCCAGCGTGATCTTGAGCGAGGTGATGCTCTCCGACAGCAGGCCGTGCTTGAGCGAGCTGCCCCGCGTCCCCGTGCTGATGACGCCCGCGATGCTCTGCTCGTTGACGCTGCCCATGATGGGCATGGCGAACCCCCGCCGCGCCAGCTCGTCGCTGAGCTGGAACAGCCGGATGCCCGCCTGCATGGTGGCGACGCCCGTCGCGTCGTCAAACGCCAGGATCCGGTTCATCTTGTCCAGGCTCAGCATCCAGTTGCTGGTGCACGTCAGCGTCGAGGGCGAGTGGGCGTGCCCCACGGGGACGAGCCGCCGGCGGCACAGCCGGGCCAGCCGCACCACCTGCTCCACCTCCTCCTGCGTCTCGGGCTCGAGGTACAGCTCCGGCCGCGACGAGAAGGTCTTGGCCCACGTCGCATGCGTGTAGGCGCGCCGGGCCCGGAAGGGCACGCCGCTTTTGCCGACGGCGTCGTCGATGATGGCCTGTATTTGGGAGTCCAGCGCAGTGGGCGACGACGATGAGGGGGCCATTTTGGTTCAATCTACACAAAATCGCTCAGCGAACTTGTTTGTGTGGTATTATGGAGATTGCCGTATGCGATCAAGGGAACGAAGTCTGGTTGGGCTTTTGTTTGTCTGTTTGTTTGCACGCGAATATGTGCGAAGCATCCATCAATTTCAACCAGTGGTGAGGGGAATCGGGTATGGGGAAAGCCACTCGCATTGAGAGAGCCTGGCGACTGAGAAAGACTCTTGGGTAAGTTTCGATGAGCTAGGCGGTGTCGCATCGTGTCATGCGGGACGCGGGTTTTCCGATGCTCAGAATAGATGTTTGGGGTGCCCGGTCCTCAATGGGACTTAGACAGATGGGATGACATTTACCCGTCTACGTTACAGCGAAGGAGGTCAGTAACGTAGAGTGAGAAAGGGAAAAACACACTGTGCGGGATCCATGTCGGCCAGGTCTTGGCGCATCAGTGTTTGATCAGGGGTAGGGGTCCGGAGATCTCCAGATCGACCCGCAGATACTGCTGCATGCACTTACCACTACCCACGCACAGGGGTAGCCCGCCGGGATGCGTCTATTTTTGTGTCTCCATCTAGGAGAAACAAGAGCGAGTCAGGGACTCTCCAGCCATTTGCCGCTTTTGCCCAAAGACACTAGACCTTGTCAGAAGAAACGTTTGCCTGTCAAACAATGACAGCTATGCTATAGGACATGCGCCACGGAAGAGCAGACTCCCTGGCTAGAACATGCCAATCAGCAATTATCGATCAGATGCATGTACATAGTTGTGTTCTCTCGTCTCGTAGCAAACAGTCATGTCTCGCGCGCAAACGGTATTCTGCTGATAAGCACCTGAGCCCAGACCACAAAAGGCACTTTCTAAGTCGTCCCGAACAACACCATCTGCATATCTATAAAATACGGATACACATTGTCAAATAGAGAGTAAACCGTTGGAAGTAACTCACCACCATGGAAAAAGCCACAAACCAACAGACCCGCCCGCTCTGTGAGCGCCTGCCTCCCCTCATACTGGGTACGGCCACCTTCAACACCCAATACGTCGCCGACCCCCTCCAGATGCCCTACCGGCGCATCGTGTCCCGGGCGCTCGAGCTAGGCGTCACCGCCTTCGACACCTCACCCTACTACGGTCCCTCGGAGGTCCTCCTAGGCGACGCCCTGGCGGCCGCGCAGGAAGCCACGGGCGTCTCGCGGGAGTCGTACTGCATCATCACCAAGGCCGGCCGCATCGCGCCCCGCGCCTTCGACTACTCCCCCGCCCACATCCGGTCCAGCGTCCGGCACAGCCTGGAGCGGCTGCACACCCCGTACCTGGACCTCGTGTACCTGCACGACGTCGAGTTCGTCTCGCCCCGCGAGGTCCTCGACGCCGTCGCGGAGCTGCGCCGCATCCCCCAGGTCCGCGCCGTCGGCATCAGCGGGTTCCCCGTCCTGGTGCTCTGCGACCTCGCCGAGACGGTGCTGCGCGAGACGGGGACCCCGCTGGACGCCGTCCTCAGCTACGGCCACTTCACGGTGCAGAACTGCTCGCTGGCCCGGGCCGAGGTCATGGGCGTCGTGGACAACAACGGCAGCAGTAGAAGCCCCGTCCGGCGCCTCCGGGCCGCCGGCGTGGACGTGGTGTTGAACGCGAGCATGCTGAACATGGGCCTGCTGACGTCGACGGGGATCCCGCCCGACCCGGAGGCCGCGTCGGGGGGCTCGCCGCTGGCCAAGTGGCATCCGTCCCCGCCGGCCCTCCGCGTGGCCTGCAAGACGCTCGCGGACAAAGCGGCGGCGGCGGGGGAGCGGCTCGAGGCCGTGGCCATTCGCTGGTCGCTGTACGAGTGGGCGCGCGTGGGGGCGCTCGCGGGCGTCGGCATCCAGCTGCCCAGCAGCCTGCAAGGCGCTACCACGACGAAAACGGTCGGGGGCAGCGTCATGGGGGTCACGTCGGTCGAGGAGCTGGAGGAGACGGTGTGCGAGTGGGAGGGCGTGCTGGAGGCGCTGGATTCGCCCAATGGCGCGGCCTTGCCGTCAGGGAGCGGGGACAGGATCCGCCGCACGGTTAGGCTGGTGCGCGAGGTTTTGTGGCCCGCGTTGGGCAAGTGGCAGGACTACAGCTGGGCCAGTCCGGAGCCGGGGTTCGTGAATGAGAGGGCAGTGCAGAGGAGTTCCATCTAGCAGTTTCAATTCGAAGAAAGACAGCTACGCCAATCTAGAGGGAATAAATGAATACCTTGTTCTCCTGGTTGGTCAATTTTCACGACCGCTATCTTACACTTATACAGCTTGATCCCCTGCTCTGTTCGCGCCGAGGTCGCGCAATTCATAGGCATCGGCGCTGCATGCGGAACTTTGCTCCATCGACGTTGATCCCAACCTCCTCTCTGATCCCGCTTCGGCAGACAGATGCTGCTTGCTCTCGGCAGGCTTCGTTTGCTCCGTCCAAACCTGGGCTTGCGTTCTCTCCCGATGTTCCTGGCTCCCTCTCCGAGAAGACAAGGACAGCCTCGCAGCTGCACGGCGAATGGAGTTGATCGAGATCCTCAGCCCTTCTGGAAGGGACGCCATGACGGCGCGGGCAAATTGGAAGGAGAGGGTCGGCAAATTGGCAGCAAGCAAGCCAACACCAACTTCGATGGCGGGCCAGTTCGAAAAGAGGAGCGAGGACCCTAGGCCCACATCAGCAACAAGTGAGGAATAAGAAAACGGGAAAGGACATACCCTGAAAGAAGTTGGCTCCGTCGTCGCTGTTGATGACATCGGGCTCGGTCAGGCTGACGAGCTGAATAATCGTATTGTTCAAACCAGCGACGAATGCGCTGCGTGCGAGCGAGTCAGCTAATATGCCTGCCAGTAGAATGGGGATCTTTCAAGGGTACGACTGACAATCCCCCCAGAACGAAGACGACAGTGAGGGCTATCTTGCGCTTGAAGTCCATCTGTAGACGCCACAACTACATGGGCCAGCGTCAGTCCCAGTCTCGCACGCAGCTCTTGCAGAAGAAGCACTCACAAACGGTATGGGCATGATCAGCAAGCTCAAATCAATAAAGCTGTCCAGGGCGAACACGCCCATTTGGATCTGGAATCCCCACACGGGACACACTTGCCAGCCGCCTTCGACGTTGGCCGTGAAATTCGTGCCGCAGTAGAACAGCCACGACAGCACTGCGTAGACGAACCAGACGATGGAGAGCCCGATGAAAACCCAGTTGACAATATTGAAAGCGCGACCGACGAAGATGCGGCGATAAAAAAGAAGCATAACCAGCTTGATGAGGAAGTTGGCGCCCATCCATAGAATTACAAGCGCGGCTGTGACCTGGGTATTGCATACTTGAGTACTTAAGTTATGGACAACAATGATTCGAAACAGCATCATACCTGAGCTACTAGATGTTCCCGCTCCGCTGCATCGTCAGCATCTATGGGTGGCGCATCAGAAAAGGCGCCCATGAAGACTCCTGAAGCTTGTAAGTGTCGAATCAATCAACCGCCCGGGAACTACAGGAGACACATACCGGTGAGAAGTCCAACGCAGCAGCCAGTCATGCACAACTGTGGTGGCTCTTGTTAAGATCAATGCTCACTTGTGTCTGGGAGGCTCAGAAGCACTTGCCCATGCTGGAATGCAGAACCAGTCATCAAGCTGTAGATCTGCCTTGAGCTTTCGGCGTGAGTAAAAGCGAAGTCCAACGGCGATAGCATCGATGATGGGGAAGGAGATCCCCACTGCGGTTGCACTCTGGGTCGTCCCAACACTCGACATGATGAAGTGCTGATTTGGATCATCCAAGTCGGAGACTGTAAGTTGCTTACGTGTTCACGGCCAAGTCTGTTATATACACAAAAGGGTAGAGTGAAGGATGCAGGATCCGAAGCATCCAACGTGCAGGCTGGAATATGCTTAGTCCTGATCGCGGGGGCCGAAGGAACGACGACGCGGGGTAGTAATCTCAACCAACCCAGGGACAGGAGGCTCGACAAATTCTGTTGCCATTTCGTGGAACGTGTAGGCTTCCGGATATGACGCGGAAGGTCCGACGTGCAATGCATAAAATTGCTTGCCAGGGCCCTGGCTCAGCCTGACTGCGACCGCGGGACCGCCCAAGTCTCTTGACAGAGGTGATGGTGTGGACATGCTGACATGCATCCGATATGACGTGAATCTCACTGCAGATCCATGTAGGATTAGCGCCAACGGTTCATCCCGCTTCTTGTACGTTGGTGATAAGCTTCATGGCCTGTCTGTAGCCTTGCCGGCTCTCCTGCATACGCATACTGCTTGTCAATACTGCTACCTCGAAGCTTGGTTCAATCGACCTCACGTCAGCATGAATAATACCGCGATATCACCGCGGGGTTGCAAGTTCAATACCTGTTTCATTACGTTGACCCCAATTTAGCATGTCGTACAACCATATCCTCGTCATCGGTTGCCTGCCTCGGACCAACGTTTCATTGAAAATCACCTCTAAAAAAAAGAACCGCACCATTCGATATCCTGTGATTGACCGGCTCACGCCCGCTTTATTAGGGGTTCCAGCCCATGGAAATGGCGTCCTCGGGCTGTGTCCAACGAAATCCGTCCGGGACCTCCACGGTCCGCCGTGCCAGCCACCCCTGCAAAGCATCCCAGTCGACACATGTGTGATGCGTGTTGGCATTTGGCGTCGGGTTCTCATGATCCAACACCCAATTGTAGGGGATGATGCCAGTGTCAAATTGACACATGAGGCTCTGGCGTATGTAATCGACGCAGTGCTCGTAGTGCCGCTCATACATTTCGGGCACGCGCTGCTTCTTCTCTTGGGTCTTGGGGAAATAGTCCATGTAATGGTCCTGCCAAATGTAGTGCAGGCAGTGCAGCTGGTGGGATCCAATGGTGGCTGCAATGTAACCCCCACCCGCTTGGGGCGGGAACTTGGCAGACCAGTCCGGGTGGTGCACCCTTCCAATGTCTTCCTTGGAGACGCTGATCATGCCGTCTTTTCGTGCCGATCGTCAGCAGTGAACCAACGATTGGACATCGATTGCTGAATCAAAAGCTTCATTTCTTGCTTACTTACATTTCATTATGTCGTACCACGCCTTCTCCACCTCTTCGGTTGGTGGGCCTTTCCAGGGGCTCTGATACCAGAGCGAGC
Organism: Apiospora marii; assembly: GCF_038362585.1. Classification (NCBI taxonomy): domain Eukaryota; kingdom Fungi; phylum Ascomycota; class Sordariomycetes; order Amphisphaeriales; family Apiosporaceae; genus Apiospora; species Apiospora marii. The sequence goes on from NW_027117379.1 coordinate 2,818,837, forward strand.
CGTTGAAAAGCCGGTGGACGTACGCATGTGGCGCCACTGCATCGTTGACAGGAGCTGCCACGGTGGAATCAATAGTCAGCCCTATGGTTCCCGCCGTGGTGTGGGTTGGATAGAGTGTCTCACAGTAGTAGTTGAATTTATTCCAACAGCCGATCTGGCTTGTTCTGGTGGCCAGACTCAGCGCTACGACCAGTCCAGCGATAGCCACAGCATTGATGCCATGGACAAACCAATGCACTTTCATGGGCCGTTGAAGCCATCGCTGGTCGCTTCGAGAACCGAACTCGCCTGGAAGCACTGCCTTGGACTGCCCAAACTCTTCGGACGGAAGCGCAGTGTAGTGCGACTCTGTAGGCATGATAGCAGTACTGCGTTGTGGTCTAGTCCGGGGATATCGCTTCGTCTGATGGTGAAATGGCAAGAAGAGTGCGGAAGGCTCTGGTAAGCTATCGTATTAGGAAGTTATAAATAATCCTTCTTTGTCCTGTTCTCTCCATCGATTGAATCGAACCAGGCAGGCTCCATTGACTAGGATACGATGATAGCAATATCCCTTGCAGTGTTGATCACGATCTTCCAACGAATCATGCATTGCATCACCGCACCACGGGGTAGAGCCATGCCAGAAATCATCACATGCCGCCCGGCGCGAATTTGATCACGTCAGACGGCTGTAACCCTGGGCTTGCATGCAAATGGGCTCCATGTTGTCATCCTCGAATATCCATCGCATACACCGGCCCAGCCTTATGCTAGTGATCTGCAAGGCTCGCAAGGCTCTATCACAATGACGAGGGGTGACTGTGGCAATGGTACGTAAGGCGCGTTTCCCACGAGCCACGATATAACAGTTACGAGTTCTTCGTACAATGGCTCGTATGAGTCTCCCCCTCAAGACATTCTTAGCAAGACACCGCCATTACCATCATCATCATCATTCTGACCATCATCATCACTACGAACACCAGCAATCATGATCGCCCGTCTGAGTTTTGTCACCGTACTGCTTCTGACTTTGGGTGTCCCCGCGATGCCAACTGGAGTTGACCACCGTGCCAGTAGGTATTCCTCGAGTACAACAAGCTCGCCCCGGACTATTTCGGGTTGTCAACATGCAATGCTCTGACCCCACTTTCTAGACTTCGAAACCGATCCAATGCTACAAGTTGGCGAGAAGGCCGCGTCTTCCTACGCTGATAGCAGCTACAAGATGGTCAAGATGTAGGCTGGATGACTTGCTTGTACGAGGACAAGAGGGCTGCCGAATTCTACCCTCAGTAAACGAGATGTGTCTGATCGTACAACATGCATATGGGGGCGGGAAATGAGGGTCACAGCGGATTGTCAATGCCTTGCAATCATTGGATGTTGATTAATATTCACATGTAGTCCGAAATGAAACACTGTCGCTTTCCGTCTTTGCGTATATATCATGTTTGCCTATCGTGTTGGATCAACCCTAGTAAGCAGTAAGCTTTGTTATCACAGTTGCATATATGCAGATCATTGAAGCCGTCACACATTAGTGATGTCACTGTTGTTCTGGCCTGGTGGTATCTACCGGCTGTTAGGTCATGTACCAGCTTCACCCCTTATGCAACCAGTACCTAAACTTTTGGCCAAGCGGCTACCAAAGGCCTAGTACCGGGTCTACCTCGCATGGAACTCAACAACCTTGTGGGGGCCGCCGCAGTTGCATTGTTTTAGGACTTCGGAATCGATGGTGGTACAGCTGAGAATGCAAGGGATGTATTTTTTCCTTACTGAATATATATGATCCACTACCTCGTATCATTCTATTCTCATTCTTTTTTAGCAGAAACGAAAGACTCCCATTTTACAAATACCATGGCTACCGAGAAGAACGATGTGGAAACCAGTTCTACGACACAGGGACTTGGTCGCAGGTGGAGACTATTCCCCGAAGCTCCGACCAAAGACCCAGGGCCTCCCCCAGACGGTGGCACTCTGGCATGGCTGCAGGTTTTGGCCGGCCATCTGATGTGCTTTATCACATGGGGTTTGATAACCAGCTTTGGCATTTTTCAGTCCACCTACGAGGACATGCTCCACGCCGCATCATCGACTATTTCCTGGATCGGGACAGTCCAGATCTTCATGCTCCTCCTGGTTGGGACCTTGTCGGGTCGAGCGAGCGATGCAGGTCTCGTGCACCAAGCTGTCCTACTTGGTACTCTGCTGATTGTCATCGGCATGTTTCTAAGTAGCCTTGCTATGCAATACTACCAGCTCTTTCTGTCCCAGGGCGTGTGCGTTGGGTTGGGTATGGGCATTCTCTACATGCCCGGCCTTTCGGTGCCATCGTCCTACTTCAAGGCGAAAAAGTCTGTGGCAGTCGCCATTGTGGCAACCGGTGCAGGTACTGGGGGCGTGGTGTATCCAGCCATGGCCCGGCAACTGCTTCATACTGTCGGTGAGCTCTTTCCCACCCTTCAGCTCCAACCCGACTCGGGGACTGATATGCCGCCCATTACAGGACTGGCTTGGACCATCAGAAGCATGGCCTTTGTTACCTTGTTCGTGGCAGTTCTCGTGAACCTGCTCCTACGTGTGCGAGTGCCCGCACGCAGATCAGGCCTCTTGGCCGATCTTGGCGCCTTCAAGGAGCCCTCTTATCTGTTCTTCGTCATCGGGTTCTTCTTGATTTACTGGGCCGTGTACTTTGTCTTCTACTATGTCAGTAGTATTACCCGATGTCACCCGTTTCTGGGTCATCAACTCATGCGTTCAGCAGATCGACCTCTACGGCTACCAATACGGCCATTTCACGTCGCAGGACTCCATCAACCTCCTCCTCCTCACCAACGCCCTGGGCATCCCCGGCCGCGTCGTCCCCGGCTTCGTCGCCACCTACCTGCTCGGCCCCCTGAACACGGCCGTCCCCACGGCGCTCTGCGTCGCCGTCGTGCTGTACTGCTGGCCGGCGGCGGCGCACGCGCACGGCCCGCTGTACGCGTTCGCGGCCGTGTACGGGTTCGTGGCCAGCGCCGTCCAGTCACTGTTCGCCGTCTCGCTCGCCGCGCTGACCGACGACCCGGGCCAGCTCGGGACGCGCATGGGCATGGTCTTCACCGTGGTGGCCTTTGCGTGCCTGACCGGGAGCCCCCTGGCGGGCGCCATCATGGAGGCGGATGATGGGGGCTACCTGGGCGCGCAGATGTGGGCAGCTACAAGCATGCTCCTCGGATCGGGAGCCTTGATCGTGGCGAGGGTGTATAAAACAGGATGGGTGTTCAAGAGAAGGGTTTAGGTCGACTTATAAGACTGGTCCAGGAGTACGAATAGTGCAGTTCGGTAATTATTGTCTAGGAAGTAGTCCTTGAGAATTACCAAGCTTAAATACCAGCTGGACCATATTCGGTCCACTCCTTTCCGTGCCAGAACTTCTGGCCGCCCCTGAACGAATGCTCCACCTTCGCTTTTGCTCTCTCTTCCATTCTTGTTTCGTATTCCATCATGCCCTTCTCGGTGACGCCCTTTTCGGCAATGGTCAATGCCAGGTCAGCCGCGTTCCTGATGGCCGTGTCGGCCCCAGAACCACCCATCGGACTCATAGGGTGCGCTGCATCGCCGACGAGCGTCACCCGCCCAGCTTGGCCCGCCAATCGAAGCTCTATGTCGGGCTTGCTCGACAGGACGGGCGCACAGGCGGACAATTCATGCGCGGCGAGATCGAACAGAAGCTTCAGGTCGGGATGCCACGTATGGGTCACCTGCTCCAGGAAATACTTCTTCTCCTGCGTCGTCTTGGGCAATGCCGCCGAGTATTGGCCTGGCGCCGTGCACACGACCCAATACACGTAGTTGGAGAACTCGGGCAGTCTGTCCCCCAGCTCCTGCAGCCCGTTCTCGGGCCATACCATCGGGTCTACTACGGCCTGGACGTTGGCGTCGTAGTCGTGATACATGCACCAGCTTAGGAGTTCGGGCCGTAGTCTTGCCCGCACCGCCTCTGTCAGCGGGGTGCGGCCCCACATGACGCAGCGCTCCAGGTCGAGCAGCCTCCGGTCTGGTTGGAGCTGCTTGCGCACCCTGCTCTGAATGCCGTCGGCGCCGACCAGGAATTGCCCACGCGCCACGGAGCCGTCGGCAAACTTGGCCCGGACCTGCCCGTCGACAATCTCGTACGCTTCGAACGCCTTGTCGTACTCGACAGCGTCCGAGATGCCCAACAGGGCCAATGCGCGGATCCAACTTCGATCTACGGGCATTGCCTCGGGATCCGCGGGCGTGGGGTCAGGAAACTCGAGTTTCCTTGCGTCGACATAGCGCGGCGCGGAGCCGATCTCGGGGGCTGTGCGTTGAAGGAGGTTCTGGAGCTGGGGCGACAAAACACTGTTGAGGGCCGCTCGGCCTGGTCCCGAGATGCGAAAGCGGTGGCCCTGCGCCTTGTGCGATCGTGCATGACGCTCAAAAAGACGGAACGGGACGGACCGTAGTCGGAGGCCTTGCGCCAGAGTGAGGCCGGCGACTCCGGCTCCGATGATCAGGACAGGCAGGTCGGTGGGGGTGTTTGACTCCATGGAGCGGATGTGGGTACGATCATGAGTTTATTGGAGTCACAATGTGGTGAGACATGCGCAGTGGATGAATCACGTGGAAACAAAAAGCACTTCAAATCACGTGGTGCTGTTGCACGCCCTGCACCTTCTTGTGTAACGTCGGCAGCTGCCAGATTCCTACCGCCCATTGAATGGGATCCCGCGCTTGCCACATCCGGGCCCCAGAACAGCGCTTTCTCCTTTTAACCTGCAATTAATGCTACCGATATCAGAAGACAATAGTCTCCCTGTTAACATCTACTGATGATCTTCCACGCTTAATGTTTCGTGCTGTCACTTGTCCCCTAGCATCCGCGGCAAGAGCCCTTCGTTAAACTCCCAGATGATGGTCTGAAAATGGCTCGAAAACGCCGCGCCCGTCCACCAAGTCGACCGGTGGCCCTGAAGCGCATACAGCATCTGGTGAAAGCCCTTCCTGTGCTCCTCGGCCGAGACGCGCAGGGCCATCGGGCCGTGGTCCGAGATCGCCACTATCTCGACAGGCTGCTGTTCTTCTTTAGAAGACGGACGGGGCAAAACGCCCTGCTCAATCAGCCGGTCCAGCGAGGACTGCAGCAGCTCCCGGGCGTCGTCGTAGCCAAAGTCCTTGGTGCCGATCACGAGGGACCGGAAGACCCCGCTCTCGAGGCCCGCGGCCGTGTTGTCCTGCAGCTCGAACTTGCCGAGGAAGGGCAGCCGCGGCGTCTCGAGGTAGTTGGCGGGCGCGACGGCCGCGGGCAGGTTGGCGACGCTGGTGTTGCCGGCCGTCAGCGAGGGGTGTCGCACGAGCGTGGCCCAGACGTGCACGTAGTCGAACTTGGAGAAGACGCCCGTCTCTTGCGGGTCGAGGTCGAACGGTCGCATGGCCGCCTCGCCGACGGGGCGGATGGCCATGAGCAGCTTGGCGGCGTGGATGGTCGTTTCCTCGCCGGTCCGCTGGTTCTGGGCCGTTAAGATGACCCCTTCGTCCGGCGTTCGAATGGACTGCACGACCTTCGTCTCGTACAAGATGGACTCGTCACCGATCAACCGGGCCATGGCGTCGTACACGTCCTGGTTCCGGTGCGAGGCCGGGACGAAGTTGTCCTGCCGACCCAACATGGAGCGCGCCATCTGCGCCCCGAACCCCTGCATCACCGTCATGGTCAACTCGTCCTCCATTCGACCGAGGCCAAAGCCGGTGACCGAGTAGATCTGGGGTACCGCATCCACAATTCCGTATCTTTCGACAAAGTCCCCGAAGCGCATCAGAAGGTCCTCGGGGACGGCGTCGCCGGGCGGGAAGTTCCATAAGCCGGGGACTAGCATGTCCTCGTACCTCTCGCAGACGGCCAAGTACTTCTCCATTGCCGTCCGCGCGGCGGCACTCTCGGGCGCCGTGTACCCTGGGATGGGCTCCCCGGTGGTGAAGTCGGCGTACTTGGTGGGGGCGCGGACCCGCGAGGGCGGCGCGGTGGAGATGTTCAGACGGTCGAACAGCGCGGTGGCTCCGGCGTAGTCAACGAAGGAGAAGACGCCGTAGTCCATGGAGTCCTTGGTGCCGAGAGGCGTGTAGCTATCTACATTGCCGCCCTAGATGGGGGACGGACTGGTTGGCATGCATACGATCGATGGCAAGGTGGCCTTGTTACTCACTAGGATGTCTTCCTGCTCAATCAAAACAATGATTTTCCCCATGTCCTTGAGTCTCAAGGCCGCGTGGGCTCCGCCGGCGCCGCCACCCACAATCACGACATCCGTTTCGAGAACATTGCTTGAAGGTGTGCGTGCAGGGGTGGCATCGTTGCTAAGTAAAGCTACAATGCCGATGAATCTGAGCCAGGAGTATGTCATCATGACTTTAATTCAGACACCGAGAATTGTTCAGAACAGGGTGGTAATGAAGAGTATAGCAAGGCGATTAGAGCGTCTCTAAGATCATACAACTTATATACCAACCTGCTCGTGAACCATCAGCTGGAAATCGGGACTTACTCCTGGAATCAGGCCATTACGGCAAGAGAACCCGACATGAATATTTTGGTGCCTGAGGGGTTGTCGGAATTTTCCCTTCTCGTGAGGGGATACGGCGTAAACATGCATGTCAGCAGCAGCGTGCCGCTGCAATAGCAGGGGCTATACCGAATTCTAGCCACAGCATGGTAAAACTAAGCAAAGCACTGACCCAGCTGTGCGACAAGCGTATTTAACCGGCACGTTGCGCCCGCTCTATGCTCCGGTCTAGACCACCCGCCAAGACGAAGCCGACGAATTGAAAACTTAGTTGGGGAGTAAGCCGAGGTCTGACCACGCCTTAGAAGGAAACTGAGTGTAAGCGAGTCCATAGATGAAAGCCGTTATACTAGCCCCGCTACGATGCTGAAGATGGCTCTACGTTACATTTGATCTCGGAGATGCGCGTCTTCTTGCACTGTTAGACTCGGTCACCATGAGCCCAGGCTTTTCCTGCAACTGGATACAGGTAGTCTTCATGATTAACCCAGCATTTCGGGATTTTTTGTTTATTTTATGTAACTAGGCAGGGTATTGTTCTATGTATATTCATCGACCGCATCTGGATTTCCTGCCCCCGTACCAACAAGAATACCAGCGCCCTCCCCCTGAACACTTGCCCGCCCAATCCCGCCCTCAAATCTCCCTCTCCGCAATCGGCGCCCCCTTCCCCCGAAAAAAGTCCACAATCGAATGCGGCGAATTATCCGCATAAAACACCCCCAACATATCCAGCCCCCTCTGCACGAGCCCCGCCCCGCGCGCAAACATCTCGACCTCGTACTCGCGCACCGCCCGGTCCCGCGCCTCGTCCCCGTCACTGTCCAACCCACCGTGCTCCGCCAGCTTTTCGGCCAGGTCCAGCGCGTCCGTCATGGCGTAGTTGGCGCCCTCGCCGCTGGGCGGGCCGAGGTGAGCCGCGTCCCCGACGAGGGTCACGCCGGGGACGGGGTCCCACGCGATCGCGGAGGGGGGGATGTGGTATAGGGGCCAGGGGCGGAAGTCGGTGGCGTGGGCGATGTAGTGGCGGATCTCGTCGGTCCAGTCCCCGAAGAAGCCGCCGTGCTTGCCCTCTTCGGTGGAGAGGCACAGGGCCCGCATGGCTTCGGTGTCGGCGAAGTCGACGCGGCCGTCCGTGGAAAAGTCTTCCGCGACCTGCACGCCTAGGTAGACGCGGTAGGAGCCGTCGCCCAGGTTCTGAAAGGTGGCGGTTTTGTTGGGGCCGCCGGCCATGAGCATGCCTTTGCGGACGCGGGACTGGAGCTGGGCGTAGACGGGGTTGTCCGGGTTGATCCGGGATTCGATTATGTGGATGCCGCAGTACTGGGGTGTGACGGGGGTGAGCTGGGATACATGTTAGCCGCAGCAAGTTCTCAAAACACAAGAGGGAAAGGGGGTTCGTCTATTTTACTTACCAGTGACCGCACCTTACTCCACGCCCCATCCGCCCCCACCACCAGCCGAAACCCCGAAGCCGTCGTCCCATCCGCGAACTCCAGCACCGGCTCCCCTCCCTTCCCATCAGCCCCCCTCGTCACCCGCTTCACCCCACACCCCCACCGAATCTTCCCCTCGGGCACGGCCTCCAAATAAATCCTCCGCAGATCCCCGCGATCGATCTCGGGGAAATCGCTCCCCCGCTCCAGATCGACATACTGCCGCCCCCTGCCGACCCCGTCCCAGAGCTTGAACGTCGAGGCGTCGTAGCGGGCGTACTTTTCAAATTCCTTGGCCAGGCCGCCCTCGACGATGGCCCGCTGCCCCGTGGAGGCGTGGATGTCGAGGGTGCCGCCCGTGCGCTGCCCGAAGGCGGCGGGGGAGGCGTCGCGCTCGTAGACGACGTAGGACACGCCGCGACACTCGAGCAGGCGGGCCAGGGCGAGGCCGGCGGGGCCGGCGCCGATGATGGCGACGGAGGAGGTGGTCATGATGAGGCTTGGACGCAGGGAAACAGAAAAGAAAGGGGGGGTTGCCTATCAAAGATTGGGACGGCAGACGAATCACGAGAAGTTCTGCGTTATCAAAACATACACAGCAAGTACCGTCTTTGGAATATGTAGTAGCCCTGTAAAGGATGAACTGGTCTTATAACCCCAATACTATAGAGCCGCAAGAAACTTGGCACCGCCTTTATACCCGGATGCATCTGTATAGACGGGAGTCAGGGACGGGCCCACATCGCAGGTAGTGGCTTTGTTTTCTCGGGCGCTGCTTCCGCCCGTCTGACAGCTAGTGCTGTTCGGGCTTTAGCAAGGCCCGAAGGCAAAGGGAGCCATGGTTGCACGGCCTGAAAACCATCAGCCACCGAAGTACTAGGTCCCGGCATGTCTGATGGAAATTGGTTGTACCCGAAGCAAGGCTAGCACATCTTTTTCCAGCTCATGTAGCCCCTGTGGACTATAAGGCTGGGCAGTGTGCACAGGCGCTAAGGCTGTCTGACAGCCGCAGCACTGGCAAAACACCGAATGTCCGGTTGGGGAGGGCAGCGCATAAAGTACGTCATAATCTATTCGTGTATCTATCTCTTCAGCTTACAGACGTCTTCTAAGAGAAAGGGGTATCAAACTGTGACTCCTATCTATTGGAGTCAACATGACAACCCCCGAGTAATGCTATTGATACGAAAGCCATGCCGCCTTCGCGTCGGATATAGACGACGGTTGGCAAGTTTCCTCGTCCTTGGAAGCCATCGGGGGTTCCTAAACCAGATGGGCCTGCACAGGTATATCCGCCGGACTATATGTATGCCGATTGCATCGATCACATTGGTGTCTTTGTCGCAGCGATGACTTCCCGAAAGCCATCGCAGACAAGCCCCCATCGACGCGATCTTCGCAAGTCTACCCGTATCTGCGCACCGCACCTAAAGCACCACCCCCACCGCCTCCGGGTGCCCCTCGGTCGCCGCCAGCTTCTGCGCGAACGAGGAGCGCTTGCGCAGCGCGGCGCCCTTCCAGTAGATGGCGCTGGCGGAGCCGACGAGCACCCAGGCGATGCCCATGAGCACCGTGTTGGCGTACGCGAGGCCGTGCGCCGGGTACTGCTCCCGGAAGTGGTCGTAGAAGGGCATGGCGGCCCAGGTCAGCACGCCGGCCAGGACGTCGCGGGCGAAGCCGTTGCCGCCGGTGGCCGAGGCGGAGTAGGGGCCGTAGGCGGCGACCTGGAAGCAGTGTGTTAGTCAATGCACTGGGATGATCGGATGTGAAGATGGACTGGAGAGCAGAAGGGGTAATTAACGCACCATGTAGTCAATCGTGGCCTGGTAGATGGCGAAGTTGGCGATGCCGATGATGGCAGAGCCGATAATGGGGCCCATCCAGTGCGCCTGTGGGACACCCGTCCAAGCAAAGATGGCCAGCCCAATCGGCAGACAAGGCGCGGTATACATGAGCCACCACAGCCGGGCCTCGAACTTTGCGTAGTCGCTGTGGGGGTTCTGCAGCTCCATATTCTGCTGGCGCTTGATGGCGGGGAAGAAGCTCAGGTAGGCCACCAGGTAGCCCAGGCCGATGGCGACGAAGGTGAGGCCGATCTGCCACGAGTTGAAGCCCCAGACCTCGTAGACGAGCCCGAACGACTGGAAGCCCATGAAGATGAGGGCGTCGCTGAAGCCCGAGAGCAGCGACAGCACGGCTACGATGGGCTCCGTCACGAACATCTTGAAGGGCCGGAGCCACAGCGTCGTCATCTCGGCGGGCGCCAAGATCTCCTTCCAGGTCTTGCGCTCGTTGGGCCCGTAGTGGTGGGCGAGGTGGCCGCCCTGGCGGCGCAGGCGCTTGGCGTAGGCGGCGAGGCGGCAGGTGACGCGCGTCTCCTCGACGAGGAAGAAGTGCAGCAGCTGGACGACGGCGCCGACGATGAGCTGGAGCCAGATGGTCCAGCGCCAGTGCAGGTAGTACTCGACGAAGCCGCCCGCGATGGGGCCGAAGATGGACCCGCCCACCGACGACAGCACCACGAACAGCACGGCGTACTGCTGGTCGTCGGCGTGGTACATGTCGGCCACGATGCCCAGCGTCACGCTGCCGCCCGCCGAGAAGAGACCGCCCAGGCACCGGAACGCCAGCACCGTCGCGAAGTTGGGCGCCAACCCGACGCAGAGGCAGCACAGATTGACCAGGGCGAGGGAGATCTGCAGGACGGGCCAGCGGCCCAGCTCTTCGGACCAGGGGGCCCAGCTGCAGGATAGCTGGTGTTAGTCGCATTGTATTTCGGAAAGGGGGACGACAAAGGTAGGTTGAGGAAGCACTTACAGTTCACAGCCGAAACCGTACAACACCAAGAAAGCACCCGCGCCGGCACGAGCGGTCTGTTCGGTGATGCCGAACTCATGGGCCATGCCCTTCTGCCCGTTGGCGTAGAGCGACGTATTGAAGTTCATGGAGCATTGGACCAGGAAGACGACGATCAGGATCCGCCATTTCTTCATTGTCGTGAATGCGTACGCCGAGGCTTGAGGATAGTCGGTCTCTTGGATGATGACGGGCTGCGACCCAGGAGGCGTCGCGGACCCAGCCGAAGGCACCCCCAGCTCCTTCTCCTCGACGGTGGCTCCGACGTCAGATCCGCTGACCAACTTCGTCGCCGTCACCGTGTCGGCTGGGACATCCTGGTACCGGCCGACCGCCGTCGTTATCCTGTTGTTATCTTGAGTTTCTGACGCCATGGTCGCGGCAGCTTAGACTGAAAGATTGGCGGAGTGGTGTGATTCAATGACACGCGTACACAGCGACAACGATGCGACTAGAGTGATAAGAAGAAAAGCCCGGGGAGGAAATCCTGGGGAAATACTCCATTTTTGTAAGGCAGTTCTGCAAGCCCAAAGTCAAGATACGAGCGTTGGTCACGCAGACGATGGAAATGCACTCGGGTACGTCAAAGCCATCAAGGTAGGTGGCGGTGATGGGCCGCATAAAATGCAGCTCGCGCAGCTCGAAGTTTATTTCAGGAGAGGGAATATTCCCATCATGCGCCGCTCATCGGAAAGCGGGAAGGCGGATTGGTAGACGTGGGTATGCGACTGCTTAAACGTCGTGACACCGCGCCCACATATCGGCCCTGGCAGTTTAGCTATGCATATGTACCGAATCGACGATGAGGCGCCATCCGAAGGATGCATGTTTCGGGACGGCGAGGCGGAATCCCATGGACGGAATAGGCCAGCGGAAACTTAGAGCCTCACCCTGTGGCTTGTTACTAGGTTTGCCCTTCGCGCTGTTTCCAGTACACATCCATGCCCGCACATATGCTGGTGGTAAAGATGACAAAAGGGTGATTTGCGACCAGGCGAACTCAAAAACCTCATGCTGCATTTGAGCACTTGGACAGCTGTCAAGATCCGAGATTCCGAATGCTATGTCGGACTGGCAGACCCTTGGATAGTCGCAAGGGGGGATTGCTCCGGTTGACATGCCATCGTAACTATACCGTAGGCGGTCTACGTCACGGTATCACATGCGCATCAGCAGACCGGAGCATCCTGTATATGCGTCCAGGTATTCCTGACGTATTATTCAATCTGGCAATGGTAGGAGACCCTGGAGGCTTCGAATCAATTGAGTGGGAGGTTGTAAGAACGAATGCCCAGAAACTCGCGGAGGTTAGGCGATGCTTCCAGCCTCTAGCTTCAGGCGGGATTAGAGACGCAATTCTGCTAGCTGCATTCAGCGACGGAATCTGATTGGCTTTGAAGCGTGGGCAGCACGTGCTGGGGCTGGAAAATAAGGTTTGCGCAGTTATTCAGCTGGCCTAGCCGCCTGAAGCTTGGTTCCCTCAGGGCTTCTCTTTTTCGCGCAAACTCGTCCAATGATGATGCCGTCCCCATTGCGGTTCAGGCCAGGTACGACTTTCCGCTCGGCCGATGATGGGCATCGAAAATTACTTTTTTCCCCATTACTTCATGGCGATTCGGAAAGCGATATGATATGCACAATCTCTCCGGATGTGATATGAAACGGGCATTTCCTCCTTCTTGGGTCTATTGGGCGACACTTGAAGCCGTCCGTCCACCCTGTAGAGCCCCAAAATGAACTCTCATACGCATTCAGTCACCCCTAAATCAATTGAACACACAAAACCAACCTGGCATCTGTATTTCTCATCTCCTCATATAAGATCTGCAGAGTCAATCATAGAATGATAAGAAACAATTGCCATCTACTGTTTCTGGTAGGGACACACTCGGTTCAATGCAGCTCACGGTCGACGAGGATCAGACAACAACGGTTTCCGTATCGCTTTCTCTCAATCCCGGCAAACGCCGCGGCGCCGGCTATCTTGCAGCAATCCGGCATTGCGTGATTGCGGATCGCCATGGCGCGAGTCGCACCCTCAGCTTTGCATTTCTCGCGAAAACAGGGTTGGCATTACTTAAAAGACCCTGCTGTCGAGTTTGGAATCAGCCCAAGTCTGCTTTTGGCATCGGTATTCAATGATGTGATTGGCGAGGCCGCTTTCTATTGGACACCGACGTAGAGAATCCGCATGCTCGTGAGCTCCTTATCTTGACTACCACGTAAACACTCTGTATAAAAGGCACGTCCGCTGTCCTACTCTTCTGATGTGATATACGCTTGCTTTACCGCAGGAATACTTTCAAGACTCCCACCACTGCGTGAATATGGGAGCCGAGAAAAGAGGTCCGGACTGCGAGTCCGGAAGTGAAGGGGCGGACCGTCACTGAGAAGTATGCCGACGTTACCCTCCGCCTCCTCGAAGACCATGGCGACGAATTCGGCCCCTTGACCCCCGAGGCCGAGAAGAAGCTGAGGAGGAAGCTCTACCTGCGTCTTATGATTCTGCTGTCGGCCATCAACATGATGCTATTCGTACGATGAGCCCCCTAATATGCATGCAGCCCAACTGACTGGTACTGACCGCCACCAACAGATTGACAAGTCGACGCTTGGATATGCCGCCATTCTCGGTTTGTTCAAAGAGACCGGAGTGACACCCGCTCAGTACAACAACCTGAACACCATGTTCTACGTCGGTAAGCACGAATCTTTCAATGGCCCTGGACAAGCCACGGGGACCTCAGATGGAACGGCTTGCAGGCTAACATAGTCCCAGGCTACCTCGCCTTCCAGTGGCCCGGCCACTACCTGATGCAGCGCCTCCCCTTCGGCAAGTTCGTCGCCTCCGTCATCCTCGCCTGGTCCGTCGTCATCTTCCTGCATTGCGTCGCCGTCCGCTACGAGGGCCTCGTCGTGATGCGCCTGGCCCTCGGCGCCGCCGAGGCCGTCATCGTCCCCGCCATGGAGATCACCATCGGCATGTTCTTCAACCGGCACGAGCAGTCCTTCCTGCAGCCGGTGCTGTGGATCACCTGCCAGGCCGCGCCCATCTTCACGGGCTTCATCTCGTACGGGCTGCTGTGGTCGACGGGCCCCGTGTTGCCTTGGAAGCTGCTGCACGTCGTCACGGGCGGCATCACGCTGCTTTTGGCCGTCTGGGTCTGGATCGATTACCCGGCTAACCCCGCCGAGGCCCGCTGGCTTACTCTGGAGGAGAAGGTGCACGTCATCCGCCGCGTGCACGCCTCGATGCAGAGCTCCATCGAGCAAAAGCGGTTCAAGAAGGAGCAGTTCGTCGAGACGCTCAAGGACCCCGTGTCCTGGCTGTTCGCCCTGCAGTCCTTCACGCTCATGTACTCCAACAACCTCAGCTACGGCCAGAAGAACCTCATCACCACCTCGATCGGCATCGACCCCCTCGGCTCGACCCTCGTCGCCGTCGCCGGCGGCTGCCTCGGCGTCGCCTGCTGCCTCGTCGCCACCTTCCTGCTGCGGCGGTGGCCCCGCAACCTGGCGCTGCACGGGACGGTCTGGTGCGTGCCCGCCGTCGCGGGCGGGATCGGCATGATGGCCATCGACTGGGAGAACAAGCTGGCGCTGCTGGCATGCCTCATCCTGGGCGCTAGTATTTACGGCATCACCTACATCATCGCGCTGGGCTGGACGACGTCGACGGCGGCCGGGTACACCAAGAAACTGACGCGCAACGTCATGTTCATGATGGGCTACAGCGTCGGCAACCTGGTATCGCCGCAGATCTGGGTGCCGTCGCAGGGGCCCCGGTACTACGGGGCCTGGGCCTCGATGATTATCGTCAGCTGGGTTGGGACCCCGGCAATCCTTTGGGTCATTCGGTTTATTCTGGCAAGGCGGAATAAGGAGAGATTGGAGTGGATTGCGACGCTCAGTGACGATGAGAGGGACGGGGGGTTCGTGGAGCAGGTGGATGAGGCTGGTCAGATTGTGAGGGTCAAGGTTGATATGGCGGTCTTGGACTTGACTGACCTGGAGAATAAGTTCTTTATTTACCCTCTCTAGACTAGCATGACGCTCTTCAAAGACTAGGTATACTTTTACAATGATTTTCTTCCTGGAAGGACAACCTCAGTCGATGTAGGCACAGCAACATCGCAGACACATCGCCAACATCAATCATTACCTAAAAACAAGAACTATGACGTATGATGGGAATCTGGAAGCGAAGAATATCTAGTCCTCACAGTAGCACCCTTTTCACACCCAAGCCCTGTGTTCTTGAAATTTGGGCCAATCTTCAAAGCACAAAGCACACACCACGGGCAACGTCGATGCACCTCGGCAGGCGGATGAAGATCTTTCTATTGTTCTCATCGCTAGTGCCACTACCAATGCATTTCTGGCCTTTCTTACTAAAGTACGGAAAGATATATGCATTGAAAGTTTCGTTTAGCCTGATCTGACTGTTTCTTAGAGACGTTAGCCACATTTCCTCGTTACCTAATATCCATTCTTCCTTGAAGCTGATAGGGAACAAATTCTCGACTTGAGGGATGCCGGCTAGTAGCTTAGATGTTCTTCAATTATATATGTCATCTGCATCCTGATCCTTCAAAGGGCTTCTTATCCTGATTGGGCCGCTCGTCCCCGTTGGACTCCTGGACCTACTCTTGCCCCGGCCTGTCTGTTCTTGGCCTTCATCACCAACTCTACATATTACACCCTCTCCAGTGTCTTCCAACCTCTTTTCATCTTCTTCCTCGTTGTAAAAATCCTTTTCCTTCTCGTTTCGCCTCTTCCCGGCTTGGCTCCTTTCGTTTTTGTTCGGCCTGCCTTCGGCGTTCTCTGCAATTGCCACGGGGGCTGCCTGTCGGGCGGCCATCTTTGCCAGCGGACCTAGTCTTGGCAATTTTGACTTATCCTTGAATTCCCTGTTATTGCCCTCGGCTTGTAGCCTCCTCCTGTCGAGTACTTCTTCAACAGCGTGTCTTCTCTGGACTTCGAATGCCAGCTGTCGGAACTCTCCATAAGAGCCCGCTTTCCACAACCGCACAAGGTCATCATCCAGCTAGTCATACATGGCTGTGTAATCTCCGTTGCCGAGAGCCTGGGCCACCGCGGCTTCTATGACCTTCACACCGGGGTCAAGCCTATCATGGTGGAGCCTACGCACGGTTTCCTTGTTCGTCATGACGAGGGAGTGGCGCAAGCCGCCCTTGTTGCCGCCCGTGTATTCGGTGATCGCATGGTGTAGCTCGCGGCCGCGCAAGTGACAATGGGATCCGGAAGGAAACGGAATCCGAACTCCGAGTTCTTTCAGCACGAGGTCTCCGCCCTGATCGAAGTCGCCGAACGTGACGAGCCCCGCGAGACCGTGCTTGAAATCCGTGACATCCCGGTGGCCTTCGGTCAGGGGATCCACCAACTGTGCGAGGAAGGAGTACGGGTTCTAGCCGTCTGGGGGAGAAGAAGTGTCAGCATCGTGTAAAAGCAGAGTGGGTTGGGGGGTTCTTCAAAGGGATGCCTTACCTTCAACACTCCTCAGTTGGTAATCCGTGGGGAAGCTGTTATGGATAGCCACGCATTCTGCTTCTAGCACAGGATCCCATCGCACTAGAGACTCTCGCAGCTGCTTCGTGGCCAGCCCGTACAGCCCGGTCAGCAGCTTGGGAAATTCGTTCTGCCAAGCTGCGTCGCCACCCGGTCCTGCTTTCGTCTGGGCGCCAAAGCCGTGCTTGGCCTGCGAGAACCTCTGGAACTTCAGATGTGCCAGGTCCGCTGCGATGAGCTCAGTTCGGAGCCCGTAATGCTCCACGCCGCACACTGCTCGGTGTAGTTCTGTTCTCGGGCAGTTTGGGGAGCGCGGGTCCCGATTCGGTTTCTGTATCAAGTGGTGGTCGTACGTCGTCCCATGTCGAGTCGGGTCTGGTTTCTCGAAGGGGTATCTCCAGGCGAAGGCTCTGGCGGCGCGGTCCATGCGTTCGACGAGGGTCGGATCCGAGGGGAATAATCGTTGGGTGGCATTCGTGATTACACCAGCAATCAATCAATTCGTGATTGCTGTCCCTCAGGAGTACGATGTCCTTGCCCCTGATGACATCGCACAACTTGCCTGCCTCGACATCCACGAGGTAGTCGTGGTGCTTATTATCGTCTCTCAGAGGCCCGGCCTTGTCGTACATGTCCGAAGCCATCTTTAAACAGGCCTCGTACTCCGCGTCGGTCCGCCCTCGGCAGGCCCTGAAACCTTGCATGACCTCGCGTCTTTTCTCGGGGTCATTCCTGGTCCGGAACATCTGCCCATGGACTTCTGCTTTCAACATCGGCCACATGTCTGCCAGCTTCCGTCTCAGGTTCCCGTCTCTGTTCCAGAACCGACGCTCTTGTTTCAGCTTTGCCTTGTCCGTGAGCAGCAAGCTCGCTATGGCGTGAAGGGTCTCCTCCTGGCTCAATTGATCCAGCTTTGCTCGGTTTGTAGCTTGCTGCTGGATCTGCTCCGCCCTGGGCCATTTACTGTAACCCTTGGGTCCGATGGCCTTGGCGTCGAACATGGGGTACGTCCGTCGGTGGACTTTGAACCCATTGAGACGGAAGTCTTCAATCACAACCCCATATCGGCCCTGGCGGTGGCTGTACTCATAAGCCAGGTAGGTGGGCGTGGTAACGTCGTCTATGAGCGCTGGCGTGAGGGTGTTGAGTAGGCTCTGTACCGAGTCGTCCTGGTGCTCTACTTCGTACCCCTCGAGAGGCTCCACAGTGACCGCGGCGTCATCCAGATGGCACACGTTCGAAGCCCATTTGCAAAGTCGTCCTTCAAAGATTTCAACATTGTTCGTAATGGGGTTCTTGCGAACACCCTGGACAACACCGTACTGGCCATTCGTGGGCCTGCCAGCGCTTTCGATCATGCCACCGATATCCATCTTAACGAAGGGAAATGGAACGACTGTGTGGAAAAAGATGTGTGAAAAAATGAAAAGAAAAGAAGAAAAGAAGGGAAAGAAAAAAGAGAAGAAAAAGAAATAGAGAAGATCTAAGAGTGTGAGTTCTCGGTTCTTCGTCTCTATAGTGCGGTGTTTTCAGATGAGATTTTGTTCCAGGTTGCGACTAGGGTGAACGTCTATCAATTCCATAGCGCGCCACCCCCTATTTCAAAAGTATATTAGAGACCCTGCTAGGTAGTGAAAATGGTAGTAATAAAAAAATAGCTATAATTCCATTTTTCCGTACCTACCTTAATACGTAGACCTATCTTTCCCGATATTATTAGTTTTTTTAATAAATAACCTGGGTTTACCGTATTAAACTAATAAATTTATAACGATAAGGTATTTAAATTATTATAATTAAGTTAAAATAATTATCCTTTATAATAAGATTACTTACTTAAAAAGGTTACCCTACGTTAAAATAATTATATTAATTAGAAATAATTATTAATTTTAAAACTTTATTAAAAATATATAAAAACTTAAAATAAAAGCTATTTTTACCTTTTAATTATTATTATAATTAAAAAGATAGAAATATAATATATTTAAAGAATTACGTTATAAATTAAAATTAAATAAGTTATTTTTATAAATATTATAGATTATAAATTTATATATATATTAATTACGGTATATAAATTAATTACGAATTATTAATTATTATTTTTATTATTTAAATATATATAATAAGAAATTACTTTTAATAAAGCTTTATTAAAATTAATAAATAATATATTATATATAAATTTATATAATAAAAGTTATAATAAAATTTTAAAAGGATATTAATATAAAAATAGTAATTAACGGGTAACGATAATATAGCGGTATAACAGTACTATAGCGGTATAATAAGGACTTAAATTAATACTATACGGTTTATTATTATTATATTAGGCCAATTAGCGTTACTTATTAGGGTAATAATTATACTTAGGTAAATAGATATATTTATATATTACTAGCCGATAGGGGAAATAGTGCATTTTTTAATATAATTACAGCTATTATTTTATCGATTTAATATAATAAGGTATATGCGTGATCCCGTTGGATTTTAAGCATAGTTTTTGACATACTTTTGAAATGGGGGGGTGGCGCGCTATGGTTAGGAATCCCACTCTCAACGCGTGCAAAATGGGTTGAGTGTTGATTTCTGTCAAAACACTTAGTGAGAACCGAAAAAAAAAAAAAAAGGAAAAAAAGATCGCGGGAATGAGAGCTGTGTTGCGTTGCTATAGCATTGGCGAATCTCAAATGAGCTTTTAGGGAGCTTCGCAGTGTGTGGAGCTGGAGCGTGTGTTCATTAGTTGGGTAGTTAAGGCACCTACCTATTCTGGATGTGTTATGGCTTTGGCATCTTATAGGCAGTCAGATGACTCAGCTCGGTGCTCTATAGTGCTTCAAGCACTGAACAATCACCAAGTGCTTGCTATCTGCTAAATTAGAGGTGACTGCCCCGGCTTCACAGTTGACCGATGTCTCGACCACTGTTTATGATTGGCCAATTTTCACCAATTGCTTGTGCAATTAAGTAGGTGCACAACCAAGACGGTGTTTCCAGAGCATTTTGGACTAGGCAGAGCTGCTAGATAGTCATTCTTCATAGGGTTCATATGCGTGGCTGTTCAGCCAATCTGACCTTGCCACCCGAAACCGTGGTGGATCTGTCACAGCATAATTACCGCAACGGTAAAGGCAAATCTATTCATTCCAATGACATGAATCATGCCTAGCAGCAATCACATCCAACATAAACTCTGATTCATGTTCGTCCACGCTTGAAAATGCGTGTCATCGTTTGCTCGATCGTGAGCACTTCCACTGGGAATGAAGGATCTTCACTTAGAAGGGATTTGCGTTCTGCATGGAATCAACCCAGCCCAGAACGGTAGCTGAGGGGGTACCCCAAGGCAAGTGTTATTCGTGAATGACGCACTTTTGACAGCATTCGCGAACCAATCTGCGTAGACCCCTAATATCTGTGATACCCGCCACATCGATAGGCAGCTACAGAGAGCCTGGACACTGGAGCAAGAGCACGTCCAATGCAAGTCACCGCATCGGTTACACTCATGGAATAGACCCTTTCTATCTTAGCTCTTGTTGCATTTCCGTTGCCCGCTGATCACTCATACGAAGCATCAAATGTCCAACGGTTTGTAAGATTGAACTGGACGGCCTACATACCGACTAGCTCGAACCAGTATAGTGTTTCCAATGGAAAGCCAAGGATTATGACACACAATCAGTTAGGGGGGCTTGACATTGTGCCTCTGTTTTCACGCTATTTCCATCTTCCATGTACCGGCAGGTCTTGGCTCGTCCCATCCAGTCACATAAATCTTCTGGTCTGCACAAGATCACAAGTTCATACGTCCGGGTTAATAAAGACAAACGCGTGTACGTTGGTTTTGCATTTTATATCAATTACTAGCTGAGGGAAACCCATAAAGAAGGGGTCATAAGGGCCAGACTTTCCAGCACATGACTACTCTCAAAGCCTTCTTAGCCCGTAAGGTAGAGGAGAAAACCCTACCTCATGGTGTGAGGGGGAAACATTTTCCCGAGAGGGACGAATCGCAAATACAATTCCGAAATGAAGAAGAAGAACCCTCGGTCCGTGCATCGTCGTGGGCACCGAACTGTTGCTTGCCCAGCCAGAACAGACATCCTATCCATCGCGCCCTTCCACCAGAACCTGCACCCCCGCCACGGTCGAGATCAATTGTGTTGTGCACCGTCAAAAGGGCAGCCCGGCATGGACTGGCGACGTTTAACAAGGACCGCCGCTGTAGCCGGGATCGCCGTTTCCGACGCAGAACTGGGGGTTCTCCTTGAGGACGTCGATGGCATCGGGAGAGGGGGGCATGGGGGTGTTGGCCTCGCCGGGGACGGCGTAGCGCTTGCCGGTGTGGCCGGGGCCCCAGTGCTCGGCGCCGGTGATGGAGAGCAATTGGCCTTCCTTGGCGCCGGCAGGGGAAGGGCTGCTCGGGGGCGTCTCGCCGGGGATGTCGTAGCGGCGCTCCTCGGCGTGGCCGGGGCCGACGGCGGCGGGCTCGGCGGGCTCGGCGGCAGGGCCGTGGGCTCGCTTCTTTCCCGGGAGCATCTTCCAGGGAGCGATGGCCGCGTCCGGCTTGCCGCTCTTAAAGATGTCGGTCGTGTACGTAGTGTCTGGGTACGTGGGGGCGCCGGGGAGCTTGGGGATCTCCTTGGGGCCGGGCGGGGGGTCCGGCTTTTTCGGCTTCGGGCCGGGCGTGGGGGGGCGCTTGGTGGGGATCTCGTAGCGGCGCTCCTCGGCGTGGCCGGCGGCGGCGGGCTCGGGCTCGGTGCCGTCAACAACAACAACGGGGCCGTGGGCTCGCGGGACGGGGGCGGCGAGGGCGGCGGGGGCCAGAGCGCCGACGGCCAGCAAAGCCACGATGGTCTGGAGGCCGGTGAAATGCATGGTGGGAGGAGTGCTTGGTGTCTGTGGTACAGAAGAGATGACTGCGTTGTGCGGTGAAGTGGTTTGCGGGATGAATTTTTTGCTCCAGAAGACGGGGGGAGAAGGCGTCTTTTATGCCTCGACAAATGGCTTCTGGGTGGAATCGGAGATTGGCGTGCTCTGGTTGGGACGGGGTACGAAGGAACTCTTTTGGAGGGGGTTTGCGACTAAACTGCGGGAGTTTCGCAATTGGCTGTAGTCCATCTACAGCACAATCTAGTGACAAGGCCGGAGTACCACCGTACCGGAGAAGAGCCTTGCCATTCGCTTCATGGAGGGGATTTGAGGGATGGATACGCTGCGAGATCCGCGATTTGGGCCATCGGAGGTGAGGTATTCTGAGTTTTCATATTGGAGGGTGGCTTGCGCTCTGTGATCCGTGTGTTTCTGCCGGTCCTGGCTGGTGTCGAACCCAAGGTTTTGGCACAAAGAGAAAAGCGCTGGTTGGCTCGGCTTAGAGAGCAAGATATTTTACACACCAAAGATACTTTGACCCATACCTGTAACAACGAGATGCGTTTGTCTTATGATGGGATCCCACGAGAAAATAACGTGATTTGTGTTACTTGATGATAGCCGATGGCGCTGCAGCACATGTCCACTTGCATGGCGACTTATGAGGGGATTGCGGGAAAGAACCCCCCTGGAAAACAGCTCTTGATTTTGCTATGTCACATGAGAAGTAGGTGAGGCGATTAATGGGCCTGATCGGTTGGAACCACGTGCCCTGAGTTGATGCCATCTACATCAAATGTCGGCTGGCACCGTCGCGTCAATGAGGTCTACAGCAACAGTACCAAAGTAGGTCCTGGGAATCACGACTAGTCACTTGTTTTGTATTATACATTGGATACATTGGAAAACCGTCTTTGGGATTGGTACTCTAGATAATACTGTTATTGGCCATCCTGGTGTGCCGAGGGGAGCTCTATACCACCACATTGGCAGGCATGACACAAGCTCTCTTCTTTTCCGTGACCTCGCAGCTCTCTCTATGTTCGTGTCTACAACTAGCTCGGAGACCGGAATTGGTTATTTGGGTTTGTAGTCCCAGGGGCTACACAAACAATCCGTTGCCATGCCCCCGGCCCACTTCATTGAATTATATTCTTGGACAACCAAGGTGGCCCATGTCATTTCTCCATCCGCCACGGCAAATCCAGCAGAATTCCCACAAGCATTTGGTACCTGTGATTAAAAGAAAGCTTTTAGCAACATTCCTGATTGACGAATTTCGTGGGGGGCGCGCGGCATGGATAATAGCAGCAGCAAATTCTTCCTCCATTGCGGCCTGAACTTACATCGTACGTGCTCACTAATAGAGAGGATGGTTAGCAAATATCCATATCGTGAGAATATGATGAAGAAAAGAGGGGAAGCTTACCAGCCACCGGCCTTCTCGATCCGCACCTTGCACAGGGGATTCGGGCACTCGCGCGTCGTCTCCCAGATGGTCCGCCAGCTGGCACGATCCTGCCTCCATCGCAGCCACAGCCCAGCCGGCTTCTGCCGCCTCGCCTCCTCCCGCTCGCGGGCGCGTTTCTGTTCTACGAGCCGGGCCCGCTCCGCCTCGCGCGCCTCCTGCATCCGCCGCTGGCGCTGCCCTTCCCCGACGCGGCGTTTCGCGTCCTTGTCCTGCTTGACGGTCGCCGCCGGCCGCTCCTGCACGCCCGCCCGGTACTGGGCCAGCATCTCCGGGGTGGCGTAGCGCTGCACGTCGTGGGGCGCCAGCGGGGCCGGGCACTCGGGGCAGACGAGATGGGTCCAGTCGTCTGGGCGGGCGAGCAGCTGGGTCTGGAGCCAGGTCTGGATGCAGGACAGGCACGTCCGGGCGGGGTGGTCGCACTGCGCGGTGAGGAGGGCGGAGGGGGGGAACGAGGCGGTGGGCTGGGGGTCGGTGCAGATGCGGCAGGTTAGGGTGGTGTCTACGACGGTTTCGGAATCGCTGTAGGAAAAGCTGCCGCTGTCGTCGGGGTGGTTTGGTTTGGGCGAGGTCTCTTGGGGTGAGACGACGTGTTTCTCGTTATGTTGCTCGGGGACATTGCTGTTGTTGTCGGAGCCATTCGAATATATTGACTGCTTAGCTCGGGGGCTTTGGTTCTGTGGCTCGCCTTTTTCAGGGCCCGTAGTCAACGTGTCGTCGCCACCCAGCTTGTCTTCGACCTTCTCACTCGTTGACTGGGGGTAATCACACCCTGTAAGCCGGCGCGCTGCGCCGCGGAGCCATTTGCGAAGCTTCTTCGGCGAGAACATGGCTCTTGTAGGACAGCGCGTATACGAGAACACGCCTGTGACAATAGAAAAAGGGGGAATAGCAGTCGCTGCTGTTCGGTGCTTAATCACACCGACCGTATTGGATGATTTGTATTGGTTGATCGCTGTGACTGCTGTACCAACGTTATCACCATGGCTTTGTTTCTCCATGGAAACTGTGTATCTTAGTTGACTCGGATCCAAGATGTTCCAAGCAATTAGGGTTAATAAATATTTTCTCAATTTAGTTTCAAGCCGATGAGAGCAAGTTTTCATCATCCATGCTCGGGGGAAACCCTCCTGGTTGCACGGGGTACGTTTTTGATAGCGCTGTTAAGAAATCGAACCAACAGGAACAAAAAGAAGCACCTTGCGGTCGTGAGCTGATGCCGCGGCGATGAATGCTGGGTTACCTTCCCAAGCTCTGGCCATCTCACTACATCACGAATGGAGCCGGGCAGTAGCAAATAGTGTCAAAATCCTGTAACCAGAATCGGATCAGTGGAATTATTAAGTGAGCAGTTCTGGATGTGTTGGAATTTTGATAACCCCTGTCGCTTAAAAACGCCAAGGAGGCGTAGCAAGGGATGATGATTTGAGCCGGGGTCAACCTGATTGAGGGGCAGCCGCGCCGCCTCTTTGAACGTTCTCCAAATGATTGATGAAGTATTCCATGATGACCGATGTCACCGAACGAGAGACTCTACCCGTGTCCACCACGGTGCCGTCGCAGGCCGTGGGGGAAAGGGTGGACGCGAAACCATTCCATTTTGATGCCTATCGCGACACCATCACTTACCTGTACGCGCGAGATGGGCTGGCTTTGACGCTGAAGGAGACCATGCAGGTCATGGAGAAGCGATACAACTTCTTCGCCACGTATGTTTATCCGGCTGATACCAATCAACAATGCTTACAAGCTGACTGACCATGGGTTCCCCCAGGCCGCGCAAGTATAAGGTTCATTTGGCCAGTTGGGGGTTGCAAAAGAACAGTAAGCTTCACCATGCCTTGCTTTGTGCCTGGATACGGATATGGAACTCATCCTCGACCAATCAGGAACGCGAGAGAGGGCGGAGAACAACACGTCCCAGCAAGTGCAGGTAGGCACGCGAGCGCCGCCCTTGCATCGGGCCGCCGACCGGCGTGTCGGTAAAGATTTCGTGGGCGAGAATTGGGTCCGTGAACTCATGCGACACATATCGCTGGAGCGGGCAGCTCGGGGCCGCAGAGCACCTCCGATAGTCTCCTTACAGTTGCCCGACTTATTGAGGGTGCCGGAACACCACATGCACTACAGTAAGGCCCCCCTCAAACACACCCCAAATCCAGGAGGAAGCGCCCTGCTAACAACGAGACCGTCGGCCAAAAAGTCCGGGAAATGGTCCAGCTCTGCTGGGAAATCAAAGTCATCCCCGAAGGCAGCCCGGGCTCCAACGACCCGATGAACGAGTGGTTCGGCCTCGTGACCCTGGCGTGCCGGCTGCTCGAATACGGCCGCGTGCGGCAGGGCTTCCGGGTCGTCGACCGGTGCTTCGACCGGCTGGCCGCCGTCGTCCTGCGCGACTTCCACCCCGCCGCCTGGGTCTACGGCTACGTCGCCGGCTTCCTCCTGGGCTTCCAATCGCCGGACCTGGGCCGCTCCTACGCGCGCTACGCGCAGCGGCTGCTGGCCGTGTCGGAACATCCGCGGCCCGGGGGGACCGACGGGTTCTGCCCGGTGACGCCCACGTTCGAGTCCAAGCGGGGAGGAGAAGGAGGAGGGGGCTTGTCGGAGGTTTCGTTGCTTTGCGGCAGGCAGCTGTGCGAGTTCCACATGGCCGAGATGGGCCGCCGGCGGACGGGCGCGCCGGGGGAGTGCGAGATCGTCCTGACCGACGGCATCCAGTACTACGGCGACGTGCGGGACATCCAGCTGAGCATCGGCATGCTGCAGAAGAACATCATGTGGACGAGCCGCAAGAAGCACGTCGTGCCGGAGGGCGCGCTGGGTCGCGAGATCCGCGACCGAGACGGCCGGGCCTGGGTCTGCGTCCGGGGCGGCCGGTACGACGAGGCCTGGAGCCTGCTAGACGACGGCCTCGCGCCGGCGGATCTAGCGCGCGCGTACGTGGAGAGCCCGGACGATGTGATCTCGTACTACGACACCCGCGCGCTGCTGGCGCGAAGCGACGAGCGGCGGTCGCCGGCCCAGGTCGTGGAGGCGGGGAGGGCGCTGGTCGGGATGCTGAAGGCGCAGTACGGTCTGGCGGACTACCGTACCATTGACGCGCAGGCGGATCTGGAGGCGTGTCTGCGGAAAAGGGGATGCGACGACCTGGCCGATGAGGTTCGGCGGGATATCAACGTGGCGCTGGACGCGGTGGAGAGGATGGATGCGACGGATGCCTCTTCGTCGCCCAGGCCGGCGTGACACTTAAACCTGGAGGCCCGCCCATTGTAATTATGAGGGGGAAAAAAGTATCGTTGGGGGTTGTATCAAGTTGCACTTGCACTGGGTTAATAGTATTGGGTCCAACGACTTATATCCGCTGGTTTGGATACCGGGCCCCGGGCACGGGGGGAGTAGTGATCTCCCGTACAAAACGGGACCCCACCTGGATGTAGAAAGGAGTCGTAAATAGGTTGGTCGTACACTCTATGGGTATCGTGACATATATACAGGACATCTCTGCCATTGTTTTACAATTTTGTGAGGTTCGTATTCGTATTTCCGCTGCTTCGCTCAACTGCTGCCACAGACCTTGCCGGTGGTGACCTGGACCGTCTTGCCTCCCGCCACCTTGACCGTGTCGTTGTCTCCTCGTTCGACGTGCTCGTGTATCCGCAGCTCTAGAAAATGCGGTGTTAGTTATAATCTCAGGCCATTCGGGGACATTGTTGCTGCAGCGCTGGACGTACTGTAGGTGTCGGTGTCGCCTTCTCTCTTCCCTTGTACCACGTTCTGCTTCAGGATGGTTGCGACGTCTTGGGCGCGGTGGAGCTCTTCGGCGACCTTGGGGTCGGAGGGCTTCAAGTCGGCGTGCTGGCGGAAGCCCAGGCGGATTTGGTTTTGGGCGGCGTCTAGGATGCGTTGATCACCTGTGGACGTACCGGTCAGACTTGGTCGCAGTATATATTGAATCTAATCGGAGGCCTACCTTGGAAGGCGATCCGCGCCGACCGCCAGAGGTTTCTGTAAGCTGCAATTGCGGCCATTGTGTGATCGGAAGTTGGTCGAAAGGCGTGTGGGTATGCGAGTCTCGTGCGTTTATGTACTCGATAGTAGGAACGAAAAAGATGCGCTATTGTATCTATAAGACGATTCTACAACGATATTTCGGTATTCCACGATGCGATTCGATGCGACAGCCGATGCTGGAAAATATTTGTGGCTTACGCTCTCTACCACTGTGGCTAGTAAAGATACCGGAGCCCACAAGCCTCTCTGCCTCTGCTGCTAGTGCTGGTAGTGCCCCACCAAGCCTGAGCCAAGAGAGTTGCTCGGTGCTGGGGCCGATTGAAAAAAAATCCAGGCGAGAAAAGAAAAAGTCAGGCCAAGCCCCACGTCAATTGACTTAAGCCCACTGTTGCACCTTTTTCGATCTGTCTGACAACAACAGCCAGCATCACCACACAGGACAGCATTTTCCAACATGGCGTCCACAACCAAGGTCGAGAGGCCTCTTCCCACCCTCCCCGAGGGCTGGTCCGCCGAGAAGGACTTCAAGCCCGTCGGCAAGACCACCGGCTCTACCCAGCGCACCATTGAGCCCGTTGGCCCTCACTTCCTGGCCCACGCCCGCCGTGCCCGCCACAAGCGCACCTTCTCCGAGGATGACCGCATCCAGGCCCAGGAGAAGGCCAAGAACATCGAGCAGAACGACGACAGCGATGTCAGCGAGCCCGAGGACCCCATGATGCTCCAGGCCCAGGCCAAGGACTGGAAGGTACGTTTGCCAGATACCAGCACCTTTTGCTTCGCCACATAATTCGGATGCTAACGCACTATGCCTGCCTACAGAGCCAAGATCACTACCAGGTTCTGGGTCTGTCCAAGTACCGCTACAAGGCCACCGAGGACCAGATCAAGCGTGCCCACCGCAAGAAGGTCCTGAAGCACCACCCCGATAAGAAGGCCGCCTCGGGTGCCACCGAGGACGACAACTTCTTCAAGTGCATCCAGAAGGCCACCGAGGTCCTGCTCGACCCCGTCAAGCGCCGCCAGTTCGACTCGGTCGACGAGAAGGCCGACGTCGAGCCCCCGACCAAGAAGGAGGCCCAGAAGAACTACCTCAAGGCCTGGGGCAAGGTCTTCAAGGCCGAGGCCCGCTTCAGCAAGATCCCCAACGTCCCCATGCTGGGCGGCGACGACGCCACCAAGCCCGAGGTCGACGAGTTCTACAACTTCTGGTACAACTTCGACAGCTGGAGGACCTTCGAGTACCTCGACGAGGACGTGCCCGATGACAACGAGAACCGCGACCACAAGCGCCACATGGAGCGCAAGAACGCCAACGCCCGCAAGAAGAAGAAGGCCGACGACAACGCCCGCCTCCGCAAGCTGCTGGACGAGTGCGCCGCCGGCGACGACCGCATCAAGCGCTTCCGCAAGGAGGCCAACGCGGCCAAGAACAAGAAGAAGGCCGACAAGGAGGCCGCCGAGCTCAAGGCCAAGGAGGACGCCCGCCTGAAGAAGGAGGCCGAAGAAAAGGCGGCCAAGGAGGCCGAGGAGAAGGCCAAGACGGACCGCGAGGCCAACAAGAAGGCCAAGGAGGCCGCCAAGACGGCCGTCAAGAAGAACAAGCGTATCCTCAAGGGCTCCGTCAAGGACGCCAACTACTTCGCCGCCGCGGGCGAGCCCAGCGCCGAGCAGGTCAACAACGTCCTCAACGACGTCGACGTCGTGCAGGGCAAGGTCGACCCCGAGGAGATTGCGGCGCTCGCCGGCAAGCTTAACGGCCTCAAGGTCGCCGACGAGATCAAGGGTGTCTGGGCCGCCGAGGTCCAGCGCCTGGTGGACGCCGGCAAGCTCAAGGACGGCGAGGTCAAGGCCTTTGCCTAGACTATGGATTGATTCATGGATGTCACGACATATTACAGAACGAATGTTTATGAAGAAGAGCCGGACGCTTTAGATAGTAGCTCAGGGCGTACACGGTGGCCGGGTAGACTTTGGTTTTCGGCAATGTAGACTCGGTAGATCATGATTTATCCAGCGATGTTGGGAAGGCTATATACTTGGGTGTGTTTTGTGATGTGATACATGCATTTGTTGAATCAGTGGCTACACGCAATTTAACGGATCCGATCTGCTCGCTTATCCAGGCCCATACATTCTCCCGCACAGAGCGATGAACGATGATAGGGGCAAAATTGGTCGCGAATTCCAGCATGGACTGTTAGCCCTTGAAGAAGGAGTTCCCGTTGTGGGCCCATCCCGCCCGGCCGTCTCCCGGGTTGATTTCCACAGGTATGGCAGATCCCTTGTCCGTGGCAGGTTTGGCTGCCGGGGTTGTGTTCCTGGGACTCCAGCTCACAGGCTGCGTCACCAACTGTCTTGACGCCGTCAAGTGTCGGGCTAAAGAGCTTACCGCTGCCAGAGGGAGTTTGACCGCCAGCTCTTCTCTAACCCGACGCGCAGCCGAACAGCCACGAACAGCTCGCCGGGCTCTGGAGCGTCTATTGGCTACTAAGGATACAGGAAGTGCTAGCAGAGCTTGACAGGGCTGGCTTGCCAGAGGAAGTCAGACGCAGTGCGGAGGATATCGGTGTCGTATGGTATGGGACAAAAAAGATTGCATGTTCCGGAGGCTACCGTTAACAGGACGTCTGAGGGCTATTGGTATGGGGAGCTCGATAAGATTGTCGGTAAAAATTTCTTATATTATACATGATTATAGCTATCTTTAAACTGTTTTTTTTATTTTACTTTATCGCGATATTTGTTGTTACGTCCGAACGTTCCTCAGCGCGCACAAGAATTTATCGCCGGACACGTCTCGACTTCTTTTTCAGCAACGGCGAGCCAAATACAGTTCTCTCTCAACAGTCGCTCCTGTCCATTTCTCGACTTCAAACGACTAGCCACTCGAGACTTTGTCGAGCCAGGTAGCCTGCAAGGATCAGAGAACCCAAATCGGCATCAAAGTAGTAGCCAACGTCACCAGTAACAACAGTTGGGCACAGTCGATGTCCGTTGTACCCAGCATCAGATTGGTCTCACGATGAGGCTCTTCGTGTAATCGAAAACGGGTTCCTACGAGGCTGCAACTGCTGATATCAGGCACCCAACAATATCGAGTATCTGCATATGCATTACACGTTTCACACCAATCACTGCCATCCAAAAGAAGCTCTACTTTGGTTGATTCTCTGAGCACACCCTTAACAAAGTGCCAACTGAGGCACATCCAGCATCAGGTGAAGTGCAAAATGCCTATTTCTATTGGACGCCTGCTATCGCTGACGTACACTCATCCGTGTCCTCGTGGTGCTGCCCTGGTTGGGGGCCATTAAATCCGGGTAGGGCTGCAGAATAGCACAGTGATAGCCTTTCTGGTTTCTGTGTCACTATCACCCTTGACCGAAGCAACGAGAAGGCCTTGCCACGATGACTGGCGGAGTCTCAATACAACGATAAGCTGTCATCGAATCGGATCGCGTTTTCTTCAGCCGGCATAAGGTGCATACAAGGCACCCAATCATCCTCTTCGAAACCCTGAACAGATATGCTGAACATAATTAGGCCCCCGCATCATTGAAAAACAACTCTGGCGAATCGCATTCGGGATTGGCAGAGGTGGTGGTTTCAGCTGACCCCCGTGGGGGCGGAATTGCTGACGGGCTGCGCCCCCCTTTTGCTTATTATCGCGGCGCTTACGTGCGAGGCAACCCAGGCAACCACACACTCATTACTTCTTAAAGGAGGGGTAGCTACAGTCAGCCCATTGCTCATCCTGCCTGACACATTGTGATTATTCTTGCTCCGTACATTGTGTGTGGAGTTTCATTTGAATACGAGGGAAGAAAACTTGTCCTCAGTTTCACGACATGATGGCCGCCACGACGGATCTGCCTAGCGATACCTCTGAGTCGGCTAGGGAAGCGATGGCCCTGCTGGAGCCTTTCTTCAAGGCATGGCGGGATTCCGACCCCGAGGGCATGGTGTCGCGTATAGCGGATGGCAAGGTGGATTATATCGATTACTGTAAGTCTCTACTTTCTTTTCCGCGTTTTTAGGAGTGGATCTACCTAAACATGTGTCTCCTACGACCAGTCGACTGACGTGATCTTGTGGATCAGTGGCGAGCCCCAACAAGCTGGAGAGCAAAGACGCCGTCAGGCCCTTCTTGGAAAGGTTCTTCCAGATGGCGTCGGACTTTACGTACACGACGGTCTCGGCCTACGGCGATCGGCGCCAGCTTACCCTCGAGGCCGTCATCAGCTTCAAGCTGCGGGCGGAGCTTCCCGGCTTTCCCCTGAAGGGAGGGGACACGGCCAGGCTGCCCGGGGTCTCCATCATCAAGATGGACGAGCAGGGCTTGGTGGTGTTTAAGCACGACTACTTCATCCTGTCTGATGATTCATAGGGCTGGTGACTGCCTCCGTGTTTGAAGGACGATGTGCTGTCAGTGGGGTGGTAGACAGCAAAGGGTGACCTACACTAAGAGTTCATCAGTCAATGATGAATGGTTTGGAGTACGCTGCCTTACGCCGTCATAGTCTCTTAGCAATAAGCATTGATTTAAGTTTCATGACATTGTGGTTCCAATAGTAGAGTGACAGGCGTGAAATATGCGAAAAAGGGGTTAAGAGTGGAGATGGCAGGTTCAGTAGAGCAATGTGGCTGTGCAACATCACGGGACAAGCAGAGCTTGTTAATTAATTTTGTGCGAGAATGTGACTTGATGGTAGTAAGTTGATGCGGAGGATTAGCGATGGTAATACTATGCGAGGATCAAGTTCGATTTTCACAGCTATCCGGACAAGGGGCATCAAGAAAGTCTCGCACGAGGATTCAAACTCATCACGCCGCAACCGTATGCAGTTTCCGTTTTGATCTCGTGATATAACCAATTTTGAGGGAATCGTCAGCTATTACGTGTTGCTGCTTCCAACGTTGGCAGGAGTTGGGTGTGCAGGTACCAAGCACAATCTGACAAAATTTCACAGTTCTTCCCGTCACATCCTCCTGCACTGCATCGCAAACCTGTTTCAGGGCACTCGGTAATGCAGAACACATCTCGTGGGAGATGACTTACAAGGTTCAACTCGCATGGCCTATTCATCGGCTCCGGATGGACGTCATTATTTTTGCTTGGCTGACACGTCCAGCCCAGCAGGCTCAGCGACAGGTTCAATGATACACAATGGGCACCAATAGACATCTGTCTGAGATGGTTGTCAGCGACGTCTGCGTCTTCTTTGCAGCATCTACCTCCGCGGAATGAAGCATGGTTAAGGCGTAGTATAGCTATTATACGAGACCAGTCTTTTGTGTCTCCTGCCAGTAGGAAAGTTGGAATTCCGGCCACAGGAGACTTATTCTGCAGTCGCATATAGTTGTCGCATCATGGATTTCTGGTGCCTTGCATCTATGTTTTCGAAAAGTGTTCTAGCCAGGTACCAGAACCCTTTCTATTTTTGGCATCCCGTCGATCGGACCCGTATAGGAGCATCTTTTCTCCACTGTAGCGAGGCCCAGTACTCCGGTCCTCCCCAAGCGATATGCACCGCTCGTATTGAGTACGATGGAAGATTAATTTCCCCCGAGTAAAAGGCTTAGAGCAGGGAGAGCTAAGAGTGAACAGTTCCGTACTCTGGAAGAGTAATATCTATATCCTAATGATCATGACTTGGGCGCCCAGTCAGCCATGTGGCCCCCCTTCAGGGACAACTTCAAGTTGTACAGCTGACACCGACCCCGCTGTGAGACACTTGTGTGAAGCGCGGTACCGCGGAAAAGCTTGGTCTAGCTTCCGTGACCCGCGGTGCGTGTAACTCCACGAAGCCGGCGAGGTAGCAGCACATATGCTTGGCGCGCGGCGATTTGTCCACTCACAAGTCACTCGACCCAACGGCTGCCAGCCTGCATATACTCCCTCGCATGAAACTTCTTCGTGCCTAAGAAGCAGGAGGGCAGAGACTGGTTATGCGTTGGTGAAGTCTTAGACCCGGCAGCGAATAAGATGGTATCCACATTTCCCGTGGTGGTGGGGGATGAGGGAAGTCCTACGCGGGTCCATCCAACCGACAAGGAAGAGGCAGTGTGTCCTGAGATATATTATCTCCCCACGAAGTTATTTCGGTGAACATCCATGACTAGAACTACCCGAAAGGCCGGTTCGTGGATATTCTAAGCTACGCCTGGGCCCGGCAACTGTAAGTTCTACCATGGAAGGGTTCGGCGGTCGTATACGGCTCTACCCAGGCCTGCTGTTTCCGAAACCGAGTTTACGCTGCGGGCGATCTCCATTGCTACGAGAATCCGTGCCGGTCCAGGTTGCATCGTCTAACACCCTGCGAGCAAACAGACCCCATCCGTCACTCAGCCGGTTGAAACATCCGTAATGCATCACACATTTCTCTTGCTTCTACTTCTGGTAGCCCCGTAGCACTTCATCCAACTGCTAACCTCCAACCGCTATCTGGGAGGCTGGTCGGAACGTGGTTTGACCGGCAGTTTGGTAGGGCGCACCAGTGATATGTTTCAAATCTGCAGTCCTGGGCCGTATCGTGGCAACGGCACGGTACTAGACCCGGATCATTCGCATGTGCGAGGGTACAAGCACTTCTAGCGCTGACAGCCTAGAAAGACATTCACTGTTCAGGCTTGGTAGGTAAGCAAGCAGGGTCCAGGCAAGAATCGTCTATTCAGCTGGCAGCATACCGAAAAGAAAACAAGTCATGGAGTAAGCAATTAACATTCAAGGCACAAATGATTGGTGAAGGAAGGAATAAGTTGCAGAGGGAGCTGTAGAGATGGTGCATTCTTATCCAATAAAAACTCTTCCAGCGCCATTCGGGGACGTCGCATCGGGGTCTGCCAGCGACAGCCAGGCGTGTCGCACACGTATACCGAGCCTCATGATTCTAAACTGAGACACGTGGTTGGATATTGCTTCTACTTATAGCAACACGGCATGATGCATTGTGTTTTTGGTAGACGCGGTCGGTCCTTGTCGAAAGCGGATAAGGTAAGCCCGTGTGCTCCCATTATTACAGCAAGAACAGGTTGTGTAACAGGCCAGGCCGAGGTCGGTATGGTAATACAGGAGGGTGGATGGTAATACAGGCAGATCAATGAGACTGGCAGTGAGATACAATTGGGTGGTTCGGTTAGTGAAGACGGAGAATAGGCTCTTATGACCATCCCATAGGATGTGGTACGCGACGTTATCAATTGATATGGGCAGGCTCTAGTCAGCCAGTGGCGAATGCGAAACCGCACGGTTTTCTTACAAGCATTTTCGTCGGCTGCTTCTGGGATCAAGTTTGGAGTGTTGTTACTCAATGATTAGAAACTCCGGCAAAGTAGGAGAGTCCAATTGCATATGTTCGTTGTATATGCAGGTTAAGTATCGTGTGGTATTCGGAGGGATTCGAGCTACAGTAGATCGCCCAACGGCCACAACATAGCCCACACGGCCCAGCCCGCGCTCGATTAGCTGCCCACTATCCGCCCTCCCCGTTGGAGATTCAGGCACTTACCCCTGGCTGCCACTTTCAGGCAATGAGGTATCTCCCAACGGCCTCGGGTGAATCCACCCCATGTAGGAGATTGGTGGATAAATGTCGGCTGAATCCTGCCGCATCCTTTTGCGACACTGGCGTATGCGTGATGTTCGCATGTTGCTGGATTGGATTTGCGAATAGATGAAGAAGCAGCCCACTGACAAAAAGATCTAAGCGACCGAGCAGGGTCCACGCAAAGAGCACAGTACCACTGGTACCTAAGTGCTAGCGGGGGAAAGCTGCTCCACCTCCACCATCCCAACTGCTGCTAGCGACCTTTCGCCGCTCTCCACAGGGGACTTTTGGTGCTTCTATCCTGGCACTGATCCAGATTCTCAACCCTCCTCAAGTTCAATAGCATCTGGGCAATTTTACGTGTGGTCGACCGTATCACCCGTCGCCTGATTCCCTCATAATTCCATACCTAGTTGGAATCAGATTCTTCACTAAACGAATGCGAATATACGGAGAGAACCAGGGTCATCGGACGCGAAATACATGGCCCGGCAACAGGCTTGATGACACCAGCAAGCCCAGCTCCCGCAGTCCGCACCATACTTGGCTGGAGCGTCTACATGTATCGAAAGGTAACGTTGGGCTGCCTAAACAGGACCGACAGGCATGTCAGTTTCTAGGGTACCGATCCTACGAGCGGATGCAGTGATTCGGCTACCTTTTCATCCCCCAGGAGCAGCAAGCTTACCATTTTGGAGATCGAAATCGCCATGGTAGAAAGTCTCGAACCACCCGAATTCTGTTCCAAGTAACGGATCAAAAGGATTCCGGTCACGCTCAATGAGATAATTCCCTTGTCATGTTCCTGATTCCAATCCCAATTGCTAAAGGCTATACGCGAAGGTATGACCAAGCACTAGTACTTGCTTGATGTAACCTGTAAGCCTCCACTAATCTACAGGATCAGGCTCCATAAGGCTGATTTCCCACGTGGGTGGGTGGTAGACCGACAGGTCATCTGTCGGCTGGGGGGCCCTATACGCGCGTTTGTCACGGGTTACAGAGGATGGTTTCACCTTTAGTGCTCCGCGGAAGCCGCTTGAGAGGTTTGGCTCGGATGGGGCGGGCTACGCAATGGATGGAATACGGAGCATACGGCGCCTACAGGTGCAAATGCGAGGTAAGTGTTGCTGCGGGGCGAACGTTTGGGGGACAAGGGGAAGAGCCTAGCCAACTGACTTAACTGACTCTTGTGCGACTGTGACCAGCAGCCGCGTCGGCTCAGGCGACCAATGGCTCCGACACATTGCGCCGGATGCAACTGTGGGACAAGCCCTACCAGGACTCGAGAGGCAACAACACGGCAGACCAGTAAAACACTTCTAACGCGGCGTTACACATTCTGGCTTGCAGCAATTGCAACGTCGAAACCGGAATTGAGCGCGGCGCATTTGACTTGTCATCACATCATGGCATCAGCGTACCGAAGGGTTGCATTACCAGACGATGCCCTATCCTGACAAAAGCGGTTGGCCTGAGGGGCGAACTTTGTCCACTGGCTTGTTATCAGGGTACATTACCCACCTGCAAGCCTGCGACCCCGTTTGCTCGAGAGGCTTATACTCGCATACGGGAGAGCGTTGAAGGATGCCTCAGGTGGTGTGGAGGAGAAAAGCAGTTGGTACGTATTGCTTACAGGCAGTTGCCAATGTGGGCGGCATGTACATGAGCTGACAGTGCATGGGAAATGAAGCAACGCTTGCTGACTCGGGCCCAGCCCATTGCTTGATGAAGGGCCAAGTCACCAACCAGTGTTGGTTGTCTCCAGAACAGCGACAAAACGAACAATGACAGCCACTCCTTTTACGCAGGTCCTATGTGGTCAGATCCAATGATGACTTGCACATAGAGCCGGCCCCCTGGCCGTTAAATAAGATGACGATTCCCCTTTTTCCCACGCGGCAGCGGCTATGATATCTTACTTACTACCCAGACCCTGCTCTTAAGTTAGAAGCGTCTATACTTATACACAGGCATGGCAGGTGAAAAGAAGCCCACCCCGGGTGTTTCCTCGCGACGTTCGGCCTGCGACCGCTGCCGCGGCCAGAAGCTCCGGTGCCTACGCAAAGGAGGCGACCCGCAGGGCCGGTGCGACAGGTGCGCCAAAGCCGATACGTCCTGCACCACTAGCCCCATCTACCGGATGCGCAACTACTCGGTCGAGGATGACGGCAACTCAGTCTCGCGGAAGAGGCGCCGGATTGGCGACCGATCAACTCACCCATCCCATTCGCCACAGATTGCTGTTGCTTCTGCCACGCTGGCACCCAGTCGACCGGCCGCCCAAGGATTAGCACAACCAGATCTCTCTACCATCCCAGCAGTCACCCAGACTACACCCACAACGGC
The DNA here is from genome assembly GCF_038362585.1 of Apiospora marii. Classification (NCBI taxonomy): domain Eukaryota; kingdom Fungi; phylum Ascomycota; class Sordariomycetes; order Amphisphaeriales; family Apiosporaceae; genus Apiospora; species Apiospora marii. Next base: position 2,855,474 of record NW_027117379.1, read on the forward strand.
AGGAAGCACGCAATCGTTCAAATGGCATTTCGGAGATGCAATGCAGGGACCTGGCAATGGCGGTACAGTGGGTGCCCACTTTGTGATGCCGCCGACGCCGTCGGATTGGACTTTCTCGGACCCGGCCACACCAGTCATCCCAACGCCTGTCATCGCATCCCCGAGCGTCTGGGAACATCACAATCTCAATATGGCTCATATATACACTGCTGCTAATCCTGATAAGAACGCGACTACTTCCTTCAATAGTTCCCTCGGCGAATCTATGTCGCAAAATAGCTTTCTGGCGACAAATACCCAACAGTCTTTGAAACTTGAGCAGCCACATGCGGAAGAAAACATACACTGGTCGCAACAACAATCTCAACAAGAACATGTATCGGACTATTTTACGCATGACGATTCAATTACACACGGAACGCTGAGTTGTCCGCCAAATCAACTAGAAAGCAAACCCCATTACCACATGGAAATGTTGACGAGCATAAACCTGGAGCTCGTCACTCAATTGAAACAAGTAACGCAGTCACAAATCAATCTCAACATTCTCATCAACCAAACGACTGCCGGCAACAACTCCGAGATAACCACCACCAGTACCTTCGAGCGCATTTTGAACTTGACGCAAGAGTTCATCAACATCCTGAACGTGGTCGCCGGTGCCCCCAATACACCCCATACGCCACTAGCAGCACAGGTGCCACAAATGACGACTTGGATAGGAGGGGCCTACGGCGGCTATGCCAGCGGCTCAGAGAGCGCCTCGAACTCGGCCTACGACAGTGAGATCAATTCGCCGAGTGACAATAGCAGCATCACCCACTATTCCCCTGCATCGGCCTCCATGTCGCCGCAGATGCCTTCTCCAACAGCATTCATTGACAACGACGTGGCCACGCCGACGGCGAACCCGAATACAGACTCTGCAACTGTGCTCCTCATAATTACCTGTTACGTCCACATTCTACGGCTTCACGTGGTGCTTTTCTGGCATGTGCAACATGACCTTCAACCTACATCCGATGCAGATAAATCGCATCGTGTCTGCCATTTCGGCAACCTTCCTCTACGTACGTGATCCCTCATCTTACTCCTCCCCTCTATTCCCATGTAGCATTAGATGTATCCATTTGTTAGACCTCCAAGTAAGGAACTGCCCGACTAACATCCAACCCGTCCCACCAACATAGAATCAGGCAACCTGCAAGTCACCATGTTGATTCAACTGGTGGCCAGCGCCTTTGAGCGGATGGAGGCGCTGCTAGGCTTGCCGAGCGATCTCTGCCTTGGCACCTGCGATCGCTACGACGTCTTTGACGACGGACAGCAGCAACCGCAGCAGCAGCAGCCAACAAGCCCGTACCTTTATCACGACAGCGGCATGCTCGGTGCCGCGGGCCTGCTGGATGTAGCGAAGACCATCATTGGCAAAGAGGACCTGGGACGGCCGGATGTCGGGAAAGGGGGGATCCGGTCGCTGCGTTGGGCCATGGTGGAAACGAGCCATTTGCTTCAGAATCGCTTGGGGGTGTGACTTGTGTGAGTAACGATACTGCTTTTTGGATTATGACCTGGTAAAAAGTATTTTGTACATTATTTAACGAATGTTCGTGTGGTTCTTTATTTGGGCTGTATATTTCGCAACAACGGCAACGATGGAAGGTCATGTACGTATAGTCTTGGGTTTCTGGGTGGAACTGTGTGTGTAGGTTGTTCTCTTGTACTTATGATAAGAGGAAATCATGACCTGTGTATTGTAGCATTACTAGCCAAGGAGGCAGACGGGGGGTTTTCATATGTTTGCATTTACCCAGTCAGTTGCATTTCAAACATTCCCCATTTCTCCTCGCCTGTTTCAGTCTTTCGTCCATACAGACACTAGCGCACTCAAGCATACATGCACTTCAGGTCGATCATCACCAAGTGGCCATTCGCTTGACGTCCCAAGTCTTGAGCCATACGATTCACTTGGTAATCTGGAACTTGGGGTTTCAGCTATTTATATTAACTGTGTGACTAACCCTTATGCCACAGCGAAGGTGTATCAGCAAAGATAGCATAGAAAACCGTAGCGTCATGATTACTGTATGAATAGCCTATCCGACTAACCTACTCCTTTCCTTTTTTTTTTTTTCCTTCTTTTCTTGACGCCACCATAATCTGCAATCACCCCTTATCGTAAGCAGTCGAAGTCCGCCCCTAGGCTTCCTCGGACTCGTCCGTCTCGTCCCCCCCAAAGAGTGCCCGGAGCCGCGCCAGCTCCTCCGAATCCATATCGGCCTGTAAGTGAAGGGCCTCCATCTCTTCCGCGTCGGCGATGGCCTGGCGCTGGAGCTCCATCTTCTCCTCGACCATCTGGCTCATCTGGGCCTGGAGCTGGGACCGCAGGTCCTGGGACCGGCCGAGCTCCTCGTGGGCGTCCGCGAGCTGGTTCGTGAGGTACTCGAGGTTTCGGGCGTCTTCCGCCCGCGTGTCGTGGAGCTTGTCCATCGCGTCGGCGTAGGCCAGGTGCAGCTGCGTCGAGAGCTTTTGCTGCTCCTGCGCGCCCTGGGCCGCCTCGGCCCGCAGGCGCTCGATCTCCTCGTCGTCGACGGCTTCCTGCGACATCATGTTGGCCAGCTGCTCGGCCTGGGACGCCGCCAGCTGCTGCGATTCCTTGACCGCGGCCTGGAGACCGTCGCGCTCCGCGGCGACGTCGGACATGTCGGCCGCCATGGTCTCGAGCGCGGCGGCGTCGGCCGCCACCTTGGCCTTGAGGGCGGTCTGCCAGAAGCGCGGCGGGAGCTGACGGCACATCTCGTCGACGGCCTCGGGCGAGCGGAGTTCGGTGCGCGCAAAGTCGGCCGCGAGCCAGCGCCAGAGCGGGTCGTCCTCGGCGTAGAAGTGGTTGTTGTAGCAGGCGTACACCAGGACGTCGAGGCTGGGGCGGGGCCGGCTGGCGCGGTGGGCCTCGCGGTGGCGCTTCAGCAGGGCGAGGACGTCGTGCTCGAGGGCGGGGACGGCGTACTGCTGGGCGAAGGTGTAGACGTCCAGGAGGCGGACGGTGACGCGGTCGAAGGGGTGGGCGAGGCCGGCCGCCACGTCGGCGACGGTGCTGTCGTCGACTTCGGTCCAGCGTGTGGTTGCTGTGGCGGCGGGGTCGTGGTCGCGATCGCGGTGGTCGGGAGAAGGGGATGCTTGCAGGGTGGCAGATTCGCTGCTGGCGCTGCTGGCGGGAACTCGGTATTGCCCTCTGTGGACAATTCCGGTCCAATCGACCGGAGGGGGGGATTTGCTAGATTCACCGCGGTGCGAAACAATATCTTCACCCTCGACGTCCCCTTCTCCTTGCTCTGCTGCCTCATTACCTCCTTCATTGTCAACGGCCGTTTGATCCATATTCTTATCTTCGTCGTAGGGGTGGACGAGGCGGAGCTCGGCGACATGCAGAGATCGAGTGTAGAGCCAGTAGCTGAAGATGTCAACAGTTTCGGGGCTCGTGTCTCCCAGGAGGATGGTGTCGCCGCCGTCGCCGAGCCGGTTGTAGAAATCCTTGGACTGGTCCAAGAGCGGCGCGCGGTGGAAGTTCCAAGTTGTCTTTTGCCCATTCACTCCATCCTCCATTTCGATCTTGACAAAGGGATCATTGAAGCTGTGTGCACGATTTCAGTCAGTCACTATTTCGATTGAAGGGGACGTGGGTTTGGGAGAAGAAGGTCAGTTACTCACAATGAGTTACCAGCATGGCCTGTCTTGACTCGTTTGGCAAGGGATGAAGCCAAAGGGCTGTCTGGTGAGCCTCGGATACTCAGGATGGGTGCTTGTGCTGTCGTCTGGGAGTACTTCATAAGTTGAATGATCCCTGAAGGTCGGCGGATATTTTGGGTGAAGACTTGGAGACACCCCTTTATTTATGTAGGCGCCGAATTGCGAAGGTTTGCTCCGAATATGGTTCTGCCGTGTCATGGATCAAAAGTAAACCAACGGTGACTTATTCCCACATTTAAAGGTCACGCCGATAGCATTGAAGGCTTTCGCCGATAGCATTGAAGGCTCGCGCCGATAGCATTGAAGGCTCGCGCCGATAGCATTGAATTCCCACGCCGATAGCAGTGAATTCTCGCGCCGATAGTAGCAAATTTTCGCGCCGAGAACATTGAATTCTCACGCCGAGGACATTGAATTCTTGCGCTGAGGACATTGAATTCTCGCACCGAGGACATTGAAGGCTTATGCCAATGAAAAAGAGAAGTGGATAAGAAAATGAGAAAGACTTTGGGTATTCCATTGAATTGATTGGGACCAGACGTCCCTGATGACCCCCATGGAACCTAAACGCCAGCTATGCCGAATGAAAATGATTTATCGCCTTCAATATCTAGTACAATCGCAGTCGCTTTTCTAGTTGCCCGCCAGACTGGCGTAATTAATATCGTCGGCTCCCGGAGGTGCGGCCACGATGTCCAAGCTGTTCTCCTGTTGTTGCGGCTCCGAGCCATCCTCGCCACCTTGGGTGAGCAGGTTGGCTTGCCGACCCTCGATGGCCTTATGCTTCCTCACGTCCGAGAACGCGCTTCGCCCGTCCCGGATCATCTCGCCTCGCTGCTCCTTGTTCATGGTGCCTACCGCTCTGGGGACGCTCCATCGTACGCGCAGCGGGCATCCCGAAATCACGGCGCGTCCCTGGCATGCTTCGGCGGCCTTCTCAGCGCTTGCCCTCGTCTCGTAGTTGACAAATGCGCAATGTGACATGTGACTGCAAACCAAGCTCTTGATTTTGCCGTGTACCTTGAAGAAATCGCGAAGCTTGTATTCGGGCAGATCGTCCTCCACACCGGTGACGAAAAGCGACATGATGGACTTGTCGGAAGGTGGTTGCCAATCTTGGGACCGGGCGGTAATTGCGACGCGGAGGGGAACGGCCGCTTCTTGTTGTTGCCTCGAGGGCCAGCGCCCGTCGCCCTCGCAGCTCGAGAATCGTTCGTGCGAATGGGGCCAGGTCCACCTACGCCAGCGCCGACAGCTGGACTGCCACCACCGCTACCACTTCCCGACGTACTCGCAGCTGAACCGTCCTCGATGGCGCGGCCCTTGCGGAAGTAGGGCTTGCTGGCGGCCAGCTTGCGGAGCAGCTCGCGCCCCTTCTCGTCGGCCTTTTCGTACTCCTCGGTGCCGCCGCGGCCCTCCTCGATCTCCTTCTCCATGTTCTGGGCGAAGTACTCGCGGTTTATCTCGCTGCCGGGGCCGGGGGCGACCATCTTGAGGGCGGCGTCGCGGACGGCGATGGGCAGGCCAAACGACAGGTCGAGCATGCAGCACTGGCAGCAGTTCTTGAGGCGGGCGCAGGTGAGGCAGATGTTGGTGCGCTTCTTGCGGCCGTGGGCGCGGTCGCCGCTCCAGCTGAAGATGGTGAAGGGGCGCGTGCAGAGCTTGCACTCGGCGCCGTAGTCCTCCTTGAGCATCTTGACGTAGGGGTTGTCGGGCAGGCACGACTCGCACACGGACGGGAAGTCGGTCGTCTCCCAGCCGGACCGGTTGAGATCCTGCTTGATTTGGGGCGGCATCTTGGTTTGTTGGGTTTGATGTCGTTGCTATTCTTGGTTTTGGGTAGGTGGTGAGGATGTCGCGATCAAAACAGCCGACAAAGGCGCCAACTGCATCAATTGTTGATTGCGATTTCTAAAGTGGCGACAATGTCATACTGCTTTCTCCAATGGCTGAATAATCTGGATAAGCTAGCGCCTTATCTGCTGCAGTCCACTTGCGATAACCTTAAATCTCTTATCGGCTGCGCGGCTGATTTTATGCCCAGATTTGTGCAACACTAGTGGCAGTGCACACCTTCTGTGGCCGTGCTAGTGGCTCGCAGCTTCTTTACCCCTATCTTAAAATTAACTGGCTCTTCCCCTTTCAGAGGTTAGTCAGTCCGACATTCGCAACCGCTTGACCCGGATCGATTTGATCGATGATATAATTTTTGGCTTCTTATACAGCTATACACATGTTGCTAGGAAGCTTTCACGCTGGATGTCAGACACAATTTGCCTCATGTAAAAATGAGCAGCGCATCTTCCTGTCATCCGTTATTTCATAAGTCATTCCATTTTACCCTTTTACTAAAAATGGAACTCAATCAGCCGTACTCAGAGTACATCCAGTTTTATATTCACTTTACGTTTGATTGAAGGGATTTGCAAAGGTAGCTTCACTGGGTATGTATCTTCGGGCAATTGTGGCTTATCACTAATCAAAACTGCGTATGAGATCAAGTTGATATATTAAAACCATATCCAGCTCTGTTGCTTTGAAAGATGAAATGTATTAAATATCCGTTTGCGGTATTAGTCTAGATTTTGCCTCTTTCTACTCGGAGCTGTTTCATTGTTTGCCGCGCTCAACTGCAACCCTTCAGACCAGAACAAAGCGCCCAGGGCTTTCTTTCATAAGCCAATGAATTACCACACATCCATGGACGTGGGGAAGATCCTATCACCCTCCCTCTTGAAATTCATCATATATAAATCTATTTAAAAAATCAGCTACCACCGTATAATCATGCCACCTAAGAAAGCCCAGGGGAACAAACGTCCGTCGCCGGCCGGCCCCGACACAGATGAGGCCACCGGTAGTGCGCCGCGTCCTGCCAAGAAGGTAGCGTTCAGCGAGCCGGAGGCGAGCGGCCAGCCGGTAGCCTCGTCGTCCACTGCCCCCTCCGCCAACGACCCCTACCAAACCCCGCCCTCCGAGCCCGCGAACAGCGGCGCGTGCAGCGCGAACAACTCGCCGCCGGTGCGAACGCGGGTGCCGCGGACGCCCCTGCGCACGTCCCCGGCGGCCGAGTTCATGAACGAGTGCCGCGCGGCCAAGATGTACGTGTACTGCCCGGGCCAGCTCGAGTACGAGCGGTCCGTGTCGTCGACGAACCTGCTGTACCGGTTCACGCGGCCCGACTGCGTGGTGCAGCCGCGGCACGAGGCGGACGTGAAGCAGGTGGTGCGGGCGTGCCGGGCGCACCAGCTGCGGCTGACGGTGCGGGGCGGCAGCCACTCGTACGCCGGGTTCGCGACGACGGACACGGGGGTGCTGATGGACATGCACCGGATGCACGGCACGCACCTCGACATGGAGCAGGGCATCATGTACGTCGACGGCGGCGCGCGCTGGGCCGACGTCTACAAGCGCATCATCAACGGGCGGCACAACGGCTACGTGCTCAACGGCGGGCGCTGCCCCACCGTCGGCGTGAGCGGCTACCTCATGGGCGCGGGGCTGGGCCCCTTCACCCGCACGCTCGGCATGGGCTCCGACTCGGTCATGGCCATCACCGTCGTCACGGCCGACGGCGAGACGCTGCACGTCGACGAGAGCGACGACCGCCACTCGCCCAAGGGGCAGCTCTTCTGGGCGCTCCGGGGCGCCGGCGGCGGCAATTTTGGGGTTGTCGTGCAGTGGAAGCTGCGCGTCGAGAAGCTCAAGGACCCCTGCGGCCTCGTCACGTCGGGCCGCTACGTCTGGTCCTACGACGCCAACAAGCCCGACCCGCCCCCGGAGCTGAATGTCTGTGGCTGTGTTGATTCGAAGGAGAGCCAGCTGAAGCTCCAGGAATGGCACCAGGACAACATGGCGGCCATCATGAGCCGCTTCTACGCGTACAAGTGGCCGGACGAGATCACCATCGACACCACTTGGGTCCACCAGGCCGGAGACAGCAAGGGGACGGACGTGCGGTTCATCAGCTACTGCGACGGCAACCATAAGTTCTTTTCGGAACATATAGATGCAGCGTTTACGGACCCAAGGATCCGGAATCAAATGAAGCGGCGTTGCATGGAGGAGAAGTCTAGTCGCTTTCTCCACGAGACACTAGCGTAAGTTTGCATCGTATACCCGTTGCAAGCCCCCTCATTTTCGGCAACTTTATGGCTAATCCCCCTGAACAGTGCGCAGTGGAGCGAGGAGACGGTCCGCATGATCCCCACGGCGACCCAGTTCCGGCTGTACGCGGGCTTCGGCATCGACAACGAAAACTCGATGCACTCGATGGACAGGATCATCGTGATCCTCAAGCAGGAGCTCGACCGCTTCGGCGAGCTGTTCCGGGGCGAGCAGGCCGAATGCAGCGTCACCTTCATCCACGCGGGCGGCGCCGCGCGGCGCAAGAGCCGGTGCTCGACGCCCTACCGGTGGCGGCGGACCAACTACCAGGCCTACATCCAGGTGACCTTCACGGACAAGTGGCTGGAGCGGAGCATGCGGGGGTTCCTGGCCAAGTTCAAGTCGCGGGTGAAGCCGCACTCGGTCGCCAAGCAGGCCGTCTTCGTCAACTTCCCGGACGCCGCCTTGCCCGAGGGGGCCTACGAGCGCGCCTACTACGGCAAGAACCTGCTGAAGCTGCGCCAGGTCAAGAAGCTGCACGACCCGGACGACTTCTTCAACGGCCCCCAGTCGGTCCGCCTGCCCGACGACACCGAGGACGTCGCCACGGCCCTGGCGCGCGCCGACATCGAGCTGGCCGCGTCCGGGTCCGAGCCCGAGCCCGAGGCGCCGACGCCGGTCTACCAGGACGAGCTGCTGACCGACAAGGTCCCCACCCAGCGCTGGGACAAGCCGTATGACGTCCCCGAGACCGAGTTCCTGAACAACGCGGTCAAGACCAGGCCCCCCCTCGTTCAACACTACCCCCTTATTCAGCCGGGGACGAAGGCCAAGGACATTACCTTTTTCTTTGGGGGGTCGTCGGGTTGATGTTTGTACCCTAGAGTAGGAGGTCTTTTTGTTGTTGATGTTTGGTGGTGTAACTTCCCTTTCGCTTTCTAACCGGGCATCGTATTCCGCTTCTCTCCGGCATGGATCGAACGAGGAGACGTTTGACGGTATTCACTTATATATCTGAGACCATCCGGTCATTTAAAATGCTACTTTTGATTCCCAGTATGAACTACTGACTCTAATATGAACGTGTCGTACCCCATTTCAAGCCCAAGATCATCTTCAATCTTATATGTTCAAATCCCTTGAAGCAATTTCGACAGCCTATTTGTCCTCATCGGCCACTCGTCGTCCAACGATCGCTTGATTGGCACACTAGCCACATTCCGCATCAGCACCGCCACCTCGCGCGTGACGACAATATCCGCCGTCGGCGGCGTCGGCGGCGGCGGCATTTGTTGTTGTGGGTGGTGGGGCGCATACTCAATGACCACCCCCTCGTCGGCGTCGTCGATGGCGCCGTACTTGTCGTGCGTGCTCCAGTGCGGCGAGCGCGGGCTCCGGGACGACGAGCCGCCCGAGCCCCCGATGGTCACGAGGTTGAGGTCGTGCTTGGGGCCGTTCGTGCGCGAGTGGCCCAGCGCGCTCATGCGCCGGCTCAGGCGGGTGTTGGTCAGGACCGAGTTCGTCATCGTCTTGAGGATCGGGCCCAGGGTCGGCAGGCAGGCCGAGATGATGCCGCTAGCCATCTCGACGACGTCCCAGGCTTGGGCTTCGGCGAGGGTATCTGTGAGTAGGGCGTTAGTAGGGAACGCTGCATAGAAGGCACTGGGGATGGACATACAGGTGGGATCGTTCGGGTCAAACTTGAAGAACATGGCCAGTCGGTAGCAGCTCGTGAAGACCACGTACGAGCCCAGCAGGAAGGTGCCGATGACGAAAGCCTTCTGGGCCGTGTTGATCTTCAGGGTCAACACCGGTCGGAGCGGCAGACACAGGATGGCGACGTCGCAGAAGATGTTCATGCTGGCCAGGGGCGGCTCCATGTGCAGAAGGTTGCTGCACATGCCATCGGCCCATGGCTGCCAAGCCTTAGTGACGGGGATGCACTGGAAGATGATCACGAAGACGGAGGCGATGGTCCACGCAACGGAGAAGATACCGAGCACGAGCCCGCCGATCTTCATCAGTCGCACCGGGAAGGTCCGCCAGTAGAAGAAGAGCAGCGAGATCTTGTAGGTGTTGATCGAGGTCACGTATAGCAGCTCGCCGGCAAATAGGACCTGTCCGACGGGGGAAGCAACGGGTTAGTCGTTCTTCTTTGGCCGGTGGTGTATCTTCTCGAGGAAATCTCGTCATACCTTGCTAAGTGACTCGATGTGGTCTACGGACATTGCACTGATGTGTTTACCGATACCCATGTTAATCACTAATACACACACCAACAGTTAGATTCGGAAACGGGACAATTGTTTTAAACTGGTGCCTCAAGCAATGACGTACTGACAATGTGGACCGCAAAGTTGGCGTACAGCAGCACCAAGGCCAGCACACACGTCCAGTCGTCGGCGCCGATATGCATGCCCTGCTTCCAGCGTCCCAGGAAGCGCGAGACGACAAAGAGCGTCGCGAGAACAGTAATGACGATAATCAGGGTGCGGGGCTGGTCGCGCAGCTCCTCCGACAGGTCCTGCACGTGCGAGGCGGCCACCAGGGCTGATGCGAAGCCCTCGCGGGCGGCGGTGTCGTTGTACATGTTGGTCGCCGCGGGTTTGAGTTGAGATTCCCGACGGCTTGGCGGCACTACTGGTGGTTCGGAAAATCCTGAAGGAGAAGGAGAACACAAAGAAAAGAATGCAGACGTATAGTCAACGTCTCCATGCTCCAGTCTATATAGGTTCATCGGTGCCCAACTTTCCATGCGACAGATTCGCTCCCCTGTTCATTCGGCTATCGGGTGCCCTTTTGAGAAAGACTTGCATGACCTTTCTGCAGCCCGCAGGGTTCGAGGTGGATACACGCCTTAGGGATATTCTGCGTAGAGTGGCATTCCGGCCGCTGATGAAGTGCTGACACGATCTCGTCCTGGGGTAGGCTATGGTGGTGATCGCAGCGGCCCGTGGGCTTCGGATTAACGGCCCTCTTGTGCGTGCTCCTGCGTGGACTACTATCGGTAGCTGGCGGTTTGCGAGTCCCACTGGCGCACGGATGGCAGGGGTAAGAGATGAGCGTCAGGCGAGACACCACGGTTTGGGGGCTCGATACCCGGATGGCGCGAGCTTTTTGTTCCCACGTGGGACCGGATCTTGGTCCACGAACGATCAGCGAGTCAGATTCTTCGGATGACAGGCGTACGAATCCTGGCAGCAGTAGCACACAGACCTTCTTTGCCAGCCCGGCCTTCCTGTTCCGCCACGGCCACGGCACTTGCCGATCCAGGGTCCCCCGTTTATCCGAGGTTGTTTCGTAAATCCGGCATTTTTATCATCGTTTGTAGTCGATCAAAGCGGCAGTAGGGTCTGGCCAGCGACAAGATATTGCCGGTTTGTACGTCGTGATGCCCCGATTTGGCGTCGTATGCAGATGTATGCAGGGAAACACCCTGCATCGTCTGGGGTCGGCTGCGCATGTCAAAGCTTAGCTTGCATGTACTTGAGTAAGGAGCGATGGAAACCTTTCGCTCAACTTGCATCGCAAAGAGGTCTGCGTCCTACGATAACGCACCACAAACGCGTGGCTCGGTGGCTTGGGTAGTAAGTGGCTGAGCCGACAGCATTCTACCTGTCTCTTGTTGACCAAATACGTCAAAAATCACGAGTTGGTAGCTGGATCCGGCTGCAGACTCCCAGAAGGTCCCAGACCAGACGCGCAATGGAATAATTTGCCCATCCTGGCTTCTTATTGACGACTGACAAACATTCAACCTGCTCCCCATATCATGCAAAAGCTGACCAAAGGCGATCGTATCAAATCCGCTCGGGTCTTGCAAAACATGAACGTCCAGATAGGGATGAATGTGTTGCTGTGCCGCATGCAAGCATTGCCGGATCTTCGTTGAAAATGTAACCATGCACCCCAGTATCTGTAACCACCTAGACATTATTCTGGGGACCCATGTCTTTACTCAAACATCCCCAACACCCGAAGATTTCAGCCTCAAGGTTCGGCCCGCGTAAGAAGAACTCGACGGGAGCCAGTAAACTCAATTAACAGATAAATCGTAATTTCACGACAAAGGATATGCTTGGTTTCATCAAGCCAAAATAGCATGCAGTGCCACTACCTGTACGACCAACTAAACCTGAGCAGCAACCAACTGAACCCATCTTAGTTGCATTCGCGGAAATCGCCAAAGCGAATATGCCAATCAAGCGCCGGACGACATCACGTAATCGTTACCAGAGATGGAATAAATCACAGTAAAAGCAATTAATTAATTGCACATGAAGCAAATCATTACCTGACTACTTGAACTACTTGACCAAAGAAAATCCATAACCCAATATTCCAATCCCTCCCTTCATAAAAGAATTCCTTTGGTGTTGGTGTCGGTGTCGGTGTTGACTGATGGTGAGAGGCGGTTGATCGCGAGATACCTGTAGACTTAAACCCCGTCAGTACAATGGCACTGGTAAGTTCATACTCGAGATCTTTGAACAAGGAACCACGTCTCCCCAGTGCGACCTGGGCTATGCCAGATCCCAGATACCAACTCGAGAGAAGGCTGCTGATTCCCAATTGACGAGCCCACCCAGTGCCTTTTTAAGCCCGCTCTGGTTGTTTGAGTCCCGGGCCGCCCTGAACTTTGGTAACCACCTTACTCGAGCGGACGAATCGGGGAGCCTGGAGTGTGTTGCCCTCCCCCAAAGTAGGGGGCGTTGACCCGAACGGTGTCAGCACCCACGGTTGACTCCGGCTGTGAACCCCCGCGAACGAGCCGAGGGGCGGGTCATGGGGTTGGGTGTCGCATGAAAATCGGCGAGGGGATTGGCATGTGGGAAGAAAAACCCGAGAGGTGACCTCAAGAAAAACAAGCTGGGGGAACTTACTTGATGACCATGTGGTGACTTGGTTTGCAGCTGCATTGATGAATGTTTGCGCTGGGTGGTGTGGTTGTTGGTGAGTAATAAATATGTATGAAGGAGGATGGTGATGAAGGAGGATGGATGAAAGAGTGATGAAGTAGGATGGATGGAAGTGTGGCCAAGAAGGATGGATGGAAGTGTGGTGGTGGATGGAGGAGGGAAGAGGGAAGTTGAGAGGGAAGAGGTAGGTAGGTAGGGTTTTATGTGGTTGGAGAGGGCACATCAGTAGGCGGCTGATTGTGATTTTCCAACAATGTCAAGCTCTTAATCCAAAGTGGAGAATTGATTTTTGATAAATGGAAAGTAAACTGCTGAAACTGTCAACCGAAGGCCAGCAGGTCAGTAGATCAGTAAAGAGCTTGCTCCTCAATAGCCCTGATTGTCCTGATTAGGTGGCAGTCTGGCATCTACCTACCTACCTTACCTAAGGTACTTACACATTGCCAGGTACTTAGCTAGAGAATCACTAGAGGTAGCACCACAAAGATCAGTGGGCTCTAATTGGCCAGAAATAATTAATTGTTTGTGATTTCCCTACTGATCTTTACTCTTAGTGGCCAATGTTCCAAAGTGACCTGAGTCCACCCCCCTGAGATCAATGTGGAGTTGATACCAACGTGACCAGCCAATTTAGACAACTACCACCTTCCATCAAACATCCCCAAGCCACACATACCTACTCATTGGCATATAATTTTCCCTGCCATCATTTCTGAGTCCCATACCAGCATCCGGTTGCCTCGCACTTGCATTGAAAAACTACAAACATGGCGTTCCCCAAGTCTGCCCGTCTGACCAGGAAGAGGCCTAGAAAGCGCGGTGTAAGTCCGAATTCTGTCACCCAATGAGGATTGTACCCCATAGGAATTGTCAACATGAGTTAACATACAATACAGGCTCATGCCGTCGCAGTTGATGCATTGCAGCTCAATCTCGAGTTTGAATCCGTGCAGGAACGTCGAGAGTCGCTACAGACTTTTGCCGAGAGCGCGTATCGGCGAGCGGAGGCTTTGCACAACACTGGGTTGTTATCATCAGCTTCAACAGAGGACGAGTTCATCTGCACCAAAACCCAGCTCTCTGGGGTTATGTGCCGTCTCAAAGTTATGCTGACAAGGCTCGAAGATGAGAAGGATGCATATCTGACGGGGCGTGCCGATCTGCATCGAGAGTCAGAAGAGCTCTTTGTGGACAGTGACATCGTTTCCACCGCTGAAGAGTGGATCAACGTCCAAGAAAGACATGTAAGAATACTCTATCATGTTACCAAAAGCCATCTTATAAAATGATGAGGTTTTACTAACTAATCATGCAAATTAAGATCGAAGTATTGGGGGATTACGCTCACCTGTCAGAGCGTATGCGAAGACGCAGAGAGGCTGGCATGACTCTGTTCTATTTTATTACTTCGATTCTAGTTGCTGCGTTGTTGATCTGCTTAGTCACAGGTCTGTGATCTCAGAGTAGCTAGAGGTGCATGATGAGATGCGGCTGATTGCAGCTTAACCGACGAATGGGAATATTAATGACGTTCTTGAACAACCAAGTGGCAGCTCCCCAATGTGAATTTTTTTTTCAAGTACCTAATCAGGTGGTGAAGCAACTTGGTGGCAAGCATAGGTTCCAATAAGTGCTGTCACTGTGCCTTGAAAACGACCTGTGCTATTGTTTGGGTTTCGCTGAAGCGGTAGATGCAGGTATCGTACCTATGGACTTACTGATTAAAGGTTTCTGAGCTACTTGCCCCACCACCATTTAACACACACTGCCCTTTGGTTTCCTACCCAGCTTCGGCCAAGGACTAATTGAACGGCACAAGCAGTGTCGGTAACAATCAGCCATCAACTGCTATTACGCCATCATCCATCTCATTTGGCGTACGCTCCGGGATATGCCTGAATTCCGCTCTCTCGATCGAGTCCGGCCTCACACGGGCGGCGTAAGTATTGATTCAAATCAGGAACTCCAAGCTCGCATGATATGCAGCTAACAAAATCGATAGTTGACGCAAGCCCAGCTCACCCAATTCAACCTTCAGCCCCGCGAAGTAGATGAAGTCCCGGCCGGACTCCTGCACCTTGACGGCAACCTCGAGTTTCTCAGAAAAGAGAGAGACCAGCTCCTCGACTTCGTCGAACTGACGATTGAGCACATGAAGCACGAGGGGGAATACGTTTACCTGTTTCCTAACACCTACCCTGATGACTTCGCCCAAGTCGAGAAGCGGCTGAAGGGAATTCTCGTCGACATCGAGTTTATGCGAAAGCGTCTGTGGAATCGGCGCCGTTTTCTTGAGGGCAAGGGCGACCTGCGCGATGAGCAATGGGAGTTAGATCGTCATTGGGAGGACGCTCTGGCTCTGAAGCGGTGGATCGGTTTCATGGCAGCAACAGCGGTAAGGCATCCGGTGTGGTGATTCTGTTATGCGGGTACATGTATAGGACATTTAACTGACCCAGTACACGCAGGAGGAGACCCGGAATCCCCGATTCCCCAAGCTCCTAGAGAAGGCCGAGACTGAGTCTGCAGAAGAGAAGCAACGTGAGCCGGGTCACCGTAACCACCTGGCCACTTCCAATGCTGGCAGTACCGCACCTAAGGTTGTGGTTGTGGCATTGGTGCTGTACGGGTTCCTCGTGCCCATCATGATGCTCTACTACTGCCTGACAAGACTGAGCGCCAACTGAAGTTGATACCGCGTCATTGCGAAGACTGGTCGCAACATCTTTGATGATTTGGCGTTGTGTACGAAACGGGAAGATGGAGCGAAACTATCACGAGAAACACGTCTGGAAGATGGTCTGGTCTAGGGCGATGAGTTAAGCGATGGTTCTTCAACGGAACACTAAGTAGTTATGTCAACTGAACCGCAATGATAGTGCACTATCGATAATGTCCCATTGTGTCCGGTTAGCGGTGATTACGGTCTGTTTGTTATTTTAACTACTGATTCTTTAATCTAGCTGCCATTAGAATTACCGGGGAACATGGAGTCTTCTTCTGTGAAACCGAGCTGCAGTTGTTACGGAAGTGGCTAGCCTGGCTTGGTGAATAACCCACCACAATCTGCTTGCCCTTGCCAACTGGCATATTATTTTTCATCGCGACTTCTGAGTTCTAGATAAACGGCTGATTACGTCATACCTGCGATTACAAGCTGCGCAGGTAAACATACATCAGTAAGTGCCTGATCAAAGCCGAACATCTCCAAGCGGAACCTGAGACACGACATCACTCAGACGATTCGATACCATTGAAGTTTCAATCTTCTCCCTGCCGACATCCTCAAAATGAGGCCTCTGTACCTTGACGCGAGCGGCCCTGATAGCGTAAGTGACAACACAGTTGGGAGCACTGACTTTGAGATACCACGTCGCTAACATGGTGTGCAGGTCGAAGTGGTCATGGTCTCTCGTGATGGGACAGTCTGGCCCATTCGATCTGTTGAACGCATGCTCGGCGAAATGGAGGATTTGTCACGGGATATCTGTGGAGATGCCCGAGAATTCTATGAATTGTTAGAGGACATGGAGAGCCTTTCCATGTCACATCCGACTCTCAGAGAGGACGACTTCTTCGAGATCAAGTCCTCATTAAGGCCTTCACAGACCGCCACGATGCTCTGCTAGAACAACTCACGAAGCGGGTGGACTACTTGGAAGGCCGAAGATGGCTACTGGATGACTGGAAGGAGTTCCGCGAGGATTGGGACAATGCATCGGGAACTCGTACCCAGGCTGTCAAAACAGCACGCCAGGTAAGAGGATACGTCACGACATACCATGATTACAGAATCCACAGGATATGTGCTGACCAAACCTGAAGATCAGTAACCGAATGTGGAGTATGCACGACCCTCCTGTGGCTTGCCCTTGCTGCTTCGAACCTCATTGCCGTCAGCAGCAGCAACTGCATGTGGAGAAAAAGGCTTGTTTGATCATGGGTGGCGCATTGCTCTTGGTCGCTATGTGGTTGGTCCGGATGGTCGTGGTCTGGGCGATGTAGGCCGAGGATGGAAAGTAGGAATGGCACAGAAGCATTGTGGGCAGTAGACAGGGTTGTGGCATGAGATAGAATAACCTCTCTATAAGGCCCTTCAGGAGATGTGGTCAGTTTTATGAAGCATCCTAGAAAGCGTCGAGATACATGAATCATCTTCAAGCCGGCTGCTCAGTAACTTGGAACCACTTCATCAGGCAACCGTGGAATGTGATCACGCATCGCACTGTGAAAAAAGCAGAAGCTCAGGCATAAGCCAGAACCGCTGAGATCCGAAGGAATTTCATCACCAGCGTTGACATATCCAGACTTTCACACTTCATTATCTGGCCTTTTGCTTTTAGTTCCAGATCAACTCTTTCACTAGCAGTAAAGCGTACCCAATCTCCTTTTCAGTCGATCTCTACCTGATGTGCGCATTCTCACAATGCCAATCCCGGGTCATCGTCAGCGAGCTCTAACCCGCCGTCGCCGCGTTAGTCACTACCTATTCATGCTCAACCGTGGACATCGCTGACTTCCTCTTCAGGAGCCTGGACCCTATGTCATCCGTTATCCCGCTCTTGACCGTGAGCCCGTCCCTAATGCTGATCGGTTCAGACACGATGACTTTACGCGTCTCGGATCCTTTCTGCAGCAGCGAGACGAACTCCGACGAGAAGCGGAGAGCATATATGGACGGATTGAGAACGCGGAGTCCGCCATTTCCCCCACAATCGCCCTGAAGCACGACTTAGCCATGGCCAAAGGCCGACTCCGTCTCGTCATGCGGCATCTCGAGTGCTTACGCCATCAAGCCGGACAGCTGCATTGCCGCGGTCATCTGGGTCTCCTGATAGGCGGACTCCGTGAGGATGCCCGCGTGGTCGCTAATGTTGGAGATTGGGTTACAGAGTTGCAGGTTAAAAACAACGTAAGAATTTCAAATCACCTTGCATAAACGTGTTTCATCCAGCTCATTTCTTTACTGATCAAACTAAGCAGATTAATGATGATTGGACTGCCTATGACCTTCCCCTGAAGCCCGAGCCGGGGAAGAAGAACAACGCTGGACGGATTGTCGTCTACCTCGCTGTCTCGGCTCTGGTGCCTGCATTAGCGCTCACATTCGTTTTCAGCTTATAACTACAAGGAGGGAGAAATGGCATACTAGCAATGATTCACTGCGGATGATGGACTATGTCTAACTACAGACAAGTCATGGGCACTCGCTACTGTGGGATACATGAACAGGGTACCAGAGGGGTGTCAGCGCTGTTGAGCTTCGGTTACAGGTAGTGAATCAGACGTTGTCCGCACAGCTATGTGACCCTAAAGTCCTCGTGAATTGTGAGTTAAATTCTTAACGATTTGCTTATTGGGCAGATTGGAACTCCCTTCTCATTGAATGCACTGATGCTTCGCCTGCATCTTATAATAAATTGCCAACCCTGCCACAAATAAATTCCTCGCAAACCACAGCTCATTCCCTCTTTGATGCTGTTGCACCACTATGCCTCTCCATCAACGTCATCAGCCTTTCGCACGCGGTGTAAGTTCCTTCAGCCTTGAATCTTTTCATTGCTAATTGTTCAACTCGCAGGACACTGCTGACACCAGTTTTGCAGAATAGAAACGCCGAAGACGACCAATCACCAACCTCCATCCACCGCCAACTCGTGCTCGCCCTAATGAACGAACTCTCCGTCGACGACGTGCTGGAGGCCGCCCGGCTTCTCCGGAAGTTCTGCAAAGCGACGTGGAAGGACGCGCAGGTCCTGTGCAACACCAGCGAGTACGTCAGCGAGCTGGACGCCGCCATGTTCCGCGACGGCGTGGTCAAGCTCCGAGCGGTCAAAAAGCGCAACAGCCTCATGAAGAAGCGGCTGCGCAACGAGCGAGCGAGCTACCTGGACGGCCGCGCCGATCTCCGCCGGGAGATCGAAGAGATCGAACGCGACAGGGATCTGATTGAGGACGTGGACCAATGGTCAATTGATTTCCAGAATAGAGAGGTAAGAATCACATGCCATGCTGGGCGCTGATTTCCCTACGTTGTTTTGGCCGTTTACTAACCAGTTGCTGCGCAGTTCGCAATGCTTGAGAGCAGGCTTCAGATCAACCGTCATCCATCGCGTTTCGAATCCGCAAACCACCATCTTGTCGGCATCACCATACTCGGCCTTCTTGTTTTGGCCGTCGCCCTGGCAATGGGCCGAGTCTCGGGCCTGGAGTCAGTGTTCCCTTGATCAGCGCCGCCTGCTTGTGTACTGGAAGATACAGCGCTGGCTCTGCTTCTCACCACACTGGAAGAGCGAACAACAGGATGGTCATGTATCAACAGAAACATGTATAGATATGTACTACGTAGGATAGCATACGCGAGCAGAACGCTTTCCCTAGACACGGAGAGCTGAGGAGCATCCAAACGGGAAGCCTAGTTTGATCAGGTCAATTGAACCATGATCACACCCACGCTGCCTGGCTGTGCCTATAGATTCTCACATGCCAAATGTGCCTCATCCCCCGCCAACAGCCGCAGATTGTGTGACCTCGCCCATGCCCTCGTCACCTCTTTGCCCTTGCGTGTATGCACAACTACTTATAGTAAGTATGTCAGCCGCCTCTACGATAACGCTAGATGGGCTGCCCCAAAGTAAAATGCAATGCGAGATGTGTCTGGTGACTTACCCAAGCGAGCGTACCGACGGACCAAGTCGGCCGTGTCACGAAACCTGACCCCGCATCTCTTGAAGTGCTGTTCCGCCCTCGCGCTACGGAGAGGGTGTTTGGAAAAAACCGGGTTGTCGCAGCGGCTGGATGGGCACCGCAAAGTATACAAGGCGGTGTAGTCGCGGCCTCTTACGGTGACGGTGAAGTCAAAGACCCAGTAGTGCTCCTTGGTGACGAGGGCGGTTTTGATCGGGGGCTGTTTGGTGTACAGCCGCTTATTAATGGGTAGGACTGCTGGTGTCATGGCGGCGGGCCGCTTCTTCGCGCGCAGCACTCGGGTTGGTGGTGGTGGCGGCGGAGGTGGTTTTCGCTCGTGGGTGGGACGCGACGCGGCCCGGGCCGCTCGGGGCGGTTTCGCCTCTGGGGATTTGGCTGGGTGATCCGGCGGGGTGGTGTCGGTTGCTGGGCATGATCCACTCGGCTGGCGCTGGAGAAGCCTATCAGCCGGGGCAAACAGAACTGAGAAAAAAGAAAAGCAAGAAAAGGGGGAATACTGGGAAACGGGTACATGCCTCGTTGGTCGCCGTCGGAGGTTCAGGAGAGGCGAGATACTTGGGAACGGGCTTGAAAGAGCAAAGCACCCCTTCCTCGCGGAACAGGATGGCAGGAATGTCCAGGGTCAGGTTAAGGCCAGCATCTAGCTGGAGTGCGGCTTTGGGGTCCGAGGCCGCCAGCTGCTGGATGACGCTGGTCCTTTGCGCGATGAGCTCGTCGCACTGTCCCCGGAAGGCCTTGTAGGTCCTGATCTCCTGCACGACGGACTCCTTGAAGTGAGCTAAGGTGTCGCCCAGCTCTTGGTCGATCCGCGACAAGGCTTCAAATGCGCCCTGCGAGCTGCAGACATTTCGAGAAGGCAGACCGGTAAGCATTCGGGTGTGGCAGGGCATGAACGCGACCCTCGCAGCTCAAATGTTCATTTACAGGTAGTTGTTGGCTTTCCACCAAGTTTCTCAAGGAGACAGTGAATTATTTGATCCAGGTGAACTACCTAATACATGAGTCCCAGCCAAATTTCGCGCCAAAACACATATGTTGAACCTTGGCTTCCCCGGTCTCAGGGGTTTTGTTGACAGTCGTATTGGTGGCTTGATTGTGATTGTCTGATTGGCCGGTCCCGGACAGGTCCCCAGTGGCGCTGGGTGACAGCAGCCAGTCAATGGATGGCATTTCCAACCACATCGAACCAACAGTGCAGCCAAGTGCGACCAAAGCCATGACGTTGCATGGACTAGGTACCAATATTGACGAGAAAAGCGGACGACACCCCCATGTGCACACTGAAGTACTCACGCGCGCTGAAATGCCTGCAAATATACATCAAACATTCACAGCTGAAAATTTTGGTGCAAGGGTTTCCAGATATGGTTCAGCGTACAGCAAGCATATAACCCAGGTGAAAGTCCTGTGGTCCTCCGTTTGTAGGTTTCGAAGATCCTGCAGTTCAAGCGTTTGCTCAGTCAACAAATATTTCTATGTCAATCGAACCCACCTGAACAAACGCTGCCAGTGATAGCTTCTGTCTTCCTTTGAAAAATTCTCGCGTGTCTCTCGTCACAATGGATACAGAGAAAGTGTATGTATTTTACTGACATATATATCCACATTTCGTATAAGAGTTGCCCATCTATCATATACTTGAGGGCAAACAGCTAACATTGTCCCATGTCTCACTCAGCACCCTCGGGATCGATCTCGGCAGCACCAGCACCCGCGCCGTCCTCGGCCCCCACTACGTCGAAGAGACCAACCGCGCCGTGCAGTCGCTGCGCTTCGCCCCGGGTGACTTCTCCTCGGCCATCTACCCCTTCGAGGCCGACGGCCCGACGTACCTGTACGAGGAGTCCGACCCCACGCGCCGGCCCGTCTCGGCCAAGTACGCCTTCTACGCGCTTGTCGTCGCGTCCGACGAGCTGCTGGAGCAGTACCCCCTCGTTGACGAGCTGGTCGCGGGCCGCGACGACCGAGCCTTCCAGCAGCGCCTGCGACGGGGGCTCGAGGCGCTGTTTATCCGGATCGGGCGCCTGACCCGCGCCATCTGCGACGAGAACGATTACGAGATTGACGTCATCGGGCTCTCAATCCCGTCGCAGTGGACCATGGACTTTGAGGACCTGTATCGGGCCATTGTTGTCTCGGCTTTCGGCGCCAAGTACAAGGATCGCGTCGTATTTGTCTATGAGACCGAGGCTCTAGGGCATTACTTGTGCACGTAAGTTCTCTGTTTAACTGGCGTCTGCTAGATGTTCTTACGCATGCGGTCGATGCTAAGCCACGCATGTCCTGCCAGGGATTATGCCAAGAAGCTTCTCCAGTCTGCGGTCAAAGGGGGGCAAGAAAAGACTGTATGTCATGATGTGCTCTTGTTCATCGATTTCGGCGGCCATAATGCAGTAGGCACATATCCCAAACCGGTCCTCGCCTCTTACTTACTGATGTATCAGAATACCTGTACCTTCAACGTCGTCTACGAGGAAAAGAACAAGCCCAGTTTCTATCTAGTTTCCAGCGCCAAAGGTATCTGACCGCTCCTGTGCGACTTCGTATTCCATGTTGACCACTCGTGCTCTGTATGAATTTAGGTGCCGGCGGCGGCAGCGAGCAATGGGAGTACAGCATTGTCCAGACCGCGGTCCAGATGCTGGAAGAGGACCGAGGCCGCCGCCTACCCTCCAGCATCAAAGGCAAGATCTTCGACGACTTCAACAAGAGCAAACGCAACCTGGGGCCCGCCTGCACCCGCAAGTGGTACACCTTCGAGGGCCTCGACGAGAGCCGGGACGCAATCGCGGTCCCCTTCAGCCCCGAGACCATTGAGCGCCACTTCGACGCGGCCATGAAGCGGCCGCTGGATCTGGCGCGCGAGCGGATCGAGGAGCTAAGGGAGGTCAAGGACATCACCCCCCGGGTGGTGGTTTCGGGCGGGACGTCCCGTCATGAGGGCCTGAAGGACAAGCTGCGGCAGATGTGTAAAGATAACCAGATCGCGCCGCCCCTGTTTACCGACGAGTGGAATATGAACTATGAGTGAGTCTTGTTCCAATCATCATCATTATGGTCTCGTCCGTAATGCCTACTTATCTTTACTGCTTAGCTCCATGAAGATCGCCCGAGGCACTGCGTATGCTGCTGGCAACCGCATCACCGTCGAGCAGTTCTTCGAACGAGGGGCCGCGATTGGCGTGCAGAGACAGCAACGCGGGACCCGCGGCAACTACAACGAGAAGGGGTACTGGGACGACGAGGCTGTGTTCGCGCTAAGCAAGGTACGTCTTGCCCAAATCGGCCTCAGCCGCCTATGCATCTACCTACATCCCCTATGCACCCGAAACGATTTCCGGCCCAATAACCCACGCATTGATAAACCCAACAGGACCGCCGCGTAGTCTGGCAAGACTTCTCGACCGGCCGGGACCGCCTCAAGCTCGTCTGCCACCCCTTCTACGAGCGCCAGACCCCGCCGAAGAAGCTCGAATACTTCCGGTGCTACGACCTGCTCGGCCTCGGCATGCCCACGCGGGGCCACTGGGACATCGCGCTCTCGCTCGCGGGGCGCGGCGACGACGTACGGCTCGTCATGGAGCGCGCCCACGCCTACCCGAGGAAGAAGGGGCTTCTACCCCCGCCGGCGCCCTTCGACGCGCGCGAGTTTCCGCTCTACTACAACCGCGGCGAGAACTGCATCCACGTCGGGCGGGAGGGGCAGGAGGACGACGAGGCGACGCTGGAGGCGGTCACGGTGTACAAGAAGAAGGAGAAGGTGCGGGTAGAGAAAGGAGCGAGGCCGCGGGCCCGCAAAGTTGGCAAGACGGTCCGGAAGAGCAGGGGGGCGCCGGTGAGCAAAGCAAGGCGGAGAGGTCGACGGGCGGCCGAGGGTGGGAATGAAGGCCGCAACAGCACAGCTGGTGCTCAGACGGAAGCAACAACAGCAACACTACCGAAAGATCCCGTCGAGATTTACATGCAGAAGACCTCGGTCGAAATGATCAGTCACGAGGAGGAGATCGAATTGCAATTCCGCCGCGCTATCAAGCAGAATCCACACTGTGATAGCAGTACCATCAGCACCATTCCCACTCCGATCCCGAGCGAGTCACCACCAAACTTTCCGGTCGGGCAAGACACCGACCGGATCTCCGCCACTGCACTTTCAACTACGGCCTACTCTTGCTCTGCGGGCAACAGGGGACCTAAGTCTCCCTTTCCCTCCGCCTGTGACGAGGATAGTGCTGCCAATGTCGAAGGGGACAAAATTCAGAACAGATCCACCCCGAAAGGAAGAAGCGCTACCCGAGCACCGGAAGACAATCTCTCGGACTTCGATAAGGGGGAATGCTGGGCTGACGTGTTCTCCTTGTCCCCATACTGAGGTTGCAGTTTTCAAAGTTCGTTGTGATTCAGGGGGCTGGGGGTCCGATTACGAGTGGCAGGGTGGGTTATGGCGACGGTGTACTCAGTCTTTCCCTGTAAGGGTGCTTCCTTGCCATAGTAACACAAGTAAACCCAAAACGAGCGAATACGAAATGAAAGTGTACAACTCAGAGGATTGTCATTTGACTGTTGCTCGCCTGAGTAGAAGGCGTAGCAACGAGCTACAGATACGAGGTTGCATCACTAACGACATTCCCAACCGGGTTGATAATGATAGAGGTTTGTCTTTCTCGCAAGACATACCGGTATCAACCTCCATCAACGAGCCCCAATTGGCACGCTTAAACCGCAATACCCACTAGACCGTGCGGGGTGCAGGTCGGGTGTGGGGGATCATCTGTCAAAATGCAACCTTACCTTACTCCTCACAGCTGAGGACGGGATATTCCCTCCGAATACTTGGGTTCGGTGCAGCTATACGAAGACAGTCTCGGGTGGTTATCGAACCAGATATTGGTGGATCTTGGCAGAGTCCTACAAGCCCGTCAATCAGCTAGGTGTGCCTCTTGCCCTTTCTGGATCTCGCTGCGGCTTTTGATTGGTGGACCAATTGTCCGAGAGTTTGTCCAGATTGATTGCCCCATGATGGCGTGGCGACCAAAGTCGAACCACATATACGGGTCTTGGATATATGTATATATATAGACTTCCAAAGAATCTCATCTCAAGTTATAATCGCAAGACTGGATAACTTCCTGCCTCTTGGTTTCGACAATGATGCACGGAATTATCGCCAACTGTCTGGCCTTGGTGGGAACTTGGGCGCCGCTGGTTGCGGGGCAGGCAGCACCCATCGTCACGGGGGATATCGGCGTCGTGGCGCATGCCTTTGATATCAGCCAGGTCACTCTGAACGATGGCCGGGTACAAGAGAACCAGGTGAGATGCCGCATATGTGAACCACGATCGGAAAAGTGATCGTTCTACACCACACGCAGTATTAACGCCGAGACCAGAACCGGACGTTGAGCTACCTGAAGTCGGTCGACACGAACCGCCTCCTGTACAACTTCCGCGCCACGCACAAGCTCTCCACCAACGGCGCCCAGAAGAACGGGGGCTGGGACGCGCCCGACTTCCCCTTCCGCTCGCATATGCAGGGCCACTTCCTGAGCGCGTGGTCGCAGTGCTACGCCTCGCTCAAAGACGACGAGTGCCGCGCCCGCGCGACGGGCTTCGTGGCCGAGCTGCGCAAGTGCCAGGCCAACAGCCAGGCGGCCGGGTTCGCCGCGGGCTACCTGAGCGGCTTCCCCGAGTCCGAGTTCGACAAGGTCGAGAACGGGCAGAGCACCACCGTCGTCTACTACGCCCTGCACAAGACCATGGCGGGCCTACTGGACGTTTGGAGGAATATTGGCGACCAGACGGCCAAGACGACGCTCCTGGACATGGCGGCCTGGGTCGACGCCCGCACGGGCCGGCTGAGCTACGACAAGATGCAGTCCGTCCTCAACGTCGAGTACGGCGGCATGCAGGACGTCCTGGCGGAGCTGTACCGGCAGACGGGGGACCAGCGCTGGCTGAAAGTGGCGCAGCGCTTCGACCAGGCCTCGACGTTCGACTGGCTGGCGCGCGGCGAGGACCGGCTCGACGGCAACCACGCCAACACCAACATCCCCAAGTGGGTCGGCGCCGCGCACGAGTACAAGGCGACGGGCACGCAAAAGTACCGCGACGTGGCCCGCCACGCCTGGGACATGGTCGTCGGCGCCCACAGCTACGCCATCGGCGGCAACAGCCAGAACGAGCACTTCCGTCCGCCCAACGCCATCGCCGGCTACCTGACCAAGGACACGGCGGAGCACTGCAACACGTACAACATGCTCAAGCTGACGCGGGAGCTCTGGACGCTGGAGGGGGCTTCGGGCGAGGGAGGATCCAGCACACGCTACATGGACTTTTACGAGCGCGCCCTCCTGAACCACATCCTGGGCGCGCAGGACCCGCACAGCGCCCACGGCCACATCACGTACTTCTCCTCGCTGAACCCGGGCGCGCGCAAGGGGTTGGGGCCCGTTTGGGGCGGCGGCACCTGGAGCACCGACTACGACTCCTTCTGGTGCTGCCAGGGGTCCGGCGTCGAGCAGAACACGCGGCTCATGGACGCCATCTACGGCTACGACGACCAGGCGCTCTACGTGAACCTGTACGCGCCGTCGACGCTGGACTGGGCGCAGAAGGGGGTCCGCGTCACGCAGTCGGGGGACTTCCCCAACACCGACACCGTCGTCCTGACCGTCTCCGGCAGCGGCTCTTTCGGGCTCAAGATCCGCATCCCGTCCTGGACTCAGGGGGCTGAGGTCGCGGTCAACGGGCAGAAGCAGAATATTGCCACGGCGACGGGGACTTACGCTCAGGTACCGTCCCGGACCTGGGCCAATGGCGACAAGGTGACGATCAAGCTGCCTATGCGCCCCTACCTGATCAAGGCGAACGACGACGCGAGCCTGGCCGCCATCTCTTACGGGCCCGTCATCTTGATCGGCAACTACGGCAACAACAACGTAAACTCCGCACCGACTATGAGACTGGATACGCTGAAGCGGACGTCGTCTTCGGGTCTCGCGTTTACCGGCACTACGAGTGATGGGAAGAGTGTGAGCCTCGGGCCGTGGTACGATGGGGGCAAGGATTTCAATTACGTCACGTATTGGAAGTATTCGGGGTCGCTCTAGTCTCTTTATCCGTCATTTTACGTTAGCCGGAAGTTAACAGTATGTTACAGCAATGCTTTCGATGTCGGGTACAATAACTACAGACTTAATCTTAATGACTTCTTTCGTAGTTGAGCTTGTAGACGTCTGTGCATCCACGCGCGACATTCTTCGGACTGTCGTTGTGGTCCCTCCACGCCCAAGATAAAAAGACACAGGAAATGCCATCACACATTTCATTTAAAGCTGGCATTGCTAAACATCAGGCTGATAATGCCCAGTGCCTTTCTCCTAGTACTAGAAGAGACCCTCATGAGAGTATCAATGATAATCCGTACCAATCACACTTTGGCTTTTGTTTCAAGTCGTAAAAGCTTCCCCTAGGTATCCTTTCCAGTAGTGGGAGCTCTATGCAGAGCAAATAGGAATATGTGCTGTAATACTGGCTGCAAAAAACATACTAAACGACGCACAACGGCTTTTCGTTCGACGCTTCTGTCTCATGTAGAGATCATGCTCTGTGCGTGGCGTATTTTCTTCAAGGTGCGGCAAGGCTCAAGTTCTGACTTGCCTTGTATCGTTACTAGGGTCGAGATATTGACTTACGCTTGTATACAGTCACTCACCAGGTCTTGCTCATGTCTCACGCAATAAGATTGCAGACTACTCTGGAGTGAAAGATTACAATACCATATACACGTGAAGATACAAATAGGGTGATCTATTACGTTGTAGCCCAGCTCTTCTGTACCTAAAGTTGGGAAATCGGTGGCCCTGTTCTAGGACAGGTACTCTCATGTGCAGCACGTAGCGGCGTCAAAGGATGTCAACCTTTATCATCTGGAAGACCAGGTGTGTGATGGGAAACTCTGCAGGTTCCCATCTAAATTTGTAGCATGGAGAAGGCGAGAATCCTACTGGTATATGTACGCTCGCAGGAATTCGGAGACTAAGAAATAGAGAAGGAAAAAAAAAAAAAAAAAAAACGGAAATTAAAGGAAAAGAAGAACTGCAAGGATGCTGAAAGCCTTCATCGCGAGAGACATATGTGTGAATGTCCATGTGGAGAGTGCTGGCCCATCAGCCACTTTCAGTATCTGACATACGACGACGAATTGGTGAAGTCCCCATGCAATCGACTTGGCGATGGCACAGATCCGTATCGTATCGGGCTGGGGTGCAGCGCCCATGGATACATATGCCGATGCTTCTATCAACCCCTGTCTTAGGGTTGGCCTTGGCGGCCGACAAAACATTGCTTGGTCTTGTTTGGAGCATCTACGCATACCATGCAAAAAAAAGTACTGATCCCGAGGAGAATGAAGCCGGGGCTTCTCAGGCGAATTATATCCATGATGGCCATTCAAGGGAATGATCCGTGGCAAATCCAATTAGCAGAGCCCGTGGTAGTCTGGCAGTCAATTGCTTATGTAGGCATTATCTGAGCTTTATCTGCCATCCGAATGCAGCGGCCCCGGGCGATGGCGCAAGCAGCAAGCTCCTGAGCAATTGTCTAACAATTTCACAACCGATATCCACCAGCATACGTAGGCCCTTGTCGACGCTTGTCGTATCTGTCCCAGAGCCGAAGAAGAGCATGGTCCTGGGCGAAATTGACTCGCGCATCAGAGCGGGAAGCAGGAATAATGTTTTAAGCATGAATACGTAAGTTACCACCAGCGGTAACGGGAAGGCAGCGGCTGGGCGATTGGTTCGTCTTGATTTTGGGGGAGCGCTGGTTTGGTCGCTGGCCCGGGTTTTCACGCAGCTCGAAAAGGAGTCAGTGCCGGTGCTAGTCAGGGGCAGGACCGCTAGCACAGGCCTGTAACGCGACCCTTGCCGACAGGTCTAAAAACGTACACTAAGAACCGGGCCCAAGATGAAACAGAGATGCAAAACCCCAACGCGTTTGCGCTTGTGCTGTTCTTACCTAATGCGCCGGCAATAGATGATGGGTGCGGGCGGGGCAGCAGGTAGGTAGGTATTTCCAGAGAGGAAGGGAGGGCACAGGCAGAGGAAATGGTCGACGTTGCAGTCACAACGGAATCGGATGCGCACGCTGGCGCGGATCAATCAATGCGTTATCCAATTTGGGAATGTTCGAGACCGAACTGGAGACACCGAGCGCCATCGTTTTTCCAGTGCGACGGTAGCAGGAGTCGCCAGGTCTGTGGAGGTGGAGTTGCGCAGTCCAATTTTCCCAGTCCAGTTTTCCAGTTTTTTCCAGTTTTCGACCCGGGTCTGGCGGTGCAGCATGGGAAAACGTGGTGCGAGAACAGAAAAATTGGGAATTGAACGTTTTCTGGAGCATGCGCTGACAGCAGTGCAGTGGTGGTAGTTTCTGGGGATTTTAGTGGGTGGTAGAGCGATCATAGATCTCATCTGGCAGGTTTTGCCGCTGATTAATAGCAGCTGGACAACGACACTTCGCAACCGCCATCATGGCCACCGCGACACCGCAACAAATACGCCCATCCTGTTCAAATGTCAGCCCGGCCCTGGCCCCCGAGTCATGGCAATTACGCAAGCCTTCCCGGAATGATCCTCCACGGTTTCCTCGGGTTTGGTTCCTGTCGCTTTTTGTCCTTCTTTCCTTTAACCTTAGACTCGTTTAACATGCACCCCCAAAGCGACAGGGCAGGGGAGCAGCTTTAGCGGATGGACCGAAACATCAGAGCCCCCTGTCTCCGACAACTTGGCACATTCTCGACGTCCCGCTTCCAGCTTCTGCCCAGCGCTTTGCCAACATCGCCCATCGACAGGAAGAGGGCGCAATTGTCCCATCGTACCATCGCTGGGCAGGCGGCCAAGGGCCCTGGCACCCATTACGAGCCTAGACCTGGGCGCGTGGTGGGGTGGGTGTGCTAGGTTAGTGTCCGCCTGCACCGCCGGGGGTTCTTGTCTGAAGTTTGAAGGAAAACATGCCCAAACGAGCCAGAGGGTCGTCGTGCCCGCCAGTCAACTCGAGCCGACCGCTGTAAACGGCTCCACAAACGTCGACCCCGTATCCACAATCGGCCCATCCCTGCGACGGATTCTGTTCCAGATGATCTTCACTACCGGCGTGCACCTCATTGGCCAGCTTCTGCTTCTCCAAACCAAGCTGGACGACCGGACGAGGCGTCAATCAACGCAAGTGATCCGACCGGGATGGCAGGGACCAGGCGCTGCGAAAAAGAGGCTTTGATATTGGCCCCCCTGGACGAACTGCTACCCTCTCCCACGATGCCTGGCCAAGCGGCCCCGTCAGCACCTCGCATCGCGCAACCCGAGCGTTGTCGTCTCCCGAGCCGTTCGTTTATAATGCCCTCGATTCCTGCCGTCCTGCTCTTCTTCGGGCCTTTTGCTCAGTTTTCGCTCATCCATTCTACATTTGTTTCTCTCCGCCAGCGGGTCTGATCTTCTCTACCTTTCGTCGTCAATCTTTATACTACTCCCGTTTATTGTATCCATAATTCTTTTCATTCCCTAGCCGTGCAGGTCGCAGTTTCCCGAGTCCTCTCTATCCTTAACCGTCACGATGCCTTCCATCCGTCAAACCCTCCTCGCCGCGGCCCTGTCTGCCGTTGTCCATGGCCAAGGTGTCATCGTCAAGGCCCAGGGACCCAAGGGCCCGGCCAGTCTCGGTCTGCTAGGTATGTATCCGACAAGTGCAGTGTAGTGTACGCTCGCTCAGCTGTCAGGCCGGTATCTAACAATGGTGATCTAGTCGACCCCACCAAGCCCGATGCCAACGTCATCAGGCAGCAGGAGATTGTGGACAACGTGGTGAACGAGTGTGGTAGAACCCTTCTGGCCGGCAACATGGATATCGGCGAGAACACCGAGATCGCCCTGACGAACAAGGCCGTCACCCAGGTCACCAAGGGCGCCAACGTCGACGTCACGATCCGCGCCATCAACGCCGATGGCAAGGGCCCCTACATCTGCGATATGGACATGCAGAGCAACGCCGCCGGTGCTGTCGGTCAGGTCAACCTGACTGTGGCTGAAACCACCGCCTCCAACGGTGATATCAACCTCAAGGTCAAGATGCCCGCCAACATGGCTTGTATCGGAGGTAAGTTTATTACCTACTCGACTTTGGTGATATCTCAAACTGACTAACACGAACCACACAGCCTCCACTGGCGACGTCTGCACCGTTCGCTGCCGCAACTCGGCCGCCAACGGCCCCTTCGGCGGCTGCTTCGCCGTCCAGCAGACCGACACGACCGCCAACAAGAACACTCCCCAGAACATCAAGACTAAACAGACCCTCAAGGCCGTAGCGGCCCAGATCGCCCAGAACGTCAAGGACTTCCCCGCCTACGTCGCCGCCAACCAGAAGGCTCCCACCGCTGACGACCAGGGTGTCTTCGCCGTCAACGAGGTCCTCGGCATCGACAGCAAGGCTTCCGCCACTGCTGGTGCCGCTGGTGCCCAGCCCACAGGCGGTGCTGCTGCCGGTGGTAACAAGGCTGGTAACGGTAACAAGGGCAACAAGGGCAACAACGGTGCTAACCGCGGTGGCAACGCTGCCGGTGGTAACGGTGCCAACCGTGGTGGTAACGCTGCTGGTGGCAACGGTGCCAACCGTGGTGGCAATGCTGCCGGTGGTAACGCCGCTGCTGGTAACGGCGCCAACCGTGGTGGCAATGCCGCTGCCGGTAACGGTGCCAACCGGGGCGGCAACGCTGCTGCTGGCAACGGTGCCAACCGGGGCGGCAACGGCAACGGCAACAACAACCGCCAGAAGATGCGACGCAACCGCATCGCCTTCATGGCCTAAGCGTTCCTTGGGAACGTCGTGGAAATGGCTTGCCCATCGAAAGTGCGGTGTAATCTTCGGGTTACCCTGCTCAACACTTTGAACCTACCCCCGAGATAGAAAAGACTCAATCAACTCAATTTCACATTGCTTTTGGCATTCCGACCTTTTGCCCAATTGATGGGTGGGGTACATTGCGTGTCACTTCTTTGCTTTTTGCTCTCTGTTAGATATGGGATGGGCCTCATGTACAAAATACTGCCGCATGACTTCATGGTGGCAGGGACGATGGAATGGTTTGGTATGTATGGATAGGGCGATGCACACGGGTACTTAGACAGGCTGACTGGAGTGTTTTCTCTTTACTTGAGTCTTAATTGA
The DNA here is from genome assembly GCF_038362585.1 of Apiospora marii. NCBI lineage: Eukaryota > Fungi > Ascomycota > Sordariomycetes > Amphisphaeriales > Apiosporaceae > Apiospora > Apiospora marii. Next base: position 2,887,171 of record NW_027117379.1, read on the forward strand.
ATTGGTTCAGGACATCCATCCCCCCCTCGGCTTGTCTCGCAGCAGTGTCGTGCACGTGTCTCCCCCTTTTAGCGCCTCGCTGTCTCGCGCTCAAGTCGCCGTTAGCGTCTTGTCACCGAGTTTGCTGGGACGATTTATCAGCGCGGAGAGATCTTGGACCTTACCCACTCTTAGCCGTCCTGTCCGCGGTGTGTTCGCCCACCTGGTGCTGATTTTGATCCACCACGTCATCGTGCCGGCAAAGTTCCACTTCAGCAACGTTTTGACGATAAGCAAAATGCTAGCAAATCGGCTCGATTAGCAATCAATCCACGTCTCGATCCTTTCGCCAAAACAGCGTCCGTAGAGGCCGGTCGGTCTGCACGGGGTGTCTCATTAACGAGATGGACTCCGAGTGCTGAGCAATGGCGGTCGCGAGGCCCAAGAGCCACCTAGGTTGGCCGGCGCGCGCCATGGTCAAAGTCAATCCGGGCAGCATCGTCATGCAGCTAGAGGCGCTAGCTCAGCCCTGACGGAGCGAGATATAAAGATGAGAATGACGGCTCGGCCGACTAGCTCTTCCATCCCATCTCCTTCGAGTCTGTGTGCCCAAGCATACGTACGTCAAGGAACCAACGCCAAAGACCCCTTGCCTGGCATTCAGACTTGAAGTATCTGCCCGTCCTCTTGACTACTTGCTTTTTGTCCAGTTTATCCGCACTCCACTTCCCACGAGACACTGTCGTCACCATGGCCGACCCAGCCACCACCACCCTCCCCCGCGACGCCCTCATCCTCGTCACCGCCGCCAACGGCCTAATCGCGTCCCACGCCGCGGACCAGCTGCTGGCGGCGGGGTACCGCGTCCGCGGCACCGTGCGCGACCTGGCCAAGTGCGCCTGGATGACGTCCCACTTCGAGCGGGCCTACGGTCCGAACCGGTTCGAGCTGCTGCGCGTCTCGACCCGCGACGAGATGACGGACCCCGCCGTCTGGGACGCGGCCTTCCGCGGCGTCAGCGGCGTCGCCCACGTCCTCGGCGCCGTCGACCTGAGCGTGCAGGACGTCGAGGCCGCGCTGGCGGAGGAGTGGCCCATGCACGCCGCGGTGCTCGACGCGGCGAAGCGGGCTTCGGAGGCGGAGGGGGGGCTGATGCGCGGGTTTGCTTTTACGAGCTCGGCGTGGGCGGCGTACACGCCCGACGCGTCGCTGCGGCAGACCCTGACGAAAGACTCGTGGAACAAGACGGCCCTCGAGCTCTCGGCGCCGGCGAACGGCATCCTGGTGTTCAACCCGGCCAACGCGGATCCCAAGTACGTGCTGGCCCCCTTCATGGCCCTCAAGACGAGGCTGGAGCAGGCGTTCTGGGCGTGGGTCGAGCGGGAGAAGCCCAAGTTCGCGTGCAACGCGGTCCTGCTCGACACCGTCATGGGCCGGTGCCTGGACCCCGCGGGCCCGCAGGGCGTGCCGTCGACGGCGGGCATGGTGCGCTGGGTGTGGGACGGGACGTACCGGCAGGTGCTGGACGCGATCCAGCCGCAGTGGCACATCGACTGCGGCGACGCGGGAAGACTATACGTCGCGGCGCTGACGCAGGGGGACGTGGACCGCGAGCGCGTCTTTGGGTTCGGGGAGCGGTTCAGCTGGTTCCAGGTCCGCCGGCTGATGATGGAGTGGTACGAGCCCGATGAGGAGATTGCGCCGGTGGCGGACTTGGGAACGGACCAGACTGATGTCCCGAACGAGCGGGGGGCGGAGCTGTTGCGGCGGCTGGGGAGGCCGGACGGGTGGACGGGGCTGGAGGAGAGCTTAAGGGCGAATATGGAGTGTATCTTTGAGGCGGAGAAGGCGGCGGGCAAAACGCCTCGTAACCGTAAGACTTAATGTTGAAGTCGCTGTTGGATGGTAATGGCTCTTTGTCTCCAGTCTGAGGCGGTTGACATTGGCTTTGTTTCGACAAGAATGGAATTATCAGATGTCTTTATGTCGAACTCTGTAGCAGAGTAAAGCATCGGTGTTCTAGATCTCTAATCGTATCTGGGCCCTTGTCTGGGTTTCCACAACCAAGTAATGTGATATCTAGTCAATGCTATTATTAGAAGTTTCCTATATAAGGCCCCCAGTCCCAACCCCTGTTGTAGATCCCAGAAACACAAACCACTCGCAACCTTCACGAACACGCCTAAGCATTGCTCGTTATCTTTACTCACGTTTCCCGGACGCTTCTTTTTTATGTCCGGTTTCTTTACCCGAGCAATCAGAGCGTGTCGTAACCTTTCCTCTTCGACACCTTTCCCCCCCCCCTCCTGCTGACCCAAACCAGCAAGAAAGCCCACCAACACAGAATCGTAACCATGTGTCAGCAGCACCTCTACGGCCCCTACCCCTGCGGCCACATCGAGACCAAGTGGGAGTACTGCGCCCTCGCCCGCGCCCGCTCCCTGCTGCGCAACAACCCCCTGCAGCCGCCGTCCAAGCGGGACCCGGCCCCGTGCGCGAGGCCGCTCGTCATCGAGTTCCCCGCGGACCTGAACACGGCGTGCCCGCGGACCTGCCTCACCAAGCCGTTCCGGTGCTGTAAGTGCCTCCGGGGCGGCGACGAAAACCGGCAGAACGAGCAGGTCGGCTGGACCTGCGAGCACTGCGGCCACGTCCGGTGCTGCGTTGGGTGCTTCGTCTGGACCGGCTGCGGCTGCGCGCACTGTCAGGGGGCCACTTGTCGCGAGTTGGTGCCGCAGCGGGTGGGCGAGGATGCGGAGGGCAAGACTGCGCAGGCTTGTCATTTGTGCGTCAAGGGGGCGTGCGTGCGGAAGACGAAGGATGCTGATAAGAAGCATCAAGGGGAAGGGGTTTGGTGGAAGTCTGATCAAGGAAGAAGTGAAGGTAAGTAAAACCGCTGAGCGAAGAAGTTGCATATTCATTGATAATTCTTCGAGCAGCTTGGGGCGTTCGTAATTCAGTGGGCTGAAAAGGTAAGTTGATGGGATGGAGGTAACACTAATAGTGTCTGGTAGGAATGATACTGAATGCATAATACATAACGAGAGTTCCTGGAGTTCTGTCTAAACTTTTGTGTCATGGTATTTCACTAGCTGTAGGCAGTTGTGACTAATCTGATTTTCCACGCACGACGCAACATGATTCGTCCATCATATTTTATGTGTACTTTGTGTTTACCTTGTGAACTCCCCTCAAGTCAGGGGCTGCGGCAAAACCCACGACAGAAGCCACTTCCATGTCTCATCGTCCCCATGAATGTCATTCTTCGGATACTGATCCTCCAGGGGCCACGCGCGCTCATCGAGTATAGAGAAGTGGAAAGAGTGCGCGTCAGCGTCCTGGTCCAGATAGGCCTCAAGGACCCGGAACCGCTCGGTGTTGACAGATACCAGCCAGGCCCGGAGCTTGCGCTTCTTGGGCGCGTAGATCGTCTGGCGGTCGAGAAGGATGATCAAGGCTTGCAACTCGGCGACCTCGATGGTGTCGCGGTGCCAGGTGTGGTCGCCGCTGCGGTGGATCTTGATGACGGCGCCCATGTCGAAGCCGTCGCGGTAGACCATGTAGTTATTGGCAAGCCAGTGCTGTATGCGCCAGGTTGTTCCTCTGTCCTCGCGGTCTTCGGGGTTGAACAGGTTCAGGGCCGGTGTGCCCACTCCGTACATGATGGCGTCGCCCCGATATTCGTCGCCCAGCAAGACGTTGACCGGGACCTTGAAGGAGGACCAGGTATCTCGTACGAGGTAATCGGGAAGCGACAGCATTTCCGCGTCATCCACGGGCGCCATACCCGTGCTTAGGCATCCCACCGCTGCTTCCAGATTATTGGCTATCGTGCTGCAGCTTGGGCCAATCCACGACGGAGGACACCAATCCATTCGGGGCCACAGAGAAGTCTTCCGGGTCTCTTGTAGCTTGGCCATCTCTTCGTGGTTAAGACAGCGAAACTGCCGTTCAACAACGTCTCGTGTTGTTGGGGAACTGTTCTGCCCTTGACCATCGGCGATTGAGCTCGGTGCTTCGGCGTCGTGGGCGGATGACCGCGTTGTATCCTCGACTACCGGTGGAAGCCGATGCAACCAGACCCGGAGCTCCTGATTCGGACGTAATGACTTGGATTCGTCAATTGGAAAACGTGCCCACTGTGAATGGCCTTCAATCCATCCAAAGAGATCTGTCCAGTTCGCATCAGATAGAAGAGCCATTGTGATAAACTGGAAAGTCGAACGAAGTTGACTAATGGAATGAAGGGATATTTAGCACGTTTGAAATAATAGGCAGAAATGCCATGCAACAGGTATACTTATGTTTCATTTTCAGAGAATCCATCTATTAAAATAAGGAACTACTTAACTTTAAAGCTTTCTCCGAAAAAGAAGGTACCTCATATCAAAGTTGTTCACGCTTTCCTTCAATCAACCACAACTGTTTCATAAAGTCAGCCACAAATCTTGGGTTTGTGCTTTAACAGTCTGCGCAGATCAATAAGAACGAATTCAATTGTCACTTATTCCTCATTATCAGATCTCGCGACTGCCTCGATCTCTTCGACATCATGCCGACTATTCTGGACGACGAGTCTTGGGAGTTTCTCTGCGACTGGATGGAGAATCAACCTGCGAAGGGCAATCTAAAGGTCAGCAAAGATTCGCCTTATCTAGTTGGTCAGATCCAACTTTGGGTGCGCGACAAACCCCAAGATGGCATCTTTACTGCTACCTCGAAGTTTCCCGCTCAACCGGTCGCTTCACCCACTGCCGTTCCTCCTACCTCGCCATCAGCCGGGACAGAGAATGCACCACCTCTGGGAAGTTCGGATGAAAGCACTGGAGAGGAGCTTTTCCTGCTTGGTAGCGCACATCGGACAAGTAGCGATTCTCCTCGACACAGTTCCCCAGCCGGTTCTCCTGGACACAGTCCCCCAACCGGTTCTCCTCGACACGGCTCCCCAGGCGGTCTTCCTCAAGTACACGCCTTCGCCGGGCCCCAAGCCGCTCCTCGAGCCAGTTCTGGGCACAGCTTTCGACGGCAGTTCGACCGTCTTACAGATACGCACATGGCCCTTCTGAGTCAAGATAAAGACGAAAGACTGTGGCCTGAGCCAGATTGGCTCCACGGAAATTGGCCGATACAGACAACCTGGGGGATCACGGTCTTGCTATCACGGGCTCTTGGCTATCTGGCTGGATGCGGATCCATAAGCGACAGACGGTTGTCCACATACGCCTGGAATACAAAGTTGCCGTTCAAGGTTCCTGTCAAGGTTGAGCTGAACGACGCGTCGTGGGGAGACGCTATTATGAGGGGCCTGCATTCGCCATCGGCCAATGCCCAAGGCGCCATGTATCACTGGAGCGCCGGGCATTACATTGTTCACAACCCAGACAAAGAGATGGGGGCCATTATCGAGATACCGGATGGAGTCCATACCCCCAGATCTATTGATTACTGCGAGCTGCATGCTTTGTGCATCCTTCTTGCCCGACAGAAAACGTATGGTTACGCTAAACCAAAGCTCAGCGCCTGGGTCATTTCCATCAAGCCGGACCACTTCCGTGTTCTTGAAGCCTACTTGGACCAGAACGTCGATCCACACGCATTCCACTTCTCCATCGTGGACGAGTGCAGATGGATGAAACGCAAGACGAGAAACCTTGACGGCAGCGACGTGGAATACAAGTGGCTCTTGTCATGGGCTCTCGCTCAACTCAGATACTAGGTGCTGAGGAACGATACTCCGGCAGCCTACGACTGTATCAGAACAAAAATAGCCGGAGTCTTCTCGGACAATGTGGTTGACAGACTGAACGTAGGCAGTAGCAATGAATAAATGAGATAGGAAAATGTTTACTGTGCACTTGAGTGATCGTGATGTCCAGCTGCCGGAATACGGTAACACCCTACGAGGCTATTCGGCCTTAAGAAGCTTGCTGGCCATAGCATTAGCCATAATGATGATCCTTACTATAGGCCTCAACGCTGCCCTGAGGAGCCACAAGGATGTCCCGCCGGGGTTTATACGCATGGGCCTTAATAGTAGCGCGCTTAAAACCCTTTGCCGACGGCTAGTAGGCGACGGCGACGCTTATCTATTTCCGACTAACCTGGAAATAATATACATTCAAAAGCCCGGATACTAGGGAATGTTAGTTTTTATAACAGATATCTATTTTAATTAGGATCTTAATTTAATAGTAATCACTGTTGTCGCATGAATAAGAGATCGTCGCATAGATAATGTTCTTGAATTCCAATACTATGTTTGTCGTCGCCTGAATATACACCAACAAAAAAAAAAGAACCCTTCCGTTTCAGCCAGTAACATACATCTTCGCGCTCTATTAATACATTGGAGTTAGTTTGGAACCCCGGCAAACCCCTTCCGCGCATCTTCTCTGTGAATTCCGCCGTTTTCGGTAGGAGAGCTTGGCGCACTCTCGTGTGTGACCGGCTCTTGGTGCTCCCTCTTGTTATCGGGTTGTTGTGCAGGGTGTTGAATACCCTCGGTTTCCGCCTCGCTTGCCATTGAGGGCCCAGCAAGAGATACTGGTACGGCAGAGTTATCGTCTTTTGGAAAAAGGCCATCGACATACCAAGCTTGGTTTGAGTCCAGCTCATCCGCGAGGCAGATCTTGTCATCCAAATGGGTGTTTACCATGATTTCAGGTATTTGTAGGTCTTCTGTTCGGCTACTAGGGCCTCCAAGGGCTTGTGAGCTCAGCGGTGGTGTCAAGGCATGCCGCCCATCGCCAAGCATCATCCGGCCCCGATTTACTTCTCGAAAGGCGTGCATCAATTCCCGGTGCACCTTAACCCGATTTAAGATGTTACAATAGAAAACTCGTTCGTCTTCTTCGGAGTCCCAATTCCCTTGTTCCTGGGTGGTTGCTTTAGTCGGATATTTGCCAGATGCCTGAGAGCCGTGGAGCTTGCCCTCCAGCTTCGTTTTGCGGATCTGAACAAGTAGTCCGATCTCTGGTGCAACACCAGGTCTGGGCCGCGACAAAATGATCGCTAGCTGGCTCGATGAAGAATCCTCAATTAGGCCATCTTCTGACCGGCCATTGTCCTCGACTTCGACACCATACCAGGTTTCCAAACTGGGCTCTGTTGGAAACCAAAATTTCGATTTCGGTTTAAAGAGGAAGTTATTCCTGTTTTCTATGTCGAGCAAAAAACCTGGGTAGCGTACCTTCAAGCCGCTACAGTCGAGTTCCGCTGGGTGTTTCGTGTCGCTGAGAGGGTCTGGGTGGTCAGTTGGATTTGCAGACATCCATGTTCTTGGTGCCCATCCGAAGCCCTGATGATTGACCTTTTCACCGGGGAGAAAGATGATGCCTGGTGGAATGCTCCCCTTCAGCTGACCGTTGAAGAGCTTCCAAAAAGTCTTCATCATCTGGTCCCTGGCTGTTGCATGATCGCCATTCTCATCAGCTTCGCGTTCCGGCTGCGACGGCTCTACTAGCAGTAGACCATTTTGATCAATGGCGGTTCCCTTGTACAAGAGACCGAGAAGTGTGGCTAGGGAGAGCGTTTCATGGAAATAGTGTGTGGTAGACTGTATCAATGTAAGCATTAGTGCATGATGTCCTATAACAGGGGCTTTATTAGGTTTCATACTCTCCAGCTCGTCGCCTTCAATGTGTTAGCAACAAGTTTCGCAGTTCTCAGTGGTGGCATGTTATGGCCCGGGTCGAAGAGCCAAGGATTGCGAGTATTCCTCTCATGATCAAGAATGTTGTGTTTTAAGTGATGGTAGACTTTGGCGAAGATTGCGTTACGCAGTTGTTCAGCCTCAGCTTTCAAACTTTCCAACAACGTCCCAACCTCCAGATGATGCCTATCACTGGAATGAGAGCCCTCTTGAAACACATAGTATATCTCTTTACTGAGGAAGGCCTCCTGGAGAGTCCAGAGACGGCTCATCCAGCCGCTTGCTAGAGCTCTCATGGCTGCATGTGATGACGGATGTAGATCCTTACTGGACGAAAGTTGAGCTAATCCAGCATCGAGAACGAGTGTGAAGCATGAATGCTTGAATATCGGGAATATCTGCTTTATAGCACGGTTCCTCATGTCTGTATTGCCTTGGCCGTGGACGGGTATGACCAACGTATCCATCCTGTGTGGTTCAGTCAATATATTTCCATCCTGGTAGGTACTTGAAAGAGGGAGTTACTTGTTGATTTGGTAGATATGCTTTCATCCTGGTTAAAGAAGGGTAAATATGAAATATAAAATGGCTTACCAAAACTTCATGTTCCATGCACCCCGACTAGCAAGTTGTCGTCTGATAAACCTCAACTGACATGGATGCAGTTTATTCTCAGTCTCATTGCCGAACCCATGAGACCAAACATGTGATATAGTAGCATACGTCGGGGTATCAGGGGAGTCTGGAGACCAAGGTATAACTTGAAGCTGCACATTGTTCTCCTCATGTGTAACGAATCGAAGAAGGGATATGTCGTTGTCTTTCAGGTTTTGTATGATCGTCTCCATCCTAGGACCAACTGGCTTGCCGCAAGCGTGATTGTAGCAGTCAGGCGCATGTCTGCTGTGATACGTCCCGCTCGCATCATTTGCTGAGACAGCGTGGCAGCTATCCTTGGTGCATGGCGGTATTTCTTTGGTACCTGATGCTTCCCTGGTTCCAAGTTTGTGCTCAGGTCCCTTGATGAGTTTGTTGTCTTTCGAGGCGAAGTATGCTGCTAGCAGCAAGGTGGCGTTTGAGTCAAGCTGACAGCGCCAAATATGCATGGTGCGCGGGCACCACTCATGATTTTCCATCAGCTTAATGACAAATCTTGGCTCACCCCAGCCCTCGTATTGGTCGTAATGCCACCGACTCAGCCGAGGGTTTGTTTTCTGCATGATTCTGGCCTTTGCGGCCGACAGGGTTTCGCCAAGTGTCATCAGACCCAATACAAGCTTATCGTCAACGTTTAGCCTACCACCTAGCTGGGGTTGCTGAGGCTGAGAATCTCCCTCGCAGCTGAACCTCCTCTTGATGGTCCTTCGAGCTATGTCGAGCACTTCCTGGACCCTGACCATTCGGAGATCTCGGCCATCCGAATTGCCACATTCCCACTTCTCCCAGATCGCAAGCGCATTTGCAAGCTTTTTCGTGGTCACTGCCCCTTTATCCCCAGTGTTCAGTTCCCCGTACTGGAGGACAGGTCTTTTGTCTTTCTGCACAATGGTGAATATCAACCCATAGAAAAGCCACGACTGGAAGAACTCTTCAAGAGTTTTCCCAGAACTTGTCTCTTCCCCAAGATGAAGTTGGTACTTATGGTCCAAAGCCCATCCATTCTTCTTGGGGTAGTCGTGGAAAGTCTGCAAATTATTGGGCAACTCGTTGCTAGATTCGGCAAGCACAAGATTATCGATTTCAAGGTTGGTCGAACTTACATCGAACACTGCTGTGACATGTTCCATCTCCAAGGATCTCCGTGATTGAGTTAACCTTACTAAAGTATAGAGTCAATCAGTAGTATATTGTGGGATGTATATGCAATTGAAATGTGGATGCTGATGGGATGAAGAGTATGACGGAGTAGCCAGGGAGGAACCATAATGGTATCGTGAAATAAATTCGACATGACATTAGAACTTAGGTGTACCATGTTTTCAAAGCCACTGTTTTCGCGGTGTTTGTATGGATGTTCAGTGGCTGCAGACGCCAGCCCGGTCATTTCCTTTCTTACCCTTGACTTGGTCGTAGTAGAGGCGTCAGCCCATGTAATCAGCTTCAATATTAACGCATGCGCTTGTACGCAAACTTGTTCGAGGGCTTCTTGGTATCTCAGTTAGGAAAAAGTCCCGAAAGTATCATATCTCTACCAGTGAAAAGAATGCCTTGAGACACTGAATTCTTCTCAGAGCCTTGCTCCCCGGCCCCTCTGAATGTAAGTAGCTTTCCCCCCGTTTATGCCTTGTTTTCGCCACCAAGTCAGCCACTAACGCCAATTGAAACAATTTGCAGCCGCCCTTCAAAGCCTTACAAGGTTAAAGTCCGGAAAAACGGACAATCTGTTCAGACCGATGTTTTTCTTTTCGGTCCCCTCGGGCAACTATGGAATGTTGTGTAACCACACCAGCTCCGCCATAGGTCGCAGGTGAGCCACATATCATCATAACGCTCCCAAGCCGCCGCCACGCTGAAAGTAGTCCCTGCTATCGACTGGGCATAGCCCTTCGTGGCTAAACGCTAGGAATTTCACTTTTGGGCACCGGGTGATCCCCCTCAAGCTCGGTTCCAGAACCCCCGGCGTGAGACTGGTTTCGAAAGTTCAATGCTGCGAGCTTTTCTGGCAAAGACCCCCCTCATCAATGACTAGGTATCCGCATGGCATTTTCAAATCGTTGCCAGTCTATTATCAAGTTATCCTCGAGAGTTTGACCGATCAAATTGAAGAACTAGCGGCCGCGATATGGAACTGATCAAGAACATGCGCACGGACTTCATGAACAAGCGCAAGGTACTGCTTCCTATTCCCGGATCCCCAGTAGTGTTATCCCGAGTGATCGTTCTGACAAACTGGCTGGATATGTTTTAGGGCCGGAACTTCAGCGCTTACAACCCCGCATTCTACGATTTCCGAACGATACACGAAGTCCAGACGACAAACCGACTCTACGCGTGAGAGCTTTCCTTCGCCAGCCGTCCATTACGATAGATTATGTATTGACCGACTACTGTAGCGTCATCCTTGTGGATCCATTCCATTATGGGCCACTCAACGAAAAATACGGCAACGACTTGGAGAAGTTATGCAAAGGTTTCCCACAGCAAGCCAACATCTACCGGTTTAGCTTCTGCCCTACAGCTACTGTTGACGGTTACGACAACGCCATCGAGACATTGGCCAACGCATTGTCGCAGAAGCTGAAGGAGTACATACATCAGAATGGATCTGCTGCCGGGCTATGTGACGAACGTTCAAGCCGTCCGGATGACATACGGCAGCGCCAGCTCGAGTCCAGTTCGACCAACTCTTTACCCATGGTTTTCCTTGTACACAGCCTGGCTGATTGGGTTGTGAAATCAGCATTAGCTCAGAACAATGGCTACCACTTCCGGCATACTCGAGTGATTATACAGATTGATTTGCCACTTCCTCGGAATGAAACCCATGCGGCAGCCGCTAGACTTTGGCTCTTTCTCTCCCACAACCCAAAAGCATATCCGCTACCCTCTACTCCCCGACCTTTGCACCTGTTGCGCAGTGGCCACTTCAATCGAGAGAGTGAGGGTCAGTTGATGCAAGCACTCGACAGAGTTGAGTCTCAGTACTCCAGTCTTCGTGACTTGGGTGCACCACGAGATTCAACAACAAGCCAGCGAGGACCTGGGAACATTACATTGGTTTCAAAACAACTATGGAATCAGCCGCGGGATGATAATACTACCAACCATGTCTCGAAGAGAATGTTCTCCAAGATACAATTGATAGTGTCAAGCCGGGGTCAGTCACACATCCACGCAGGCCCTGCAATAGACCAGATGGAGATAAGAAAAGATCGCATCAACGATGTTTTCAAAGAAGCAGTTGTTGATTCAATTAAACCACCATTGGAACCTATGCCATCCGTACCGGCGCGAGAAACATGCAAAGAACTTGAGGCTGATCCAAAGGGAAGTGGTGCAGTTTCTGGAAGCTTCATCCCGTCACCATCCAAGCAGCAATCTAGCACAGGACCGGTACCAACAGAGATGCCAGTTTCTCTCAAGTTAGACGAGAAAAGCATGTCCAAGTTGCCCAGCACGACCTCACTGGAAGCACATTCCGCTGACCAAGATGCTCTTGGTGCTCGCATCCAGACTCTATTAGACTATGGCAATGCTTTTCTCGAGAGCGGGGAGTCTTCATCAGCCAATGAAGCATTTGAGAGGTGCAGCAGACTAATCGCTGCCTCGCAGAGTCCAGCCATAGACCGATACAAACTTCCTGTTCAGATGCAGCTCGCCAGCACCAAGATGCTTCGTTCCAACTACAAAGAGGCACTGGATGATTTCGAGACTATTCAGACGACGTGGAGAACTTCTTTGATCTTCTACCAGAAGTTTGATCTACAACACTGGATTGCTACCTGCTACACAAATCTTGGACAACATGAGAATGCTGTCAAAAAGTTCAGCGAATTGTTATCTATTGAGACAAGTGAGAATATTACCAGATACAGCTTGATAACTGCTCGGCAAGATTTTGGTTTTGCGCTTGCGTGCCTTGGAGAAGACCATGCTCAGGCACAATATCAACTGGACAGAGCTCGGTCGCTACTTGACGGCAAGGCTCATCCGAAGACCAAGGATAGCGACAGGTCGGATGGAGACTCCTTATATGTGATTGAGGACGCTCCATTTGGAGAGAGCGACTCAATGGAATTCAAACTTCAGGCAATGAACGACATGCTTAACTTCACAACCGCCCATGTGCAGCTTTTATGGGGGAACCTTGAACAGGCTCTGGGATATGTGTACGTATACCATCGTTGGGTCATTCGGTTCGGAGCAAAACTGACTAAGTCCGTCGCAGTGAGAAAGCCCGGAGCGGATTCAGGCTGCGATTGGGAATGAGACACCCAATCGCATTACATTGTGCAAGCTTATACGCACTGATACTTGCATATACCTCTCGTGTGAATGAGGCCCGCGTCGTCTGTTTCTCAACCTGGGAGACAATGGAAAACGAGTTGGGACATTATCACGCCTACACTATTGAGGCCTTCGGCTACTTGGCGCAAATATATCAGATGCAGTTCCGCTTTAGAACGTCTATATATACCAGCCAGGAACATGTCAAAGCACTTGAAGTGATTCTGGGCCCCGGGAAACCACAGACGCTCCGATCTAAGCTTCTATTGGCCAAGCTATTTATAGCGAATGGCGACTACAACTCAGCTGAACAAGAATCCAGGAACACTTTGGAGAATGCCCGGAAGCTTTACCACGACACTCACACTGAGATTCTTCACTATAAGTCGATTCTGGCACTGTCTTTGTATCATAGTGGTAAACTGGACCAGGCACATCAGCTTACCATGGATATTTTGTCCAGTCCGGAGGAGCGGTTCCGTGCATACAACACAGCATGCCACCCTATAACCAAGCGGTATCTTTGCAATGAAGGAGTCCACGGTGTGGGTTCAAAAGGGCTCAGCCAGACACGTTTGGATACTGTGGTTGAAGCTCTCGACAAGCGATCTGATGATGAGATCATCCATCCTTGGCTTTTCACGACGCTCCTTGTCGTGGCTCTTATTAGGAAGCAGAAAGCTGGTGGCCGCGGACGAGAAGATACAAAGAAGGTCTCCAATGTCTTGCAAACCAGAGTCCAGTCCCAGATGAAGGGATTCCCTTTGCTGGCACTACGTTACGAAACAGAACTCGCCTCCGCTGGTCAACCAGATGATACCCAGTTATTTCTCGAGATAATCGAACCCCTGGAGCTGATTTGTTCCCACCAATGGGACACATGGCGCACAATGAACACATGTACAGCGTCAGCGAGGCGTGACCTTATTACTGCGCAGTGCAGCCTTGGAAAATGGAAGGCTTCCGGTGTACACCCATGGCACCATCCTGGAAATGATGTTGAGAGCTCTACTGGGAATACGCATCTGGATACCCCGGAAAAGGTGACAAAGCATCAAGCGATAACCCACAAGTTATCACAAGACATTCTCTCCACACATGAGCGGCAGCTTGGCCGTCGCCACCCCGAGACTGTTAAGTCTCTGATATGGCTTTTCACACTCAGATTAGAGCTTGGGCTGGAAGACGGCCTCGCCCAAATCCTAGAAATTGGACTGGAGCGTCTTCGTCACGAATCCGTCCGAACGGAGCGAATGGCAGAGGCCCTTCGCCTCGAGTACAGTTTCGCCACTGTAATCCTGGGGCTAAGCCGGGCAGATGATAAACTAGACCTTGTCCTGCGAGCGCTGGAGATCCTGAGCGATATCCGCGAATCCATTGCACAATTACCAGAGGTTGGGGGTGTCTCAATACTGTTGAAGAGGGACCTTGTTGACCTGCAGGAGAGGGCGAAGGTTGACAGAAGTAGGGTGCCCAAGATCGTCGAAAAACACATGCAATGGCTTCGGAAGCAAGTGGAAGCGGAGGAGAGTGGCGGGTTTCACGAGGCGGCCGAAGCGGCCCAGGGAAAGCAGTGTCGAATCCTACGTATCCTTTACGGCAGTGATGATGCTTCCACACTGAAGGCCCAGTCAAAGCTTGCTGAATTAAAGGAACAGACCGCGAAGTCGATTTTGGTGTGAAGCTTGAGAAATGTCCAGGTAGTACGTTTCATGCGTTGGATTGAAATTAATAAGCCATTTAGAGGCCGCACAGGAGGATTTGGCCCGATGAAGACCACATCAAGATATACAGGTGCGCTGGGTGTAGCCGTGTGTTGGTCGACACACTCCTATACGTCCTTGAGGCCTGAAGATATTGATCTGTTAGGACACTGTGAACATTGCGTTGACGGCGGTCGCGCGTTGAGCCGGAATTCGGGTTTTAATTTCCCTTTCGGTACTGGGTGGGTTTCCTTCGTTGGCCAAGCCTCACATCACCAAGAGAATTGGTGGTTGATGGCTCCCAGGTAAGTAAGCACTTAGGTTAGTGTAGCGGGTCGGGGAGGAAGGCGAGGGGTTGAAAACGTGGCTCCAAAATGGCAACATGTCAGATATTTCTCAGCTCTTCATATTCAATTGGAAGTACAGAACCTGGAGGGGCCGCTGCGCAAACGTGGTTTCAATTGAATGTCGTCTATGAGGGCTTGGATATTTGTTCCAATACTAAAACCCTATCTTTGAGAATAGTCTGTCTAGAAGTCTGAAAATGCCGAATGCCGCTCTGTCGACGGGGCAAGTCGGCGCGCGACAGCCACAGATGCTGGACACGTTCGATGCCCGGAAGGTCAAGGAGATTTACCACCTGGAACCGCATCCTGAGACGGGACGACTCATCGACTCACACCCGGGCACGCGCTCCAAGCCGATGCGGGTGCTCTGCCTCGGCATGTCGCGCACGGGCACCATGACGCTCTTCCACGCCCTCCAGAAGCTGGGCTACAACCCCTACCACATGACCGTCGCCATCATGAGCCCGCGCACCAGCCTGGCGCTCTGGGGCGAGGCCCTGCGCGCCAAGTACCACGGCGAGAGCCCCGGGTGGGGCCGCGCCGAGTTCGACAAGCTGCTGGGCGACTACGACGGCGTCAGCGACGTGCCCTGCAACCTCTTCACCGAGGAGCTGATCGCGGCCTACCCGGACGCCAAGGTCGTGCTGCAGACGCGCGACGTCGAGCCCTGGCTGCGCAGCATGGACAACACGGCGGGCGCCATCAACCGCTGGCGCAGCTGGGAGACGGTCGCGGCCTGGGACCCGAGCCTGGCGGGGCCCTTTGTGCGGTTCCGGGACCTCGTGTGTCCCATCGCGTTCCGGACCATCCGGGACTTCTCGTCGGCCGATACGCCCGCGCGCCAGGCCTTCGCGGACCACTACGCCCACGTGCGGCGCGTCGTGCCCCGGGACCGGCTGCTCGAGTACAAGGTGCAGGACGGGTGGGGCCCGCTGTGCGCGTTCCTGGGGGAGGAGGTGCCGGACGAGCCCATGCCGCACGTCAACGATGCGGAGCAGTTCGTCTTCGCGCACGGGCTGATGTGGTGGCTGGCGTTCGGCAAGATGGTGAGCAAGGTTTCGCTCATGGTGGGCGTGCCGGCGGCTGGTATTGTAGCGGCGGTGTGGTGGCGTCGGGCGAGTTGAAAGCTACGGGGCTCAATGAAGTTTAGATGGTTAAACCTATCGGAGGGGTGGCTATTTGGGTCCGATGAGCCGACATCCGATGTCTACTTTCATCCCTTGTATTCTCAGGGGTCAAATACGACGGCTGTACGAGGTCTGGATGACTTCGCCTATTTCAATAGGTATGCAGTTATGGAAGGGCGGTATCCCGATTACGGATACATCTCAATACGGTCCACGTAGATGAAAATGTGATCTCCCAAAACACCACCCAATGATTAACCTAAGGGCAAGCTGGCAAGCTTTGGGTTCAAATTCAGTGTGAAGCAACATTGCAGTAGTACGCACTGCACCCTGCATGTGTTGTTGCTGCTTCTTCAACCCCGCTCCAACAGGGGAGGCCTCCAAACACCTGGTTCACTCCTAAGGGCGACAGCGAAGAATCAATCGTCACAGACCATAAACTTGTATGCTGATCCCTCGGCGTGAATTGATCTGCGAGCAATTTAAAATCACCCCATCGCCGTATGCCAGGTGTTTTGCACTAAATTTGGACTGTCAGGAAATCAGACGAACTCTCCAGCCGCCCTGATTCTCAGTGCTGCACCTCAACTGCAGCTGTTCGAAGAAGCTTTGGAGCTTGTGACACTGCTCCACCGCCTCCTCTCCAAATGCGCGATTTCACCTTAACTCAGGCGGTCAGGAATTTCTCCCTTTTGTCAATTTGAAATAAAAATACATACTATTTCTTTAGATCTAGACATACCCAGCTTCTCATTTCACTCGTACGGGCGTGGTATTGAGTGCGTAATAAAGAATTGTTGCTTCCTCGGTATTGTGGCGCCTACATAGCATGTCGGACTTCCACCTGTTTAGCCCCAAATCGTTTGAGCTCGGAAGATCCAATAGCGACACGACCCAGCACAGCCGGACCACCAGATTCGAAGACTACGAGTCTTCCATCGACCTGGAGACGGCATCCAATCTGCGTCCCGATAGTCAGCGCAATGGCAGTGATGGCGGCGGCGGCAGCAGCAGGAGCAGCAGTATTGCCGACAGCCCTTCCGTCTACAAGACAATACACCGGTAACGTCATCTACATACTTACCGCCACCAGCCACCATCCGCTATGCTGCTGTCGCTAAAACCTGCCGTGTAACCCAGTGTGCGCCGCCTGGTGATAGCCACTTTGGGTAAGAGGCCCTTGTTATCTTCGTTAGCGATGATGGCCTAACCAATGAGATCCAAGATGACCCATACACGCTCGACCAACTGCGTGAACCGCGAATGAATGTCGTCGTCGTCCGGCCGCTCGTCAATCGCCTGTACGACCCAGATGATCCATGGATGGGTATATAATTACCGTCAATCCTCAATGCATATACCAACACATGCTGATTGATGCCCACTGCTAGTGTACTGCCTTCTAGCGAATCGAATCCAGTTTCTCCGCGAGCAGTCCAGCACGGCCCACCAGACTGTGAGCATCGCTCGCGCTGCCCTATGTGAGCTGGTGGCCACGCGCATCCTGCGTCGCTTCCACGAAGAGCACTCTGGGCCGATAGGTCTGCTTCTGCTCTCCCACATCCTCGTCAACGGCTTCGATCCATTCCAGGGCGCGCCCGTCGACGTAGAAGTCGAGCACCGGCATCGCCAGTGGCCGATACAGAAACGGCATGGGGAGCCGGAGCGCCGACTGACGGCGCTGGAGCTGGCCATCATCTCCGAGAGCAAGGTCTTCGTCAGCTCGTTCGCGTGCCAGAAGGTGATTGACGCCGTCTACGAAGGCCGCGTCGTGTACACGCCCATCAGCTTCGTCGACATCCTTCCGGACCACTACGAAAGCTGCCCCATCTCGCTCTACGATCCGAGGCAGGCGCCCTTCCTGGATCAGACGCGACTCACGGTGCCTCGCGTGCGAAACTTTATCGAGCTATCCCAGTTTTTGGTCCTGGTATGTCTTTACATTCTGACTATGATGCATCGC
The DNA here is from genome assembly GCF_038362585.1 of Apiospora marii. Classification (NCBI taxonomy): domain Eukaryota; kingdom Fungi; phylum Ascomycota; class Sordariomycetes; order Amphisphaeriales; family Apiosporaceae; genus Apiospora; species Apiospora marii. The sequence goes on from NW_027117379.1 coordinate 2,904,888, forward strand.
AGCAGTCCTCAAGCCACCGTATTCGAGTACCTGTTCTGCATATATGCCAGTGGCTGGTGCGTGGACGAGTTCGCCTCCATGATTGATCACGGGTGGGCAGTTTACTCACAGACTCTCTGGTCGTTCTTGGATATCGCTTTCATCATTCTATTCGGTGTTTATGCCGCGTGTCGACTACATGATGGCTCCATAGGGGCCATGGCCGATGGTTACGGCATGCAAGCCCTCTGCGTCGCTGCACCCATCTTACTAACGAGGCTTGCCTTTGCCACCATACCCGATAACATCGTCTTCATCTCTATCTACGCCATGCTCAAGGATTTCACCCTGGTCACCTTTCTTGCCATCTGGTGTTTCACGGGCTTTCTGCTATCGCTTCTCTGGCTGAACAGCAGCGCCTCCGCCCCTGACGAGAACCCAGCGTGGGCAACTGTGTGCAAGTGGCTACTATGGATCTGGTTTGGCTTGGATGGCACCGGCATAGACCACAGCGCCGAGTTCCACCCCATCCTGGGGCCGGCCCTCATGACTGCCTTCGCCTTCTTGGGCAATACGCTGTTCCTCACCATCATGGTCGCCGTCCTGACCAACATCTTCTCCAAGATCATCGCCGACGCGCCCGCCGAGATCCAGTTCCGCCGCGCCGTCCTCACCTTCGCCGGCGTCAAGAGCGACGCCATCTTCGCCTACCCGCCGCCCTTCAACCTGCTCGCCTTACTATTCCTGCTCCCCCTGAAACCCGTCCTCACGTCGCGCAAGTTCCACGAGCTCAACGTGTCCCTGATCCGCGCGCTCAACGCCCCGACCCTGCTCCTCATCGGCTACTTCGAGCGGCGCCGCGCCCGACACAATCCCCTCCACCGCTCTGCGCGCAGGTCGTCGCGCCTGCGCTGGAACTTCAGCGGCTTCTCCCCGCACGGGGATATCCAGGCCGTGTTCCAGGCGGCGCCGCCCGAGGACGTCCAGAACGAGATCGAGGAGCTCGACGCGCTGAGCGACGTGGGCTATGCTGAGAGTGAGCTGATCTCGCCCAGGTCGCTTTCGCGCCGGAGGACGCCGCGGGCGGCGCGGAGGAGGGGGAGCAAGTTGCCCTCGCCGCCGGCTATCTTTCCGCTTTCGAGTGCTTTGGGGAGGCAGGCTGTGCGGCGTGGCTCTCATTAGATCTTGGATTATCGAATGTGGTGGGATAAATCTAAGTCCTGAGATAAGTTGGCAGCTCTTACTCAGGACTCTTGGTTGATTGGTAGTGCGTTGCTCTTTGACCGAGACCACTTCATCACAGATTACGCCAAAACCCGGATGATCCCGGCTCTGGCCAGTACACCCAACGTCAACCAAGTCGACCGACACTTTACCCTAACGATTAGCGATCAAGCATACGGCGGATCGGGGTTCGAATTCAGGGGAAAGCGTACCAAAGGGCAAGGCGGATTGATCATATTAAGAGCGCACTGGAGGCCAAATCGGATTGCTCGGACTGGAAGCCCTCGTGCTCTACCTCGGGCAATTAATAAGGATGGCCGAGTGGTGGGATAAATCTAAGTACTGAGATAAGTTGGCAGCACAACAGCTCTTACTCAGGACTCTTAGTTAATTGGTAGTGCGTCTGGGACAGTTTCTTCAGGGTGTATCTAATTTGAATGTTGCACCGCCCCTTTAAGCTGCAGGATTACGCCCGAGAGTGGTTTGACATCGCCACCAAGGCACCAGGCAGTCAATGACGCCTGCAATCAATATGCAATGCCACGTGGTTCGGGCACACCTCGGATTGATCTTCGGTGCCCAACCATTGCCAGAGATAATGTTTCCTCTCCCGATTGTCCTTAAACTTTGCTTGGCCTGGCCGCCGTAAGCTTCTATCGTCAATTGAAATCCTTCCACCTCCATACCACATCACCTCTGCATACTGTTTGGGGATTTTGCGACTGTAGGGTCGATATACAGTAACCCATTTCCTCTGCCCGGCTCGTACATCTAGATCTTTCCATCCTACCACCCACACCTGGACCTGGCCCGTCACATAGTACCGTACCACTGATAGCAACTCCTTCAAATCCAATTCTACCAGAGATTCAAGTCACTTTTCTGTCCAAATACATTTGTCGTCATGGAGCACAATCGCGGCGTCAAAAGACGGCATCCAGACGAGGTTGAAGAGTTGCGGCAAAAGAGGGCACGCTACAAACTACCAGACCGTGAAAGCCATGCCACATCCACTGCGCTTCAAATCAGACCCGGATCGATGCTGGTGGGAGACGCGCATATCAACGCAGTCGATCCTCCACGAAGCAAATACACATATTCACATCTCGACGCTGACAGCATCCGTCTCCTCTACATCGAGCCGGGCGATTTCAATGACGATATACGCTGTAGCTTGGAAACTGTTAAGCGCAATGAAAGCCCTACGTACGAAGCGTTAAGCTATACGTGGGGAGAACCCCCAGAGACAGAACTCATCCGGGTCGACGAGGCCGAATTCTATGTTCGGCCCAATTTGTATCAGGCACTTCAACGTCTCAGGAAGCACAGCCAAGGTCGTTATCTTTGGGTCGATGCAATATGCATCAATCAATCCTGTATCGAGGAAAAGTCGATACAGATCCAGAAGATGGCCTCTGTCTACTCGTCTGCTTCATGTGTCCTTGCTTGGTTAGGCGCCGACGTCCCGAATAGCAGGCTCGCGATGGATTTCATAACACGATTACAGGATCCAAATTCTCGTGCCCGAGAACGTTGGTTGGATGATTACGGGATTCTCGCGCTGGGTAGTATGCTTGACAGGCCATGGTTCATGCGTGCATGGGTTGTCCAGGAAATAGCGTCTGCACGGAGTGCCCTCGTATACTACGGCGGGCGACATGTCCGATTTTCGGCTCTTGCGGACGCCGTATCTATTGTCCGGTCAAGGCTGGCAGAGATTCGAGTATCCATCCAACAGTCCCCGTATTACTCTGCCTACGAGCGGCGACTGAGCAATTTTGAAGATAACTCAAGGTCAATCAGGTTTCTGGACTCTTTGACGGATCTGTACCTGAGGGCAGGCGACGGTGACAACATGCGCCCAAGGACAAACTTGGAGACATTATTGCACAATCTTCGAGGTTTGGAAGCTACGGATCCCAGGGATCAGATATATTCATTCCTCTCGATAGCCGATTTCTCTCCATCAACTCAAAACCGTGCCAACGCAGTGGCTTCCTGGGTCCCGGATTACACACTGTCCAACCTTGAGGTCTTCACGTCTTTCGTTGCTCATTGCGTCCGGACGTCGGAAAGACTGGATGTGATTGTGCGACCGTGGGCGGCCGTGAGAAAGCAACCTTGGCAGGGAGATCTGATCGATCCAGATTTGCAATACGCCGTTCCTTCGTGGATGGCTGTCCAGGAGGGCATGGCCTTTGGTGACCCGAAAGACGATCTACGTACCCGGGTCAACGCAGATTCACTTGTTGGGGATCCCAATCGCCGTACGTACAATGCACATAACGGAACAATCGCCCAATACCATTTTGGCATTGATGATGTCAGCAGAAAGTACAATGGCTCGCTCTACGCCAAAGGTATAGTCTTAGGTGAAGTCCAGCAGGCATCGACGCGCATGGCGGTGGGGATAGTACTGAAAGAGTGTCTTGAAATGATCGGAGGTATCGTGAGAGGCGATATCGGTAACATATGCGACGTCTCCGATCACTTGTGGCGAATCCTTTGCGCAAACAGGGACGGCAACGCGAATGGGGCACCGTTTCTGTATCGGTCGTCTTTGCTGCAGCTTCTTGCGCAGGTCGAGGATGTTGGTAGTTTGGATACCCAAGAGTTACTAAGTTCAGTCCAGGACAATCATGTGGCAGATTTCCTTCAGCGAGTCCAAGCTGTGGTATGGGATCGCAAGATCGTTCGTTCCCAGGGACGAGCGGGCTTATGCGAAGACCTGGTAGGGCTGGCGCCGCGAGGGTCGGGGATGGGAGATAAGATTGTTGTTCTGTTCGGGTGCAGTGTCCCGGTGATTCTCCGTGCCCGGAAATCAACTGCTCGAGGTGCATGTTGGGAGCTGATTGGCGAGGCGTACATGGAAGGAGTTATGGAGGGGCAGGCAGTTCATCGTCACTCTACAAGCGGATCGATGTCGGTAGAGGAGGAATTTGAAATCCGCTGATACAGGCATTGGAGAAGAATAGTGAAACGGCTTTTCTGCATATCTTCATCTCTATTGTTAATACTGTCTCTTGACTTCTATACCGATATTGAACTTGGCATTCTCTTATAACTCTTCACATGATGAAGGCTCAACCGTATGCAGTCATCGAAAGCGAAAACGGTGTTGCCTGGTGCAATAAAAAGTTGGTTCACTCTTCTATCGCTGGGCTGACAGACGTTAAAACACTTTTATTTCTATTTTATGATTAGAGTTAGGTATGGATTAGATGCGTCAAATGATTCCACGTCGACATTCCCCAAAGTCCTATCTTACTACAATCATGCCTCTCCTAGATGACAAGCCTTGGACCGATCTTTTTACTTGGATTGAACTTCATCAACCGGCCAAAGGTGTTGATGCCTCTACCTAGCACCAGCCTCACCGCTTTGAACAACTGTCCTGCTGGGTGTACGACCTTTCAAAGGGTGGTTCTGTCGCCCCGGCACCGCCCATCGAGCATCTCATGCTGTACCTGCAGTGGTTCCGAAGCCCAATTCAAACGTCAATTCCGTCCATACAGGACATCGAGCTGACCCATCTGAGGCTGGATGAGAGCACGGATGTATGGCCCGAATCCAAGTGTATAGTAGGATCATGGCTCCTGCAACTCACTAGGCCGGAACGCGACTCCTAGGGACCCGTGATCAGAAAGCATGAAAGAAGTGTTCTGGATGGAGATTACGAGGAAGTAATGGTCATTCTACGCCCCAGGAGAGCCAAAATCGATCGCATCTGGGCCAACTATGGGGGGGTTTGGATGATGTGTACGTGCGTTCAGCTGATGGATATCTCAGGGGCCGAGGCCAGAGAAGAACACAATGAACCAGTGATTGCAGAATGTATGTTAACTCTGTCGTTTGTATTTAGGTAGCAATGGAAGGAATGGTGTGTTTGCGAGATGCAGACCACTCGGGACGATTGTTATGCGAAAGAATATACTGGATCAATACTAGAGCTTCGTAAATATTTTAGTAATTTTTTAAGTCGTTCTTTAAGATATATATATTGTTAAAACCCGTAAAGGCCTCGTCATTTTACTTTTCCTTATAGGAAATAGGAAGAAGAATTCCGTGTTAAATTTTCGCCTCGAGTTCTTAGCTATTATGAAGCAGCAAGCCCCGCTATGCACAGACTCATGGGCCCGATTAGATCAACTGTGGTTCTTATCGGCTCCTTCCGAGCCTGCGGTTGTTGGCCCCAGGTACCTTTTCAGAACAGGGCAGCTGGGGTCAATATTGCCCTGGCGGGGGCCCGGATGGATGTTCCGGTCCAGCCGGGCCGGCAGCGGCTCCAAGCGGCCGTCCGACTCCACGGCGGCCCTGGCAAACTCAATCGGGTCGATGGGCACCACAAGCTCCAAATCCGCTGCCCGGCGGAGATAAGACGGGAAGTAGACGAGGAACTGGGCCAGCGAAGGGTAATCTGCATTCCCTGTGCCATTGTCGCCCGGGTCAGTGTTTTGGACGCGATAAAAGTAGTTGAGGAGCCTGACCTTGAGGATAACCGTGGGCAGGATGTCGTAGGGATGTTGCTCGCGGAACTCGGCCAGTATATCCTCGAGCTCGAGCGACCAGTCGTAGGCCTCGAAGGCGCCCACAATTTGGTACTCGATCTCGCCAGGCTCTTACCTGAGCCACCACGCCAGCCGATCGCCACTAATCCCGCGGCCCCCTTCCAGTTTTGCGTCTCCCAGCTTCAGCCCCGTGCTGTAGGCATCCTCTGGCAATGGCTGCGCAGTTTGCGACTCTGTATCTGGGTGGATGAGCCGTGCCAATCGTTCCTTTATCGCCCTCAACCCCCCCTCCCGGCATAACGGCCAAACTGGGATGATGGGGACTGATCGACGCTGGTTGTACGTATCTGTAACCTTTATATTGCTGCGAGGGTCGAGTCGGTCGTCCAGGGGTATGGGCTTCTTCGGCTTCTCGGCGGTGAGTCTCATTGGCTGCGCCGGAGACCCCGTTGCGACCAGCTTCCCAAGGCAAGTGCCGGCCGGGCAAGCGGAGACGTCGATGTGAATGGATCTGTCGTAGAGTGTCTCTTGGAGTAGGTGGGGATGTGCCGGGAACTCGAGCATGTTGGCCCCCCTTCGGATGACCCGCTTGACAAAGTAGGCAGTATCGTTCCGAAATTGGGTTAGCAGCGACTGAAGGGTTGCCGCTGTGGTTGCTAGAGGCAAGTGTCAGCAAGTGTCTGCAATCTGGAAGCCAACGATCATGGCACATACCGATCTGTTTCTCTAGCCTATTCATAATGGGCGTGACTGGCAACGTCTCCAGGGCTCCTTGACCGTATAAATACTAGAGATGGCCTTGTCTACGGTATCAAGGCTGGGGAATGACGTTATACGTCTTGTAGCAGAGCTCGTGGGATTTAACATGCAATATGCTCACAATCCTTGGCGTGCAATATCGCTGTCAAGATGGTGAAAAACGCATGCATATCCTCTCTCTTGTCCAACCTCCAGGGCCCCCACCGGTACATCTGTAGCATACCCGACTTGATTTTGTTGACTGCAGCGATTTCCTCGGGGTCATCCATCTTGTCTGGTGAGGTCATGTGCTTATGCAGTTCGATGTCGGCCGAAAGATTGACGGTTAGAACCTCGTCCTTCTGCTCCTCCCTCTGCTCCTCCCTCTGCTCCTCCCTCTGCTCCTCCCTCTGCTCCTTCTTCTGCTCCTTCTTCTACTCCTTCCAAGAGTTAGTTTACCGGAGGTAGTCGTTGCCGAAGAACCCAACGATCAAATAGATCTGGGCCCCATGTTGAGTGAACATAACCTTGCGATGCATGATGTCGGCCTTGTTTGCATTTGTCGAGTCATCGGGTGTCGTTGTCTCGTAGATCCAAGCCGCTATTTCGGCCACCAGCTGCTTCCAAACGTTTTCTTTCCAGCCAGGTGCTTTCACCTCTACCATGATTGGGAACTCCTGCTTTTCTTTCAGCTCCTGAGAGATCCTGCCCCCTTGCATCGTTACGTATCCGTCCACGTCCGCGTCATACCCTGCATATCTCAGAGCTGGGTTTTCCGGCAATCTGTTGTCGAGGGGCCGAAACGGAAGCTTCGTCGCGAAGGTCTGGTCTGCCCCGAGTCTCTTATCGCTTCCAAAACGTCGTGCACGTTTGTCTTGAATGAACAGTCGTGCAAACGACTCTGAACGTTCGCCATAAGCCCGGCAAAGAGCTGCGTCACGGTAGTTTCATCTTCCGCTTTCCATTCATGTCTTTGTGATCGTGTCGGATCTCTGTGTCTGTACCGTTTCTTCGACAGAGGATCAGAGGATGGAAGATCAGAGGACGGAGTCTCGTACGCAATTTGGGCGTATTGCCCATCGCTCGGTCGACAGCTTCCCAGGAAAGCGTCGATGGTCAGGCCATCAACCGATCCAAGGTGAACTGAGTGTTTATTGTTGTTCTTTAACTCGGATATCGCCTCCAAAAACCGCTCGATACTCAGCCCAGGGTTTTGGTACAAATCTCCAAATGGGACGAGCTTGTCTCGGGCTCGCCTAAATTAAACGGATTGCCTCTGTAGATTCGTCGCGTTGGTTCCAGGTTGTTCGTTGTTTTTCTCCCATATTCTCGTGTAAACGCTTGCGATTGTATTTTTATCTTCGTGTAGGGTTAGTCGATCTGTCAGAGTTTCTTGAAATTCTTGCGAGAACTTACCGTTTTTTTATTTTAAGTAAATAAGGAACTGTGCTATGTTCCTTACGTGTTTGTCGTCTTTGAGCAGCGTCCGCATGTTCAACACGCCCAGTTTGAGGAGCCGCATGGGCAGAATGTCTGTTTGTGCAGTGGCATATTGGACCCGCTGCAAGGAGGGCAGAACCTCATCGGGCAAGTCGTGATTGTCGTACTACCCGACCGTTTGGAAGACGGTGCTGTCCGGTTGACAGAGGCCGCTCACGTCGTGTGTTGGCCACTTGTAGGCCACAGCGGCTGTTGCTCCAGACTGCGTCTTCTCAGTACCATCCATCCTTCGAGGGAAGGCTTTCCCTTCCATGCAGGCATCGAAGTGCTCTCTCATCTGCTGCTCGTGGGCCTCGGACAGACTCCCAGTCCACTGACATTTCCCGGAGGGGTGGCGGCGAGTTATGTAGTTATTAACTCTATTACCGGCCTTGGGGTCGCAATACAGCATGAGCGGGATGATGGCGGGTTTGTCCATCAGCTCCAGTCCACAGTGGGCCTCCGCCTCTGCGCCGTTTCTCTTCCTTGACTTGCCTGGTTCAACCAAATCTTCCGCGGCGGCGGTGGTCTCATTGGCCCGCAAAGTGAGGGGGTTTATCCCATTGGAGGTCCAACCTGCAATAAGAGTCCTGTGCTCCTCTCTTTCCAAAGCCCTGTCAAAGTCTTCGTACTTTGCACGATCATGCAGGAGCTTGAGGGCGCCAAGGCCCGTACCTCTGGGGACAAGTTCTGTCACGCCCCACTTCCCGGCTTCGGGCTGGGCCTGGGGCGCGCCGACAACATGCGATGGCGAGGACGACATATTCTTTCGTGTATGGCGAGTCGCAAGGTAAGGTGTTTTGGCCGAGTCTCACTCCTTTGCGGTATGAAGGAGAGTGTTTTTGTGACTTGGCCTAGGTGCTGTGGTCGAAGGTGTGGCAGTCACCAAGGTATACACGGGTCGGTATCGGATTGGTGGGGTGCGGCGCCGCGGTGCTGAAGTCGGTATTTGTGGGACCCAGGTTGGTAGTGGTCGCTGTGGCGGTAGTGAGAGATTGAACGGCCACCGTTGGTGGGATAATGTATTGGAGCCGATAAATGATGTTGGTGCGGATGTGTTTGTTGATGAAGTTGGAGGAGGGGCAGAAAAAGAAAGATAGATTGTGTTTGTGGTAAAATTTGGTAGTGCTCGATTAAGCAATAATTGGCTGTCTGTTGTGGGCAAAACTTTCACGAGGGAGAAGCAGTTGAGGTTCAGAACAGGAATTGGGCTCCTGTGGCAGTCAACTTTAATCTGCCGGATGATAGGAAGCAATGGTAGCTGTGTTCTGTCGTCAGCAACCGGGCGGCGAAAACATAAAAGAGAAAGGAATCGCGCCGAAGTAGAGCTGATAAATATATGGCCATAATCGAGCCTGCACCGTCTGATTTGATGCTCTGGGGCAATAGCACTTCAAAGATCTTGGGCTGCGTCTCTACGTAGATGAGACTAAGACCCAATCATTGAAATTCAAGCGCTCTTGATGTGCTGATCTGGAATGTCCAGCATCGTTGCGGATAGTACCTACTACAAACGATGAGAGCCTCTGTGTACTTCATTAGCTGGGATCTGATGAAAGCCAGCTTACTATCAATATTCATTTTCATCTGAAAAGCTGGTCATAGCCTCGTGTAAGGGTTCGTAAATCTAAGTCATTACGTAGTCCAGGATGGAAGGTACGCGTCAACGGGATCGAAAGTGTTTCCCATAATTCATTCTGGGGCGGTGGGCTTCTAAGGAGGGCCAGCCACCCACAGGCCTTTTATGCCAGTTCAAGCAGGAAGAGTGGAAAGATAACAAACACTCCTCCGCGGCATTTGTGAGTCATGTAAATAAGTCAAATCTTGATTGCGCATCATATCACATTCTACATATCCCTGGTGGATTTCGTGTAGATCTCCCCGTGTGAATGAGATGGCATGGAAACGAATGCTAGTTTGTCCATCGTTTTTCCTTTGCTGAGAAGCAGTCTGACACGTACAGCAGCTCAGGATGCCTCTTGTAAAACGATATTGTCTAATCTGGAAGCACATTTGACCGGCAACAGCTCTGACAGACTAGACGTAAGCTGAGAAGATATCGGGACAAGTATCTGAAGTATGTTTTCGATAAATGCTGTCCATATGTTACCATGTTAAGCGGCTCCGACGAACGCCCGTTTGCGATCTGTGGTAAATGCCGGTCCCGGTACTGCTGGTGCCGATGCACCCAGTGGCACTATCCACTAGGACCCCGCAGTTTGTATGCCCAAGCAACCACGCTGGACAGCTTTACACTGAGACCCTTATCATGGCAGCTTAATAGAAACACGCTGTACTGCCCATACAATCTTTTATGTGCGCAATGATACTCCGTTTGGTCATGGGTTGCTAGAATTGCCTGTCAGTCTTAGTATTTATCACCTTAACAAGCATCCGCTTGGGTTTGTGACACAGGTGACCAAAATGTCAAATCCAATCCGTGACAGGTTCTGGGCGTTAGGCGCTGTTGGGGCTGTGCACAGCGCACTCAAGGGGGCTAAGGGGGCAATTGTTAGGTGTTTCAAAAATAGAACGCGCTATAGGGGCCCGCCATACGTGCCAGCCAGCGGCCTCCAGAGCTACATGCATCGACTTCGGCATAGAAGACTGCGCCCAAAATGAAATCCACATTCGTGTCTAGATAACAAGATATCATCCAAACTTTTGAACAGTATGAAAACATCACCCCCAGGGAAGTATGTATATTGTTGGGTATATCCCGCCCATTGCAATCAGTGAATCCTTCATGTTCGCAACCCCACAATAAGCAAGTTCAGTAAGTGCCTAGGTGAACACGTACCCCGCTGCTTGCTCTACAGAGCTGGGAGAAGCTCCGCTTCTACATCGTGACGCACCATATATAATGCCAAAATGGTGAACTATTGGCCGATATCATAATCCTACCTAGTTGCATGCACTCTGTCACTATTGAGGATTGATAATGACTGTCGACGAGGTGAAGGCCAGAGCAACCACGCCCATAGCTGCGGGGGAATGGCTGGTCCACCTTTGCCAAAAGGAAGGCGCTATCGGCCGCGTGCTAACAGCCTTGGAAAATGATAAGTTCAACGAGTTCTTTGAGGAATACGGTCAAGATCCAGAGTTTGAGAAATACCATGTCGAGGCAATACATCGCAGTCTCACCGGAAAAGATTACCGCCTTGCTCAAGCGCTTTTGGCCAAGGACGATCCCAAAACGTTGCTGCTGGACGATGCATGCGCTCTGCAGATTGCCATCAAGGCGGTTCGCATCCAACCCGACTGTCTGGACAGATCGATCAAGGAATCCGCGCCAGAACTCCTCGACACAGTCAAGCTACTGATGGACCATGGCGCAGTAGCGAACTCGCTGGACGAAAACGGCAATTCCGCGTTGTTCTATACCTGTGTGCTCGGCTACGCTGAGCTGTTCACGTTGCTCTGCGAGTCGGGCGCAGACGTCCGCACTACCCATCGGCGACGACTACCAGAGCAGTTACGCCAGTCAGATGGGGATAAATCGGAAGCGAATGAGGAGATGCCAGAGAATGTCAATCTCCTCCAAGTCACGCTTGACGCCCTCATCTCTCCCCAGAAGATCCTGGACTTTACTTGGATCGGCTACCCCCCAGGTATGAACTACGACCACTATCAATGGAAGGCGGACCTCGACGCAACTTGGGGCGCTATCGTTCTTCGCCTACTCCAAGAGGGCCTCTTATGCGCGTCGGACGATCTCGGGCTTATCCAATTGTTGCATGTATCTTGCTATCAAGGCGCCGTGCGTTATGTCACATCCTTACTTGGCTTCGGTGCCTCGATTGATGCGCCCAGTCAGCAGTCGATAGACGAATGCGGCCGCCATCATGGAAGGCGGTACGGCACGGCTCTACATGCTGCTTCTGCCACTTTGCAGATCACAGTAGCCCGCAAGCTGTTACAACACGGTGCTGACCCTCGTGCGTCGCGCCCCTGCGGCTACTCTTACTCGTTGCAAGACCTTACACCAGTCGGGCTCGCGCTCCGGGCCCATGTAAATGGTGTGGACGAGAAGGAGAGCGGCAAAGAGCTGGAGTTTTGCGAGGCCATCATGCAGGCCGAGCCTTCTCTTGACGAACAGGACTATCTGAAGCTTATCGACTTCTGCGCACAACGCAATAACCTGGAGTTTATACGCCAGCTGTTGCAGAGGGGCATCAGACCGCCACAAATGCCCGACACCGATAACCTCGACGTGATTGTTCTACTCCTCGAACGCGGAGTGGAAGTGGATCCCGCAAGGCTACAGAAGAAGGCCGTGAAACGCAATCGGATGGATATATTACGCTGGAGTATCAGCCATCATGGAGGTCAGCTTCCAGACGACCCAGAAGGCTGGGGTTCCATTATGCTGCAGGTAACCGGAAGAAGACCTAAGGCAAAGGGGATGTTGGAGTTTCTCATTTCCGAGTACCCCGGTCCACATATTGACACTGTGCTGTCGATACAGCGCAAGAACTTGAAAGTTACAACACTCAATAAAGAAAAACAGAAAAGGGAAAAAATGGCATCTGAAAAAACCAACTTACTGCTGTTGGCTCTGGAGGCAGAAGATCCGGGATTTGTCAAAATCGTTCTGGACGCCGGCGCCGATCCAAAATGCCCAGGACTGCCTGAAGACAGCTTGGCGGCATTCCAAAAGATAGTCCAAAGAAACAACAACAACCTTGATGAGTCCCTTGAGATCGTCCGCCTACTCCAGGAGAAGCTTCTTGGGGGCACCTCATGGATCCCCCCCACTGTGGCCGAAACAAGGGCCAAGTCAAAAGAGATCATTGACAGAAAAAGGGGCAGTTGGGAAGCAAGAATCGAGAGACTTGCGCGAACTAGGTGTGAAGCTCCCACCTTAGGGGGCTTGCAGTTGTCACAAAGCCAGTATACAAACTTCATCACTCAAGGGGATCGCCCCGCCTACCCCTACGAAAATCTGACAGGCACGAGTGCCTTGCGCCTCCTCGAACTGATTCCGTCGACTGACCGGGCGGGGCCTCTAGAGGGCCGACTACTCCACTCTGACATTACCCATCAGCCTCAATACGAAGCCCTATCCTACGTTTGGGGCGAACCCGTATTAGAACGGGCCATCTCTCTGGACGGCCATATTGTTTCAATCACCCGGAATCTCTACTCGGCCCTGACCCATATACGACACGAGGTAGACGTACGCACGCTCTGGGTCGATGCGATCTGTATCAATCAGAGAAACATCCCGGAACGCAATCAGCAAGTGAGCATCATGGGCGACATATACAGGCGCGCGAGCAATGTCCTAGTTTGGCTGGGCGAGGCCGCCGACGACTCTCACCTAGTGTTCTCTCGTATCAAGGCAGTCAACGATAAAACACTGGATCATATGGCACCGACAGGCGAGGAACGCCGTGCGTGGAGGGCTTTGATCATGAGACCATGGTTCTTCCGGACCTGGGTGATCCAAGAAGTGGCCTTGAACTCGCGGAAAACCATCATCCTGTGCGGCAACGACTCGGCACGTTGGAAGGACCTGTCAGGAGGCTCCGCCAGCGATATATCCGGCGGGGCTTCGGGCCTGTCTCGGGCGCACGGCAATGCCAAGCCCAACGCGTACCATCCGCTCAGCGGCGTCCACTTTGGCAGTCGCATCTACTATCTGCGCGTCATGGACACCGACAGCGGGCCCCTGGATATCATGCGGTATAGCCGGATGTGCCAGTCGAGCGACATCAAAGATCGGGTGTACGGCGTCCTGGGCCTGTTTGAGCCCGGCTTCATGGCTATCGACTACGCGCTGCCCGTGGAGGAGATCTTCCGGCGCTTTGCGGAGGCTTCCATCCGGCTGAAGAACAACTTGTTCATTCTGCAAGAGAACGGGTGCCAACGCAGTTTGCCATCTCTCCCTTCCTGGGCTCCCGACTTCTCCATTTCCACGCCGTTTTGTACGCTTCCGACGACATATTTCCCCGAAAAGTCCAGCCAGTGTGACGAGTTCACTTTGCGTCGGCCGGATGGCTCGGTCTCTACCCTGGATACGACGGGTTTTCCAACGAAAACGCTCCCGGGCCTGGACTTTCGAGCGGACGGCGCGCTCGTGGTGCACGGCAAACTGGTCGACACCATCTCCGCCATCGGCCCCGAGCTCCCCTCGGGATCCGCCTACGTCCCGAGACCTCTGGAGGAGGGAGCCGACCCCGAGCCCGGCACGTTCGCGCACGTGTTCCGGCAGTGGGAGTCGCTCGCCGCCTCCCTCATCCCGGGCTGGGACCATCGCTTCGGCCCCGGCTCCGTGACCGACGCCTTCGCGGTGACCCTAGTCGCCGACGAGGGTGAGCTGGGCGACCAGTACGATGCGACCCCGCGCGCCTTCTCGGAGCACGCCGAGGGGTTCGCGCAGTGGTACCGGCTGTGCGGGACAGGTGTGCTCGAGGCCGCCGATGACGCGGCCGGGGGCTACCTGCGCATTGTCGAGTTCTTCATGGAGTGGGCCGGCACCGAGGCCCGGAAAGCGGCCAAGGCGTTGGCCGAGTCCGAAGAGGGGAAGGAGGGCGGCAAAGGCAAAGTCAAAGGCAAGTTGCCGTTTCACCTTCGCCGCTACCGCAAGGCGGTCGAGTATACCATCTACGATCGGCGGTTTTTCGTGACGGAGGGCGGGTCGATGGGGTTGGCGGCGCCGGGGGCGCGGGTGGGGGACCGGGTGGCTTATGTGCCGGGGGCGTATCAGCCGTTTGTGTTGAGGGAGTTGGGGGATGGGAGGGAGGGGTGGACGCTGCGGGGGGATTGCTATCTGTATGGGTTGGATGTGTTCAAGCTGTTTCGGGACGATCGGCATTTGGTGGAAGAGTTTGTTATTCGGTAGTGGTCATTCTACGATTTCAAGAAAATGGGGGATATTGATTCGGTGACACACGGTGTCGGTCGTGCCAGGACTTTATCGCGGTGTTTATTCAGGTCTCGATCTTGTGGATCAGTTGCGATTCTGTGTCTACAACCAAAGGTGTCTAGCTACATATCCTATCAACTTCATTCAAGAAGACTGCAAAAAGCAAGGTCAGTCCCTAAGCCTTTGACAAAAAAAGCCACAGTTTTTGTTCAACAGGAAGCATTCTCGGTAGAAAGGCAACCATGCTCTCTTCATCGTCGCAACGGCAGAGGATACCGGGAAACCCGGAAAGTCAAGACCGGGTCCGCAAACTTGACAGCTGCAAATCCCCACGTCATTCCACCTACGACCAAGGCCCAATGCATCTCGCTCCGAGACTGAGGGCCTACGAGAAGCGAGCGTTCATTGTAACGCACGATCCAGGTGATGTGGCAGGCAGTGAGGGCGAAGTCGGCCAGGGCGGGCTGGAGAGACGCAAGACCAGGGAAGAGAGGGGAAGTAGCCTTCAGCACAATCGTCTGGAGCTGGTCAACCATCGCCTTCGAAAAGACTTTGCGAAGGGTATCCGACAGGGTGCAGCCGTGCAGATTGCCGTCCCGGGCTGCGGCATGCGGAAGACGGTTGTAAAGCTCAAGGTTGAGTTTCTTCAGTGACAATTCCAGGGCTCGGATTGCAACCTGCTGAAGGCCTTTGACGTCGAGAAAACCTGCGACCACGAAGATGCGGTAGCAATCCCAGGGAGTGGCGGAATTGAGGAGGTAGAGGGGGTCTGTTTTGTTGTAGTGACACCAATCAAGTCAGCAATGTAGTCCCAATCAAGCTTTTCGGCCAAGCAAACTCGGAAGATAAGAGATGTTTGTATATAAATGATACTCACACTGTTGAGCGTAGAGGAAAACCAAGGCGATGATTATGTCGGGCACGGAGGCGCCGTAGATAGTCACTTCATTGTTACCAGCTGAGTTCAGGTTGCCATTGGCATACTTGAGATCATGTTAGTGACAGGCAATGATTCAAAAGAAAAGACTCATGGGTACTCACTCGCGCAGGAATCTGAAATGCGGTTCTGAAGAAGGAGCTTCTCGAAGATAGGATGCGCTTGTGAAGGAACAAGGTAAAGAATTTACCGGGGCCGCTCGGGCAGAGGACCTTGACGTCGGCATCGGTACCTTTCGAGTAAAGATCCAGGTCGACTTCATGGTTCGTTGAGACGGGGTGAACCAGGACCCATTCGTTATGGGAGTTCAGAGCTGGAACGAACATCTTGATGCTCAGTCTGCGCCAGACCACAGAGACTGGAGAGTGTGTCTCAGATGACCTTTTCTGATGGTTGTGTAGGCGGAAAGGAAAGGAAGAATTATTGGTTCAAGAAAGATTCAGGTTATGGAAGAAGGCTGGCTGGCGGTGGGGGCTTGCATAAGGAAAGGCGAAATGCGGTCTGTGCTTAACAACGTCGCCGTCGACGATGAGGTTGAGGATCCACCTGTGCTTTATATTCAATTACCTGTAGAGAGTTCGGCGATGTGGTGGTGGTTCACTCTGCATAGACAGCTTCAAGCCAGCGCCGCGAACCCGAATACGGTACTCATAAAGGGTATCATAGAGCGCATTTCCATCTCTATACGCGAGTATGACAGTTCAGAGTTATTAATGAGAGACTCCGATACCTAGCCATTGCGATATCTTGCTCTAGCGACGACAGAGCGACATATGTTTGATTTCTATGCCTCAGGAAGGTGAAGGAGATTATGTAAATCATGGTCCTTTGGATATACTTAGTCAGGTAGAAACCCACTAGCTGTTCAAAGTGATAGCGTAAGCAAAAAGTGTCATGTGGTTCGTGAATCTGTGTCCTATCCTAACTGGGCGTACACCAAGCCCTCTTGTCCGATACAGTCATGCACATGGAGATGGAAGATTTGATACAGCCCAGACTGATTTGAAGCAACAGCCAGTTGATGTAAATGTATGGCCCTTCTTACATCTAACAGAAAATGGTTCCGGACCAAGGCCTCCCAAAGGGGGCCCTCATTCAGCAAGTCATGGGAGCAATGAGGTTTTGGCCCCTCAGACATTATCTACATGCTCATCCCCGTACAGATGAGATCGCAAGTTGAGTAGATCAAATGCATGGGCCTATGGTCAAGCGAGGCGTTATAAATGCCGGATACTGTTAACTCATACAGACAAAAGGAGTCAGTATTGTAAATTTTCATTATTTTCTTTACTGGAGGCAAATTCCGTGGTGTTATCCTCCGTGCCAGAACCCGTGAGTGAGCATTGTTGACCGATATCAAGGGGTTAGCTGAATGAGAGCCCCATGCTCACCATAAGTAGCTACGACACAATACGCTTTCAAAGCTGATGATGACACTTAGGTGTCAAGGCTTCATGCTGTACAAATAGCGTCGCAGATATGCGGTCAAATCAAAGTCGCAAAGCACGAGCTGATGGTTGAGCTTTTTAATCACTAGTTGCCTAGGCTCCTAGGTGCGGAGACTATGCAGCACCAAGCCGGGGCGCATCCGGCTAAATGAAGAAGGCCCACACTTGGCCGGCCTGACATGGGGTTCTCAGGCACGCTGATTCGGGGTAATAGCCCGCGATGAATGCGGTAATGGGCCTCTGTTTTGCCGCCTTGGGACTAAGATAAAAGAAGCGGACACAACACACACTTGGTGCGCCTATCGTATTATGAATGCAGTCAAAGGTATAAAAGATGCGGTGGTCTTCCATATCGTCACTAGTGGCGGCGCTTGCCGTTGCGGCAACGCCATGCCAAGCTCAAAACTCGACCTACTTCAACCCCGTGCTTCCTGGCTGGCACTCTGACCCATCCTGCACCCAAGTCAACGGGACATTCTTCTGCGCCACATCCACCTTCATCGCCTTCCCCGGCATCCCCGTATACGCCTCGAAGGACCTCATCAACTGGAAGCTCATCAGCCATGCCTGGAACCGCGAGAGCCAGCTGCCGGGCATCAGCTGGAACACCTGGGGCCAGCAAGACGGCATGTACGCCCCGACCCTGCGCTACCACGGCAACGAGTTCTACCTGATCTGCGAGTACCTCGGCCAATCCGACGGCACCATCGGCGTCGTCTTCCAGACGGCCGACCCGTTCGACGACGCCGCCTGGAGCGACCCGGTCATATTCCGCCCCGAGAAGATCGACCCGGACCTGTTCTGGGACGACGACGGCAAGGTCTACACCGCCACCCAGGGCATCATCCTCCAAGAGCTCGACCTCGCGACGGGTGAGCTGAGCCAACCGCCCGTCAGCCTCTGGAACGGCACCGGCGGCGTCTGGCCCGAGGGGCCCCACCTCTACAAGAAGGACGGCTGGTACTGGCTGCTCATTGCCGAGGGCGGCACGGCCACGGACCACGCCATCACCATCGCGCGCGCCCGTAATATCACGGGGCCCTACGAGGCGTACGAGGGCAACCCGATCCTAACCAACCGCGGCACCGACGAGTACTTCCAGACGGTGGGGCACGGCGACTTGTTCCAGGACGCGGGGGGGCAACTGGTGGGGGATGTGTCTCGCTACCCGCTCCGGCCCGGAGTTCGAGATCTTCCCCATGGGTCGCGAGGCGGTCTTGTTTCCCGTCACCTGGGACGAGGGGCAGTGGCCGGTCTTGGAGCCGGTCCGGGGGAACATGAGTGGTTGGGCTCTACCCGAACCTAGTCGAGATATCCCCGGGGACGGGCCATTCAACTCAGATCCCGATGCGTATGACTTCGCCGGGGAGGGCGACGCCGCGACGACGAAGATCCCGAAGCACTTTGTATATTGGCGCGTGCCGCGCGAAGATACCTTCTCCGTTACCGCGGACGGTCTGCATATTGTGCCGAGCCGCAACAACCTGACGGGTATCCCCGAGTCCAATACCGACGGTGTGCTCGGCGGCCGCCAGGGACTGGCCTTCGTCGGGCGCCGTCAGACCGACACCCTGTTTACCTTTAGCGTCGACGTTTCCTTTGCCCCAACGACTGTCGGTCAGGAAGCGGGCATCACCGTCTTTTTAACGCAGCTCAACCACATCGATCTCGGCATCGTGCTAGAAGAAGAGGGCGATGCCACCAAGCTTTCCTTCCGCATGCGCAGCATCGGCACCATCGCGGCCCCTGAACCTACAATCGTCGAAGTGCCAAGTGAGTGGCTCGACGCGCCCATCCGTCTCGAGATCCAGGCCGCGGATCCTACCGAGTACACCCTCTCGGCCATGCCCGCCTCCGACCCGGACGCTCGGGTGGTCATCGGCAAAGCCTCAGCCGTGCTCGTGAGCGGGGGCGCGGGGAACTTCGTCGGCAGCCTGGTTGGTGCTTATGCGACGTGCAACGGGCTCGGGAGCGGTACCGAGTGCCCCGAGGGCGGCGTCGCGCATTTCACGCGCTGGAGGTATGCGGGCGAGGCGCAGTATATCTCGGCGACCGTGAGGGTTCCTTCTAACTGAGGTGGTATTTCGTAGAACTTGAGTGCAGACGTGAGGCTGCCGTCATTTGGAGAGTATTGGACATTTCATGTACCCCGTAGATGAATAAAAGGGCCAGGTAGACTGGCAGTCAGCTTTTGGTGTCACCTTGTATGCGATGCCGTGTATTTTCACGTACCGCCATGGCGTGCATGCGATAAGGCTCGCCGGCTCATGTATTTTCACCAAGAAGCGCAGTTCCAGAAATGCTGCGACCATGGAATCTCCATATGATTTAATACGGGCCTCAACGGTGGTGGAACGACGGTAATACAGTCAGCGCCGCGACACGTCATGCGGTCTTTGCTGCGTGTTTCGGGCAGTTGCTTACGCCGACTTGACATATCTGCGTCGCCAATATGTCAATAATTTATGCTGTGCTTTCATTCGATCCACGGAATCCTCTCCCACCGTCAGCCATTTCCCCGATGCAGAAAGCCGTAGAATGGTGGGTTGTGATCTATGTCGGGCCCCCGCAGCCGCTGAAGTTGGAGACTTTATTGAAAGGGGGGTTTCGCGACAGGGATAATTCGGGAGCAAGCGAAGAATCTCTCGCAGGCGTCATCTTTGTCGACCAATGGCACATGCAACATTGATGAGGCTCTATCGTTACAGATGCTATTCTAGAATCCCTAGGAACAGAATGACAGTCTTGCTAGCTACAAGTTTCTATCGCCGCAGCCCAGCCCAACCCAGCCCAACATGTCATTATGCCACAGGTGGCGTCTAGGTTTCAAGTGAGCCACCGACGCAATGTTTTCCCGAACCTTAAAGCGACTTCAATTGACGGGACGGACAAGGTCGTCGGTCTTTACCCTGAAGATCATCTCTGCACGTTCGTCCCCTTATTGACCTTGGGTAGCATCCCATTCCAAGTATGCAGGCCCAATTTGGCCACAATACAGTTCCTACCTGCCTTCTGTTATTTTCGGTGAGGTCTAGGACTCTAGGGCTTCTTGCGACGATCCGGATGACTGCGTAGCAATCTTACGATGTCGTGCATGTCTCCGACGCTCATTCGGGGAGCTATTGGCTCCGCAATACTACGATAAATGATTCGTACAACTCAGCATCATCATTTCTCATCAAAAGCCCTCCGCCCGTCCTCCTCTCCCGCATCTTGCCTTCGAAACTCTCTCGTTTGCTGCACGTTCTCTGCCGAGATGCATCCCAAGCTATCATCGCGTCTCCCCCCTATTGGCAGGACCCACGTCTGCATTGCCTCTCGGCCAAGGGTCTGGGCATTATTGATTCGCTGGAGCCACTGGGTGGGAGGAGCCAGTCTGTCCGAGAAGGCCATACAGATGCCCCGATAGGGCCGCGTGGTGGATCGGCATCGTGAGTGATGTACTTGGGGTCGCGCTTGTGGCCCCCAACTGGTGGTTGGGTCCTTGTTTCGCCCAGTCGTGAGAGATGAATGATGAGGGGAAGGGGAAGAGAAAAGGCCGACCGGCTGCTAGTCAAGGAAAACAAGCAAAGGGCAGTCAGCCCGCATGCACGAATACAGGATTTGCCCTGCGTGCGATGGGGATGGGCGCCAAGCCACCTCGCAATTCCCCCGGGTCATGCATTTCCATCTCGCATTAGCGGCTAACTTGATAGTGGCGCCCATCAAAACCCGTCGTATAGAATAGATGGAAGACAAAACTGCCATGATGCCCGCCCTCGACACAATTACGTGGAACGGGCATCTGCTGCGGGAGGATTAGCGCGGTCGTGCTATAGGCTGTTCAAATGTCTTAGCCAAGCGCTGCGCGATTGGGTTGGGCGAGGGGTCAGATGGCCCAGCCAATCGTCAAGTGACAACCTCTACCCACCTTCCCTGCAGCTGAAGAGGGTGTGAAGCACACCACATGAGACAGGGAAGGCCGCGAACGAACCTGACTTGGAAAAAGGAAAGTGCATGCTGCTGGCAGATAGGCAGATAGATAGACACCTTTGCCTGAGCTTTTTCTGGCCTTTTGGGGCCTTCTAGACTCGGGCCAAGCGCCAAGATCGACGCTCCCTCATTGCGGCCACTGACCGGCCCGCGTCGACCGATGTGAGACCTCCCGTTGCGGCCAGCAAAAGGCGAACAGCAGATAAAGACTTAAGGATACCAATACCCCCCAGCCAGGGGTTGCTGCTGTGATGCAAGACACAGAACCGCTCTTTTCTCCATTTTTGTGAATACGTTTCCCGTTGCCGCTTGCTACTCCGAATTGCTTGCTACTTTTGTGTCATTAATACGCGCCGTGCTTTTTGGGACGTTCCTCTACGACACTCCAACCGCCAACGCACCCCCCGGTTTTTGATGCCCAACCAACCAAAATCCCCCGTTTCGCGCCCATGATTGCCCCAGCCCCGGCAAACCCGGTCCTTCTCGCGGCCCAACCGCCGGATCGCATTAAGCGCCAGGAGGTCATCGTCCTCACCCAGACCATCGTGACGCCCGACACGACCAGGACGGCGGTCATCACGTTAGGCAACGGCGGCCACCCGGATGCAGGCGGGGGCGGTGCCGTTGCAACGAGCACCCCGAACGACGATTCTTCTGCTGCTGCGCCTCCCCCCAGATCGTCGTCGTCGGGGAACTCCGGGCTGAGCCCCGCGCAGATCGGCATCATCCTGGGCTGCTGCCTGGGCGCCCTGGTCCTCTTCATCGCGCTCTGGTTCTGCCTGTCCAACGCGCGGCGCCGCCGCGAGGCCGAGGTCGCCGAGATGCTGGAGGAGCGCAGCTTCGGCAGCTCGTACTACTACATGAGCGACGACGAGCCCGAAGGGGGCGGTGGTGGTGGGGGAGGAGGGGCGGGGGCGGGAGGAGGGGCCGCGGCGGCGCGCCCTGCACGGCCGGCGGCGACGCACTGGCCTTGGCAGTCGATTCCGCCGCCGCCGGTGCCGACGTATACGGCGACGGATCCGCGGCGGTGGCAGGCGAGTCAGCGGGCGAGTAATACGATGCGGCAGTGATGGGCCTGAGGGGCTGTTTCGATTTTGCTATCGCAAGCGGTTATGCGTTTCTGGTCCTGTTCTTCCTTGTTTGATATTCCAACCATAATGTTTCGTATTTCATGATTATACGAGGAGATACCCCTTTTGCAGAATTTAATTGTCTTTCTTGCTATATATCCTGGATGGCTTGTACGCTGGAGCTACATAATGTGAGTTCCATGTCTCATTTGATATCAAAAGTCTCCTACACGAGCTGACTCTGGAATACAGTACTGTTCAAGCGTCGCGGGCTGTGCCTTTATTTCCGCTCAGTTGCAACCTGGGAATGGACATTATGGAGATGGCCTCGGCCAAGTTTGGAGACTTAAACTTCGCTAAATATCCAGCTCATTGTAGCAGCCTGTGTGAGTGTCAGCAGTGGAAGAGCCGCATTACAAGGGAGGAGAGGCGCGCCAATACAGGAACACCAAACAGATCGCTAGCCCTGAGGCTTCGAGACTGCGGACTTCTCAGTGGACGGTGTGGCTCTAAGGGATATCTACTTCACATATTGAACTCCTAATGGCATATACTGCCAATAACAAAGTTGACATGAAAGAGGACATTGCGATCCTTTTTAGTCAAAGACATAACTTTCTGTTTCTGTACGCGGGCAGTGGCGAGTTGCAAACCAAAAACCTCATTCAGCAAGCAATAATCCCACACCTGCTCGTCACCTTCCACAAAGTATTGTAAGTCTTGTGCTTTAGCAATCCAAATTGCCGCCAGTCACGCGACGCGTCTTGACGCGACGACGCGTACTTTCCCCTTGTTTGTATGCCATTGAGTCACAAACTTGATTTCTTGAACCTGAACAATCGTGAAGGACAAATTCTCGTCTCTGTTCACATGGAATAAACAATCGTTTCCATCTGCCGGTGTTGACATGGCCATGGTAATGGCAAATATGTGGTATCTTCCCAAGACGTATATTACACACAGGGATAGTGAGATCCCCTAATCGGTCTTGCTCTCGATGATCGTTGAACGTCGTGCCTTTCGCTGGATATCAACCCACAAAGTGATACATGACGTTATGAAGATATATACCTATCCATATTCATGCTCCTGGTAGGTTTGGTAGTTTCGATTTTGCACTCCCACGCCGTCACAGTGGTTAGACTAATTCTCTTGCCCTCTCCCTTTCTCAAGGCCCATATACCACGGAGGGTAATCCAGTCTGATCCTCCAGCATCTTGATACATCAGATTCGTTATCGATACCCACATCTTGTGTAAATAAAAGGTGAGGGAATGGAAGGAACCCCGCCCCCACATCGCTCCTCGAGAGCTCCAGATCAACAATTCAAGTTGCGCTTCCCTTTTCTGCATCATGAACCTCGCCTGCCACCCACCTTCGGTCACATACTTCCACACAGCTTGACATACTTCGGCGACCGTGCCGATTGTCAGCCAGGCCGCAAAGACGCGACCGTATCAATTATTCACAGGACCGCAAAGACGCGACCATGGAGAGCGACAGCGACAGTAACTGGAGCCACCCCAAGAACAGCATCCAAGGCATCAACGGCCAGGATGAGTGTGTCGACGAGACAAGGAGGATGGTTTCAATGCGCGAACTGCTCAGATCTCGTGTCTTGGCCGACGTCAAAGTGTCCTGTGGCGATCGCTCATGGGATCTGCACAAGCTCATCCTCTGCAGCCGTTGTTCTTTCTTCAAGAAAGCCCTGACGGGCGAGTTTGAGGTAATCTCTGCCAGGCAGCCAGTGTGTCACATCCTCACGCGCGACAGCTTTCACTGACATCAACCCAGGAAGCCAAGACTGGCCACGTCATCCTTCGCGAAAACGACCCTGAAGAGATCGATGGCATCATTCAGTACATCTACACAGGAAGAGGTAAGGCCTTTGAATTCCCCTGCGACGAAACTCATTTGCACAAATGCTCACCAATCGCCTTTCATCTAGTATCGAAGAAGTTGCTCAAGGAGGAAAACATCGAAGCCTACATCAAGATGTTTGAGCTAGGCGACTACTTCGACCTCCCCGGCCTGCGCCAAAAGGCCCTCAAGTCGCTCGAGGACAAGTTCATGATGCCCATGGTCGACACCGTGTGCCGCCACTGGCAACACCTCAACGGCTACGGCAAGAACGACGCCTTCCGCGACGCGCCCGAGACGTACGAGCAGTTCCGCCAGGTCGTCCTGGCCGCGTACGGCGGCGGCGCCGGCGACCTCGCCACCTACGAGCCGCTCCGGGACCTCGTGCGCGCCTTCATGCACAACTGCTTCATGCTGACGGCCACCCTGCCCAAGTTCCGCGAGCTCCTGCGCGAGGTGCCCGCCCTGGGCGCGGACCTCTTCTACTGCATGACGGACGAGAAGGACGCGCTGTTCGACCACCTGCTCAACAAGCCGCCCGACCTCTGCCACCGCTGCCGCAAGCCGCTGTTCAAGTACGATCGGTCCGAGGTGGTGGTGAACGGCCGCTCCCGGGAAAAGATGACGATTCTCAACATCACGGCCAAGTGTGCTAAGTGCAAGTGATTTGTACTTGCGAGACACGGAAATTATCAGGGTACATGGGACAAAGCGGTATTTATTACGGTTATTGGGAGACATTATTGCGAACTCCCATCAGATATGGAGTTCGGACGGAATCTTCGCTAGGAGTTCAAGGAATTCATGGCCTTCACAAAGAGGGATACTTATTTCACGCTGACTCAGCAGCCAGTTTTATCAGGGGAAAATGGCATGGGCAGACATTATCAGGCAAAGGGAATTAGCTGCGACAGCATGTATATTAAGGACTACACCGCAAATGGTTTATCGATGAATTTACACATAACACAGTCAGTCACGTTTCTCGACTTCAGAAGTGAACTGTGGACAAGTAAAGTTGCTATGATTATTCATGCCAGCAGCACACTGTAAACCCCCTGACCCCGACACCCATTTTCTCTCCAGGGCAGATTCCTACTGAGCTATAGCTAGTTCATTGAGGCAACATGCACCATTGATGCATTTGACCTGTTTGTAGCTATTTGAGGGAGCTCAAGCTAATTGAATGCAATAGGCCATCAGGTGTTGGAGCCTTTTCGCATAAATCTGGCTAGAGGTCTCAGTCTTCCGGCAGGATCTTCTTTTCACAACCATCCTCACAACCTGATTTTCCTTCCTAGCATCAACCACACTACACCGAGGAAACATGACGCAGGTTGAGAATATCGACTCCTTTGAGGAGGGCTTAAAGTCTGGGTACGCCTCAGACGTGAAGGTGGTTTGTGGCGACAGAACCTGGAACCTTCACAAGGTCATCCTTTCCACACGTTCCACGTTCTTTCGGAAGGCCTTCACAGGTGATTCCAAGGTTAGTTACGCACCTCACGATCATCCGCGACAAATTTACTTACGGCATTTCTAGGAAGCCCATGGTGATCATCTCACGTTGCCCGACCACAAGCCCCATGAGGTGCAGGGTATCATTACCTTTATCTACACAGGCAGGCGTATGCATTCACATATCAGTTTCTCTCCAACAAGTTCATTACTAACATGTTGGCAGTTTGTAGCAACCTGGAGAAGGATGAGTCTCTTGAGACCTACATCCGGATCTTCGAGTTAGGTGACACCTTCGGCCTCGGCGCACTTCGCACCTATGCAGCGAATAAAATCGAAGAAGTCCTGGTGCGCATCGCACTTGTCATCAACAAGGTCGCTATCGATCCTTTTCTTACCATTTCTCCCGAGGCATTCGACTCTTTCTCTCGAATCGCACGATTTTCTTACAGCACCTCTTCGGAAACGTTCGCACCTCTTCGGAAAAACATGCTGGGCTTCTTCACTAGCACCGGCATGAACGCACTTCAACTGGGCCAGTTCAATGAGCTTTTTAGCAAAATTCCTGGTATGGCTACCCATGTATCGACCGCTTTGGCGGACAAGGCCAGTCCAATCGGCGAGGTTTTGCATGCCCTATCCGATTCGCTTGAGCAGCTGCGGCGCACCCTTGAGAACATTTCGGTGTCTTGAGACTACTCAGAAATGCGTGGTTTCGGGATTGGTGGTGTGGATGGTTCAGGGGCTTTGTGAAGGAGGTTGCTGGCAGTAAAGCAAGCCAGGCCTTACACATGGCATATCGTGGTACTTGGCCCGGCGGCGATGTGTCAGCTTGAACAAATACCTACATTTGCCAGACTCCCAATGCATACCAGTCATTACTGACATCAGAATGGTTTCTGGTACCTGAATTAGCATTCCCATACGGAGAATGAAATAGTTCTGACCCATGCCAATGCAAGCAACGGCCCGTACAAACATGCCTTTAATTTTGCATCAATAAACCATGTTTATAAGGGCTTCTTCCAAGTGAACGTTGATTACAGATAGCTTACCTCGTGGTAGGAGCTGGCTCAGCTCACCAGGTGGGGTGACTTGATTACCACAGGACAATTTCCCTTTTCTTTCCCTATGAACATCACCACCATAAGCTACCTCCCACTTCAACCAGACTGTGCTCAACTAACTCAACACTGGACTATTGACGGATCTTCCGCCTTGCCTCGACATCTGCCTACATCCAGATTTCCCTCTACCTATCCCGAACATGTCTGAGCATCAGTACCCTGTGGTCAGTGGTAACCCGGTCACTATGAATGCCATACATCCCTCATATGGGCGATGCATACAAGGGAGACGCATACAAGGGTGATGAGTGCGCGCTTCTTACGGGCGCCTACTCCGACTGCCAAATCACTTGTGAAGATCGCACATGGAATCTTCACAAAATAATTCTCCTTCGATCTCGCTTCCTGTGGAAGGCGTTCACCAGCAACGTAAGTAAAATATCACGTTGAAAGACGATTAGATTACTGACTTTCTTAAAGCACCCCCAGAGGACATATAAGGTCCTCCATGGCTTCTCGAAGTCCGAATTCGACGTGGCAATCACATATTTCTACCTTGAAGATTGTAAGTCTGCACGTAGAACCCTCGAGGTTTTCCTCCTAAACAAGAAGCTAAACTGTATCAATTTAAAAGTTTATATTTATATATAAAATATTAATATATTATCAATTAATAAAGTTTAAAACTACTTAATTAACTTTATATAACGCCCTCCTTTCCTCCTTCCCTCCTTTTCTCCCTTTCCCTTTTAACGCTTCGATAAATACTATTACGTATAGCTTCGGCTTAATTTATTCGTTGACGTTATTATCGAACTTATTAATTAACACTTAAAATTAAATATTTCGTTAAATATTATTAAGGAAAAAGGTTTAAATTAAACTTTAAATATCCTTTTTTTTATTTTAAAATTTATTAAATTATTTAATTTATCTTTTAAAGAAAGCTTTTTTATTAAAATTCTATATTTTTTTTTAAAAAAAACGATAATCGATTTTATATATTTTATAAAAAATTATTTCAATTAAAATTTTATCTTTTTTAATATTTTTTATATACTTTTAAAATTATAAATATTTTTTAAAGCTTTATAATATTAAAATAAATAATTTTATATTAATCGTTTTTTATTTCTTTAAATAGTTTTTAATATATTTAATATAAATTATTTTTAAAAATCTTTATTATTATAATAAATAAACATAATAATAAATAATATATAATTATATTAAATAGAAAACTTTTAAATAATCGATAAAAGAAATAAGGATAACCTTTTATATATAATCTATTAAATTATTACGATTAGAAATAAGATCGGAATTAAAGAAGGAATTTTATAATTATCGATATATTAATCGTTATTAAACTTTTATCAATTTATAAAAGTTATAATTATTAAAATATTTTTATAAGTTTTAAAAATATTAAATATAATACTTTATTTTTAAGTTTATTATTTTTTAAAATAACTTACTTTTTATAAGTCTTTTATTTCTACCGGGAAACCTTAATACGAATCGAAAAAAAAAAAAAGAAAGAAGAAGAAGAACCCTCGAGGTTTCCAACCTGTCATGATAGAATGTCTGACTGACCTGACGACCCCTGCCGCGCCCCCACCAGATTCCCCGAGCCTGGAAGCCGATCCCTCCATCGCGTACTGCTATCGTATCTTCGCCATTGCCATCCACCTCGAGATCGTCGGCCTGGATGTTATCGCAGTCGAAGCGCTCAGCCGAGCACTCGCCAAACTCGCGGGCTCGGTTCTTAGTGCAGCCCTGGTATAGAAGGAGCCAGAGAACGGGATTAGCCCGGCCAGCGGTCTATGTACCTTCCTCCCAGAGCACGCCATCACCGAGCTCGAGAAGATCGCCAAGATTGCTTTCGACCCGCCCAAGCCCTCTTACAAGGCATTGCAGAAGCCGGTCTCGGACTTCGTGGCCAAGACCAGCTACCTGTTCGTAGCCGATCCGATTCTCTCGGCTGCTATACAGGCCGATCCACGTCTTTGGGCCGAGCATGCAAGATTGATCAATAGAGAAGAGTCGGAGCAGGAAGCCACAGACGAGGGAGTTGCCATTTCTGGTGGTAGGGATGAGGTCGCCTGAACAGTTGACAGGTCACTCACTTCATGGGTTAACGGGTCTAGCCCTCTGCCATTCTTCTTCATACACGGGTACGTATAAAGACAGATACACTGAAAATACCAATATTTTCCTGATCCTCGAGGCCATGACATTTGTCGGACTATCTGGCTCAAAAGACCAGCTCTTGTTATTGCATCGCTAAACGTGTTCCTGGCCTATTCCTGGCTAACATCACATATACTCCATGACACATGCGAGCTGTAGACAACCCTAATGTAGTGTCGTTTAGGAGCTTCACTTAGGATAATAAGCTTTCTTCTTCTTCTTTTTTCTTTTTTTTTCTTTCTTTTTAATTCATATTGAGGCTCCATAGTAGAAATGAAAGACTGTATATTAAAGTATAAGTTACTTTGAAAATTATAAACTTAAGAATAAGATACTATACCTAATACTTTCGAAACAATTATAACTCCCATGGATCGGCAAAAGCTTGATAACGGCCGGTGACTGCGAAATAGCCTCTCCGGTTCCGGTCCTATCTCCAGTCGCTGCCCGTGGTGACTCAGCGGACTCCGTATAAAAGGCTGCCCTCGCTTCGTCTGTCGATTGCTTCAAAATCCTCTACACGTGGTTCTTGGAACTGATATCAAAGCTTTATCATATCCTCAACGCTCAACCCCAAGACGCAGCATCTATGGGCAAAAGTAATACAAATTAGAAACGTAACCGCGCCTTGTACGTACCGTATTTGCCCATTTGGATCCGCCCTGTCTCGTTATTATCGAGGTCGGACAATCAGCCCCTGGCATTGGTTGTTGCTATACCAGCCTCGATATCACCACATTTCCTGATGCCAACCTGCCAACCAATTCGTTTTTGGGTTGCTAGGTTGAGAGTTTAGGCAGGGGCACAGTTTCCTCAGACTTCAAGAACAACTTGTCACAGGCAAAAGCGATGCAAGAATTGTTTCTCTATTGGCCAAGATCTTCTCTCAAGCCACCTCTTCATTTCGTCGTCCTTCACCACCTCACCAACAACGCTCAAGCTCTCACAAACAGGTAGCGGCCAGTCGCAAATCATGTGCGACACCACTGAAGGATGCAAGCTTTTGAGCAAGTCTGGCCAGGATCTCCTCAACAGCGGACAATTCTCAGATGCCGAAATCAGTGTAGGCAGACACGTCTGGCACGTCCACAAGGCCATTCTGTGTCCTCGCTCAAAATATTTCGATAAGGCTTTCAATGGTCGATTCGCCGAAGCTCAGACAGGGAAGTTGAAGATTCGCGATCAGACATCCAGCGATGTCTATCACGTCGTGCAGTTCCTCTACACTGGTCAAGGTTCGCTTACATGGCGTATCCACCCTTTAGCAAAGTTACTGACGCCAAAATCCAGTGCAATACAAACGCAGCCAGCTAAGCGGCCGTCTCGAGCTCTACAAGATTGCCGACTACTTCGGCATCGACAGTCTGCAAGCTGACATTCTCAACGACCTCAAGTGGCAACTGCAATCGGAAGTCGAAGACATCTGGCAATCGCCCGACGACCCTGACGCAGTTATCCAAGCCATCCGGCAGAACTGGTCCGACAATGCATTGAACGAGTTCTTCTCGGCTGCCCGAATCGCCTTCATCGACTCTCCAGTTTTCAAGGATGTGCGCAAGTACATGATCCATTTCCTGAAGATGACCTGCGTCATTATTGGCAAGGACGTCCGGTTCACCGATGCTCTAAAGGACGTACCTGCTCTCGCAGTGGTCATGGTCGAACATCTGATGGATTCAAAGAATCAAGGTGCCAAGTCGTTGGTTTGCTCCCATCTGCCTATGATGTGCGAGGATTGCGGTGATGATTTCCAGGAAGAATTCCCTCCTCCACCTGGCCAGGTCTGGATTTCGCAGGACAACAAATATCGCAGACTCACGGTTAAGGGGCTTTGTTACCATTGCTCCAAAAGGGAGGATGCTCAAGGCAATCATACATGATGAATGGAGAAGGCCTCGGAGATAAGAGATAGTTCTGAATACTAGCCAAAACCTGCTATTAGTATTCCACCACGTCAGCGCCATAGATATGTAAGGATTCGGCCATAGTACATGCACCCCATTTGTACCACCGTCTCTCACGCCTCAGGGCAGAACGTACTTCTAAGTACTTGAGTTTTGACAAATAAGAAGTCCATCTATGGATTCGAGATTGACAGCTGAGTGCTGAGTTTTGGTTCAAGACAAAGTTCACACGGCATGATGCAGGCTGATGGCTACACTGCCAGGTAGCGTAGTATCAACCAGTTGTCGTGGTCCCCTGCCTTCCCCATATGTGATTTCAGTAGCAGCAGCGTTATTTCACAAAGCTGGGATAAATCTTTAAGAGAGTCGAGTGCTGTATGATGTGAGCCTAGAGGGTTGTGGGGGATAGATAACGCAGCCCCCAAACCTGGTCAACACTGCTAATTATATCATAAATAGAATGAGTGGGATTTTTTTTTTTTTTTCGCCTCTGCAGTATCCAGTCCCGTTCGCATTACTTATTTCGGGGCCTATGACAGCTACATATATCGCTAGCTGCCGATCTGTGTGTTCATCTCTCGCCGTCGAGGCTTATCGCAAGTCGAAGACATCGCGACTTTTTGGGTTAGAGCAATCGGTGCAGACACCAACAATCGCACGCTCCAAATGCTTGTCGTGTTCTGGGTATGACACAAGACTGGTCGCGGCGAATTTGGATTTCTCAGAGCGGCAGGCTGTGCACCACTCAGGCTCCGTCTGACTAAAGGTTTGCATCCGAACACTGCATTGAGTGGACGACATGAGCAGAACCAGAGCCAATGCCAACTCGGGAATGTTCTTCAGTTGTCGTTGGAAGCGGCTGTCCTTGCAGAGAAGGAAATTCGTTTCCACCACAAAGTTCTCGATCGGGTGGCGCAGTGCTTCGAGAATTGATCCCTCCTTATATGCGACACTTGCTGCGTGGAAAAGTTGACTCATTTCCTTGTTGTCAAGGAGGAGTGAGTTTTCGGCAGTTTTCCTTGCGATACTCTCGAGGTGGCTATGGAGTGCCCACGCTACGTAGTTTTTCACGTGCCCGAGATCGAAAAAGTGGGCAGTCTCGAAGAGGTCAACATGATCGCGGGTATCCTCGAGATCTTCCCAATCAACTGATGCGCGTCGTAGTTAGTAACCGATAGCATGTAATGCTGGTTTATGTGGCTGAACATACCGAGTCCTGTATAGATATAATAAAGGACTTGACCAACAGCCTTGGCAGTGTAATCTGTGATCGTTACGTGGTTCGTGTTTGCCTCAGCGGAAGGGGGATCAAAGGCCCTTCTGAACCATTTCGATCGGAAGAATAGAATGGTTTTATGGACATGCCAGGTTTTGTCGCCCACTGTAACCTTGGCATCAGAAAAGAGTTCGTTGTCGAACGCCTCAACACCTGCAGCGTACAGCGTGGCCGTAGGCTCATCGGTCCTGTAGTCGTGGTTAACCATCATGGACTTACAACACTGTCGAACCAGGAATTCAAGTGTTGTTTGTGGGAAAGTCTTCTCGCATCCAATTGTTGGTTGACTCGAATGATGAGGGACAAGACCTGTGGCCAGCTTTTGATTCAATCGAATGGCTTGGGTACTTAATTCACTTTACCCTCACATTGAGAACGTATTTGTCTCAATCTCCAGGCTTTGGAATGGCCTCCCCAGGCAAGAGATAATGCCACAAAAGTGAAGGGAGCTTTGGTCGCGGCGTACCCAGATAGAGTACCAAGGTAAACACCTCTCACTCACTGAAACCACGCTGTGTAGGCCAGCGGAACAATCGGGCGCAAATGTACTGTAACCACTACGAATCGAATGACCGCCACTACACAGCCGAGCTTGCCTGATTCCCAGTTACATGTGATCGAAATGGTGACGCAGGTGTAAGCACGGCGTAATTATGCAGTGCGTTTGTTCAGATTTCAATATCTACTATCCACCTTTTGGCTTGGCCCTACATTTGGTTGCCCTTCCTCGTCTCACCCACACCAATTTCTGGGCGGGATAATCCTTTCTCAACAAACAACCATCACCAACACTCATCGTATCGACGAGGTAAAGACACGCCATCAACCATCCAATATGGCATCCGCTTCGGCAGCTGCCATGCTTCTCGACTCGGGCCAGAAGTTGTACAAGAGCGAGCTCTTTGCAGACGCCGAACTTGTCGTCGGAGACGAAAAATGGCCAATCCACAAGGCTATCGTATGTAGTCGCTCAGACTGGTTCATGAAGGCACTCGCTGGTCCGTTCAAGGAAGCCACTGCAAACAAGGTGGACATCACAGGCCACGATCCCAAGTATGTAGGCCTTGTCCTGCGATACCTGTACACAGGCGAAGGTATGTTCGGTCTGATGGGCCAAGGACTTCTGATCATCATCACTGACCATGCATATTAGTGCCGGAACTCGACGTTCTACCTTCGCTGCGCGAGCTGATTGATTTCTTCGTCACCGCGGACTACTTAGCTATCAAAGGTCTAGCAACTGAGGCTGCCGCCAAGATCGCATTCCACCTGGACCACCTGCACTGCCACATCGAACCCGAAGAGCCCATCTTGACAGATAACGCACTAGAGGAGTTCTTCGAAGTAGCACGACTCGCATACACGAGCAACCCCAGTTTCGAGGTCCTGCGCTGCCCTGTCGAGCGCTTCATTTCTCGCAGAAACTCTATCTTGTTGCGGGACACCCGTTTCCTGGACGAACTGAGGAACATCCCTGAGCTTTTTGAGACCACAATCCGTGGTATGCTGCCTCCCGAAACTCGTGACGCCATTCCCAAAGGATGCGCATCGTGCCACAAGACGTTGGTCAATCTGAGCGATTACGCCGAGACATGGGCCGCCAGAGTGCCTGATCCGAGGTTCGAGAACGATGGAGGAA
Organism: Apiospora marii; assembly: GCF_038362585.1. Classification (NCBI taxonomy): domain Eukaryota; kingdom Fungi; phylum Ascomycota; class Sordariomycetes; order Amphisphaeriales; family Apiosporaceae; genus Apiospora; species Apiospora marii. The sequence continues at coordinate 2,938,511 of NW_027117379.1, forward strand.
TGTTTGGCAGGCGCGGCAGACGCCCACCAGGATCAGCACGACACTTAGGCAGTGACTGTACACGAAACGGAGGGTTATTTGGATGCGTGGGATGCAGGGTCGAGGTCCGTGGACACTGTCATGGATGTTTTAAGATGCAAAAGCCGAAGGGAAAAGCCTAAGGTCCCTATCTGATCAGGGATGAGATGCCTTGAAAGGCGGGAATCGTGTCGTCCATTGTGGACAGCAGAGTTTTGACACCTGGGGCTGCGCAGATAATTTCGTGCTTGGTTTGCAGTGAAGCTACCACAGACAATCAGACAGCCAATACATGCATTCATGAAACAAGAAATAGATATATGTCGGATGTGTGTGTCTTGGGGATCGTTTGCCTGTAAATCTCATTGCCATTACGCTCGCTAATGTTCCACCTGCCCAAAACGCCTTGAGTGGTTTATTGGTGAGTGGGAAGTGTCCAAACTCATCTTATTCAGGTCAGTCATCACAGAAGTTTAGATGCTGCTCTTGCCTAGAAATTAGTAACCTGCAGTAAACCATGGGCAGGCACAGCCAAGCTCATTGTGAATAGACCGACTTATCATGAATACAGTGGTTGTTTCAACCAGTTGGCATCTTTCTTCTTCTTCTTTCGATTCATACCAGGGCTTCCCAGGAAAAACAAAAGACGCACATCAGTCGGCATCTTTTCCATCTCTACTGTGCCAACCTTGGATTCTCAATTACATCAACACCTGAATTTACGAATCATTCCGCAGAAACCAACTACACGCAAGAACATCAAGTCGGAAGCCCAACATGTCCGCTGACGAACGCGACGACCCCGACACGATGATAAGCAAGTCGAACGAGGCCTTATTCAGAAAAGAGGAATATTCGGATGCAACACTCGTTGTGAATGGCGAAAAATGGCCAGTCCATAAGAGCATTCTTTGCACCCGATCCAAATACTTCAAGAAAGCCTTCAGCGGAAGCTTCAAAGAGGCAAACACAAGCGAAATCATCCTCGATGGCCATTCAGCTGCGGCTATGAACTTCGTGTTGTATTACCTCTACACAGGAAATGGTAAGCATAATCTGGAACAAATATGACATCTTTTACTGACAGGTCAAAGTGGTGGATGATCAGCCCAGTTCATCTGCGGTCGACCAGCCCGATGTATTCCCTTCATTCCCTTCACTCGACTCTGCGGTCGACCTATTTGTTACAGTGGATTACTTCGGCGTGGAGCATATCAAGAATGATGCAGTCCTAATCGTCCAAGAACGACTCAGAGACATCTACTACTACGGGCTGCCAACCCCCAATGCTCCGGAGGAACTGCTTCTTTCGCCCTCGGACCGTGACAGCTTCTTCCGTGCAGTACGACTGGCATACGCGAGTGCACCTACTTTGGAGGGGATGCGGAACCCAATTGAGGGTTTCCTCCAGGATACTGATTTTCTTCTCACACAAGACACCCGGTTCATGAGAGAGGCAAAAGACATCCCCGAGTTCGCGCTGGCCATTATCAACATGGCGTACCAGGCAACCGAAGAACAGCTAAAGGGGTGCAGAAAAAGCTCTGGATACTGTTTTTACTGTAAGAAATTGGTATGGAGCTTCGCCGAGACATGGGTTGCCTGTGTTCAACCGATTAACTATACACACGACGTGGTTGACCTCAAGCTCCGCGGAGCCTGCTCCGGTTGTGTCAAGAACAGAGAGTAAGGGCAGAAGCATTCTCAGGGAATAGGTTCAGTCCAGGAGAGAGCTACTTAGAAGTTCCGAGTAGCCAAGTTGCGATGCCTTCGAGCTGCAATGACGGCTGATGAAACACAGATAGCTTGGTGGAGAGCAGGGGGACGATGTCACCCATAAACCCTGGGCAAGCGACGCGAATCGAGATACCTCAGGACACAGGAATGCCAATTCTTGAAACTCATTGCATTCGTGCTAAATACCTTTTGCTAGTTGCATGCACATTGAATGAAGTTCTCCGCAGCGGCACGCCGAGACCTGCGGCGAGGCGGCTCCACGGAAACGCCCCATCGGTTCGCTGGGTAAAGGGCGCCGGCTAAATTGGGATAAATTGGCCCGCTTCCCTGTCCATTCCGCCGGGACGAAGAGCCCCCCATCCCAAGGTACCACAGGGGCGGTTGCGGGATGCAAGAAAAGTTTGGAAAATGTCTCGTGTATTCAAACGGAATAATTGACTTGTAGAAACCCGTAATCATTCGATTGAAACTAAGATCATCGTCGTAGCTTGCTTGGCCTTGAAAGGAATTGGTTCAAGCCGAAGCGCATAAGAAGAACCGTCGTCGCATCTTCCGATTCCCCGAGTCATTAACGCCTGGTCCATTGTCTCTCATCAACTTACACGCCAAAGCCCAGCTTGCACTTCAAACCTCAAAACCTTAAGGATTGATACAAACCACGCACACGCACACAACCCAAGATGACGCCCCCGCTCATCACCAACATCTACACCGCGGACCCCAGCGCCCACGTCTTCAACGGCCGCGTGTACATCTACCCCTCGCACGACCGCGAGACGGACATCGCCTTCAACGACAACGGGGACCAGTACGACATGGCCGACTACCACGTGTTTTCCACTTCCTCGCTGGACCCGCCCTACGACAACAACGTCATTGACCACGGCGTCGTCCTGCGCACCGAGGACGTCCCCTGGGCCTCCAAGCAGCTCTGGGCCCCCGACGCCGCGCAGGGCAGGGACGGCAAGTACTACCTCTACTTCCCCGCGCGGGACCACGCGGGCATCTTCCGCATCGGCGTCGCCGTCGGCGACACGCCCGAGGGGCCCTTCGCGGCGGACCCGGAGCCCATCCCGGGCAGCTTCAGCATCGACCCGGCCTCCTTCGTGGACCCCGACACGGGCGACGCCTACCTGTATTTTGGCGGCCTCTGGGGCGGACAGCTGCAATGCTACCAAACCCCCGGCGCCAGCGGCAACAAAAACGACGGCCGCAACTTCGACGCGTCCTGGTCCGGGCCCCAAGAGCCCAAAGGCGCGGACGCGCAAGCCCTCTTCCCCAAAGTAGCCAAGCTGGACCCGTCCATGCACAAGTTCGCCCCGGAAGGCGCCCAGGACCTCGTGATCCTGGCCCCCGAGACCGGCGAACCCATCCCGGCCGACGACCACGCCCGCCGCTTCTTCGAGGCGGCCTGGATGCACAAGCGCGGCTCCACGTACTACTTCAGCTACTCGACGGGCGACACGCACTACCTCGTGTACGCCACCAGCCAATCGCCGACGGGGCCCTTCACCTACGCCGGCCGCCTGCTCGAGCCCGTCCTGGGCTGGACGACGCACCACTCCATCGTCGAGTTCCAGGGCCGCTGGTGGCTCTTCCACCACGACTGCGAGCTGAGCAAGGGGGTGAACCACCTGCGCTGCGTCAAGGTCCGCGAGATCTTCTACGACGAGGAGGGCAAGATGTTCACCAAGCAGAATTAAGTAGGGGGGCTATGTAGCCATTGTGCCTGGGACAGGTTTCTTTAGTGAGTAGAGAGATTTTGCAAGCTAGAAGAGTGAGTAAGAAAAAACGTACATAGATTCAAGCACCACTTCGATATTGAACTGCTGCCATTGCTGTGTGATAGATACTGTCTGTCCCTGTCTATCTAACAAACCTCCCCAAACCCGCGCGCGCAACACAAAAGAAAAAGGGGGTATGATGTGCTAATTCCAAGGCTCGGCTGCTGTCCCATATTTATACTACTCTCCACCAAGCCCCCAATCAAAAGTGAGGTGCCAATTGCTCCTGCGCATATCCCAAATACCCAGTACCCAGCTCCAATCCCATTTACAAAGAAGAAACTGAACAACAAGAAAAGAAAAGCATCAAGAGTCCACAACACCAAGCGTAAGCCGCCGGAGCGCATCCTCATATCTCCCAGGACTGTGGTCTGTCAACATGCTAGCGCCAAATTTGACCTCGCGAAAGCGGCTCTCCACGTCGCGGACGTACTTCAGCACGAGGCGCGTGGCCGGGCGGCCGATCTGCTCCTCGCCGATATGGAGGAAGGCGTCCCGGCGCAAGCAGGGCGTGCTCTCGATGGCGAAGACCTCGCCGGGCGGGAGCAGCTTCGGGCTCATCATGGTGGCGCGCAGCGTCTTCAAAGCGGCATAGGCCCACTGGTCGTCCTCTTCGTCGCGGTACTTCGGGGGGTTGCTGTACCACCGGTCCGCGACGCCGCTCTGGAACCCTTCCCATATCCGCCGCCGGACTTCGGCTTTCGCCTCCGAGTTGTCTGTCTTGAAGGCGAGCGCGAGGGCTTGGAAATCGTGCAGCACGCCAAGCGAGAGGTAGGGCACGAGGTCGTTTCCATGTACGACGCTCGTAATCAAGCCACGGGTAGCCTTCTGCAAAGAAGGTGACATTGTAGACGGAGGTCCGTAGGCGTAGACGTGGATGGGTCTCCCGGGCGGGAGGCAGATTGCATTATCAGATTTTACGCCTTCGCTCTCGGTCAGCAGTCTCCGGTGTTGCTGAGCTGAAGTAACGAAAGCCGTGCCGGTAGTCGCGGGCTCGGCCAGCATGGCGCCAAGTAGTGCCGTGACTGCACCACCCAGCGAGTGGCCACATAGAACTAGACCGTAGTCGGGGAACTCCTCGAGCGTCTCCTTTAAGGTAACGAGGACTCTACCATCGCCACCGTAGAGGAGACGGCGAGCAGAGGCGTGGATGCCCTTGTGGACCTTGTAGTTCTTGCCTCTCCAAAGCAGGTCGTCGTACTCGCACATCATATCGGCCAAGACATCTTCAAATCCCAGAGTTCCACGGCAGGATAGCACAACGGCCTTTGACGGTTCATCAATGGCGATGGTGTGTACGAGGGGGACGCCGGTGTCCGTAGAACCAGTGGAGTCGGAGCCTCCCTGAGGGTCTACGTACGACGACAGTAAAATACTGTCTGGCGGCAGCTCCGTGTGGTGCGCAAAGGAGCGTATGTCTTGGTGTGTCTCATCAAGAGCTTTCAGTTGGGGCATCTGCTTGGAAATGCCCATAAACTTGAGAAAGTGAGACCCGTAGGCAGCAGATGCGTATCGACTATATCGGGTAATGTTTCTCAGAATGTGGAAGTCGGGGAACATGCCGCCAACCGTACCCGTTCGCCGGAGCGTATCAAGAGCTTCCGAGTCGCTGTATGCGCTCTTCTGGTGGTACGAAGACAAGACAAGCGACGTCTGGGAAGGGCTCGCCCGAAGTGTGTATATACTTGGCGAGTACAAACCGCCCATCCTCGATCTGTTGGGATGTCGCTGCGGAGAAGGCGGTACCAATTCGTTGGCTTCGTTGCCAGGTTTCGATTTGGGCCCATTGCTGCTTCGAAACTCTGAGCGATAATACGTAGGCGACCCGGGCCGGCTCTCATAAGACTGGATGGAGAAGGTGTCGGTCTGCGATACCGTCGAGTTCCGCCGACGCTGTTGCACTGCTATGAAACTCGAGCGCGATTGGCTTCTGCTATGGCCTGGGTTATCCTCGAGCGTCCCAAGGTCTCGCGAGGAGAAGTAGTTAGGGTTCCCTCGCTGCGGAGCACGGGGCGCCTCACGGGCAGGAACGAGATTGGGTGTCCTGTTAGGGGACGGCGGGGCGGGCGGGCGTCATGGAAGGGTGGTTGCGCTGGTGCGTGTTTTGCGAAGACTTGTTGCTTCCCCATGGAGGCCGCATCCCCGTCTTGTTTTTGGCTGTAGGCGGGACAGCTTCATTGCTGGCTTCCTTGTTGAGAAGGTTGGCAAGGCCCGTAACCGAGCTCTTCTTGAACGCATTCCTCAGTCCTCCCCGCTTTTCACCCGGCTTGCTTCCCACGGTGTCGGTCTCTTTCGCGGCTTTGGATGCTGTTTTGTTCGTTGCTTGGGGCGTCACCGGTGTCTCCTCCGGCTTCTTTGCTCCACTGCTGGGGGGTTGCCGTTGCCGCTTCTGGTTCGCTGCGTTCTCCGGCGGCGGCTTGGGCATCGGTATTTGTGAGCTTCGGTCCTTGGGCGAAGTCGCTGAGTTGCTACCTGTGGAGCCGGTCGATGAAACTGATCTTGGCATCCGCTTCGGCCCATCCGATGCTTTCGATGGTTGGGTGATCTGCGGAGGCATAGTTGTTGACCGTGGTGTTTTTGGCGGCGGTGGCGGCGGTAGAGGCTTTTCAATTACTTCCTCCTCTTCTGAAGAAGACGAGTCCTCGTCCTCGTCCAACAGTTCGACCCGCGATTTGGCATCATCGTTATCCTCGAGATCCTGCTCAACGGCAGTGCTTCTGCTCGTGTTGCGACTGATCCGGTATACGACGCGGTAAATCGGAGTCGTGTCTCTAGCGCCCGTTGCCAGAGCATTGACGGGGTTCACGATTTCACTTTCGATCATGTCTGCGCCCGGTGGCGTCAAGATGGGGATATCGGGTGTCCCTTTGATCTCCACGGTGATGATCTTGGTCGTGGTGGTAGAGGTGGATATGGAAACATTCGTGTCCTTGGGCAGAGAGCTCATGATCTGTTTTCTGAGATTGACCTCGGGCAGATCATCCTCGTCTGCGCTGTCATGGTCGCCGTGTTGTTGGATCGCGTCAATGATTCCATCCCGACCTCTGACGCTGCGGAGACTGCGCTGTGCATAGTTGCCCCTGTGTATACCGTAAAGACTGTCTTCGTGGACATCGACACGTTCGCCGTCATTCAAGACAACAACATCCCATATTATTTCTTCCTGGCCGTTGTTTTTGATCTCGTCTTGGATGGTCTTGCGGCATGCGTTCTGTAGATAGGCAAGACCAGCCAGGGCCAATACGATGTCCATAACTCCGACCTTTTCTCCTTGCACGCCAGTGGCGGGGTTTTGAAACTCGCGCCTGATCAGGGTTATGATGCTGGCGATAGCTCTGGACGAGTCGGTCGAGCCGAAGAATTGGTCCAAGACGGTCAGCAACAGTTGCGACACCTGGGAGACCGCCGTGATACTGGTTTCGGTAGCTTGGAAGCCGGTGGCGGTCCAGAAAACGGCCTGCAGCAAAGCTTGGTGGATCCCGTCGAGACCCCGTTCCAGTAGCGACTCGGCATTGTCCCTGCCAAGCTCGGTGCGAGACCGCGAAATGACATCTCGTCCGGCCTTGCTGAGGACGGTCTCGAAGAAGGCCCGGCTCAGCTCGAGACTCGAAAGCGTGGTGAACTTGGCGGCGACGAAGCCAAAGCTCCCAACAAAGGTGGTTGCGCGGATGGCAAAAGCCGTCGAGCGGGCCGCAAGGCTGACTGCGCCTGCTATCGGGGTCGGCAGAAGGGTTTTGCCCGGAAAGGTTCTCGCAGCGAGCTGTCGCTGTTCTCCGTGGTGCTCTTCATGATCATGATCGGGCTCTTGCTGCGATGCCTGATGGTCTGGCTGTTCCTGGACTTCTCCGCCGGGCAATTCGGTGAGCTCGTCGCTTGATTCGTTCTGAGCGTGGTCGTCATGGTGGTTGGTTTCCATTGTCACCAGTTGTGCGGTGTGGCCTGCTCCCAGCCCGAAACGTTCAAGAACAGGAGGAGTATCCCAGTCATGCAAGGCCGGGTCGATCAAGGATAATCACGGGATGAAGTAAAAAGGTGGAAGGCGGCGACGAGCCACTGTTTACATGCATGAAACGATCAATGTATGAATACTGTGCTTGTTATTGACAAAAACATGCTGTCGCGCCAGGCGCCCCAACCAGGTTGCGATGGTAATGATGATGAATTGCCAGCTTCATTAAACGAAGGCCATCGAATTACATTGGTGGCGATCCTAGATCGGACGTTTTCATCCAAAGTTTGGCTGATGGTTGGATCTGGCGTATGACGGAGATGCATGTGACGACGCGGGGCAGAGCTTGAAAACGCCGGCCCAAAGTGTACCTGGGCGAAAAGAGTCGGGTAATGGGCAAATGCAATGCACCTTTGATTTCCAGTGCAGCACAAGTATACAAAGTGTAAGCAGGTCGCCAAATGGCTTGCGACGGGCAACTTCCACGCTGAGAGAGATCGACGATCCGCCCGGCAAGGCGATATGATATGCATTGATTGGAATTCCCCTGAACAAATGGACGATGCCGTGGATTGGCCCCCTGTTTGGTGTCGGATGACGAAATGCAGGTCCCCAGCTCTTTCTTGTTGGGCAGAACGTGGCATGGAAACTGGGGCCGGCAGGACAACAAATTCGTGCAGGGTACTTGCAAGGGTCGGGACGAAAATGAGAAAATGGCCTGCCTTCCAGACTTCACGTGAAGAATTGATTACAGTAATTTGCTGGTAGGGGCCAGGCAAAGGGTCGTGGGTTGCCAGCAACCAGGAAACAAATCCAATTGATTTAAACATCCGTACCTTATTCCTCAGTCGACGGGTAATGGATATCTTTAAATGCGACAGATTATTTGACTCCTCTTCCGGTATACAATACTCATTCTCATGCACTTGGCATTTAACGACGTGCAGGGAACAACGAGGGACAGTACTGCGGCCGAGGTCGTATCAATTGCTTCGCTATCCTCTTGTCTGTCGTGGTACCGGCGAAAACTGAGAGAATTGCCGGCTTCCCATTGCGGGAGACTCGATGCGAGACCAGGTTGCTTTGTTTAAGCTTAGGTGTCTTTAGCCAGAATTCCATCCCATCACGTTTAGCAAGCCCTCTTCCGTGTGGAAATGCTCTAGAAGCCGCCAGGGTCCGACTCTTGTTTCACGATGTGTAATATGGATATTGAAGCAGCTTCGAAAGAGCTGCATCGGCTCCTTCCAGTCTTCCAGTAGAACTATGCATAGGTATTGGGTAATTAATTGATCGCCCACTACCGCAGTGTCCGATGGTGCTATTGCTGAGATGGGTGTCCCAGCGCTATTCTTAGCTACTAATAATCAGCTCGGTGCCCGCCAAATGCACCATGGCTCCGTGCTTAGGCCCATTTTGTCGCATTGGTCCCTGGTTCCGGGGCCAGCTATGGGACCCTGCCTCAGCGAGAGGCTGTGAGGCTGAGCTCCGACGGCCAGTCAGGGGAAGAAATGAAGAATAGACGAAGGTGAACCTGCTTTGGTGTCCCGTTCGCTCGCTCGCAGTGTGACCCTCGTATTCCAGCGGTTTGTTTTCCTTGGCCGGTTCGAGAGTGGACGGCGCTACTATATACAAAGGAATCTCGTCATATCGTCCCGTCAATTGTTCTTTGACATCTTCCCCTCCCTTCATCAAACTCTGATCCCGACCCTCTGCACTCGCTTTATCGCACGATCATTTTCCAGGGGCAATTCCAGAACCCGCCCTAGTCTTGCCGCTTCTGTTTTTGTTGACATTGCATTTGCTCGCTTGCACCAGTCACATACATCTGCGCCCGCGGATCGATACCCACCTGTGCCCCTTCGACTCTTTTTCGATTTTAAGCTTCCTGTGCCAAGTCTTTAATCACCAGATCCCCCGATCGACACCACAATGGCGGAACAAGGCCTCTTCTCGTCCGACCTCATCAACCCCGAGGTGCAAGCCGCCCTCCCTGCCGGCTACACTGCCCGCGCCCTCCGCCTCTCCGACTACGATGCCGGCTTCCTCGACTGCCTGCGTGTCCTGACCACCGTCGGCGAGATCTCGAAGGAGGCCTTCACCGAGCGGTACAACTGGATGGCAAAGAACGATAGCTACTACCTGCTGGTCATTGAGGACGCGAGCCGCGAGAAGCCCGTCATTGTCGGCACTGGCGCCCTGATCGTGGAGCGCAAATTGTAAGAACATCCCACCCCCTGGTTTAGAAAGGACAGGTCCGGCTGGAGGAGCTCAATTGAGCGCATAAGGAATCTAGATACATGTGCGATCAAAGGCTTACCTCGTGTTTTCTTGGCAAACAGCATCCACAGCCTTGGTCTCGTCGGTCACATCGAAGACATCGCCGTTGCGAAAGATCAACAGGGCAAGAAGCTGGGTCTGCGCCTGATCCAGGCGCTCGACTTCGTCGCCGAGAAGGTCGGCTGCTACAAGACCATCCTGGACTGCAGTGAAGCCAACGAGGGCTTCTACGTCAAGTGCGGCTTCCGACGCGCCGGCTTGGAAATGGCCCACTACTACACGGGGGACAAGAGTAAGCCTGCCCAGTAGGGGAGGAGCAGCAGCAATAGCGATGCTCCTTGTTTCACCTTCACGCATCCACCCGGAGGCATCGTCTCCGGGGCATTTCCAAAAAGGCATATAATACCCGGGAGAGACGCCCGAGTACAGGCGTTTGAGATTCAGGGGAACTGATTTAAGCAAGCCTAGTAGACGCCAAGCTATAGAGTTGTGATTTAGGTTGGATTGGGCATTGGACGAGATGGGACATATACGACAAGCCGGCCAGCTGGATCCAAGAGGGTTGGGCCAGTGCATAGAAGCGATGATACATGCAGCAGTACGTGATAGATGACAATGGACTTCTGACGTGTGCCCCCCGAATCGAAAGAGGGGCGCGCCTCCAAGACACACACACCGCAAGAATCATCAAGACGTTATGCAGTGAGGTCACCTCCAACGTGTCTCCTTACCTAAAGTAACCCCAGCCGCCGTTGGCATGTGAAAAAGGAGTTCGCTTGGCTATTGGGGTAGTATACCAAGCAACGCAACGGGGCGCATACCCCATGATCTCTGCCAAAACTCTACCCTATTGAAGCATACCAACACAGTCAGCGACTTGTGGCCGCAAGACTATAATCTCACGACGATGGAGCCGGTTGTCTGTCCCTGGGTTTCGTGTAGACGGTAGATTACCTATGTTGTTTACTGGGGAAGGGAGGGAGTACCGGGTGGCCCGTTACACTTGGGGAGATGGTGTGAACCAAGCCAAGGGCAACCGTGTGCAACCGGCAGCAATAAGCAATAGCTCTTTCTGTCTTCTCCCGTTGCGTTGCGTTGCCCCTTCCCCCATCCCAGCCGGCCCAGAACGCAGACTAAAATGCGGGCGCTGCCGACGGGCAATTGTGAGACAAGGAAATAAAATGTACCTCTGCTCTTTCGCTTCCACTTACGTGAGCTCTACACAGTCGCATGCGCCTTTCTGACACATGCACGACGAAAACGCACATGCTAAATCGTACGCATTCTACACTGACAACCCGCTAACCCTATTTCGAGTCAGAGCGAGCCAGCAACCAGCACCCTCTGCAACAGACACGAACCCCCCTCTCGCTCCCCCCTCCTCATCCGGACACGGGATACCTCATTGCTGGCCCTACGTTACTTAAAGACCACAATCGTTCGCACGTCTCTCCAACAGGGCATCGGGAGAACTTCTACCTACTTCACCTGCCACACCGTCCAATTCATACATCCATAGCAAGCAACAATACCAACTAAGACAGACGCATTCCAGCCCTGTATATTGATTCTTGACAATCTCATACCCACCCCCACGCTTGTTCCTTATTGTCTTCCCGCTTCGTACTCGTCAACTCTCCACACGGACTCCGGATATCCCCAACTTTGACTTTGCGGGGCTCAGCGTCGCGCAAGCAAGCAAATCCATCTCCGTCTCCGTGCTCTCGCTCTCGCGCTTCCCCCTGTCTCAGCCGTGCAAGCGAGCCTGGTGGCCTATATCTTTCCCATCATGGGCTCGAATTCCGACAAGCAGTTTCGCGGCCTGTTGATCCGAACTAACATCGCCCTTCTTCAACGACAGTAAGTTAGCTTCCTTGACCCGGATGGTGGAAAGCCCCCATAACCGCACTACCCCACCAAAGCCACTCATTACCACACATCATCTCCTCCCACTACATGAGGGCGGTTAACCTCAAGATTGCTGCACTACGACATAGTTGGGCCTTGCAGATGGTGTTATTACTCTCGGTCCCCTATCGCCTCGTTAATCTAACTTGCATGAAGTTACACACAACCGTTACTAACGTGGTGATGCAACAGAGTCCGTGAGAAGAGCAACTGGTACAACACGCCCCGAGTTGTCATCCGCAAGCGTTCGGGCAAGGTCATCGTCTCGCGCCTCGGCACTCCAGCTAGCTACGCCGCCGACGCCGGCTTCGAGATTGTGGAAATATAACCTCATCTCCCAAATCCTACTGTACTATTATCGCCCATCACCGCGGCGCCCATCATCCCTGCTTGTACGACCACCCCCCTTGTCATCCGATCTCACTGCCGCCGTCGATTACCCCCCTATTTTCCTGCGACCCACCCGACCTACAGCCACCACCATGTCTCCACACAGAATCGAATTACCCACCCACGCGGCGCCCACGTCCGGGCCCGGCGCCGTCTCTTCATCCACTGCTACCCCCACTTCCAATGGCAAAACCAACGGGGCCGCCCCCGATGTCTTCAGCGCTTCGCAGCCACGCCGCTGGCTTATGGGCGACGAGGCTTTCAACCGCGTGATGCCGCACCACAGCGGGATGCGGGCGCTTTGGGAGACCAAGTGGAAGTTCCCCTGCACCAAGTCGCTGTACCCGTTCCACGACGGCGCCTACGAGGACTTCGCGCCCGTCTTCGAGCAGCTCATCGCCGACGACGTCAACGACGGCAACGCACCCGAGTACACCCGGGCCTTCTTCCCCGCGGCCTCTTCGCTCGAGGAGCGGGGCGACGCGGCCACGAAGGCGGGCGACATGAAGGAGGCGTCGGCCCTGTACCTCCGCGCCGCGTGCGTCTTGCGCATCGCCCGCTTCCCCTACGTCACGGCCTTCCCCGAGGTCAGCTGCCCCGAGAAGTGGCGGGCCTGGGACTGGCAGAAGCGCGTCTACATGAAGGCGGGCGCCTCGTGGGACGAGCCCGTCGTCGAGGTCGACATCCCGCACGTGCACGCCCAGGGCCGCGACCGCGCAACCATCCCGGCCTACGTCCGCGTCCCCGGCCACGCCGCCACCGAGCTCGACGTGGCGGGCGAGGGCGAGGAGATCCAGACCCCGAAATTCCCGGCCGTCCTGCTGTTCACGGGGCTCGACGGCTACCGCCCCGACAACACGGTCCGCTGCGACGAGTTCCTGGCGCGCGGTTGGGCCGCCGTCGTGGTCGAGATCCCGGGGACCGCGGACTGCCCGGCCGACTCGGCGGATCCCGCGAGCCCGGACCGCCTCTGGGACAGCCTGCTCGAGTGGATGGAGAAGGACGGCCGCTTCGACATGTCGCGCCTGCTGGTGTGGGGCCTGAGCGCCGGCGGGTACTACGCCGTGCGCATCGCGCACACGCACAAGGAGCGGCTCCGGGGCGCCATCGCGCAGGGCGCGGGCGTGCACCACTTCTTCGACGCCGACTGGATGGACCGGGCGGACGGGCACGAGTACCCGTTCGTGCTGAGCCCGGCGTTTGCGACGAAGCACGGGTTCGAGAGCGTGGCGGCGTACAAGGCGGGGGTGCAGAAGAAGTTTTCGCTGCTGGAGACGGGGGTGATTCAGGGGGCTTCTTGTCGGTTGTTGCTGGTTAATGTGAGTATTGGTCTTCTGTCTCTTTTCCATTTACCCGCCCGGTCCCCCGCCCTCTTGTCCTCTGTGTTAGAAGGGGTCGCAGTTACTGACACGGAAGTGCTAGGGCACCCTGGACGGTCTCATGCCGATTGAGGACTCGATGATGCTGTTTGAGTACGGATCCCCCAAGGAGGCGCGCTTCTTCTCCAACGCGCTGCATATGGGCTACCCGTTGGCCAACTCGTCGGTATACCCCTGGATGGAGGAGGTGATGGGCTACAAAAAGGAATGAATGACTTGCTGTTTACGAAAATAACAACAACATAGCAAAGCAGGTTCGGTTGGAAGTTTGAAGCAAAACTTTGGGGTTGGGTTTGAGTTGTCACTTGGTTTTACTGGTTCAGCCTTGGGTCTATGAGCTTTATGTATACTTACTTGGCATTTGTAGTGAAATAGTTATGTTACCACTCTCAAGCACTACTGGCTGTCACTCGAATTACTTGGAAGAAAACTATTTGGCGTTCGTCAACGATGTTGCTCATCAATAGTTATTCGTCGGCCCCAACTCAAAGCCTGTTGGGCCACTACAATGATGAATTCGCCTTTATCTAAATCATCGCCCCATCCAGCCACCGTCCACGACCAGCGTATGCCCGCTCACGTACGCCCCCGCCTTGCTCGCCAGGTAAATCACGCTGCCCTTGAAGTCGTCCGGGGTGCCCCAGCGGCCGGCGGGGATGCGCTCGCTGATGGACGCGAGCCGCTTGGGGTCGGCGAGCAGGGCCGAGTTCATCTCGGTCTCGATGTAGCCGGGGGCGATGCAGTTGACGGTGACGCCCTTGTCGCTCCAGCCGTTGGCCATGCTCTTGGTCAGCTGCCCGACGGCGCCCTTGGAGGCGGCGTAGGCGGGCACGTTGAGCCCGCCCTGGAAGGTGAGCAGGGAGGCGAAGTTGATGATGCTGCCGCGGCGGCCGGTGGTGGGGGAGGGCTCGAGGGAGAGCATGTGGGCGCCGGCGTTGCGGCAGAGGGTGAAGACGGAGGTTAGGTTTACTTGCATGACCTATAGGCTGTCAGATTCTCGGGGTTCGGATGTATATACGGGGGAAAGAAGGGTGCAATAGGGTAGGATATGGCAAAACTGCCGAGGGAAACGAACCTGGTTGAAGTCGCTGTCGGGGAACACCTCGACGGGGTGCCGGATCTGGATCCCGGCGCAGTTGATTAGGATCCGGATCGTGTGACCGTCGGCCAGGATCTTGGGCACGAGCTTCGCGACATCGTCTTGTGATGATAGGTCGGCTGTGTAGACTGTGGCTTTGCGGCCGAGGGCCTCGACGGCTTGCTTCGTTTCTGTCGCTGCCGTGTTTCTCTGTTTTATTCACATAGACTTAGTATGTTGACATCCTAGTTATATATTCCAGGCCCGCCAAGTCTTATCGCTCTCTACGGGGGACCGAGGCATCAAAGATTGGTGTGATGTGCTATACGATAACCTTCGTCAATGAGCAAGCAGGCCACCTACCTGAATGAGAATGAGGTCGGCTCCGGCCTCCGCTAGAGCAATGGCGCAGGCTTGGCCAATGCCTCTCGTACCGCCCGTGACCAGCGCGGTCTCGCCTTGTAAAGAGAATAGAGAGCTCATGTTCGCAAGTGACTGTTCTAATACTTAAATGTGGTCTTGCACTTTACGGTTGTGTTAAAGACGACGATTATGGTGTCCTCACTGGTACTCAAGAAAACATTTCGATGGCAATATGCCCCGCGATTCAAGCCGGCGGGGCATGGAGCAGTGCAGCTTGCTGTCTGTCGGGAACTAACGCTTTCTCCAAAATGACGTCCCCTCGTCTTACCCGAACCGGCGTTGCACAATCCCTGTTGGGCACCAGAACCAGGGGTTTCACTTACGAAGAGTCGAACGGTGTATCGTGACAGCGCCGGGCTACTCACCCGTTCTAGCACGTTTTACTGAGGGGAAACCAAGGAGAGCTACGGGTAAACAGAGAGTCGTCGTTCGGCTTGACCCGCATTCCCCCACGCGCGCCCCAGTAAATCGCTGATTTCACCCGCTAGCACGATGGTGTCCAAGGACTCGACAAGAATCGGCAACGCTCGCCGACAGATGCTCCGACGAGTTCGTCATGCTCAGTGCTATTAGTGGGTTCACCTGGCAAAATCTGTTCGGGGCATTTTTGAGACCCGAAAACTTCCATAGCTCTCGTGTTTTGGTATGCTGTCCATCTAGTCCTGAGTGCCGAGGTGCGAGGCTAAAGGCGAGGCACTTATCTTTGACGATATCTGGCTCATGACCCTTCATCAAGCTGCTGTTCCACTGTCTCCGGCAAGTGTTTTTCACGATGTAAGTAATTGTGCCTGATCCCGGCATGAGTAAGAACATGGTCTTCGTTCTCGCATCTGCTTCTATCAATAAGATTGGAGAAGTAAAAAAATCCATGGAAATGTCATTTGGGGTTGGATTGGGGTAGCGCTTCCCCCGACGGGATCAGGGATCCAACTTTTGTAGTTGAGCTCCACAGACCCCGCGTCGGGGTTGAAGCCGCTACAACCTACAGGGGTAATGTAGCCTGTGATCATGAGCCGGTTTTCTCCCTCGTGGGCTCGTGGGGTCGCCCAGTCTTCGAGATCGGAGGGTGGGCAGAGCTCCCAAAAGCTTTTCAGGTTTCCCGAGTGCCATGAGGTTGTTTGGATAACGCTTACTTCCTTGGCGAAGTACCTACTCGTAGACATAATCTACTAAGCAATTCGCAAAGTCCCGTGAGAATATCTGTCCACGCCGTTGAAATCACGAATCTCTAATAGAAAGCCGATCTCAAGCCATTCAGAGCCTCGGTTACTGGCGGATTCCCCGTATCAGTGTACTACCAAAGTCCACACGGGTGCCAACTCTAGTACACAGCGATGAGCGGCTCAGAAGTCAGGGCGTCGGTCCTCCACGGGGCCAAGGACCTCCGGGTTGTAAGTGCGCCGTCTGTCCATCGGCCCAAGAACGTGAACTCACCACCGCACAGGAAACCCGCGAGCTCCCGGCCCCGGCCGCCACCGAAGTCCAGGTCGCCGTGCAGGCGACGGGCCTCTGCGGCTCCGACCTGCACTACTTCTCGCACTACCGCAACGGCGACATCTTCGTGCGCGAGCCCATGACGCTGGGCCACGAGTCGGCCGGCGTCGTGACGGCCGTCGGCGCCGACGTGGACGCGGGCCACAACCGGCTGCGGGTCGGCGACCGCGTCGCGCTCGAGGTCGGCCTGCCCTGCGAGGACTGCGCGCTCTGCAAGGAGGGCCGCTACAACATCTGCAAGGGCATGCGCTTCCGCAGCTCGGCCAAGGCGTTCCCGCACTTCCAGGGCACGCTGCAGGAGCGGATCAATCACCCGGCGAAGTGGGTGCATAAGTAAGTATTTTCTCCTTTTTTCTCTCGAACTCTTTTCCCCGAGAGATGTTGCTGGGCTAACAAAGCTACTCACCCAACAGGCTGCCCGAGAGCGTCACCCTGGAGCAGGGCGCCCTGGTCGAGCCGCTCTCCGTCGCCATGCACGCGCGCGACCGGGCGCAGCTGAAGCCCGGCTCGACGGTGCTGGTGCTGGGCGCCGGCGCCGTCGGCCTGCTGTGTGCGGCGGCGTGCAAGGCGTCCGGGGCCAAGGCGGTCGTCATCGCGGACATCCAGCAGGACCGCGTCCACTTCGCCGTGCAGAACGGGTTCGCCGACGTGGCCATCGTCGTGCCCATGGCGCGGCCGCAGACCATCGAGGACAAGCTGGCCTACGCCAAGGAGCTCGCGGGGCGGGTGACGGCGGCCAAGGTGGGCAAGGCTGGGGAGGAGGTGGGGGAGGTGGGGGTTACGTTTGAATGTACGGGGGTTGAGTCGTGTATGCAGACGGCTATCTATGTGAGTCCCTATACTAACTGCCTGAAGGGGGAAGTATTGTAATACTGACCGAATAAATAGGCGACGCAAGCTGGCGGCAAGATCATGATCATCGGTATGGGAACACCGATCCAGACGCTTCCCATATCGGCCGCGGCGCTGAGGGAGGTGGACCTCGTCGGCGTCTTCCGCTATGCGAACAACTACCCGGAGGTCATCAACATGTTGTCAGCCAAGAATGCTACGCTGCCAGATGTCACGAAGCTTGTGACGCAGCGATTCGAAGGATTGGACAAGATACCCGAGGCTTTCGACATGGCGGGCAAAGTGAAGGATGAGCATGGCAACTTAGTTCTGAAAGTAGTTGTCGCCATGTAATGTAGTCAGAGCCCACGCTGAATGCGATTTGTTGGCTTGAACGCCGACGTTTCTCTGCAGGCCTTTACTTTTTTCCTCCGAGAACGCGATATGATTTGCTGGATTGTGTGTAACCTAGCCACTCTCTTGTGCGACGATCATGTTCCTCCACCTGCCATCACTTTGGGGCGTGGCCTACAGCGGCGCATGCATGCACCTTGTTGCTCTTGCATCCAACACGGTACCAAACTGGCCGGTGATTGGGGCAGCCAGGGGCTGTGTTGTGCGGGGCAGGGCTACTGTCGAGAGTCGAGGCAAGGCAGCAAGGTGCGAGGCTATGTACCAGAAAACCCGAGTTGAAGTAGTCATATAATCCATTTGTCCTTCGAACTTGAGATACATCTCGCCAATCCTTCATTCTAGAGCTGATTTCCTGGTTGGCCCATATTCGAACTGGTAGAAGAGTCATGGACCCAGGCACAGCCATCGGTCTCGCGGGGACGGTGTACAAAGTCGTGATTGCGGGGATCGAATTCATCGGTGATGCCAAACAGGTCTACGCGAAAGGCGGGACAGACGACAACCGGGATCTTGATGCCGTAGCACAGGATATTCAGAGTGCGTCGGCGAGTCTTGACGAACAGCTAGATCGGACCAAGCCACTGAAGGGGAGCTCTGATGGTGAAACCCAGCTCCCTGGCGAGGATGAAGTAAGTCCACGTGTGTTTGGAACCCGTATTCACGCCACATCATCACAATATTGCTCCCTGGATATAACTGACATATACTCAGGAGCTCCGCCAATTGGCTATGCAAGCTTCCAGTATCGGAAGGGAATTATCGGAAGCTCTGAAGAAGTCCCAGGTCAGCGAGAAATCCAAGTTCAAAGCTTTCAAAGCTGTTGTTCGTGGTAACTGGGATGCCGACGACATCAAGAAGATTGAAGCCAGGCTCAACAGTGTCAGAAGCGAACTGCAACTGAGGGTGCTTGTGAGCATCAAGAAGGGTCTGGCGGATCCGCAAAACGAGCCCTACAGGCCAATGCTCGCTACTTTGGAGAGCCTCGTGAACCACCAAGCCCAATCCGCAGATGACAGGAAGAGGATGATGGAATCTCTCACCAGAACCGAAGAATTGGCCGTGTCGTTGAAAGACGAACTCCTTATGTCAAGGCAGCAGATTTTGGCAGAGCTCCGGACGGCCCAACCAACTTTCGCAATATCCGAACCAAGATCTACAGGTGCAGAGACAAACAGTAAACAAGTGGAGGATGCCATACTGGCATCGCTATGGTACCCGGACATATATGACCGCGAGGACAGCATAAGCGATGCCCATAAAAAGACGTTTGAATGGTTATTCCGAGACCCTGCCACCTCAGATGTTTCTTTCAATAGCGTGGTCGACTTCCTCAGGGAGGAGACCGGGAAAGCGTACTGGATCACGGGTAAACCTGGGTCTGGCAAGAGCACGGCCATGAAGTTCTTGCTTGACGATCCGAGGACTTCGGAGCTCCTTGAACATTGGTCTGGTGGCAAAAGAGTCATACAAGCCGCATTTTACTTCTTCTACAACGGCAGCGACATGCAAAAGTCGGAACTTGGCTTACTATCCTCTTTATTGCACACACTGCTCAAACAGGAAAGGTCGTTGATACCAATCGGTTTCAAAGGGAGATTTGAGGCGGCCCTTAGTGGCCAAGTCGTTGCCCGAAGACCATCCATCTTCGAGACCAGAAGGGCTTTGAGAGAAGTCATATCGCACAATCCTGACATCTTCTTCTTCCTGGCGGTCGACGGGCTGGATGAGTTTGACCCGCGAGTATCAACGACCGATGTCGTCAGTCTCTTACAGCTCACGAAGAGCTTGAGCAGTTTCAACAATGCGAAACTCATCCTGTCAAGCCGACCACTGTCTGCTTTCGAACAGGGGTTTGCTGACTCTCCTTCATTAGCAATTCACACGCTGACGAAACATGATATTCAATCATATGTGTTTGATGAGCTTCAGTCCCATCCTAGGATGAAATTGCTGATGGCTCGGGACGAGGTTCAGACCAAGACTTTGATTCGGTCCATTGGGGACAATTCATCCGGGGTCTTTCTGTGGGTTCGGCTCGTTGTACAGTCACTTCTTGAAGGCCTGGAGAACTCGGACGGACTCGAAGAACTCCAGGCTAGGCTCCAGGAGCTTCCTCACGATCTGCATACACTCTATGCAGCTATGCTGTCAAGAATTCCGCCACACTATGTTCCTCAGACTGCGAAGCTTATCCGGATCGTGGAAAAAGCGCCGTCGGATAACAGCCAATTTGAGCTCAGCCTACTGGGCCTTTGGTATGCAGATCAATGGACAGATAAAGACTTGTTTGGCACGGGGTTATGTCACATCAGCCAAGACCAGATTGTGGCTCGCACAGAAGATATGATAGGCCGACTGAAGAGTAGATGTCTCGGCTTGATTGAGATACAACCAAGCCCACTCATAGCCCACAGGTTTTTTACATGGGCCCAATTTCCTAGGAGCGATATCTATGATCCGACGAATGGGCATCTTATACTTCATGTCAAATTCATACATCGCACAGTCTCCGAGTTTCTCGCAGACAAGGATATCAGATGCCGATTTGTCGATATCCCGAGTCTTTCGACTTTCGATCCGAAGATAGCCTTAGCTCGCTCCGCCATCGCCATCGTCAAGGAGTTCATCCCAGGGAAGCCCACGGATTGGACCGTACTGATAAAGCTGGCTGACTATGCTGCCAGCCGAGTCTGCCATCTCGGTATGCGGCTCGAAGAACTGTCTGTTGATCCCAGCTACCAACTCAAACTGCTAAGCGAGCTTGATGATGTTATGTCAGAGCACTTGGTCAATCAGCGCCTTGCGCCTTGGGATTCTATGGGCTCGAAACACAGATTTGTGGATGGTGAGTGTTGTGATGCGCATTGGTCATCCTACTTGGACAGAGGCCCAGACGAATTCCCCGGACAGCCATCCCCTACTGAGGCGTCCCTCGCGCGCAGCCTACCAAAGCTGGGCCGAAAAGCATCTTTTCTGTCCTTCCTCGTGATAATTGGTGCTGAAGGGCCGCTACAGCAGATGGTCAATATACATGGCAAATCAGTATTGCGCAAAGATGGTCTACCCCTCTTGGGCTACGCGCTGTGTTATACGTATCCATGGTTGAGTTTCATGGTATTTGTCATCCCAGAGGTTGTACGGCTCCTGGTTACCAATGGGTGTAGCCCTCATGAAACATTTTGCGGCAGGACTGTTTGGGACTGGTTCTTGCGAAGAAAGCGAGGTGGTATGTCAATCTCTGGAGAGCATGGATACTTGCTGCCATACTGGCTTGGTAATGGAGGCGAGACAAGAGCCATGCTGGAATTACTGGGTGCTGGTGCAGATGTCAATGCGCGAATCCAGTGGCAAGACTTTGCGCCGCCCGACAAAATATCTCCAGGAAACCATGAGCCCGTTGCGCCGACGGTGACGGACTGCACTCTTCTCTTGGCTGCCCGCCGGTCGCATAAGCTCACCACCAGGTATCTCGAAACGTTGCCGACGGACAAAGGACTGATCGGCACAAAGGAACAGCTAGAACTCATGATCAAGTTGTTAGAAGATGGCGAGGCTGTTGAGCAAGAATGGGACCTTGATGGCAACCTGATCTTCCCTGTACCTACCGAGGACGAGGCGGCGGAAGCAGATGGAGAATCTGCAAGGATTTCGGATCCTTCGCAGCAAGTTCCTCCAAACGCACTATTGAAGTCCGATAATAGAGACACGAAGCCCGGCGTCGGGTCGGAGAAGCAAAATGAGATCTGCGTAAAGGAGGAGAAGAACAGAGTCGTGGAATCAGCTTCCCACATGTCTGAAGCTCAACCAGGAGACGAGACATCGGCCATATACACATCTAAAGGCAGAGGATCAAGGATACGCGGCAAGTTCGGTATTTGGTTGAAGTCACTGACGGGAAAATCAAAGGCCGTCACTTGAATGGGATCTGTTTATAATCATTCGAAGGTTGGGGTAGGGTATGGTAATTTTGCCATGATGGATATGCTTATGTCTATAATGACTTCTATTCCGGCACTCCGTTCTTCATTTTCTTACCCTCCAGCTTATCGGGGAAACCGAAGTTGATGCCAAAGGGAGGGTAGACATATCTCTTCTTGGAAGTCCCCTCCGTCAGGAGCTTGACCTCCTCGTTGTCCAGATCCACAATCTTGAGGTTCTCCTTGATGCGCGATTCCGTCACCGACTTGGCGAGCACGGTGCTACCCCGGGCAACTACAGAAGAGTCAGTCAAGATCTGCTTGGTTTCGCGTGCGCGCCGTATCGATTCTCGGACGATGCCCGGAGGAAATCGGAATGTATGAGTGGGACAGCAACTTACCATGGTAACTCAACAAGATCGTACCCGGACTCACGCCCTTCTTCTCCGCCAGCTTAACGACGGGCTCGCTCTGCAGCAGTGGCCCGCCGGTGCTGCCCAAGGGCGAGTACGCCATGACGTGAACGCCCTTCTCCCGGCAGAGGTCGACAACCTCCTGCTGCGGGCACTCCGGGTGGTTCTCGATCTGGTTGACGGCGGGGACGACGGAGGCGTGCTTCAACAAGTTCTCGAGGTAGACCTTGCTATAATTACAGACACCAACGGCGCGGGCCTTGCCCGTGGCCGGCAGCGCCTCCATGCTCTTCCACGTCGCGACGTGATCGTGGTCCCAGAGGATGTCGCGCTCCCCGTTAGCCAGGAGCGGGAACCGGTCGGCGTCGCCGCCGTCGGGCCGCGTGCCCTCGGGGTTCATGCCGATGGCCCAGTGCACCAGGTACAGGTCGACGTAGTCGAGCCCGAGCGCCTTCAGGGACTTGTCCAGGCCGTGCTCGACGCGCGTCGAGTACGTCGTCCACAGCTTCGTCACGACGAAGACGTCTTCGCGCTTGATGCCGGCCGCGAAGGCCGCGCGCAGGCCCTCGCCCACTTCCGCTTCGTTGCCGTAGCAGTACGCTGCGTCGATCAGCTTGTAGCCGGACTTCAGGGCCGTTTCCACGGCTTTGGCGACTTGGCCGGGAGGTGCTTGCCAGGTTCCTGTTGGTGGGTGAAGACGGGCGGATTAGCCTCACATAAAGTAGCTCTTGGTCTATGTCTTGGAGTTTCTTTCTTTCTTTCTCTTTCTTCTTTTTTTCGGACCCAAGAAGGAATCGTCCCTTTCTCTGGGTAGAACTTGGGGGCCTACTCACCAAAACCTACGGCAGGCATCTCCTGGCCGGTGTTGAGCTTGAATGATGTCGGCGCCATGGTGCGTGTAGTTACTGGTATCTGCTCGTTTCGAATCGGTCACTGCTTAAGAGAGAAAAGAAGGGTATCACAAAAGCCGCATTCAGAACTTCTGGAATATGATTCAGCAACGCGACGGGATTACGATAGGTTGCGGTGCATCGGAAGCTACTTATGCAGTATATCAGGCAGAATGGACGAGACGGGGTACTACCGGCTCCTACGATAACCCATCACTAATACCCCGCGGAATACATGGGCAACATCGGATCCTACTCCGCAGTGCGTGGAGTTCCCGCAACTTGGCCACCTTTCGCCGGGATAGGATGGCAGTGATAGTGAATTTTCCTGTCTCTGTCCGGTCAAGGCCGGTTACGGGCCCTCATGTGAAAGCTGGGGGATTGCTAACGAAAACGTGGGGTTTGGTTCTTCAAGGATGTCCCCTCCTCGTACTGACTGATGCGGAATTCCGGCCAATACCAATGGAGACTGGTACAAAGTCATGCATTAGACCTGCAGGAAGTCAATCCGCTTCAAGGAAAACTACTGCAGGCCTGCGTCAAGACGGAAAATAAAAGCAAAAAAGCCAGCTACTCTGCTGCCTCGAGGCTGTTTGTGGAAATTTTGAACGGATGGCGGGGGTGGAGATGGCGGGGGTTGCTTCGGCTTGACATGGACCGAGAGAGGGAACATGGGCGGGTGATAAAAGCCTCTATCGGCGTTGCAAACACTCAGTGTAGGCATAGATCTACGACGGGTACTAGAGCTGGAAGGAATAGAACGTAGTTGGCAGGTAAATTTCCGTAAAGAATACTAATAATTACAACTCCGTGGGATGCACAATACGTGTTGAAGTTAAGGCTTCCGGTATAGGTAACTTCGTGATGGGAACGCTGATTGTGGCGTACGTTCAAGCCTATACTACTTTCCCAGCTGATGTAGCTGGCAGATTAAGACTTTTAATACTTCTTGAGAAATCACGAGACCCTAGTATTTGTTGTTCACGAGCATACACTTATTATATCCAAGGGCCTTGGTTGACCGAGGCTAACGTGCGTCGATGTTGAGCGGCCGGTGTGGGCTAAAGGCAATATTCCCTCCTGGATGCTAGATAGGGATCTATTGTGACAATGACTTGACCCGCCTCAGATAAAAATAAAATTGCAATCTGCTTCATGGACAAGGCTACCTGGCTAAAGATAACAAGAACAACAGCCCATACGAAAGGATTTAAACCATTGGTATACGTAATGTTCCCGCAAAAAGGGTTGACCCAAACTACGGAGAACGCTGTTTCATATGCGGACACTCAATGTCACTGGCTAACATAACCACAGTAAATGGCCCAATCAGCTCAGAACATTGCCGTAGACGACCCCTATTTGGAACTGTCTTTACATCAACCAGGCATACGCGCTGATTGCCAGCTCCCAACGCTACGCCCCTAAGAAACACGTACAATTCTTTCGGAAGTCAAACAGCAGTAATTGCATATCATACACTCGCACATGTAAGATCTTCTACCAGCGCTATACAAATTCGGACAGCTCGTATATAACGTGTCAAACATCAAAATCTCGCAATGGTACTCCAGACCATGTGGTGAAATAGGAAAATATTTATAGCAATGTATGACTACTCATAACATTTGACGTGTCGCTGGCATTAGAACATCTAGTTTTGGCCGGCCCCAGCGCCGCTCGGGGGCAAAAAGAAGGGACCAGGGAAGTAATATACAGAAGTGATGGTACACACTAACGCCGGTTCGCCGCAGTCTCGTTCTCTTGGATTCGTGTAGTTCAGTTCCCGTCTATTCCCTCTTTTAACCCGCAATCAAGACCCATAATCTGTTGGAAAAGTCAGCAACGCCGTAGCACGGGGATAAGGGAAGTTTGTTCGATCAAACTTACAGGAAAAATATCATCAGCACCCCGAACATCTTGGCGATCAGCCACCGGTTGCTGGAGACTCTCGACCAGTACTTCAGCAGCTCTTTCTGTGCGCCTTGGACGTTGTCCACCACGTCTTCCGTGTTGGCGTCTATACGTTGAATCTGCTCGCTCTGCTCCGACACCATCTGTGCTAGTTGGCCAAAGATGGAGCCCAGCTCGCCGATGGTCCTCTCAATCGCCTCGATCGCCTCGCCTCTCTGGGCGATGTATGTGTTCTGTGGTTGCGCTTCCTCCATCATGAGCAGCTGCTGGTCGCCGACAGGGTTCAGAGATAGCGTATCGCCACCCGGCGACGGCGTGCCTCTACTCGGTGTGCCGTAAAGCGGCGAGGCGGACTGCTGTATCGCGGGCTGGGCATGCTGCGCCACGGAGGAGACGAAATTCTCCGTCCTCGAGCGCGAGGCCTGGATGTTCTTGGTGCGGACCTCGAGAACCTCCTTGAAGTTGGCCGAGACGTCGGTGAGCTTGCCCTGCAGCATGAAGACGACGTTCTTGTTGTGCTCGCCGACCTGGTCGCCGGCCGAGCGGGCCGGGTGCTGCTGCCGCGTCATGTCCTGGAGGCCGTGGATCTGCTGGTTGAGCGAGGAGAGGTCCTGCTTGATGATGAAGGTGAGCTCGTTGATCTCGACGGGCCGGTCGTCGAAGAGCGTCTTGCGCTTCGCCAGCTGCGCCAGCTTCTCGAGCTTCGCCATGGTGCCCGCGATGCCGCGGCCAATGTCCGCCGCCTTGCGCGCGAACTCGGACCGTCGCGGCCGCGGCCCGGAGGCGTCGCCATTGGCCTCGGCCTTTTGCTGGTCCGTCAGGAGGGATCGTCGCTGCGCGCCCACTTTGGACTGGGCCTGTCGCTTCTGTACTTGGGTCAAGACCGACTTGAACTCGGCGGTCCGGTCTTGGATGGATGCGACGGCCATTTTCGTTGGCCGTTGGTTCGATGCGTAATCCTCCGACAGAGTTTGGGGTTCCTGGCAATTTCTTTCTTTCTAGACTTGAGTCTTTTTTATCGGGCTCGACAGAAAATCGTCCTTGGGCGTCCGGCGCGAGAAAGGAGTCCGTATACGTGGAAGCTGATAATTATATGGTTCGGGTTGGCGTAAGAGTACAAGTACAGGCTGGAGAAGCGTGTGGTTGGTTGGTGGACGGGTATCGGGGTTCGGATGTTGTCGTTGTTGTCGGTGTCGCTGGTTGAGGAATGGGGTGGAAGAATTGGCTTGTGAAGGTCTCGCAGGCCGACAATTATTACAGGAAGATTGGGGGTATCACGAAAGGAGTCTATGAAGTGAAGTGTCACCTAGACAGGCTGGCAAGCGAAGCGAATGCGACTGATGGAAGAGGAGGGTGCTGGAAACGATGATGGATTGATGGTCGTCCACGAGAGACGTTCGTTCACTGGAGCGTTTCCTTGGTTGAGTGGTTGCGCGGCCGGTTCCCCACTGTAATTCTTTCATTTGCTGGGCGCTGGCTGGTCGCTCGCTTCGGCTCTGGCTGCACTTTTGGAACCCAAAGATTTGGGGCAACGTGTTCGAGACGATCAAAGAGAACCACCAGCTGACGGGTGCTGGCTCTGGCCACCACAGTGGCTGTGCAAAACCCGTCCAGGTCAAGTGGCTAGAAGGCGCGAAGAAAAGGAGACGCTAATCGCCTTCTTCCCCAGATTGGGTTTTGACAGTTATTAGCACGGGTGCATTTGCTTGTACGGATAGAATTGTCTCAGATCACAGTGTTTACTACATATACGAGGACACTCAAAGTCTCAAAACCGCTGTTGTATGGTATCTCGTAAACAATGAGCGCTGTGTCAACAGGGCATTACGTCCAGCCAGGCTCACATAACTACACGACTGCTAAACTGCCTGGGAGCTCCCGCAGATAAAAGAAAACAATATGCAGGAACAAGCGCCAGATCGCGTCGGAACTAGGGACAAGTCTATTCTAGCATTGATATCCAAGGACAACGAGAAGCAGCATGGACGACACTTCACAGCCTGTCACTCAGCCTAGCCATCGGCATAGTGGAGAGAGGTCGTTTCGTTTCCCGCCATAGCCGAGTTGACCTACCCGCAGGACACACACAATGCAGCACCAAGGCTTGTGCTACTCTAGTGGATGCAATCGCCCATCGCCCGCCCCGATGCAACAGAGACAGAAGAGAACAATTGCGAGAGTAAAAAAGGCCGTGTCACTGGACGAACCCTCATGAGGCCGGAACAGGCTGGCTGACTGGGGTGTTACTGCAGGCAGGCTTTGTTTGTGCTGCGTAGTATCTGGCCATCGTCATCATAATGGATCGGCTTCTGTCGATCTCGCTGGTCTGTGTGCCGGGGAGTTCACGAGATTTGACCAGCAACCTGCGCATGCCCATCATTCCCTTGTTGATGCCTAGTATGAGAATATCGACATGAGGATGGCTGGCGAAAGCATGCAGGGCAACTGTTCTAGCAGCACTAATGTCTTGCTGGTTTGCAATACGAAATTGAACCATCTGAAAATTCGGAAGGGTTGGCATTGGAAGTTGGAGGGGGTGCTAGGCCGAATTTCCTTAGAATCCGTCACATTGAATTTTCCATTTTCCCGCCAGCCATCCATCACCCGCTTTTCCCCTTACTGCCTGCTGCCCTACCAGCCTACCAGCCTGCAGTGAATCGAACGGGCTTGAACCATAAAGCGTTTATTGGGACAGCTCGCAGTCGTCCAACACCAACTGCCTTGTCGCAAAAGCAGTTGTTTTCTGCCACCAGCGTTTTAGACCTCACTTCCGGGTCCACGATTTAATATCATCCTTCTTGTATATACTGGCATTCTCCCTGCGCCTCTTGACTGGTTGACTTCGTTCCAGCCCTTCCCTGAAAAGCCCATTGTCGTATCTGCCGACTCCAGCATTGCCTCTCCCACACGTCATCCCTTGCCCCCCGGCTGGCTCTCTCTTCCATTCTCGCTCGCCCGCTCGCAACAACTCGCAAGGGTGCACCAGTGAGCTGAAGACCAACGATCTGGTGACTGACCTCAAACTAAACCCGCTTTTCGACCATCGCGATACGCTGGTGGACCTCCTCCCGATTACATTCCATCGTATTGTGTAAACACTGCCTTAAACCTGCCGTAGCCACTTTCGCCTCTTGTGTGCGGTCGCTCCCTAAACCTCGACCTAACAACTTGCGATAGCTACGGTTGCGATTTGTTCCCAACTGTCACCCACCTCGCAAACTATACCGTTGGACGGTTCGGCATGTCGTCGCAATAAGCCGCGCCCCCCTGTTCCTTTTTATGGTGAAGACGTTACAATGGACGGCACCTATGGCAATGTCTATCCTCAAGGCCGGACCGCCTCCCCAATGTGAGCACTAACTGGCGTCACGCCCAACCTTTCATAAAGTCCACAAATTGCATCGCAAACTAGACGGCCGTTGACACTTGAATTTCTGTTTTCATAGGACACCCGGTACGCCGACTGCTTACCAAACCAACATTAATCGTACGAAGACGAAGAAATGGGTAGAGGCAAAGGTCCAAAACTACGATGGCGATGATTGGGGCGACGACTACGACGACGAAGAGCCGGAGGAACCGCCCCCTCCGTCCAAACCGACAGGCCTCCGCCAGCCGGGTCAAGGCGCGACCGACAACACACCGGTGACGTCGCCGTATGGCCAGAACTCGACACCTCATGCTGCAGGTCCTCGCGCCATGCCGATGCCGAGCCACGTTAGGAAGACTTCGACTGGTCTAAGGACCCCGAGCGGCGCCCCTCCACTGCACGTTCAGACACAACCACATCAGACCAACTTCCCCAATGAGCAAGGTTACAGTTCCGGTTCGGGCGGCGCTAGCGGTTTGCCTCCATCCATGGCCAACTCATTCCCTCAGCCACCGGGCATGCCTCGTCAAAACCCCCCGAATGCGCCGGGGCCTGCGATGTCTCCCTCTACACAAAGTCGCGGCAGATCATCTTCTTCTGTCCAGTCACCCGGCGCTGCGGCATCCGCACGATTTCCTCCGCGCAAGAGCAGCATGAGCCGACAAGATATGCCCGACCCTGCCGATGTCTCGAGCCCGAGGTCTGGTTCGCGGCCGGGTTCAAGCTCAGGCTCAGCACGACCATGGATGGACCAGAGGACAAACTCCCCCGGACAAGCAGCCAATGCGGCGGGCAAACCGTTGCCCTTCGTACGACCAGCGGATATCTACCGTCGCATGGAGGAAGACAAACAACGGACTTCTTTGGACTCCAGCAGGCCGAGCATGGATAGCAACGATGGAGGCGCCTTGCGATCTCCCACCGGCGAACGAAGGCGCGGGAGTTTTGAGAGGGATGACCTGGGCTCCGATGCTTCACGCGGACTGAAGACAACGTTGGCGCCGGTGGCGGAGAGGAGGAGCGAGTACGGAATGGATCGTCTGATGTCCGACTCGAACAACAACACTCCAGGCACGTCCGGTGCTCCGAACCCCATGGATGCCGACAGAGGAAATCACATATCCGAAGAACAGTCGCGCCTAAACAAGTTGGAACTCCAGAATTCGCGGCGTCTTTCAGTCAGCCCGCAACTGCCGGACCTGACGCGCATGTCGGGTTTCGGGGAGGATTTCTTCGGGAGTTCTCACTCTGCCCAAGAACAACCTCAGTATTTTCTTGATCACCCCGAACCCAATACCGGGTCTCGTGGACCTCACACCACCGAGAACTCTGCCTCCGACCAGCCTCACAGGGCCTCTAGTCTTATTGAAGGCCCGGCCCTCGCCGACAGTCAGGAAAGCAAGGATCCGGCAACGCAGCCAACATCAACTGCGCCCAAAGAAGCCAATGCTGCTGCGGCCTCTGGTGGTTTTGGTGGCGCCCAAGACCAAATGACTTCAGCGGCGCCTAAAGCGCCAAGGCCATCAATTCCTGGCGGGTGGGTTTCCGAAACAACAAACTTTGGGTCAGAAGCCCCAACGCCAATGGAAAACAACGACCTTCGATCGAGGCAGTTATCCCCGCCGCAGGAAGAAGTTTCGCCAATTACCGAGTCTGGCGAGGATCTGGTGCCAACAACCGCAGTCAAGCAGGCGCAACCTCTGGATACTACGCCCAAGATGGCTCCCCAGAACGATGGGTTTGGAGGCGCAACAGGCAAACATGATCAGGATGTAGCCAACGAGGTAGCCCCTACCGGGCCCGCGTCTCATGCTACTCCATCGTCACTGCCTCCTCTGCAAACAGTCGACCCCGAGCCTTTGTCGGACATTCAACGGGAAAACACAAACTCCACGAGTACTACGTCGCAGCCAGAGCTATCACCCTCCCAGTTCGTTCCAACTGCGCCTCTCAAACCTCGGCGCATGGAAACGTCGGAAGGCACCTTTATCGCCACCATGCCTCCCCGAAATTTGACAATGAGTTCCATCGAAACAACGTCGCCAAACGAAAGCGACCGGCTCAGAGACGACATCATGAAATCTTTGAACGCCAGTCCGATCCACGCCGCAGGTGCCACCAGTGGTGGTATGCTTGGACCAAGCTCTGGCTCATTAGATACTGGCTTGTCACGCGAAAGCACTTACCTGTCCGGAGTATACGATGATTATTTAGGTCCCGCAGAGGACAAGTCTCTACAGGAAACTGGGCAGGCAATGAAAGATGCCGGCAAGAACAACCAGCCTATATACCAGCTGCCGTCCCAGATTGACGCGGAACCCTTAAACTTCCCTGTGCCGCCTTCTAACCAACCACCTCCGGATGCTACTAGGGCGCCAACCTTTAAGAGACGCTTTTCGTGGGAGGGAGGCCCAGAAGAAGTCTCTTCCAGTCCCACTACGGATACCAACGCTCCATTCTTGGGTGGTGCAGACACGTCACAAGATCCAGCCAAGTCATCCACCTCTTCCCAATCCGGCCCTACTGCTGCGGTCACGGTCGAGCCATCTACCGCGCCAGCTCCGACCGTGCATATCGCTGCAGATAATGATGGGAACATGTCCCACCAAGTCTCGATGGTCAGCAGCCGCGGTCCCGAAGGATTGGGAATTGCTGGTCTCGAGCCGCCATCGCCAGTGTCGGTGCTTTCTAACAGAAAAAGCCTGGTTTCGCCAGGAATCGACAACTCCAGACGTCTGTCGCTTGCCGATGAGAAGTCGCTCATGGAGGAGGCATCCCAACCCCCAAGCCCGCCCCGGGCTCAACATCCTGCGCTTTCCCCGGCACCGGCAGCAGAAGAACCAATGAACGCTGCACCCGCGCCCCAGGTCGGAATAGGCCGAGCTTCTTCCTACCCCATGGCCTGGGCCGAGATCCTCAGTCTACCGACGCTTCCCATGCGAGCAGAGAAGTTTGAAGAGGCGAGGATCCAATATGCAGAGATGGAGTCTGGGTTGACGAATTGGCTCCTGCACATGCAGAGTAACGCGGACGGTATGAATGCGGCTGGGTCCCAGACGCATCTTCCGCTGAGCCCTACTTCAGCGGCTGCACAAGCTTCGGGGCAGCAACCGTACTACCAGCAGTACCTCAACGCGAGCAACCCCAACCTGGACACCGTCCCGTCGCCAGGCCTGGGTCGACAACCGACCGGGAACATGCTGCACGGCCAACAATCATCGACCGGGTTCGGTGCAGCCCACAACCAAGTAGGGACGAAGAGCAAGGAGCTGCTACAAGCTGCAGCAGGCTTTGCCAACAAGGGCACCAGAACGGGTATCAAGTCGGGGATGAAGCTGTTCAACAAGGGCAAGAGCAAGTTCCGCGGAGGGTCTCAGGGTGGTGATAAGGTATTTCAATGATTGTTTCTTCTGCTCATATGGAAAACCTACCTATACCTACCTAGTATTCTGAGTGTAGTATTACACATCCGGCTTGCAGGGGTGCATAATCTTCTCTTCCTTTATCTTTTTTTTCCCCCATTGCACCATTTCCCCCCACTATGGATCGTCTGGCTACCACCCAAAACCACTTCTGCTCGTACGTACCGAGAGAAGCTACCACGTGGGTGATAGTCAGCTTGCAGCCGGGCTTACCTTATTCACACTGCGCCACGAACGGAGAGGTGGACCGAAGAAGAAGCCTCTGTTTGGCGGAGCTTACATACATACACTATATGCATGACGGGCTGGTTGCTTACCTCCTTGGGGGCCAAGGGCTGAGGTGCTGCTAACCAGCCGCTGTACCATGTTTCTATTCAGGGCTTCTAGAATCTCGACGATCGCGGGGGGTCTCCCTGCAAGTGTACGCGAGAGTGAAAGAGAGCGAGAAGTAAGAAAGAGAAAGGGGGGGGGGGGGGCAAAGAAACGAGAGCAACAGAATACTTAAGTATGTATTGGCCTAACTAGAGGGTGCATGGGCGGGCGGCTGAGATTGTGTCTACGAATACAAAAAACATCCCCAAAGCAGAATGGATTGAAGTCAGCCATGGCTCTTGACCGATTGACCTAGACCTGGCAATCTTACACGCCTCTCGCTTCCACTGCTACCTCGAACTTTAGTTGCATGACATGCACACTAACAAGGCAGTCCATCCATCTATCCCTCCCTCCACTCCTCCGCTTCCTGTCTACCTAGTTCCAAGTGGTTATGTTATACATGAGAAGACCAAGGCCTATCTACATAGTGTGAGATGACAAACAGATGTTTGTACATGCCCTGACATATGAACTTTTTTTTTTCTTTCTTCCAGCTCTTGGGTCCCACCCCTGTCGGATGCCTTTGGCAGTACCTAAACCTATACCCAAAAGGGCGACCAAGCGGCCCCTCCCTTCCACTTTGCAATGCCTGCTCAAATCAAAACGATGAGCTTCAAGACATTGAAGTTTTATTAATAGACGCACTCCGTCTCCAGACTGGAGCTGGGTTTGATTGAAGACGTTTGATACTAATAAATGCGTTTGATGGATCTAGGATTTGCAGGTGTCGGGTCAGCGATCGTCCCCGCCCACCTTGGCTACGACATCGGTACCCAGAAAACGAAATGAGCACCGTACCTCCTCGGGCTTTAGCGTCTGGAGATGGCGCAGGGAAGAGACCTCGACACTGAACCCTGCCAGTACCACCAGTACCACCGCCGCTCTCAGTGGTACACGCCTTCATTGGCGACCGCGCCGCTTGCGTGCAGATGCAGATGCACCAGCCGGGCTGGCTGATGGTGCTCAGCAACAGCGACAGCAGCAGCAGCAGCAGCAGCAGCAACCAACTGCAGAACCACCACGGCAAGGCGGCCATAATCATTCCCGCTCCCTGCCACTGCTGTCCCAGTCCCAGCCGCACAAGTCGAACCCAACAACAGAGGTAGTGTTACCGTCAGCAGCGACACCGTCAGCAGCTAGGGCCAACGGCAAGACTCGTCCGGCCAGGAGCTCCCAGTTCTCGCTTCCTTTTCTGTCTAGCATCTCACTGTTCAAATCATTTGGTCGCAGCAACCAATCTTCTCCCTGGCAGCCGCCATCGTCAGTCACACCTGAAGCCGGTATCCTGTCTGAACCCCCAATTTCTGCGCGAGACAATCATAGCGACCGGGCCGCTCCTGGCAACGACGAAGCCCGTGTACTGCAAGCGCCTTCCAATTCGTCGGGTTATCCGCTAGACTCCATAGCGGCCCCGACCGCCGCCGCTGCACCCTCCTTGCCTGCCTCGAGCAGCAGCCAGGCATTTCGCGGTTGGGACGAACGCGTCCCCGAGGAGCCTCATCTCGCTCAATTGGCACCACCTGTCCCCATTAGCAAATCCCAGCCCACCTGGGATCCCTACACGGGGACACCTCTACTGGAAGAAGAGGGTTTCGATCTCGACCCGCCCTTCGTAGGTCATCATCGGCCTGGTCAGTATTCCTTCTTCGGTCGCGCCCGCGAAACTTAAACTTCTTGGCTCCGCATCTAACCACGCATCGTGTCAAAGTCACAGACGGCATAATTGGGTCCAAGTAGCATCGCAGAAACTCTCCTTCGTCGCGAGCCCGCACCGGCATCTACCGACGACCCACGCCGGTCCCGAGAGCATGGCCGCCCCTATGGCTGCGACCTTCGCCGCCGACCCGCAAACCCCTGCCGACCCTTACGTCCAACAAACGCCATACCAGAACCAGCATCAACAACAACAACAGCAGCAGCAGCAGCAACCACGGCAACCCCCACCGCCCCCAACACGACAGACGTCTTTCGGGCTCCCTTCGATTCCTCGCACAACGTCCTTTGGCTGGGGCAGCAAGAAAAGCTCGACCGAAGACGACGCAAGGGGCACATCCCCCGGCGCTCGATCAGACGACAAGAGCCTGCCACTACCACCCACCGAAGCCGACACATCGGGTGACGAGGACGCATCCCCTCTAGACTCGCGTGGCGCCTCGCCCATCCACAGCTTCCCGCAGTCAGCTCCGGGGCAGCAGCCGTATTACGGACATATCTCGGCCCAGGCACCGTCTCCTTCTTCGCAACCTTTGACCTCAATGTCGAACCACATTGCCGGACAGATCGCCCCCAATAGTCCGATTGCTAACGGGCCAGGCCCGGGCATTTCTCACCAGGCTGCCAACGGCCCCGACGCCTATGCATCGGATGCGAATCGCAACTCGCCCCGCCTACCCAGCAGCTCTCAGCAGCCAGCAATGGGTCGAGGCAGTCCTTCGCTGAGCCAGCCTGGACAGATGCCCCGGAAAACTACATCGCCCCTGATGCAAGGTCAACCATTCATGGGATCGTTGAGACCTAACGGAATGGTCACGCCAGGGAACCCCGTCAGCCAGCTTCCGCCGTCGCCGAGATGGAACCTCCAAGAGTCGCAACTATCCGAACCTCTCGTCTCCAGAAAAACGCATAGCCCTCAACCTGGGTACTATGCTTATGATAAGGAAACGGGGGTCGAGTCTCAACCCAGTGCCGCCCCGCCGCAACAGCTTCAGCGGACGGGGAGGAACAGTGGTCTTCCACCAGTCGCAGCCCAGAAGTACCCGGCGCTCTTCCCTGCTGGCTCTTCCAACCCCTCCTCGCAAATCCAGCCCACAAAAGGCATCACGCAGGATCAGATACAGGTTACGCCAGTACCCCGACAAGATGGCATAAACTTCTCAAGACCTGCAGCCAATGAGTTTCAGCCAGGGGACGACAACGGTCTTAGGCGCAACCCAAGCCTTTCGAAAGAAATGGGTGGCAAGTTCAACGGCCGAGGCAGCACTGACGGGGCTGCAGGGTCAATACGGAGTGACGATATCTCCGAGAATAGCGACGTGCTAGGGTTCGAGCCTAGAGAGCAGGCCAGACGCGTGTCTCTCCAGGTTTCGCACAGTCCTACTGCGATTAATGGTAACCAGCCTCATTCGCAGCCGATGCAGCATTTCAGAAGCGTCAGTGAGCACGTAGGGGGGCACGATGGCGGACCGCAAGAGGAGAAGAAAAAGAAGCCCTTTTTCGGCGGTAATAAGAAACAGCCTTCGTTCAGTGTCGCCAACTCTGATCCGTCCACCACGAAGAACGATCTGCAACTACATGGCAAGGAGCATGGCCGTGGCAGTGCCAGGAAAAGGCTGTCAGAGCTCAAAGGGATATTCAAAAACAACGGACATGACGAGGACCCTTTGGCAAAACCGAGTGCTCCTCACGCTCAAGCCGAAGCTCAAGCTGGCCGTTCTTCCATGTCGGATAACCCTCGGCCTCGACAGGGTCCTCCGATACCAATGTGGCAAGAACAACCAGTTCGCTCTGGTCAGCCGGGACCCGGTCCTGGACCTTCACCACTTGCTCCCGGAGGCAGACCCAGCATGAGCTTGCAGGGTCCTACACGGTCTCAACCCACAGGAATGCAGTTCGAGGACATGCAGCTGCCGAATAACGAGGATGAGGATTTGAAGAAACCTGCCGGTGGCTTTCTTGGTGGTCTGTTCAATAACCGCCCAGGCTCTAGATCGCATGGACAACCGGCACTCGGGGGGCAAAACATGCGCCCGCAAGGCCAGCCGTCACCGCCACCTGGCCAACAGCAAGTTCGCCCGGGTCAGAGTTCGCAGCCGGGACAGGGGCCCCCTTTTGATACCCGCATGACGGGTGTTGGACAGCCTGCCGCTCCGCAGCAGCCAGTCAGTCCTCCACTGGGCCGAAATTCGCAGGGATTCGTCCACATGCCGGTGCAAGCAAACCAACGCCCCAAGATAGTAACCATAGCGAGCGGAGGTGGCTCGCCTAACCGAACTCGGGCATCTACCCTGCCAACCCAAGGGGTTATGAATGCGCAACAACCTCAGCAGCAAGCGGTCGTCGCTCCGAACCGGCAAAGTGCCATGTCCCCACAACAGCAAACTTCGCGGGATGATCGACCTTCCCTCCCTTCGCAGCAGAACTCTTTTGCGAATGAGCGTCCGGACGAGCGTGAACTGCAACGATTAACGGAAGGCAACGAGGCTACCGGTGCGCCGACGCGTGAAACACCTCATGCCCCAAGTCTAACGGACTCGCCGCCCCTATCACGCAAATCCTCCCAAGAGAGGATCAGTATCGGTGGGGCATCAATGGTACCTCGCAACTCCCCGGCCAGGAAGCCAGTTGGATCCGGTCCGGCAAGACAAGATCCAGGCAACTCCGTCCCGCCGGCCAATCCAACCACCGTCGTTACTACTCATAGTGCGGTTCCCGCGGCTCCGACTTCTAAGCTTCATCATGTCAAGTCGGACTCGTCTGTGACTGTGGATCCCGTCGACGACCACCCGGCACTGAACGACCAGCCATCTTTGACGCATATGGGAGAGAAGGGCGGATTTGGCCATGGCCGTCAAGTGTCGATACCCACCCCGTCCATACTGTCAGCCCAGTCGCCGATTAGTCAAGATGCCAATAGGTCATCGGGCCACTCTCAGCACCAGCAGCTTTCACCCAAACCCTCGACTGGCTTCAACGTGCAACCACCAAATACGACGGCTCCGGCAACCAGACAGCAACCAACCGGACCTCAACCCGGTAATGCCAACAACTCTCCTGGTCTTGCTCCGCCGCAGAATCCACACGCCCAGACATGGGGCCCTCAGGACTCGTCCCGGCCGGGGACCATGCAAGGCCCTGGACCTCAGCCGCAGAACCCACAGCAGATGCAGAACCAGCTGAGGACGCAGACCGGTCCTGCTCCAGAGCAGCAGAAGCCCGAACACCAGAAGAGCACGATGTCGAAGTTTTTTGGCGGCTCTAAGAAGCAGCAGGCGGCCCTTCAGCCTTCGAACTCCTCGGCGCAGTCCAAGGAGAGTACCAAGGACAAGCTGAAGAGCGTGTTCAAGCGGAACTCCAAGGCTCCGGAGCCGCACCAACAGCAGCAGCAGCAACCACAACCACAACAACAGCGTCTTCCAGACCAGCAGCAGCAAATGCCTATGCCTATGATGCAGGGAGGCCGTGGTGCACCGGGTCAGCCTATGCCGATGGGAATGCAACGTCCGCCCATGGGGCCCAACGGCATTCCTCAAGGTTCTTTCGGTGGACCTGGTCAAGCTCCTCTTGGTCCTATGCAGGCTGGGCAGGGTCGCGGCCAAATGCCTCCTCAGATGATGCCACCAATGCAGGCTGGACGCGGGCAGATGTTTCTGCCTGGCCAGATCCCTCCTCAGATGCTTCAGCAGATGCAAATGCAGGCTGGTCGTGGACAACAGATGCCCCCTCACATGGCTGGAATGCTTGCGGGTCGCGGCCA
Organism: Apiospora marii; assembly: GCF_038362585.1. Taxonomy (NCBI): domain Eukaryota; kingdom Fungi; phylum Ascomycota; class Sordariomycetes; order Amphisphaeriales; family Apiosporaceae; genus Apiospora; species Apiospora marii. The sequence continues at coordinate 2,975,967 of NW_027117379.1, forward strand.
ACCACCACCGCAGCAGCAGCCGCAATCACCCCCTGGGGGCCGTGGTCAGGAACCTCAGTATGCCCAAGTTCCCATTCCTCAGGGGTACCAACCTGTGCATGGGTACGGTAACACCGGCGGGATGGCTTTCTCGCCATACATGTACGGACAGCAATTCCAAGGCTACCCGGCGCCAATGCATCAGCAGCAGCCGCAGCAGCAATTTGGTCCAGGTCCTTCTAACTCGCCGCCTACATCTCAGTCACCCTTTGGTCCTGGCCAGCCGCAGTTCCAAGGTGGTATGCCAATGGGTATGGCTCAAGGTCCTCCACAGCAACAGTTCGCCCAAGCTCAGGGATTCCCTCAAGGCCAGCCTCAGCCTAGTCCTCACCATTCCCACCATTCTCAGAGCCCTCCGCCGCAACAGTCAATGATGCAGACCCCGCCACCTCAAGGCCAACAGTTCGGCGGTCCGGTTCAGCCGTCTCCTGACAACCAACGTCGGGTCATTTCGCCTGAGAGTTCGCAAGACGTTGCCCAACCAGACCCTTCGTCGCGCGTCAGCAGCATGTCGCCCCAGAACGACGGCGGTTTGGCCAAGCCCAACCTGCAGCATATTGCTACAACTCTGAGTGCGCCGCAGCAGCAGCAACAGCAGCAGGCAAATCCTCATATTCAACATCCGGGCTCTCCTCAGAACTACCCCTTGCCCGATTCAGCTGCCACTTTCTCTCCCGTCAACCCTGCTGCCGGCCGTCTACCGAATCCGCCTGCCCCCGCAATGGGGTCTGTGCACGGCTCGGAGCCTGCTACCGACAGGGGCAACATTAGCGACATCAGCCACACACCTTCGCCTCGGAGTGGTGTGAATGGTCCTGGTGTCGCCATGACTCACAACATCCCGGTGGCCGACGAGCGTATGCAAGGTGCTTCGCTAAGCCCGGATCCGTCTCGAGTCCCTCATCACCAGGTGTCGAACCAGTCGCTGAATGTCAACGTCAACCAAGCCAATAGCCAGTCGTCTGACACAGAGGACATCTATGACGCTACACCTCGCAAACTCCGATCACCCAATGAACCTGAGCGGCAATCCGATAACAACGGCAACAACAACCACATGGGGGCTGTTGGTGCTGCGGCTGCGGGAGGCGCGGGTCTCGGTATCGCTGCTGGCGTTGCCTCGCAGGAAGATATGGCGCACAAGGGTAGCTACTTCGTGCAGCCGCCAAACGGTGGTTCGCCGTCAATTGCTACAGAGTCATCGACCCCAGCAGCTCCTGGAGATTATCCTATTACACCTTACGAGCAGCCGGGTGCGCAACAACAGCAACAGCAACAGTCCGCGGTACCTGCGGAGCCTGAAGAGAAGATTCTGGTTGACCAACCGGTTGAGTTGGCTGCCGCTCCCGATGACCTGGATGACGGCATTCCCGTCATGAGCGCCACGTCATATCCGGGACAGGAATGGAACCCGTACGGCTATGGCGAGTTTGGCGACTTTGAGGGCTAACTGATCGGTTTCACTTTCTTGTCGATTCGATACGATCCCTAATCGAAGTTCCAATACTGGCGAAGTGCTTATCATGAGCTACGCATCATGACGGCGCTGTTACTATTATCACGATTTCTGGACATACCTGTTCGCACGTCTTTTTTAGACAATTGTCTGTTCGATTCTGCTATTTATTCGCGAAATACCAAAAGCCACATACCCCATCATACCATTTCTCTAGCATTTTCAAGTCATTTAGCTTTCTTTTACACTACACATTCTGGTATTTTATTCGGAGCTCCTGGGGCAGCAAATGCCATCTATCTAGCCTGCGAATCAGCGTCGGAGGCGGAAGGAGCGATAGGAATTAGGAAGGAGGAAACAATAATATGTAGACCAGCGGGTATGCCTGTATACCGATCATTTAATTTGACAATTTGACAGACAGCAAGCCCTGGCTCCTGTGACTGACGGAGCAACCGCCCTCACCGTGTGAACCGAATAAAGACAGACGGGCAGGCAGAGGCGAGGTTTCAAGACCTTTGTCCATATGACACACCTTCCGAATGTTATAATTGCGCAGCTTTTTCAGATCCCCCAAGGCTTCCTTTATCTTTTTCACTACAATACCCTATGGCCCGACAAAGACGAATATCTCAACAAGCGCATTGTGCTCGCTACAATACCTTCCATATAACACGGCCTGTGTCAGATCAGACACGGTGTTTGACATCTAGCCTGTTTATGAGAATTTTCTTCAGGGATTCACGATCGACAGACAGCCCCTAGACAGACGAACACACATTCTCAGGTTAATTGCCCGATTGAAGAAAATCCCATTGTCCGAACTGGGTCCCAGCCAGCACCAACCGGCACTTCAAGCTACATCACCATCATTCACGATGTGGTCCTCGAGCCCTTTCAACAGCCAGCGGTCCGTCTTCTCGACTGCGCCTCGCCACAAGCAATCGTTCGGGCCATCCCCACTGCCCTCCTTCTACGGCGCGGCCGAGGGCCGCCGCAACGACCAGGTCGTCGCCCAGTACGCCTCGGCCCGCCTAGTGAACTCGGTCTTCGCCCACGCGCGGACCCAGCACCTCCCCGCCGCCCAGCGGCCCATCCGCCACCCGGGCGAGGCGCGCAGCCCCTACCACGCCGCCGACCGCGTCGTCGCGGGCAGCGGCGCCGACGATACGGGGACGCCGCGCATGATGCCGCGGGCCCAGATTCAGACGGCGCTGACGCCGCCTCACTATACGCCGCCGACCGCGCTGGCGGCGAGGGCGGTGGGCATGGACGATGCGCAAGTGCAGGGGCTGCAGGTGCGGAATCGGCTGCGGGACGACGAGCGGCGCCGCAGGAAGATTCGGAAGCAAAGGGAGGTCATGGCGGAGCACACGCGGCGGCTGCAGGCGCAACAGGAAAAACAGGAGGCATTGGAGAGGGAGAAGCGGAGAAGGCCGGCGGCTTTGGGACCGGGTCGGCATCCGAAACAGGCGTCGCGGCTGTACTCTGTGCTTAAGAGGCGGGTTCAGCACCACGACGACGAGAACATGTACTGGGGCGCTTCCCTTGCTCCGACATCCTCCACCTCCGCTCAGAAGAAGAAGAACCTCAAGGTCACCTTTTGCCCCGACGAGATCCTGGGCAAGGACGAGGAGGGCGCGTGGGTCCCGCACCGCCAGACCGACCGGGCCGAGTACGAGGAGCGCTGGTTCCCGGGGCCGGGGCCGGACGACTACCGGCGACACAAGGAGCGGCGGTATGCGCGGGCGAAGGTGCTGTTGCAGGAGAGGGTGCGGCGGGTGCAGCGGAATGGGGGGTACGAGAACGACTACGGGCTGCAGCAGGAGCGGATTCGCAATGAGATTATGATTGGACACGAAGACGAAGACGACAGCGAGCGGGAGAGTGATCAGGGAGGAGAGGAAGAAGAAGAATATGGTGGAGACCGTAGGAGGGAGGAGGAGGTCGTGTTGTTGGGGATGCATGGGGTGGATTCCGAGGGGGCTCGCTGAGCTGAGCGACGGCAGCAGGAAAAGGAGTTGAGCGCGACGACTACCTTGAGCGGATGGCAGATGTCTCCGACAGGCCTTTTTGGATGTATGTGGGACGAAAAGTTTCGCCCCTTGGGCTGTTTCGCGTGCACTCACCAATCCCACCTTGAGCCCATAACTGGATTTGGGCGAAGAGTGGTGTGGTATGGGTAATCATGACTGGAAATGTTTTAGCACGATACGAGCGACTGGGATTTGACCATATACCCCTAATGTTTTGCCATCCAAAATAAAAAGCATATGCATTTGTTTTTATACCATTTGTTCAATGATTCATTCTGCCCCTTCTAGGGCTTTCTGTGTCTTCCACAGGTAACTACTTGTGAACTGGGTTGGATGCCCAACAGCTGCATATGTTTGCTTGGATAGCCTCGATTCTTTCTCTCATCATCGAGAACCATTTCTTCCATTCCTGATTTCATCGTGTCTCATCCTCATGGATTCCTCATGAAGCCTCTAGTTGATTCATTCATTGCCATGTAAATCCCGCCAATCGTACAATCCACTCGCTTCTTAAGTAGCAACCTCCTCACTCACTGACTGCAATCAGTAATCAAATCAATGATCCCGAATGTACGGCGCCTTAGCCAGAGCCTCCGCCTGCACCCGCCAGATATCAGCCCCCTGACGAACGAGCTCCGGGCCCATCTCGGCGAGCATGTCCTCGACGCTCGGCTCCCCCATCCGCAGCGCCGCGGCGACCTTGGCCTCGGACGCCTCGTCGCAGCCGCCGAACGTGGCGGCCTCCTAGACCGCCTTCCACTTGGCGACGGCGGCAGCGGCCTCGGGGTGCGCGCTGTCGACCCCCTGGGCGACCAGGTAGAACGAGGAGCGCGTCGTGTGGCTGACGCGCGGCTTGTGCAGGCGCACCTGGCGGGAGATGCGCGCGAGGCGCCGCACCGTGCACAGCGTGGTCCACGTCTCGGCCTTGTGCAGCAGCACGACCAGGGTGCCGCCCGGCCGCAGGTGCTCGAGGCCCAGGGCCAGCTGCACGTACTTGAGGCGGTACAGCTCGTAGAGGTCGCGGTAGTTCTTGCTGTTGGGGCTGGCGTCGCGGCCGGCGCTGCGGTCCTGGGTGCGCAGGATGTGGCCGTCGCAGAGGACGAGGTCGAAGGCGTCGGCCTCAGCGAGCTGGCGCGGCAGGAACTTGGCGGCGTCAGGGTGGTCGGCGGGGATGTCGTCGTCGGCGACGCCCATGTCGGCGGCCAGCATGGTGACGTCGAGGAACTTCATGCAGCGGCGGCGGAAGGGGCTCAGGAGGTTGCTGTAGCCGCCCTCGGCCGGGTCGAGGCTGAAGCCGACGGCGCGGCAGCCCGGGTTCAGGCGCATGGCCGTGTTGAGGAAGCCGCCGGGCGCGGCGCACAGGTCGAGGACGCCGCAGGGGCGCGGCGGCATGGCGAAGGCTCCCGTGACGCGGTGCAGCTCCTCGGCGATGCGGCCCATCAGCTTGTAGTTGAACTCGGACACGTCCTTGTCGAGGTTGTCGGCGCGCTTGCGCTGCTCCTGGAAGGCCTTGTCGCCGTCGGAGCTCTCCCATCCCTATGAAACATCAATAGCTTCGAGTCAGCAAGTTGTACGGATCTAGCTGACAGTGCCTGCCTTCATGGGAGATAATAAGCAACGTTTCATTCATGATGGTTACTTACCTTGCGTCGCAATTCGGAGAGTGTTCGGAACTCTTCAGCCTCGGCCAGGACGTACTTGACCACTTCCTTGGTCTTCTCATCGGTCTCCCGCTGGGCAAGGTGCGAGGCTTGGTAGGCCGGGCCGCAGAGGCCAACGCGAACTAGGGTCTCATCATGAATGGGGCCGCCGCCGCCATCCTGAGACGAAGAGTCGATGGAGATGTCCTTCATGATTGCTGTTCTTTGGTCTGTTGATTGGTGAAGGGAAGGTGTTGGCTGGTCGGATTGGGAGGAAAGAACGCTGGACAGCTTCGATCAATATTGACTGGTGGTTGAGATATAAGGTACAGTGTACTTCCTGGGCCTTGACGCGTCTTGTTGCCTGCTGTGTTTTGATTTCCCACCCAAGGTAACTGTGAGGTGGGCGTGATTGAAGGAAGGCGCGATTAGGAATTATAAACATTACGGCAGCAGCTGGTTGCAGATACAGATCACTCCACCAACACCCTAACCCGAGCAACTGCATTTCAAATGCCAATACTGAGGGTGGCTGATGTGCCATACATAATTATTATCCTGAGGCAGCTTCTCGATCCGCCATCTTCTTATCTTGTCCCATAATGGCCATCCCATTCGGATTCCAGAATTGCTACCTGACATGCTGCACGTGGATATTGTCAAAGCTAACAAGGAAGCCAAACTTTCCCTAATAACACAGCTTGTCGTCCTCTCTATCTTTCGTGTTTTCGGAATGATAAGGCGGTGGCGATATATCGTAGCGGGCGCTTTAAACGTCACCCTTGATATTGGGGTTGGGCATGGTGCACCGTGGTCTTCGCCCATCAAGAACGTGCGGAAGCGTCAGTTTGCTGCTTCTATTTCAACCTCATTGACACCTCTGGTGGAAGTCTCCTTGGATTGATGTCAACATGATTTGGATGGATATGTACAGTTACTGTTGGCCGAATTGACTGAAGCTGTGAACGCAATCAAGCGTGGGATGAAATAGGGGGGTGGACCCAGAAGACCTAATTCTTTCCAGCCTCACATTTTGACTAATACTACCTGTCACGAATTGCACAATGGCGAGGAAGGGTATTCGACAAAGCATCCGTATTAGGACCCTTAGCATGGGATAATTCAATGTTGACAATGTAGACATCAAATAAAAATGGTAGGTAGGGAATTGTAAATCACATCCTAAGGGCAACATGTAGGAAGCTCGTATCCAATCGGTGTCATACCGGTGCCTTACATACTGACTCAGCTTACCTGCCTAAACTCCATATACATATCTCGCATTCTGAAAAACAACAAACAAATCAGCCTTGACTTTGCCAGGTGTATTTAGGCAAATAAATAATATTTGCTGTAAGCTCAGTGCCGCTACGTTCTTCGTGCCTTGAGTGTTTTTAAAATGCCGTTCAGGCAGCTGGACCGTACTGCACCCACTTTGATCAGTTGTCCTTGCAGCCAACGTTGACAAAAAAATAGTGATTTTCGATGTAACTTATCCCCATGCCGAAAGCGAGAAGTAATAATACTCAGCTGCATTAGTAACATGTTTTAGGGGAAGGGAGTGGCAACCGATGACCAGTTGTGCTGTCGCACAAGGAAGCCGCCTGTGACAAAACCCCGCCCCCGCCACAGGTGCATTTACAGCTCCCTAATCCTGCCTGCTCCCCGCATTCTGACATGATAAGCCGTCCACTCCTAGATTTGTAATATCTCATTGTCGAAATGAGGGCATTCCACGGCACCGTAATCCACTCCCCCAAGCTCGGCCAAATCGAGATCCTCGAGGACACCCTGCTAGTCGTCGCGGACAATGGCCGGATCGAAGCCGTCGAGCCCCGCGTAGACCGCGGGAAGGTTCCCGAGCTCCTCCAAGCGCGCGGGATGACCCGCGACCCGCACGGCGACGACGAGAAGAGCAGCGACGCCGTCGTCGACGTCCAATACCTCGCGCGCACGCAGTTCCTCGCCCCCGGCTTCGTCGACACCCACAACCACGCGCCGCAGTGGGGGATGCGCGGGCTGGGCCAGGGCCTGCACATCCTCGACTGGCTGGACCGCATCACCTTCCCGCACGAGGCGCGGTTCGCGGACCCGGCGCACGCCCGGCGCGTCTACGCCCGCTGCGTCGCCGCCTTCCTGCAGCAGGGCGTCACCACGGCGTCGTACTACGGCTCGCGCCACGCCGCGGCCACCGACGTCCTCGCCGACGTCTGCCTCGAGCGGGGCCAGCGCGCCCTCGTCGGCAAGTGCAACATGGACCGCAGCGCCCCGGACACGTACCGCGACGCCGACGCCGCCGAGTCCCTGCGCGACACCGAGGCCTGCCTCGCGCACGTCCGGTCCCTCGACCCGGAGGGCCGCCTGCTGCAGTACGTCCTCACGCCGCGGTTCGCCATCACCTGCACGCCGGAACTGCTGCGCGGGCTCGGCGACATCGCGGCCCGGAGCCGATCCGACGCCCAGCCCCAGGGGCTCGCGATCCAGACCCACTTCAACGAGGCCGAGCAGGAGATGGCGTCGACGCGCGGGCTGTTCCCCGAGTTCGGCGACGAGGTCGAGCTGTACGCGCACTTCGGCCTGCTGACGCCGCGCACCATCCTGGCGCACTGCTGCTACGCGACCGACGGCGAGCTGGAACGGCTGACCGAGCTCGGCTGCGGCGTCGCGCACTGCCCCGTCTCCAACATGACGGTCGGCGGCGGCTTCATGGCGGCGCCCGTCCGCGCCTTCCTGGACCGCGGCATCCCCGTCGGCCTCGGCACCGACAGCGGTGGCGGCTTCTCGTCCAGCATGCTCGACGCCATGCGCCAGGCCCTCGTCGCCTCCAACGCCCGCGAGGTGCAGAGCCGGGGCGCGCTGAAGGGGTTGACCATCCCCGAGGTGTTCCACTTGGCCACCATGGGCGGGGCTCGGGTGTGTGGGCTGCAGGACAAGGTCGGCACCCTCGAGGTCGGCAAGGAGTTTGACGCGATCCTCGTCAATGCGGACCCGGCGCAGCCGGGCGTCATGACCATGGTGGAGGAGGAGGATTCGCTGGGCACGGTGTTTGAGAAGTTCGTCATGACGGGGGATGACCGGAATATCGAGCAGGTGTTTGTTTGCGGGCGACTAGTCAAGCAATAGACAGAAACAGGTCATGAACAGAAATGACGTTCTGCACAGGGTCACGTGTATCTGTCTACGATTCAAGAGGTCCATAGGATGAATGGATTTCAAGAGCCTAGATATATTCGTGTATTGCGCGCCAAGTGACCAGGTGTCCAGATAACGCAGTCCTTCAAGTAACGACATGTTTTGGATGTGAGATTCATACCTCATAAGAATGAATCCCAAGTACTACATCATGAACCCTTGATTACCCCTTTTACTGATCCTACAGGTCGCAACGCTGGGTTTTGCTCCCATCCACCTTAAGATCCTGGAACAGCTGGAAATCCGGCTCGCACACCGTATCCGTCTGACAGTGTGCTGTTCTGTAGATATATACAGAGGTAACCAACTGTGGTCATTGAAGAGTGTTACTAGGACAGTACGGATAATGAGACTCCCATGCCCTTGGCTCCCCATAATGCGATGTCATAGTTCTTGGTAATGATGAATTGGAAGTGCTTTACACGATCTTAAATATCAGTCACGCCAGCCCAAGAACAGTCCGGTTGGTGATGTGGGTGATCTCATACGAACGTTTCCCCCTTATCTTCCCGTCCTTTCCTCTTACAAGACTGAAACCGATACATATTCAGATATGGTATATATGAATAGAGAATTAGCTGTGATATCGTTGATCAAGTAGGTTCTAATAAGGGGAGGCTAACATGACCGATCTTGCATGATGCAGTATGTCTGCATATTCATATTATTCCCCTTTTCCAGCTGCGCCAAAGCTCTCACCAAACGTTCAACATGGGTTATTTCTCTTTTTCCACACAAAAGATGTCAATAGGAAATTTATGTTCGTACGAAGAACTAAAAATATGGGCTTCATTGCGAACAACCCCAGACGTTTACATCAAGGCTGCCCATTTCAGATGCATTACCAAAAACTCATCTAGGACTGGTTCGGTGGCGCTTGGGCTCACACGAACCAGACGAGACCACACAATCGATGGCAATTTATGAGTACACAGCACCTGGACGTCAGCAAAGGTCCCTTACGAGCCTACCAAGGAGCACACATCAGAATGCTCTTCTTCATTTACGGTGTCCAGATAGCATTGACTACGGTACTAATAGTTACGCTTTCGAGCAATATTTATGCACGCCCAACTTGATGTAATCTGGAAGAGGTGTTGTAAACATTCCGGGTGCGTTGGCCTGGATCTGCAGTATGAATTGCTAGGAGGTCAACTAGCAAGATATAATATATTTGGAACCAAATATTGCATAGATTTGCGTATCCCTTGCGCTCATCGCCGTTTTACTTGATATAGTACCCTTGCAATAGTCTCTGAATGGTACAGGGATGGGCCAGAAACGGCGCAGCCAGCCAATCACAGGGTTATTTATTTCGGTGCCTAGAAATGAGCGATCAACACCAACCGGCTACCAAAAGGGGCTTGGTGCCGAAGCTTTGGTAAAAAACCGGGGGAGAGCAACGGCGTCATCTCGTTTGTTACGGCACGTTCGCCTAACTCCCTTCAACGATCAAGCACTACTGCAGGGCACAACTTTCTGGCTCAGAAACCTGGTCGTTCAGTGCATATGGACAATCAAACCCACGGCGCCATGCGACTTGCCAAATCGGGACCCGATGGCAGGGGAGCGGCAAACCCCCAAACGAGGGCTGGGGAGTCGCCACGACAGCGGTCATATGCCCAACACCAACACGAGACTCTTACCACGAATGTCACCGTCGCGCCCGTTGGTGCGGCGCTACACCAGCAAACGAAAATCGTTGGTGATGGCGATTCGAGACCATCAGACACCACTTATGATCGCCGGCCTCCATCACGCAACAACATGGCATCCGAGTTGGATGCCGCGCACGCCATAGACTTTGGGGTGAAATTCATTGGGGGCCTAGACGCAATGCCGCCCACAACAACGAGGGCGCCCCCAACGGTACAACCAACTGCTGCCACTAGCGATCCGCCCCAGCACCATGGCCAACAAATCCATAATCCCGCCGCGGCGGTACAATCCAAGCCCACTGTGGGGCCTTCAGACTACTACGCTGAGAAGGCACGGCAACGCGAAGAAGCGGCCCGGCAGGAGGATCACGACGAGGCCGATTGCCACCCCTTCTGGCTGTCATGGAGAGACATCTTTCTTGGTATCTGGCTGATCGTGATAGGCCTACTAAAGATCTCACTCGTCATTGGGGACGGAATGGGTAAAGCACTGCACCATACGCCAGAGCTGTACGGCGACAAGACGGGCCGCAAGTGGCCCCGACTCACAGGGTTTCCTCACGGGTGTGTCGCAGGTTGCTCCGTACGTATTCCCCATCAAGTCCCCCCCGCAACCTTTCGTTCCTCCCTCTTTGCCGCTAGAATGTAGGCATGGCGCAAATTACGTTTACTGAATCTTCCCTGTTTTTCTTTTCCCCAGGGACTATGGTACGGATTCTACGATGGCCTGACGGATTGGATCACGTTGCCATACAAAGCGGTAAGGGATGGCGGAGGAGTCCAAGGATGCTTGAAAGCGTTCCTACAGGGCCTTGCCAATATCGTCTTCAAGCTGAGTGCCGGTTTGTAGCTAACCCAAACGCTGAGACCAGTCAGCCAGTTCCCCCGATATGCATAGAGCTGACGAGATAACCAGGTTGCTTCGCCATCGTGTTCCACCCAATCTTTGGTATATACAAGGAGTTTTGTAAGATCAAGGTGGTAGTAAAGCACGAACGGAGTTCTCGTGTTGGAGACACCCCGCCTGTTTGATCGCCCTCACTCGGAGGAGCAAACATTCTATATCCATGTTTTCCTAGAGTACGTCAATTCACTACCGATCCACGCAGTGAAGTAGGTTCACGCCCCTTACACGTACGCGATGACATTATGTTGCAAACTACTCCACCACAAATCAGATCCGCGTCGGTCAAGAGAGTGCCACGCAAACTCATCCAAAACTAATACTCGACAGGTTCTGTTTTTACAGGGTAGTTTTCACAACTTGGCCCCTAGGTTGACAACATCTCAAATCTTTTCCGCTCACGCCCAGTCCGTTCCAATCGAAGAACCTCGCCGCGGAATCCACCTTCAAGTCGCTGATATTGCAATTTTACAACCACTCCACCGGCAACCTCATCCCCTGTTCAGCTTCGACTTGGTTCCTTCGACGTTTGTCCGAAGGTACTATGTACAGTTTAGCCCCTGAGATGCGGTCCGATCGAGATTCTGCACAAATATCCTGGTATAGACCACTGATGCCTTCGTTGGCGCCACAGAAAGCGATTTGCGAAAGAAACGGCTTTGAAATACACCGGAAGACCTATCAGTCTGAGTGAAAATGCCATCTACGTATCATATAAGCTATGCATAGTGTACGTTCGGCGCGTATTGAACAAATAACGCAGAGGTTGCGCTTACTGCAGCACGCCCGCTGATATTACAAACTAACGCGCGTCTCCTGTAGCCATCCGATTAGTTCTGTACCTTCTCATGGATCTTTCAAAGTGGGCACTTCATACTAGGCCGAGAGCGGTAGATATATAATGACATATAAACGACATTCATCTTAGTCAACGGCCCTGCAGGAACTGACATGTACTGGTGGCGACTAACCAATCAACCCCAAGGTGGATCGAAGGACTTGCATCGCGCCTCGCGTGAGCTAGGTATCATGCACGGAGCGGAGTTGGAACCTCCTATTGGCATGAACCATGCAGCCAAGACCCTGTGGATCGATACAGCAGACAAAACACTCACACACACCCCCCTTAAGCCGCATGTGCACACAGCCATATACAGGGAGGCATACAGAGCCACACCCTCTTGTCTTCCCTTTTTATCTTCTTATCCTGCTGCCCGTTTCGCCCCTGTTTTATTTCTCTTCATCTTGTCATTTCCTCTCTGGCCCACACTCTAGCACCCCTCGCACACGTTATATTGGCCTTTGATTGCGCCTCTTGCTTGCATGGCATTGCTTCCAATGTTATTAACATTGGGTTTGTGCGCAGCAAATCCCCTGGAGTTTGGCAGACCGCTCTGAAAGCGTTCAATGAGGCCCTGGGCAGAGATATACTCACTCTGTACACGGGAGCCATGTACCGCTTCGATGATACCTGGTCCTGCCTTCATGCGCAAGGAGGGCCTTGTTTCCAGCAACTTTGGTTCCTGATGCCAACCAACAAACACGACGGATGTTCGTCTCCCAGTCCGGGGCCCCTTAACGCAAGCTTCATTGACAAGGTACAGCTTGAGCCTCTTGGTTAACATCAAGAGGCACTACCAGGGGGTTATTGGAGCAGATTCTTCATTTCCAGCGCGAGGACCCACGCCCATATCTTTCTTCTGTGAGTAGGAGGAATACGTATACTGGTACATTCTTGTATAGCCAACTAATTACAATTGCAAAAACGCCACGCTATCGAAGCCCTGCCAAGTACGGCGCATAGCTCTATCAGCGTCAACCGGAACGCCATGTTTCTTGCGAAACATTACCCAGAACCAACCCTACGGTAACCAAAAACAATTGAAGAGAAAGTGGCGGGAGCATCGCGGCTATACCCGAAAAGAAAAAAAAAAGTCAAAAGAATTGGAAGGCAAAATCATGGAGGGCAAGCCCGGCTGGGATCAGGCAACGGTAGCAACCGTGTTTTGGGTGGTTTGGTCCAAGCCCTCCTGCTGTTGGTTGACGTTGTACTCGTACTGCGAGTTCATCACCCTATCCATCTTGGCCTTGACCTCGTCTGCCTCGTCAAAGCGCTGAACCTCTCGCAGCTCCACCTCGAGCTTGCCGAGGAAGATCATCAAGGTGCTCGGCCCGAGTCCCTTGAACAGTTCGTAGTTGAACTCGGGCATATCCCTGCGCCTCTCGAAGTTCTCAATGTAGTCGACCATCTCGTAGCCGAGATGGATGCCTGCGTCCGAGTCTCGCATCTTGCGGAACACCACCATGAGCACGATACTTGCGTACACGCGCTCGTATGGGTCGTTCTTGCCCTCTTGCGAGTTGCGGATCTCCCGGAGCATGTTGCGAGCCTCCATGTAGTATCGGTTCCGCTGGAAGATCGCGGCCTGCTCAATCATGAGATGAAGCCTGTTATGGCCGAGCTTCTCCGCTCGCTTGACAAGCCGGTCGATGATGGGCTTGGCTTCGTAAAGACCCATCATTCCGGTAGCCTCCATAATACTAATAGTGAGCCCACGCAGATCGTTGACAAAGCCAAAGGCGGATGTCTCCTCGCCCAAAAACGGCTCAAGGTGATCGAAGTAGCACTCCATGAGGGCAGGAACATTCTGTGCAAATTCAAACTGATCCATCCGAGCCAGTTGGGACATGATGATATAAAGAGGATGGCTTTCGCCGAACATCTTCTTGCACAGACCACTGACGTATCGAAGGAAAGTCTGGGCCAGGTTCCTTCCCACAGTGTCGTAGAACATGAAGCGAATGGTTTGTTGGCAGATGTAAATAACGAGGCGGGGGTCCTGGGGTTCAATGATATACTCGGTGGCAGCAAAGCAACGTTGGAAGATGCAGAACGCTCGCTTGATCCTGTCCGGCTGGTTGGAGCGGTTCTCGTACAAGAATTCAAAGCCTGGGTTGAAGTCGTTGTACCAAGCATCAAGCTTGACGCATTCAGTGTCCAAGAGAGAGGTGTCGGTGTTCTGTGACAAAGTCCACAGCCCGGTCGAGAAGGTACTGGATATGTAGTGTCGGGCAAAGAACATGGACTTTTCCGAAAACATGAGGGTATCGGGCGATGCCATGAGACGGATCGTGCCCGTAGGTAATGTCATCCTCGACTTGCGAGAGCCACGGCTTGACGACGACTTGGTCTTGAATGACAGCGATGAGCCAGAGGATAGCAGAGTCTCACGTGAAGACGATGCATGAGACCCGCGAGATACGCGCGATCTAGAAGATGCTTGTGAAGCTCCGGAGCCTTGCGCCGCGCCTTGCCTCGAGCCAGTCTTGGCGGACTTGTTGCTAAAGCGCGTCGATGCGGTAACAGAGCTTGGCTGGGTTTGGTCCAGCACAGTCGACATCCATGTGCCCGAATCATCAACGGAGGGATCTGTCATCTCGCTGAATGCATAGCTCGGAACGGGCGCACCCCGCTGTGGCAGGGTGTGGGTGTTGCCGCTGCTGCTACCACCGCTGTTCTCGTGGACTGGCTCCATATGCGACGTGTCGATGAATTCTTGCCACGCGTTCGGCGGGACCACCCGCTGATTCTGAGCCGCCACAACATGTCGCAACGCAGGACCAAGCATCTCCGCAGGCTGGCTGAAAAAGTTTGAAGGACCAGGATGAGATAGATCATGACATTCCTCGGCACCATCAGGAGGATGCATGTAACGTGGCGGGTCCTGCCGAATTCGAGAATCATCTTCGTGATACGAAATCGGAGCCCTGGCCCACGTGTCTTTACCATACAGCTGTGCATGCTGCTGTTCCACGATCTGCAGCGCACGAGTATGTTCCATGTCATCGACATAGTCGAATTCTTGAACAGGAAGCTGCAGGCGCGAGCTGACGTTGTCGAGCGACAGTGCGTTGGACAATGCGTTGGAATGAGGATTTGACGGGGCACTGGACTGAGCATTGGACTGAGCATTTGATTGCGCATTGGACTGCGCATGGGAGTGCGACGATGAAGCAACGCTCTCTTCCGGTTCTTCTGTTGGGGCCCTGCGTCTCTTCTTGTTGGACTTTGGTTCGGGACGTCCCTTGCGCAAGCCCCATTTCTGGTAGATGTGCACCTGGTACATCTTTGGACTGCATCGTGGTATAAGCAAAAGCAAAAACAGTGGTGAAAAGCATCGGCTCGATGGGGAAACGCTTACGTCGCGTGGAATTCATGGTCTTCCCGCATGATGCGCATTACGTTGGGCAACGAGTGGCACATGAAGAGAGCCGAAATGGTGTTCTTGTACTTCGCCCAGTCTTCGGGCTTGGCCCACTTGGACTGCGAGTCCATGGTGGCCATGCCGCTCCGTGACGGATCCATGGCGGCCGGGAGATCGCCGGAAAGAGCAGTAGGTGCCGGAAGGGGGTCTGTTGTCTTACTCGAGGTTCGCCGTCCGGGTTCGCCGTGTAATCGATTGATTCCTTGCAGATGAATTGATGAGAGAGTAAGAACGAGTAGGCGAGGGTGGGTGGGCTGAGGCGGGTCAAAAGACCTCGATCTGTGCAGCTGCCCCTGGTCGTTCCGGGAGTCCAGTGAAGACGCAGGATCAGGCCAGGACAGCAGCAACTGGGGGATTTGGCCCTTTGCCGAGACTGCCACTCAACGGTGATCAGCCAATGGCGGCCGTTGACATCCTTGCTATTCGGTCTCAAACAGGTCAAGTCTACAGCACTAGTCCGATGCGGGGTTAGTCTTCCGCTCTCCTTGCGCGATTCCCGCCGCTGATTGGCTCGTTGGCTCAGATTAGCCGCCAGCTCTATTCCCGCTGCTCCTCTTTTGGCTCTTATCGAGCCAGTCATCTTCATATCAGCACCTCAGTTCCAGGTGAAGATCTGCCCTCTTAGCCCTCTCCTAAGGCTAAGGTACAGTAAGTGCAGTGCTAAGATCAGTGCAGTGTCAGTGCTTACCATTCGAGCCGGGTTTGAAATCAGAGGCTTGCACGTGACCCTGTTTCAAGCGAAGGGACTGGCGGTTTGAGATCCCAATGGATTGTAGAGCCCCTAAGACCCCTACCCATTTGCACGAATTGGGGTTGTCGCTGGCTCACACAATGGCGCCAGATGAAGCAGTGCGACCACTGCAATCTGTTTGAACATGTCTTTTTTCAACTATTTCCTATGGAAGAAAGGTAGGCCAATTGACCACCATTGGTATGTGAAGAATGTGACAATTGCACATGTGACTGCAAGCAATGCTAACCCGTTTGACGCCGTTTTTCCTCCGATAGCCCCTGGTAATGATGCAATGCCGTTGAAGAGATGCTGGCTCAAGAATGAGCCCAAATAAAGAAAACCGTTGCCGTGTGGCTCTAATGGGTTGGGATGATGATGATGATGGTTAGTCGGTAAGGCCCTTGGGCGCTTGGCGACTGGAGCCGCTACCGTGCGTTGCAGCAGCGCCCGATGAGGGATCCACAGCTGCTGCACCTGCACCTCTGATCGTTGATCAATGACCCATGATCGTAGCGCAATTCGATCTGCTCCCACAGATCAATTGAGTGAGAAACCTTCTAGGGCTTCTAGGGCTTCCTCGGACCGTTCAAGCTTCGTCGTTGCCCCCGCTGATAATGCCGAAGCCGGTACGCTTGCGCAGTTGAGTCTCCGGGGTTGCCTGCAGATGACCATGTTAGTCTCGTGAAGAGTTTGAAGAGAGGGGCGTATCCATCGTACCTCTGTCCGTGTCCAGATACCGGCTCCGGCGGTGTGCATCGTGCCGTCCACCTCGTCCTCCTCAGTCGGCTCAGTCGGCTCAGCCTCTGTGGTCTCCTTGGCCTCGCCACTCTGCTCGGTCTCTGTGCGGGTCCAGATGCCAGCGCCGTCGGTATGCATCATGGCATCTTCCTCGCGCTTCTCAGCGTCTGTGACCTCAGCGCGGGTCCAGATGCCGGCACCACCACTCTGGGTAGTGACGCTGTTCTCACCAGACGCTTGCACCGGGGCGGCGAGCGCACTGGCGAGGATGGTCAAGCCAAAGAGGAAAGTCTTGGTCTGCATGTTGAAGATTGGGAGGGTGCTGTAAGAACAGTGGACTGTGACGTGATGTCTGATGGAGACGAAGAAGGAGGATGGTGATGATGCTTGGTAGTATGAGAAGATGGAGATAGTATCTGGGGAAGCCCCTTATATGATAGTCTTGGAAGAAGTGTGGAAGCGATGCTGAAGATGGGATGTAACACTGGCTGCATTGAACGCATCTCGAGCCCTCTTATATACCCGTGTGAGCCTGGCCATGACAAACGGTTGAGGTATCAAGTGATGCTCCCCCAAGAGGATACCGAGATACATCATGAAGATGGAAAAGACAAGGAATGTGACGAAGGTTAGGCTCCTTGGTCGAGATGCCGAGTCGGTGAAGGTAGAGGATACCCAGGGGCAGCATGGGGGGCTGCTCTGGAGAAGGGGTAGACGAAGTAGACGATACTCAAGACCCAAGTCGGACGACACTTGACATCGGAATTGGGTCTCGGGATACGATAGTGCCGGCGGTAAGAAAACGAATCAAGGAATACATCACTTTCACCGCATGAACGTTAATGGCTGGAAAGTTATTTTAGATAGAAGAACAAGTCGGCAAACCGCAAAAGATTTACGACGAATTCGCTCTTACGAGTGTGATCAGGTTCCGGGGCCAGAGGCAGTGGCCAATCAGCGCTTAGTTGCAGGGAGGGTGCAGGGAGCTGCAATATGGCGTTGTGAAGCTTGGCAACGAGCCCTGCAAGGAACCGCATTGCGGTGCACAGCCAATGCAAGCGAATCCCGCTTGTGAGAGGCTGGTCCATGGCGGGGTGATAAATGATAAAATGTGCAAAGGCGACAGGGGTCCGTTTAATTCCAGCCCCTCACCCTGGCGACCCTGTCGCTACCCCATCAAACGATTGGCCTGCTGTCAGACTTGCAGATCAAAAATTCTTCAAGCCCATATGCATGCTTTTGGGGCCCGGGCAGTGGGTACATCGCCATGACTCTTCGGGCTTGAGCAAGGTACCTACCTAACATGTGGCTCTGGCAGTGGGCAGCCAGCAGCACATTCGATGACCTCGGGGACGGGGATCTTCAAGCGTTGGGATACTTTGCGATCCCCTCTGCCCGGTGTTTCTTCGTTTTCCCTCGTCGGATTGCCATTGTTTCCCTGGTGGTGTTGGTGCAGCTGCTTTGCCGGGTTCCAAGAGAGCAAACGCTGCTAGATACGACAGTTGACCGGCACGTCAAATCTAGATTATACCAATATCGGACCAGGACCCCTGCCTGTTTACCAAACAGTCGGTTCGCGGAGAGCCCGTAACCTGGAATTTTTATGCACTCCCTTCCCGTTTGTGCATGCAGCGCGTGTGTGAGACCTTGGGCGACAAGCACTGAGCCCACTCGAAACGGTCCGTGTCCACCAGGCCCGTTGATTCGTTCCATGCCAGGTATTCCTTCCAACTTCTGCCCCAACGTCATCTAACGGACAGGTATTTCCCGTTGTCTATCCCGTTCCATGGGTCCGGTACCGAGATGGGGAGCCTATACAGTGGAAATGTCTCTCTGTGATTGGCCCAGAGACCCTTGTCGCGAGTGCCGGGCAAGCAAACAGAGAGGCGTGTGTGCTGTCTTCTGCCACACGCCCCAAGTTCCCGGTCAAGTGCTGTGCCCTTACTAGCGCTTGCATTTGGGCAGTAGCTATACCTATGCGCCTGGCGGGAGCCGAAATTAACCACGATTGCACCCTTGTCGCGCATATCCCCATGTTGTGGCTTGTGTGATGGGCGACAAACACCCAAGACCCCAGCTTGAGTATCGCGACGCAAGGATCACGGCACCACAACACTATTACCTCGACCGAAAGTACCGCGATGTCCCCCATACCTATTCTATTTTCCCAACTCGAAACAAGTAGCTTAATCTCCTTAGCTCACCTTGCATTGCCTCCAACCAAATGACAAGCGGCGCCGCGTACGCAAGCCCGTGTGAGGTGTCACATGAGCTAAGTAGCACATTGAGACCTATTCCGCGTGGACCTACTCTCTGCTGGAGCTATACGCAAACGAGATGACACGACATCCCTCTGAAACGAGTACACATCTTGTCCTCGAGATACTGGGAAGCCCCAGGTCTCATTCCCGTGACGAAATTATGATGCAGGGCGTGTAACGATCAAGCCGTATTTAGACCTGTCAATTTTTGGCTCCGGTTGAAGAGCCGAATCATGCATCTCGGAGACATGCATGCTTCAATCCAAAACTTCCAGCTGGAAGCATGGCTTTCGATTGTAATACTGCTTTTAACCGGCGAAACCAGAACTGAAACCCACTACGAGCGGTCACTCCATGTGAGACAACCAGTGATGAAGGGTGGTCCGCAAATGCTTACTACGCAACTTGTTAGTAGCAGCCGCAGCCGCATCCAGAACGGACATCAGTAGATGACTGTTTGCATTAGATTCCGAGGGACGGAACTTCCTCCCTCTCTCCCTGTTGGGTGATGTGTCTGACACGTAAGATGAGAGCTAATGCAGGAACAATCCGCGGGCAACTTTAATGCAATAACGGCTACGGGCAGCCCGCCACCATGCAAAGAGAATGCTGTGCAACGCTCGATAATAGGTCGACGCCCAAAGCACGGCACACAAGCTGCAGTGCCAAGTTGCCACGCGTCAAAAAGCAACGAAATGGAAAATTTCGTTTCGAAAAACGCATTCCAAAAGCAATGCGATATACACCGAGTATTGTTTCTCGTTTGATATCTCAGAGGTGTACAGGCAGTACCCCGTATGCACGAAACAACAGAGTAAGGCCACGTTAAGGGTTCAACCGCATTCCATTTGATGATTTCATAGAAATGATAAGTCACTTGTATTGTGACACGAAATGAAGAAACAGGTACAGCTCGAGAAATCCCAAGTTTCTCAACGTTCCGTAACACACCCCCCTGAGCTGAGGTCCAACCCAACAAAGTTCTCTTCAACTTTCCCCATTGTGAGTGTGAATTGGATTGGTGACCATGTTCAACAACATCTGGAGTGCTCACACCAGTTGAGTACTCTAGACGGTTCCATCATCACACTAAACCAACTTTCCTGAATCCAGGCTCTGTGTGTACCGGATCTAATCGTGATGTCTAGTGTGTATCCCGAATCCCATTGCTGCCATCTCCGTATCACCGGTGTTGCCCTCAGTTCCGGGCACAGCATCGGTGACCGAATTGGAAGTATCGAAGCCTCCGTTGGGCTTGGGTAAAGGTGCTGCCAGCACAGCCGCTCCGAGAAGCAAGCCGGCTAACATGTTGGGTATCTGCATCTTGTATTGGCTGGAGAATCTAACGACTATTATGGATATGACCTATCGTCAGCCTTTCGTAGTAGTTCGGTTGTCTTCTGATGTATTGAGCCCAGTGATTTCCACCTGGATTTACTTACATCCAGTATGGTATAAGATAGAACTTATGTATCAAGTTGCAAGGACCGCTGGTGTGAAATTGTAATATAAGGGGTTCTATTAGGTGATGAACTTTCTGGCGCTTACTTTTAGGACAACGATCTTTTGGTTAATCTCAAGTCACTGCTGGTTTGACGTGATATCAAATAAAAACAAGACGCACAGGAAAGAGGAAAGAAACAGAACGATATCTCCTTACAGCCTGAACGTTCTATCCCTTCGGACAGTAATTACAGCGCTCAGGGGCGCTGCTAACAGGTACTTACTTGCCCTTTTAGGAAATCGTATGCAAACTTAAACTGTACGTCTGTTCCTTACATGCCAGCTATCCCATTTTGGCGAAGAGCACTTCAAGATACTGCTACCGAGTCCTATTGGGTCACGTGCACGGGATCAGTCTCATGCCATGTGATCAATGAATGTATACGATCCTATATCAATTGTATAAAAGCGTCTATCTAATGGCATGCATAAAAGAGCCGCAGCGAACTGCATACCTCAAGTTGTTCGTTGAAGAATGTAACGAACCTCTCCCCTGCATGAGGGTTGCAGTGTTCCAATCAGCTTAAACGCGCGGTTCTCACAACCCCCTTCTCGCATGGCATGCATGCGACAGTACCGCCCGCACACATAGCTGGCTGCAGATGCTGTCCCTTCGAGTTAGACGAGCGACTTGGAGAGAGTTGCATGATATTGCAACCCAACACGGAATAACGGACCTGGCCAACGACGAAACCTTTGCCGCGTAGGGAAGGTGACGTTGGAATGTAGATGGGATGAAAGAAAAAAGCCCGGGCCGGGCCGCTGGATGAACATGCCCAATCCAGACGCACGTAATCATAATGGCACGGTTGGCACTCTGCTGCAGGTGGGCATAATTCATGCACCTCAACCTGTAACAGGCGACATAAGATGGTGGTGGGGGGGCTGGTGTGGTGTGTGGTAGCTTAGCCCCCTCAGAATGTCACTGTGTCCGGGTTGGGCATCTGCATGAACGAAGCTGCTATTCAGCCTCTTGAAAGGACCATACATGAGCTGCGCAAGGATATCGAAATCACGTTGCAGAAACTCCATAAGCAAAGCCGATGAAAGCCAGCGGCAATCGCGGATAAAGATGCAATTAAGTGTGCGTACGGAGATCTGCAAAGGTCCGACTGCCTAACAAGCACGTGGAATTGGAAGCCCATAAATCAGACCGGCCGCGGCTTTTAGTCGTACCACGAAGATGTCGTCGCTATGTCTCCGCTGTCTCGTCCCGAAGCAATTGAGCTGATGTTAGCCAATGCTTGTCGATACCCATCTGGACAGAACAGCATTGCCAATTGCTAGACGGACTTGGCGAATTGGGGCTAGTGGGCGCTTGTATCAAAAATGGGACGGCAGCAGTAAAATGCCCGGCCTCTTTATTACAATTAAGTAGTGTACCAACCCCGATACAACCTCTCAGAGTACTACATACATCGGGGCCTTGGGCTCTCCGATCATTGCCTGCGCCTGGGAGACTGCTGCTGGGCAGCAGAACGTGGCGCTATCTTGAAGCGGCCCATGGTTACCTCGAGCGAAGAGGACACGTATGAGATTTTCCAAACCCGTGTCCCCCAACGGGCCGTCATTGGCCGTATACGTTTCCTGCAGAGCGGCGATACCTGTGGGGCCTGGACTTGACATAACTGGAAGGTCCGGGCCTTTCAAAGTTGGGGGGCGGGAGCGGTAGCAACCCCAACCCACAATCCTCGGGAGGGATTGGCTACGCTCCTGCCTAAAACGAAGAGAAAGAGGGCTCCATTGCATTAAGGAGCTCCGTCCTTGGCTTGCTGCCCTTCTCATTCCTCCTCCTCGACCTCCTCCTCCCTCTTCCTCGTCGTCCTCCTGGCGGCTGGACGGCAGGTTATGTTGGGTCGTCACCTTCTGCACCACCGCCTTGACTTCCTTGGTAAACGCGTCATCCAGCACCTGGGGGTCGCGCCCGGCCCCCTCGAGCTCCTTCTTGGCCAGGCGGAGGACGGCGAGCGCGAGCACCTCGAGCTCGTCGCCGGTAATGTCCAGGCCCGCGTCGAACCGCTTCTGGGTGTACCCTTCGAGGAACTCGGGCAGGGTCTCCTTGATGCGCAGCCAGGGGTCCTTGTCGTCGTGCCAGGTGCCGTCTTCCGCGTTGAAGGCGGCGTCGAGGTCGTAGCTGTAGTAGCCGTCGAAGGCGGCCTTGGCCTTGAGGTACTTGGCGGTCAGGATGGAGTTGACGGTCTTCTGGCGCGCGTACTTGGGGGCGTTCCTCTTGGCGTCGGCCTCGCGCTCGTCGGCGGTGCGGGGCTTGTACTGCAGCCCGCTCGCGGTGGTGACGGGCGTCGCGCCGGCGGCAATTGACTGGCTGGTGAATTCCATGGCGGATTAGGCAGGTAGGTAGGTAGGGTCGGTGTAAAAGCTGGGGTTCGTTTGCGTTTGCGTGTGTGTGAATGGTGGTTTGTGATGGTTTCGTTTCTGACGTAGGTTGGGCAGAGAAGGCTGAAGGAGTTAAAGCGCGCCAGGGGTTCGCGGGGGCGAGATAGGTCGTCCAGCTAAGATTAAAGCCCTGAAGTTCGGGTCAGGGGTAGCTTGGGTGATTAGTGGCTGGACGATCTGCAGTCACGGGCGCTAAACCCCCGACCGACTGAATGTAACAGGGCCTGCAAGGGCCGTATGGCGAACTATGTCCCCCAGATACGGCTGCAATTGCCATCGCGTATGGCGATTTCGACATCTGGAGGAATGAGGCTGAAACCGAAAACGTCCCATATCACATCTCGAAGGTTATGCGAGCATGTTCGGGGCGTTGTGACGTCAGAAACATTGCATGTCCCCTTTCCAAGCTGGACTCTGGCCGGGATCAATCGGTGGCCATAGCTTCAGGGAGCAGAGAAGCCCCGAGCCGAGTTCAACCCACCCAAAGCAAGCCACAAGCGGCGACAATACTTCAGAGGATCTCATTCGGGGCTTGGTCGCAGTTTTGGATCGACGGTGTACTAGCAGCGAGATAGTCGGTGCTAAGAAATAGCTTATGGAGTTGAGATAGCGACGCTCGACAATCCCCATACTACTTGCACTATGTTATGCACGCTATTTTTGGCGTCTACGGAGTACGGCACTTCTCTTCTGGTGCTAGCTCCAGCACACTCCAAACCCGTTTTCTAGTTCGACTTTACCCCTCATCAAAAGAGCTTCTCTCGTGATTCTACGGCCAAAACTACGGCGGCCAAGCGGAGTGGTCAAGGCCTGTCAACAGGATCTGCGCTGGAAGCTGTGGCACTCCATATCGCGACTCCAATATATTGGGCAGCAATTAACAAAAGTCCACTGTGGGCAGGCGGACCTCGTGAGCATCCACCCCGTTAGCACGCCCGCACCATGAAAACCATAAACCAGCGGTCAACGGCGCGCAAATCAACATCGCGCTGTAAACGCCTTTGTGACGGTAACCCACGATGCTATCCAACTCTTCGGGCTCGCCGATGATCTCCACGAGGAAATGTGCGGGACGGTGAGTCAACATCAAGAATTATCGTGTGACGTAGGTTTTTTCTCTTCTTTTTCATTTTTTCATCAAGCGCCGGCGCCGTCGGCCTTGTTGATCTGTATCCGTAAGGAACGTTTTGCGCGAGGCTTCGGTTGGCTGAGGGG